>NW_026526655.1:57401300-58068800 GCF_024362965.1 Panthera pardus | reverse complement strand
CACACTCTCTCAAAAGTAAATAAACATTAAAAAACCCCCACATTTCCATATATTACTCTGTGCTTATCTAGGTAAGCATACTCTTAATTCCCTATTTCACCCATCCTCCCACCTCCTCTCTGCTAAACATCTGTTCTCTATAGTCAGAGTCTGTTTTCGTTTGTATTTTTTATTTCTTAAATTCCACATATGAATGAAATCATGTGGTATTTGTCCTTCTCTGACTGGCTCATATTGCTTAGCATTATACTCTCCAGATCCTTCACGCTATTGAAAATGGCAAGATTTCATTCTTTTTTATAGCCGAGTAACATTCCATTCTCCATATATACCTCTTCTTTATTCATCTATTGATGGACACTTAGGCTGCTTCCATAATTTGGCTACTGTAACAATAATGCTGCAATAAACACAGGAGTGCATATATATTCCTTTGAATTAGGGTTTTTGTAATTTTTTGGGAAAATACCCAGTAGTGAGATGACTGGATTTTAGGGTAGTTCTATTTTAATTTTTTTTAACTTTATTTATTTTGAGAGAGCGAGCGAGCGAGAGAGAGCTAGAGAGCAAGCACAAGTGGGGGAGGGGCAGAGAGAAGGAGAGACAAAATCCCATCCACGTCATCAGTGCAGCTTGATGTGGGGCTCGAACTCACAAACCATGAGATCATGACCTGGGCCAAGATCAAGATTCAGACGCTTAACCAAATGAGCCACCCAGGCGTCCCTTTAACTTTCTGAGGAACCTTCATACTGTCTTTCACAATGGCTGCACCAGTTTGCATTCCAGCCAAGTGCATGATGCCTCCCTTTTTCCCAACATCCTTGCCAACTCTTGTTTTTCTTTTTTTGATTTGAGCTTTTCTGACAGGTGTGAGATGGTATCTCAGTGAGGTTTTGATATGCATTTCCCTGATAACTGATTTTCATATATCTGTTGACCATCTGGATGTCTTCTTTGGAGAAACATCTGTTCATGTCTTCTGCCCATTTTTAATTGGATTGTGGTTTTTTTGGTGTTGAGTTGTGTTAAGTTCTTGATATACTGTGGATACTTACCCTTTATTGGGCACATTATTTACAAGTATCTTCTCCCACTTGGTACGTTGTCTTTTTGTTTTGTTGATTGTTTCCTTTGCTGTGCAGAAGCTTTTATTTTGATGTGCTTCCAACAGTTAATTTTGCTTTTGTTCCTCTTACCTCAGGTGACCTATCTAGAAAGATGTCATTATAGCCGATGTTAGAGAACTTACCGCCATACTCTCTTCTAGGATTTTTATGGTTTCACTTCTCACAATGAGGTCCTTAATCCATTCTGAGTTTATTTTTGTATATAGTGTAAGAAAGTGGTCCAGTTTCAGTCTTTTGCACATAGCTGTCCAGTTTTCCCAACACTGTTTGTTGAAGAGACTCTTTCCCAATGCATATTCTTGCCTCCTTTGTCAGATTAATTGACCATATAATTGTGGGTTCATTTCTGGGCTCCCTATTCTGTTCCATTGATCTAGGTGTCTATTTTTGTCAGTACCATACTGTTTCGATTACTACAGCTTTGTAATCTGAAGCCTGGAATTGTGATACCTCCAAGTTTTGTTCTTTTTCAAGATTGCTTTGGCTATTTGGGGTCTTTTGTGGTTCCATGCAAATTTTAGGATTGTTCTAGTTCCGTGAAAAATGCTGTTGGTATTTTAATAGGGATTGCATTACATCTGTAGATTGTTTTGGGCAGTATAGACATTTTAAACATATTTGTTCTTCTAATCCATGAACATGCAATGTCTTTCCATTTCTTTGTATCGTGTTCAATTTCTTTCATCACTGTTTTACAGGTTTCAGAGTACAGGTCTTTCACCTATACTCCTTATTCCTAGGTATTTTATTACTTTTCGTGTAATTATAAATGGGATTGTTTTCTTAATTTCCCTTTGCGCTGCTTCATTATTAGTGTATAGACATGCGATGGATTTCTGTATATTGATTTTGTATCCTGTGAACTTACTGAATTCATTCATTAGTTCTAGTAGTTTTTTTGGTGGAGTCTTTATTTTTTTAATGTTTATTTATTACTGAGAGACAGAGACAGAGCCCAAGCATGAGAAGGGCAGAGAGAGAAGGAGACACAGAATCTGAAGCAGGCCCCAGGCCCTGAGCTGTCAGCACAGAGCCTGACGCGGGGCTCAAACTCACAGAGGGCGAGATCATGACCTGAGCCGAAGTGGGACACTCAACCGACTGAGCCACCCAGGTGTCCCTTCTGTGGAGTCTTTAGAGTGTTCTATACAGTATATAGAATCATGTCATCTGCAAACAGTTGAAGTTTTACTTCTTTCTTACAATTTGGGGGACTTTTATTCCTTTGTCTTATCTGACTGGTGTGACTAAGACTTCCAGTATTATGTTGAATAAAACTTGTCTTCTTCCTGACCTTAGGGGAAAAGCTTTCAGTTTTTTACCATTATGATGTTAGCTGTGGGGTTTTCATATAAGGGCTGTATTATGTTAAAGGATGTTCCCTCTAAACCTAGTTTGTTGAGGGTTTCTATCCTGAATGGTTGTTGTATGTGGTCATATTTTTTTCTGCATCTATTGAAACAACCTTATGGCTTTTATTCTTTCTCTTACTGATGTGATGTATCATGTCGATTGATTTGTGAATATTAAGCCACGCTTGCATCCCTGGAATAAATCCTACTTGCTCATGGGGAATGACTTTTTTAATGCATTGTTGGATTTGGTTTGCTAATATTTTGTTGAGGATTTTTACATCTATGTTCTGTAGCGCTCTCTTTTTTATTTAGCAGTGTGTTTATTTGGTTTTAGTATCAGGTTAATATTGGCCTTGAAGAATGAATTTGGAAGTTTTCCTTCCTCTTCTATTTTTTGGAAAAGTTTGAGAAGAATAGGTTTTAACTCTTCTTTAAATGTTTGGTAGAATTTATCTGTGAAGCTGTTGGATCCTGGACTTTTGTTTTTGGGGAAATTTTTGATTACTGATTCAATTTCATTGCTGGTAATCTATATGTTCAAATTTTCTGTTTCTTCCTGCTTCATTTTTGGGAAGTTATATGTTGCTAGGATTTTATCCACTTCTAGGTTGCTCAGTTTGTTGACACATAATTTTTCATAATATTCTTACAATCCTTTGCATTTCTGTGGTGTCGGTTATTATTTTTCCTCTTTCATTTCTGATTTTGTTTGAGTCCCCTCTCCTATTTTTGATGAGCCTGGCTATAGGTTTATCAATTTTGTTGATCTTTTCAAAGAACCAGCTCCTGATTTCATTCATCTATTTTTTTAGTTCCTAGATCATTTATTTCTGTTCTGATATTTATAATTTCCTTCCTTCTGCTGGGTTTGGGTTTGGGTTCTTTTTCTAGCTCCTTTAGGTGTAAGGCTAGGCTAATATTTGAGATTTTTCTTGCTTCTTGAGGTAGGCTTGTAATGCTATAAACTTTTCCCTTAGAACTGCTTTTGCTGCTTCCCAAAGATTTTAGACCACTGTGTTTTCATTTTCATTTGTCTCCATGTGTTTTTTGATTTCCTCTTTGACTTGTTGGTTGATTCATTCACTGTTTACTTGCATGTTATTTAACTTCCATGTATTTGAGCTCTTTTCAGATTTTTTTCTTATGGCTGATTTCTAGTTTCACTGCATTATGGTTGAAAAGATGCATGGCATAACTTCAATCTTTTTGCATTTGTAGAGATTTATTTTGTGGTCTAATATATAATCTGGAGAATATTTCATGTGTACTTAAAGAATGTGCATTTTGCTATTGTAGGATGGAATATTCTGAATATGTCTATTAAAACACTAGTCCAATGTATCATTCTAAGCCACGGTTTCCTAATTGATTTCATCGATGTAAATAGCATGTTAAAGTTCCCTACAATCACTGTGTTACCATCAGTTAGTTCCTTTATATTTGTTACTAACCATTTTATGTATTTGGGTGCTCCCATTCTGGGTGTATAAGGGTTTACAATTGTTACGTCTTCTTGTTGGAGTCCCCCTTAATGATTATGTAGTGTCCTTCTTTGTCTCTTGTTACAGTCTTTGTCTTAAAGTCTATTTTGTCTGATACAGCTATTGCTACCCTAGCTTTCTTTTCACACCCCTTTGCATGATAAATGTTTCTGCATCCCCTCTTTTTCAATCTGCATGTGACTTTGGGTCTGCAAGGAGTTTCTTGTTGGCAGCATATACACTGGTCTTATTTTTTTTTTTAATCCCTCCCATCACCCTATGCCTTTTTTTTTTGGAATGTTTAGTCTATTTACATTCAGAGTAATTATCGAGAAGTCTGTATTTATTGGTATTCTGTCATTTGTTTTGTGATTGTTTTTATAGATCTTCTGTTTTTTCCTTCCCTTGCTCTCTTCTCTCACAAGTTGGCTTTCTTTAGTGATATATTTGGATTCCTTTCTCTATTTTTTTTGCATACCTATTACCAATTTTTGATTTGTGGTTACCATTAGGTTTGTATATAACATCTTCTGAACCACACATCATTTTAGCAAAACGAAACAGGGAGGATGTTTAAGTATTTTCAAAGAGTTGAAGGCAACAACAAAGCACAGTCCAACTCAAGCCTGAAAGAAGACATTGTAAATTTTACTAGAGGGTTAGCAGACTGGCAAAAAAAAATTATTTAATGTGTAACATGAATCAAAGGGATAAGAGCTGGGAATCACTCATTTGGAGAAACTGGATTTGGAGTCCTATCACTGATGGAGAATCAAGTCCTGTGATCATTTACCTGTCATTAAGGAAACCAGTCTCAACTTTCTTCAGTTGGGAGGATACAATTATTTCCTCAATTGGTAAGTCTTTTACCTTATTAAGCTCCAGGGGGCTAAAAATCAATGACACTGACATATTAATTCAAATTTTAAAATCATCTGTACCTATTTGGTATTCTATGTTCTGAAAGTAATTAAAGTAACTTGCCACAGAGTAATCGGTTACCCTTGAATTTCAATTTAAAATGGTTAAAAGATCAATTCAGTCTTGTGATTTTATAAGCCTCCCAATAATGGACTATTTAAGAAAACCAAGCCTCATATCTATAAGTTTAATTAAACTTAAAAGGTTATTAAAGTACTTAGAGAAGTTTATTAGACAACTGAGGTACCTATAGGGAAAACAGGATATATTAAGTTTAAAATGAAGTTTGGCATGTTTAAAATTAATTATATTTGAAGACCTTTAAAAGCAATTATATAGTTGGATTTGTAAACTGGCCTTAAAAATTCAGGGAAGAACTAAGTTTCTGAATTTGTAACTTTAATAAATCTAATATATTTTTTAAAGGCAGTCCCTGAAAAAAAAATAAAAAATCAAATAAATAAAAACAGTCCCTGAATAATGGTTTTTATGCACAAAAGTTATCAAGGGCACCAAAAACAACTCACTGATATAATCCTAACTGCTAAAGAATATAATCAATGGCCTTAAAAGAAGACTTCTTTGCCTCTCTTGATGATCACCAGAACGATTTGCAAGAGAAACTCAAAATTTAAGATCACATCTGCTGAATTTCTTAGTACCTAAGAAATGTATGTTAAATAAATGATAATGGACAGAAATAATTATTAAATGAGACTGAGGGAAAACATATGAACATGAAACCAACTACAAAACCCAAACTATTTTTAGGTCATTTCCCAATGTTGGTAGATTGGTTTTGTACTTGTAACAATATAGAAGTATAGTTGATAACACGCAAGCAGTGAAAATTCTTAGTAATTAGACTAAGGGAAACCAGACTAGCAATATTTCATAAAAATATAAAACCAATGATGAAATGTGAAATTATTTCTGTACAACAACAAAACCCCCAATTAATCAGAATTCCCTTAGCATTCTAGACAATTGGTATTTTGTTACCAGTTCATATTACCTGGATAGAAGGGCAATATCTAATTTTCACAAATGAGCCAAACAGGTATGATATATTAGAAAATGGAAACATAGGACAAGCAAATATACCAAAGGTGGTATGTTCTCAAACCACAACGTAATTAAAATAGAAATCAAGATAAAAAGGAAAGCCCCCAGATATTTGGAAATTATACAATATACTTTTATATAAGTGCCAGTAGTTCAAAGAAATCACAAAGGAAATTAAAAGATATATGATAATGAAAATATAGCAGATCAAATTTGTGGAAAGAAATTTATAGCTTTAAATGCCTATACTGGAAAGGTAAAAAAGGTTTAATCAATAATCCAAGCTTCCACTTTAAGCCAAAACAACATAGGCACATTAAACCCAATTAACTAGGAGAAAGCATTAGAGATAAAAGTAGCAATGAATGATATGTTTGTACTATCATTAAGAAGAATAAAGCCAAGCTACCCACTAAGAGAAAATATTTGTAAGACATATGTAACAAAAATTTCGTATTTAGTATATCTAAATAGTTCCTATAACATAAAAATAAGAGACAACCCATTTTAAGAAATCAGCAGAAGATATCACAAAAGCATCTGGCAAAATCAGAAATTAAATAAAACCATAAGATACTGCTACAAACTGCTAGAAATGTCTACAATGAAAATGAGACAAAGCCAAATGCTGGCAAAAATGTGGAACTGGAATTCCCATACTCTGTGAGAATTCAGAACTTTGGCAAATGGTCTGGCAGTTTCTTACAAAGTTAGATGTATACCTACCCCTTACTCAGCAAATTCTACCCTTCAGTAGATAGGCCAAATGAAAATAAACATCCGCAAGAAGAGTTACACAAGAACGTGCACAGCATCTCTGTTCACAATGCTAAACACTGAAAACCATTCAAGTGTCCACCAACAAGAGAATGGATAAAGAACCTGTGTTATATTCACACAATGGAATACTACTCAGCAATAAAAAGCAGCAAACCAATACATTCAACAACATTGATAAATCTTGTGGCTGGACACAAGAATATATTTGAATTCATTTATATTAAATTCTAGAACTAATTGCTGGTGACAACAGTTGGGTATACTGATTGCAAAGGGAAATAAACTTTCTGGGTAGATGTTAATGTTCTATATCATGATAGCAGTGTGAGTTACATTAATACACTTATACATCAAAATTAAAATTGGTTCATTTCAATGTATATAAATTTTACACTGAGAAAGGCCTATTAAAAAATAATTGAGTTGGGTAGGGAATGGTCTGAGGCATAGATAAAACACGAATGGCAGTTACAGTGCTAATAATTGAAGCTGGTGATGGATACATGGGGGTTCATTATTCTATACTGGTTACTTTGTATATGTTTGAAATTTTCCATAATGAAAAGTTAGAAAAAAAAAAAAAGGAAACGGACTAATTTCTGAGTCTTTTTATTTAATTAAAACAGGACAATCTTATTTACTACTCGAATTAAAATAGGCAATCACCTAAATATGGTTATTTTACATTAGCAAAATCCTAATAATAAATTTAACTGGATTGTTAAATTTAAGTAGGGCAATCTATGACTCCCCATGCTATTTTTTGGGCCTTCAACCAATGATTATTTTCCATATATAAAGTTATAGCTTTGATTTTTTTAATATACAAGCACACAAAACACTTTTATTCTTGTTAATTTCCTGATGACCTAAAAGAAAAAGTTATTCAAGGAAGTATTAAATTTAATAGTTTCTACAAGTATGGCCTACTCTTATAGCCAAAAGTATTTCTTTAAATCTGACTTGTTCCTTTTGAATTAATTTGCTAGGAAAAAAAGTCCACTGAATATGTAAAAGTATTTTTAGATGTAGGATAGAACAACAGATCTCGTTAACTCCTATTTCTACTCTATTCAGTTCTCACTAAATTGAATTTTTCACTAGTACGGTATGTTTAGAAGTATAAAAAACATTCCCAATGAAGCTTTTTTGCTATCAAGTGAAGATGCATCTTAGTATTTCCAAAGCTTTGAGTTAAACATACTGTTAATACAAAAAATTGCCCTCTTGGGTTTTCATAAGTTCTCTCACCACAATCAATAACTAGCTAATTTTTACACTCTTCAAACATTGTTCATTCAGATGGTGTGTTAAGTTTTACTGTTAGTTATCACATGCCATTTTGAGATTATTAGCAATGGAGAATAGAGGTAAAAAACTTGAAATTTTACAATATATAATGGTTTTTATATGTACACATTTATACTGTTAGTATACTGCCTAGCACAGAACTGATGCAAAATTATCTATTAATTTTTCTAAGGATACATTAACTGATGTTCAGAATTAGTCCTGAAAATGTGTTAAGACTATAGAAGGGAGAATTACATGGATTAAAAAAACAAAAAGCAGCTTTAGTTTTTTGCCAAGGAATTTAGCACATTTATGGAATTTGGGGCTAAGAGAAACTCTAAAAATCAACGTTTAATCTCTTTACACCTAAGAATACTGAGTCTCCTCAAAATTAAAATGGCTTGATTAAGGGTAATGAACAGCAGAGTCAGAATTAAAATTAAAACCCATGTCTTTGGACTCCCAATCTATAGCTTATCCCTTAAACACCACCAGTTTCTTGGTGTCAAAACGCAACTCAAAAATATGGATTTTCTTTATGTATTATGTGCTACATTTACTAACTTGTATACAATTTCAGAATTCTTGTCAAAACTGTTCTACTAATTCCTATCACTGTTTAAAACCATCTGTATGGCCTTCCAATGTCTGCACCTAGTTTCAGCTGTAATATTCCTAGCTACCACAAGGAGGAGATTTTGTTCAAAACGCCACAGCTCAAAAGCAGACAAACCGATGACAAGAACTAGGACTTTACTCTCAAATTCATCCATTTATTGTAAAGTACCACTAATTAGTCACTATGCTAATGGAAACTCTTCCATATTATCTGGTTCTTGCATAGTGTAATACATTCCAAAGCTTTATAAAATGTGATCTAAACTGTACATTTGAAGCAGGCTTTAATGGAAAAACTAATTCAAAACAGGCTCAAGAAATGTACAGAACAAGTACAATCTTGCTTACCATTTTTGCTTCTGACTGTACTGGCTGAGGGGAGGAAGGACCTGGAATTCCTGGAACACTAGGCACCATGGTGACTGGCCGAACAAGCTATGCAAAATATATTAACAAATAATTGCTAGAGAATATATTCAATATGAGATTTGTGCTATATCTGCGCAACGGTTATACAAATTTGAGAGTTCAGAATCAGAAAACTATAAACCCTTATTGATCTACTGTCCTGATTTATCTTTTAAAATTTGTCAATTTCCATAAAAGTTCACAGAGAGTGTCCTTATAAACAATTCCTGCAATAGTCAAAGTACCATGGAATTACTGGACATGTGTTTTCGTACACATATATTCCTAAAGAACAGAAATCTGTGTTAATAATTGAATTCTACAAATCTAGTCAAAGTGAAATGGGCTGAATAAGGAATAAATTTCTTAAAATTAAAAATACAAGGAAGAATTTGAGAAACTTAACAGAAGACCATGGGGGAGGGGAAGGGGAAAAAGAAAAAAGTTAGAGAGAGGGAGGCAAACCATAAGAGACTCCTGGATACTGAGAACAGACTAAGGGTTGATGGGCATTGAGGAGGGCACTTGTTGGGATGAGCACTGGGTGTTGTATGGAAACAAGGAAAAGAAAATTTTGAGAGGATGGAAAAACATTTTCTAACCAATTAATTATGTTTGTTTTGAATGGTATATGCTGTCATTATAA
Source organism: Panthera pardus (assembly GCF_024362965.1). Taxonomy (NCBI): domain Eukaryota; kingdom Metazoa; phylum Chordata; class Mammalia; order Carnivora; family Felidae; genus Panthera; species Panthera pardus. Next base: position 58,059,103 of record NW_026526655.1, on the reverse strand, counting down.
ATATGAATAAATACACACCACTAACCCCTAGTAAGTATTTTTTTGGATTCAGTTTCATAAACGAATCAAGCAGCCCTAGATCAGTTTACAGAGTCTAAACCTCAAACTTACCGGGACTGCAGCTGGAACATGCACATTAGAACTTGTAATTGATGCGGGAATAGCAACAGGCATGGTCTGTCCATTAGGAAGATGCAACAGAAGAGGAAATGGGCCCGGTACAGGACTAAGAAAAATAAAAGAAGAATAATTAAAGGTAAGAAATCCTTATCAGCCACTTCTAACAATATGAGAGTATTTTTACTCCTATTATCATATTATTTAAAAATAAATTTTCTAACCACTGCAAAGCAAATTACAAAATTTTATTATTTTTAATTGTATTCTAAATACATAATGTATATAGCAGTGTGGAGAAACAACAGGTCCAAAAAACAGGACAATCTCCAATATGCTGAATGAGAAAAATTCTTATCAGAAGGTCTTGAGGGTCACCTGGCTGGCTCAGTTGGTACAGCATTTAACTTCTGATCAGGTAAGTTGAGCCCCGTGTTGAGTGTAGAGATTACTTAAAATGTTTGGGAAAAAACCAATGTCTTGACATATGTTTAAGAACTGAAAAAAATGTCATCTGCTGGAGTAATTTTATGTATTCTGTGTGAAATAGCATGAAAATTAGAGACCACCTTAAATTCACATTCAATGCGATTTTTTTTTAAATTAAGTTTTAGATATTTATTTTCTAATCTATTAGATAACACTAAGAGAAAAAGACAACCCAAGTACTTTTTCCAAAAATCAAAGCATGCAGAACATGATTAACATACACACACAAAACTAAGGCCACAATTTGAATTACATGTCGTGGGAAAAATTGTGACAAGAAAAACTTGATTAATAAACAGTTCAATGACTGGCCCAAATCATCACTTACACGATTGGCCTGTTGGAGGATGGTGCCTGGGTGATCACAGTACTTGAGGTTGGTGAAGGTACTGCTTGCTGAATAATTACACTGGAGTCAGAACTTGTAAGCAGCACATTGGGAACCTGTAATGATGCTGGACGAACGATAGCTGATGTGGGCTGTGCAGTTTGTGCCAATGGTACCTCCTATTTAGTGATGAAATAAAAAAGGGTGGGATTTAAAATTATAAGTCAATCCGGGGTGCCTGCGTGGCTCACTTGGTTAAGCGTCTGACTTTGGCTCAGGTCATGATCTCGCGGTTCGGGAGTTCGAGTCCTGCAGCAGGCTCTGTGCTGACAGCTCGGAGCCTGGAGTGTGCTTTCAGATTCTGTGTCTCCCTCTCTCTCTGGCCCTTCCCCTCTCAAGCTCTGTCTGTCTTTCTCTCTCAAATAATAAATAAACATTAACAAAACATTTTTTTTTTAATTTTTCTTTTCAACGTTTTTTATTTATTTTTGGGACAGAGAGAGACAGAGCATGAGCGGGGGAGGGGCAGAGAGAGAGGGAGACACAGAATCGGAAACAGGCTCCAGGCTCCGAGCCATCAGCCCAGAGTCTGACGCGGGGCTCGAACTCACGGACCGCGAGATCGTGACCTGGCCGAAGTCGGACGCTCAACCGACTGCGCCACCCAGGCGCCCCAACAAAACATTTTTTTTAATTATAAGTCAATCCATGAAACTTAAAAGTGAACAGAATATAACACACTTCTAAAAGCATCTACATGCGTCGGGCTTTGTGTTGACAGCTCGGAGCCTGTTTCAGATTCTGTGTCTCCCTCTCTCTGACCCTCCCCCGTTCATGCTCTGTCTCTCTCTGTCTCAAAAAAAATAAACGTTAAAAAAAAAAAAATTAAAAGCATCTACAGAATAATACCCTCCCCCAAAGTAATGTCCAAAGTTATTTAAAATTTTACAAGCTAAAGTTATTAAAAAGAAAATTTTAGAAGTAGCTAAAAAGCGTCAAATATAACGTTCATATTTGAATTTAAAAACACCTAAAAAAATAATAAAAATAAAAACATCTGAGTGGTGTTTTTTTTTTTCCATACTACTTGTTTTCCTATCAATCCAGAAACAGGCTAAGTAACTTGGCTATGATTCCATGAACATTTCTGAAAATCCATGAGACCGCCTAGTCCTACTCCATCATTATACTGTAAAAAGGGGAAACAGATCCAGAGAGACTGATACAAATTAGTAATAGAAATGATTAAAAAATTTTAATACAATTGTTTGCTACAACAATTTATTAATGTCAAAAGGTCAAGTAATGTTGATATCCTGAATGTAAAATAATTACTGGAGTGAAATCTTTGCAAATTAAAGAAAAACACAGAATTTGTTGAGTTAGCCAGGACCTTAAAGATGGTCTTTTCCCCAGTTTTACAGATTAGGAAGAGATTAAGAGCTTTACCTAGAACTCCTTTTACTAGTTAGGGTAAAAATTGGGTCTACTGTGTTCTTAGAATTAGTCTTTATGCTGCCTCTTATTATCAAAATCTTATTTAGCTACATAGGAAGAAAAGATCAACTAGTACTATTGGAACTTCATTTATTCCACAAGTTTGAGAATTTATAGCATGCCCTCAAGGGCTACTGGGAAGAAAGAGACAATTAACAAGTAGAACAAGAAAATCCCAAATAGTAGTATGTTATAAAATAACAGTACAACATAATAAATCATGAAAGATTAACTGAGGGAAGGTTGGGGTTGGCTTACTTTAGATAGCATACATAGTGAGGTGAGGTGAGCTTTTCTGCAAAAAAATGGTGCTGGATGAACAGATACTGAAAGGACAGCCGGGGAAAATTCTATCTAGGGAGAGGGAAGCAATACCAAGAGTAATGTCTTTAAGGTAGGAAAAAACTTAGAATATTTGGGGAATACACCAGAGTGGCATGAAGTGAAGGTCGAATGGGCAGACAAGCTTAGATCAATGAGGCCTTATGAAAGGACTATTAGTTATCTTAAATGCCATGGCTAACCACTGAAGGATTTTAAGCAGGAAAGTAACTATATAATGTATTAATAATAAAGCTACCTATAGAATATTGGAGATGGAAGTAGAAAGTCCAGTTAGAAGTAATTATTAATAATCCAAGTAAAAGATGATGGCTTGGGACTAAAGTGATGACACTGAAGATCAAAGAGGATAAATTAATATTTCAGAAAGTAAGTCTGATAAGATTTGCTATTGGTGTTGGTGTGAAGAAAAAGAAGAAACTAAGGATTCTTGACTTGAGCAACTCAATGGGATGGAGAGAAAATTTACTGAGATAGGGAGAATTATGGAAAAAAAATCAAGAGTTCTGATTTAGATGTATTAAGTTTAAGATGTCTTTCAGTCATAGAAAAGGAAATGTCAAGACGGGAGTGAGAGATGAATATGGAAATCCAGGAGATATCTTGGTTGATAGAAGTTGGAGAGTCATCAGCATGTAGATGGTTTTTAAAGTTATGGTCTAGGTGATCTCACCTAGGAAGAAAAGTGAGAAAGAAAAGTGAAGAGGGCCCAGAATGGACTTTAACAAATTGGCATGGCTATGCCCTGCCCAGGAGGAGGCTGGAATGTAGCAAGGATTACTCCTGAAAGAAGCTGAAGCAGCAATGAACAGCGAAAAACTGTTGAGTGTGAAGGGACTGGCACGATCTTTAGGAAAAAAGATATTCATATCAAAGAGTTAACAATATTTCCTGTAACTGTGATAATGTGGAAACCTTTATGTCCAAAAAAGAACAAGATAATTAAATACATTAAGATAATGATAAAGTACAACCATTAAAAATTATGATTTTGTGCGAATGTAAACTGGTATAGCCACTCTGGAAAACAGTATGGAGGTTCCTCAAAAAATTAAAAATTGAGCTACCCTATGGCCCAGCAATTGTACTACTAGGTATTTATCCAAAGGATACAAAAATGCTGACTGAAGGGGCATATGCACCCCAATGTTTATAGCAGCACTATCAACAATAGGCAAATTATGGAAAGAGCCCAAATGTCCACTGACTGATGAATGGATAAAGAAGATGTGGTATATCTATACAATAGAATATAACTCGGCAATCAAAAAGAATGAGATCTTGCTATTTGCAACAATGTGGATGGGACCAGAATGTATTATGCTAAGCAAAATAAGTCAGAAAAAGATAAATATCATACGATTTTACTCATATGTGGAATTTAAGAAACAAAACAGATGAATACAGGGAAGCAAAAATAAGATAAAAACAGAGAGGGAGACAAACCATAAGAGACTTAAATACAGAGAACAAACTGAGGGCTGCTGAAGGGGTGGCTGGGTAGGGGGATGGGTCATGGGTGATGGGCATTAAGGAGGGCACTTGTTGGGATGAACACTGCATGTTATATGTAAGTGATGAATCAATCAGATTCTACTCTTGAAACCATTATTACACTACATGTTAACTAACTTGGATTTAAATAACATTCTCAAAAAATGAAGAAAATTATGATTTTGGAAATTTTCTAACGATGTGGGAAAATGTTCATTAATGCTGAATGTCGAATGCATGATATAAAAGTAAACTCGGATCAGGATGCCTGGCTGGCTCAATTGGTAGAGCATGTGACTCTTGATCTTGGGGTCATGAGTTCAAGCCCCATGATGGGTGTACAGCTTACTTAAAAAAAAATTAAAAATAAATTTTTTAAATTAAAAAGTAAACTAGGATCTTTCTTCGAATTTTTCTTGGTATCTATTTATCCTTCTAATGAGCTATTCACTTACACAGTATATTTGTATAAATGCATGCATATATCTAGGAAAAAATGTTTCAAAATATTAGTATTTCTTATCACTCAATTATGGGCTAAGAGGAGATTTTGGTTTTCTTCCTTATATTTTTCTATATTCTTAAAGTTTTTATAAAGAGACTCGCTTTTATAATTAGGAACTGAGGAAAACACCCCACAAAACATCTAAGGTCAAAGCCATGTCATCCTCTGCCATGACAGAAATCCATTAATCCATTTATGGTTTTAGAATAAAATAATCTACACAGAAACATTGTCAATGCCTCTTCATTGTGCCACACATAGCACCCCATGTGTTCATTAGATGTGCTTATGAAAAAAAGCAATCAAGAAATACTCACAATAATGGTTACTCAACCCATACTATAGCCCAAAGGGTCCCAAATTACCAAGGTATTCAAGATCCAGGAATAAGCCCTAAATTGCCTACAAAAGGCCTGTACTAAGACAGTATCACCATCACCTCAGTTGGCAGTACCAAAGACCCATTGCTGAGAATGAGTATTGCTTTAGCCCTTAAAAAGCCTAAATAACCTTGGTTCGAGCAATTTTTAGTAGTAAAGAAAAAGCTGTCACTATATAAGAGCAGTGAAGAATAGGGGCGCCTGGGTGGCTCGGTCGGTCAAGTGTCCTACTTCACCTCAGGTCATGATCTCGCAGCTCCAGATTCTATGTCCCAACCCCCTATGTCCCCAACTCCCCCGCTTGCACTCTCTTTCTCTCAAAAATAAACATTAAAAAAAAAAAAAAGTAGCAAAGAATAAAATAACAAAACCCAGAAAAATTAAGTTTTTATAAATTTGTGTAGCCTTTAAAAAATAAGTTTTATTTAAAATGACTGCTGTCCTCCCCTGTAATTTTTCTGTGTAATAAAAAGCCATTTTTTTTACAAAGGTGACGTCTTCTTGCCCTGAAATTTCCATGAGTATTCACAGGCTTTTACATATAAGACTATTACAACCTGACACTCAATTATGTACAACTTGTTACATTAACATTTTATGTAAATCAAATACTAAACTTTACTTGGGGTGATTTTCTACCAAAAATGCAAATTTCTAACCTTTTCATCACTGGTAGTAGATTCTGGGTGAGGTAAAGGACTATCTTGGTGAGTTGTTTCTACAACAGAGGGCTCCTCAATTTTGCTTCTTATAATGGGTGTTGCAAGAGGGGATAAATCTAGAGGCATCTAAAATACAAACGTTAAAAGAAAATGTTAGGAATTCCAAAATGCCAATCAGCATTTCTAAAATAAGAAAGCAGGAAGTGTTAGCTATGATTATCGTTCTGTTAGAAGTACTCTTTTTTTTAATTTCATGGTTAACAACATACTTTTTTAATGTCGTCTTCTGAGGCTTTCTTGAATTCATTCTCAAATGGACTTGCCAATTCATTAAACAAACCCACTTCTTCACAGTTTTTCAAGAATCTTGTTGGTGTTGGGGTCTGATCTGAAATAAACGTCAAGAAGCAATCACATAGATTTAAATATCATGCAGGACCCTAAAATATAGCTAGTAAATTAACAAATTAGCAGGACTGGTTCAATCAGCTGTTAATTCTCTTTGGAAAGACCTCTTCCTTTAAAGCAAACAAAATTTGGTTAAGTTTTTGTTGCAGTTCAAGATATTTCCTCCAACTTTATGAACCATAAAAGTATGAAAAAAGTCCTTCTTCTTCCTTAGTCCAGACCTTCTCTCTGAGTAGAGTGACAAGCATCTTCTACTCAGAGATCAACTATTATCATTATTTAAGGCAGTAAGAATTTTAAAAATTTTACATTATTAAAAAATTATGATTGTTTAAAATACATGCAGTTTGGGGAAAACTAGGACTAGAGCATGTATCTTCACTCTAGCCTGGCCCTTCCACTAGTGTTCATAATCTATTACGAAAGCAAGCTTAAGATAAAACAGAATTTTTAGGAGGTAGATCAAAATACTACAAGGAAGAAAAAGAAGGTTAAAACAAGAGCCCTGAAACAAAAACAAACCAAAACAACAACAACAACAACAAAAATAACCAACCCTCCTTCCTTATTACTATCGGCTAAAGCCAATTTTCTATTTTAATGCATTTTTCAAGTTTGGAACAAGGGGCTATTTAAGAGTTACATATTTATGTAAAGTTCTACCTTAATTTCTAGGCAGTAGAGGAATAGTCAACTCTATTTTCTCACAACTTGGAATATTTTAACTATCCTTGAATATGTGCTTATGCTATGTACATTAACACATATACTGGTTATAGAATAAATGCCAGTTAAGGTCCATGTTGAATAAAAAATAGTATTTTTATGGACTCTGCCTATTTGGTCTCATAATTTTCCAGGCTATTTATTCATACTGACCAGAGTTGCTGGCACACTGAAATTCTATTCACATTCTATGCATTTTAACTTACAGGTTGTATTAGGAATCTAGCCTAAATTAAATACATGTATAAGGATGAATCCTGGTTTAAGATTTTGTAAAATTAAAATTCATATATTTGTTAAATACTGTGCCCCCAGAATGGGCATTACTTATTGTTTCATCTCTGCCCCACATATATCTAGAGTAACGATATGCTTACTACATATAAATATATTTAACACTAAAATGACCTACATTTCACACATATTATGTATAATGTAAGCCTATTTCAAACACTACTAGTATTATCTAAATTACTGAAGAGACTCTCTCTTGCCATCATTTTACCTGTTAGTCTACAACATACGTACCCACTAACCCTCAAAAGACTTCTATAACTCTATCACAGTAATGGCTCAGAATACTCATATCAGTTTAAGTCCATCATAGCTGAATTAGTAAACTGAATATAAATCTGACTCTTCTATTCACATGCAAAAGGTCTATCTCACCTCAACAGAAGGCTCCTAATTTGTGTTAAAGGGAGAGAAAGAGCTTAAAAATAACCATGTTTTATGCGTATGCATTATTAGTGATTACTGGAATGATGAAGCCTGAGAAAAGAAACATCAACACAGGCATGGTTTAAACATCAACGGTTTAAATATGATATGCAGTGGCTTATGGCTACTGACCATCAAATATATACCACACACATCATGCATTATACAGTAATGCTAAACTACTTATTTCAACATATGTTAGTAAAAAAATGGTCAAGTGCTGTGTTTGAACATGTTCTATTTTTCTACTGTAATAAAGGTAAAGCAACAGGAGATTTCTAGAAACCAATCCCGAAACATTTTTAAGTTGAAAATTTCCAGACATTGCTCTAGGGCAAGAAGTTTCAGACAAGCAAAGACCTTCATGCCTAGGAGAGTGAACTGTCCAGGTTGTTGTTACTTTGTTTGACTGCTTTTTTTTGGTTCTAGCTCTTTAGATCTGATGTATACCATTTTAAAGAAATGTATAGCTCATTCTTCTCTGCTTCCTTTTATGGAACTAAAGATACACTGAGCATTCTCTTTCATTTTTCCTAGTTTTTGACAAATTACCAACTTTTTGTTACCTCAAATTTTTTCGGTACAAAAATTATGATACTGAAAGTACAGGAAAAACCATCTGCCTCATTATCTCTCCAGAGCACTGCATATGACAATTTCTATGCTGGGTATTAATTTCAAAATATTCATAATATTCAGATATCAGGGTTAATTCCAGACTTACAAGCAGTATAACCCAAACTTGAGAAAAGAATAATTTAGGGGTGATTCTGAATACTTACGACTTTGTGGTTATGACACTAAAGGGTCTGAAATTTATATAAATATATTAAGTTTTATATGAAACTTTGTTTTCTTATCATGATACTTATAAAATATAGAAAGTGCAGTAAAACTATGCGTATTATGTGTGTGTCCATACACATAGACGTGTGTGTATATATATTTAAATACCAAAAAAGGGGCAGCTAATACAGCATGAAAGGACAATAAAACAATGCATGAATTTTCTCTTTTCACATATTGTGAAAGATATTCATCTGCTTATGTAATACTGTATGTTCATAGGCTCAAAACACAAGAAAAGCAAATACTGAATTTAGGCCCCTTTATTGAGAGTATTTTACTAACACAGATGTTTTAGTCCCAAAAGAAATATAAACAAATTCTAGTGAGCAAGTCAGCTAATTGATCTCTCTCCAACAGGAGAAGCTTGATCATTTCCTATCTTCCCACAGCATTGTAAACCAGGTGTAAAAAGCTAAAAGAAACACTGACTAAACATCACATTAGTTCAATTATCAACTAAATGTAAATTCTGGAGATGCTATAAAAATGCTCCTGGGGTTCTAAATTAACTTCCCCAAAACTGACATTGAAATCTACATTTGAAAAACCACACACAAAAAAAGTGAAATGAATGGTCAGAAGGAAACATGAAAATGTAATGGGTAAAATACATGTTGCCAACATTTACTGTAAATGAATTGGAATATCACCAGACTATATTATTTACAGAGAATACACAAAAATTGTGCACATTCCAGGTGAAATATGTATATAAGCTATTAATAAAAGCATATACTAACCAGCCACAATGACACTGTCATTACGTGCTGGACCAAATTTCAGTGTCATCTCATGTTTATGTTTATGGACAGCCAAATGATCCTCGTTGGTAAAACGCTGTGGCAAAAAGTTTTAAAATATAGTTAAGATTTTCAATTTGATCAAATAAGTAAAATGATAAGGAAATTCATTTCCACAACATGTAAAACCACCATTAACAATGAAATAGTTTGTTAACTATAAAAGAATCTATTGTTAGTATAAACACAGAAGACTTCATATAATCATAGAGAAACCCATTACCCAAGAATAAGCAATACTGATGTATTACTAAGTCACAAAACTCATCTGACTGAGGCAAACTCATAAAACCTGAGGCAAAGAAACTTCATATAAATTTCATTTGGATACTAAAAACAGACCACTACTGATTTTTTCTTTTTTTTTGCTTTATCATAGTAGAAATATATATTCCATGGTACAATGACTTCTGAGGAAAGCACTGTATTGACCCAGACTTCAGGTTACTTACCACTTTTAAAATGAGAATTCTCTTATAAAAATATTATTCCCAGACAAATTAAGAAGTAAATCAGGTTCTTTATGTTACCACGTTAAAAAAGAATGCTTTTGTTATAATCCAACAAAGAAATAGCAACCAATATAATAAGCTAGTTCATTTTAAAATAAAATTATGTCTGGACATCAACCTTTATGAAGATGCTCCTTATCGAGCAACAATTATAACTGAAAATAGGGAGCACTTATATTTTATTTCAGAGCAATAATTATAAAATGCCACATTAAGAGATATAAACTCTCTGTTCTACATCCTTATAAACGGGAATGTTAAAATTATACATATTTGAACTCAGTTCCCCTAAACCATCAAAATGGATTCCTTCTCTTGTAGAAATATTACTCCTGAATAAATTAAGAAGTAAATCAGGTTCTTTATGTTACCATATTAAACAAAAATGCTTCTTGTAATTCAGTGAAGAAATAGCAATCAATATAACAAAGCAGTTCATTTTATAATCCAGCTCTTTCCCACTCAAGTGCTATCTTACTATTGCTTTATCATTATAAGAATTACTCCCAAATTTGGAGGAAGAAGTAGCTGTCTTTTCATAGACCGCTGAATAACTGCTCTTAGAGAATGAACATATGTGTAGAATTTACTAGCATATTTAATTACCTTACATTAGAATTTTAAATATACATGTATTACATTCCACACTAAAAGTACCTTAAAGCAAGATTCACTTTATGTCCAAAGAACCTAACAATGTAATTTCTCCCATGGAGGCAATAATTAAACATTTGTGAATAAATGCATTTTGGTAGAGGTCATAATTAACAGATAAGAACATGGACAGTTATCTCCTAGGAACTTATTCTACCACTATCCCCTGCCTGGATTGGTTCGACCACAAATATCCAAATCAAAGAGCAACTACATACAGAATTGCACAAATTGTACAAAACATGTGAAAATGGCACCAAATTTAATCCTAAGTAAAAAAGAACAGTTAAAAGAACCCTAAAAACCATTTAGGATCATGTGAATATTAAAAGGGGGAGAACAAGAAATATGAATTTATGAAGTCTCACATATGATCTACAGATCAAATTTACCAAAATGCTATTAAGAGATTTTTGATCAGATGATATTATTGATGTACATGGATAAAATACATTGAAACTGGTACCTGATATAGGGGAGTTGAACCTTAGCTATCACCTGAGCTAATTTATTTACCTTTAACTAGAAACTTAAAAAAAATGCCAACAGTCATCTTGTCAAAAGGCAGTCACCAGGAAAGGACAGATATATCTATAGATAGATGAATATATATCTATGTATATGAATGAAATAAATTATTTTTTCAACAAATGCTTATAAAATAGCTACTACATGCTAAGTTAAAATTTTTGCAAAATCTATTTGAACCGTTTTCTGAGCCAAATTAAAAAGTTTATTTTGAAAGTAAGTTTTATAGAAAAATTATGATACTACTAGTAATAACAACATACTGAATTCATAATTTCTTTCTCCCAGGCAATTCAGAGTACAACCCCAATGCAAACTGTTATACATGTACACAGTATTTTGCTAAACAACAAGGCTTTGAGCATACAGCTGAATAAAATGGAAAGGCAGTCAAGAAAAGTAGGATAAGATAACCATCTTTCTTAAAAAGTTAAAAAGGGTAACCTGACAGATGGAAGGGAGGTAAACCAGTTGCTTCTATAAGGAATTTAAGCTCTGATATCTGAGAAATCTGTGTTTCTAAGGCTTGAACACTTACCAGAACTAACTTCCTAAGACGTCAGTCATTCTGCATTTAATACATGCATTCACATCCACGATATAGATTACTAACAGATTAAATAGGTACAACTAAGTTATAAAACCATCAGACCACTAGCTCGTCTTACCTTTTTAGTAGTTGAAGAAATCTACTCAACATCAGAAAGTTATACACACATACTCACATTAACATACCTCCAGTGACACTTTAGACTGAATAAAATCAATCTTAATTTCCTTTGCAAAACAGCTTATAACGTATAAACATTCTACCAAAGAGATAATTTTCAATGAAAGCATCACCAAAAGCAAAGCTATTACCAATAAAATAGAAGAGTTCCCATGTTAAATGAATCTTTCACTAAATTATCTCACTTTGTCTCTTTCACCAAATTCAGTGGAACATCACTTTAAAACAAATGCAATGAATGCAACTCTTTCTGTGAAATACATAATAGTGGCATATAAAAACATTTTTTAATTTTTTTTTTTTTTACATTTTTTAAAATTTGTTTTTGAGAGACAAGAGCGAGACAGAGCACAAGTGGGGAAGAGGCAGAGAGAGGAGACAGAGAATCTGCAGCAAGCTCCAGGCTCTGAGCTCAGCACAGAGCCTGACGTGGGGCTTGAACTCACAAACTGCAAGATCATGACCTGAGCCAAAGTCGGACGCTTAACTGACTGAGCCACCCAGGCACCCCTAAAAACATTTTTAATAGCAACAGTCAACAGTTAGTATTCTCTGCACTGATTTCTACTGGTCTCTCTCCAAAATAATATCAACAAAGTATGTTTTAAGAAATTTAAAATCTATTTGAAAATTTAAATTTAAGTGCACTAAAGCTAAATTTCAAATTTGGAATAGTATCAATACTTATGACAAAAAAGAACTTGTACTACATTACCACCACCAAATTGGTACTTCTAAAATCAATTTTTATATGAATTTTCAATTTCCTAGGAAATACTAGTCATAAAAAATTCTGGGAAGTGTAATTTTTATAGCTTTCTTGAATTTATAGAAAAATGAATATCAAATATATGTCCAAAATATATGTCAAATCAGTCTACTTCTCTATATTTCCACTATTAGCAGGTAGACAAAGACACCATTATCTCTCACCTAACAGCTGTCAGTCTACTCCCCGTTTGCACTCTTAGCTCAGTAATGGCTTTTCATCGCTCTGTGAATAAAGCCCAAATACCTGATCACAGTCGACAGAGTCCTAGAGAGTAGGACTCTTTTTTTCTACTTGACAGCATCTCTTACCCTTATTTATCCTTGTTGGTCACTACATGTTCCAGCCACAACAGTCGTCTTTCTGTTTTTAAACACACCCAAACCCATTCTCTCCTTAGGACCTTTATATTTGCTGTTCCTTCAGTTTAAAAACTCTTCCCCCAGGGTCTGCTCCCACATTTTCACGTTTTAATTAAAATGTCACCTTATCAGGGAGGCACAACCTGTCTAAATAGCACCAACCCTGGTAATTCCTATCTTTACCCTGGCTCAGCATCATCAGATATCAGGTAAATTAAGATCATAATCAGATACAACTACATCCTCACCAGAGTGACTAAAATTAAAAGACTATCCAAAACAATCTTCAAAAGGAGAAAGAACTAAATTGGTGAACTTCCCTTTCCTGACTGGAAGCATTATTATAAAGCTAGAGTAATTAAGATATTGTGGTACTAGCATAAAAGCTGACAAACTGATGAAAGGAACAGAGTAGACTGCTCAGAAACAGACCTACAGTTACACAGTGATTTGATTTTCAACGAAGGAGTTGAAGCAAATTAATAGAGAAAGAAAAATCTTTTCAACAAATGATGCTGAAAAATCACATGGAAAAAAAGTGAGCTTGAATTCCTACCTCACACCAGTATATACATATACAAAAACGAGTTCAAGATGAAACAGAGACCTGAATGAAAAAACAAGCTTTCAGAAAAATAAAGGAGAATACCTTTGTGACCTAAAGGTAGGCAAAGATTTCTTAGACAGGATTTCTTAGAAAGCAACAACCATAGAAGAGAAAAAGTTAACACATTAGACTTCACTAAAATTAGAAAGACTTGTTCAAAAGCTTTTATCATGAAAATTAAGATGCCAACCAGACTTAGTAGAGAAACTATTTGACAATGGACTGGTATCCAGGATGGCAACCGTCCAACAAGCACATGAATAAGTGCTCATCTTTTCATCAAAGAAATGCAAATTAAAACTACAGGATATACAATAAAAATGGCTAAAATGAGAAGACCAACACACCACCAAATGTTGGCAAAGATACGGCACAACCAGACCTCTTATACACTCTTGGTAAGAATGTAAAGTGGTGCATCCATTTTTGGAAGACAGTTTGGCAATTTCTTAAAAAAGTAAATACATATCTATCATATGATCCCACCACTACATTCCTATGCATTTATCCAAGAGAAAAGAAAGCATTCATCTATACAAAAGACTTGTACACAAATATTTACACCAGTTTTACTTGTAATAACTGAAAACTGGAAATAAGCCAAATGTCCACATTTAATAATGAAATATTACTCATCAATGAAAAAGAATTTATTGATTACATAACATGGGAAATCACAAATTAATTATGTGGAACAAAAGATGCCAGATAAAAGTACAGACCGTATGACTCTATATAAAATTCTAGAAAATGCAAACTAATCTATAGGGATATAAGGCAGAATAGTGGTTTACAATGGTAGGAGGGATAACAAACGGAGGGATCACAAATGGGCATGAAGAAACTTTTGGTGTGATGAGTATGTTCACTATCTTAATTATGGTGATGGTCTTATGAGCATATACATGTTAAAACATGAAATTGTACATTATAAGTATGTGCAGTTTATTGTATGTCAAATTATGCAATTTAAAATGTCAACTAAAGAAAACAAATAACAACCAATGCAACACAAATGCTTATTTATGATCTACAGTTTGTATCGTTAAGTACTCTGTAATTTGACTACACATTAAATTTATCCTTTTACTGGTGTCTGTAAGTTAGAATTATCATAATAGCAATAGATTAATAATGTAATAGCCTGTTAAAAACACTGAAATATTATTTTTTGAAACAATGCTGATTTTCTGAAAATACTTCACACATGCTCTGTAGTGAAAATGTTAGACTTAAGTACATTAAGAACATTAATGCATTAGTGATATTGTCAGAGGTAAGTATTAATTTTATGAGTTCAGCAAGTAAAATAATTTTCAAGCAAGATAATGTATATTGCATTTCCAATTAAGCAAATTACAATGATTTTTAACCAATAATGGTCAAATGAAAATACTTTTAAGCCCTGGATTTCATCTAGGTATCCACCTTTCCATTACAGGAATTTTAACTTTTTTTCCCCATATTAGATTGTGTATTTTAAAATTCAAATATTCTATTCAGAAAAATGAAGAATTTCTTCTCAAAAATTTTCGAGGTTATTTTTATTCGAACTCCAAAATGTTACAAAAAATTGCAGGAGAATCCTTTTCATGACAACAAAAACTGTCATCAGTGTTTTAATAAATGTGACTATACAAAATGATTTAAAGTAATTTATATATTACCTGGCCACATCCAGGGGCAGTGCATAGAAAGGGTTTGTCATCACTCATATTCCACAGGTCCTTGTATTGCCTATAATAAAACATTAAGAGATGACTTAACATTTTACAGTACAGATTTTTAAAGAATAATTTAAAATGTAGTATTATATGATTTTCACTAAGCTTATTACCTTTTCTACTTCAATGTGAACTAAACATTTTTTTTTTAATTTTTTTTTTTTTTTAACATTTTATTTATTTTTGAGACAGAGAGAGACAGATCATGAACGGGGGAGGGGCAGAGAGAGAGGGAGACACAGAATCGGAAGCAGGCTCCAGGCTCTGAGCCATCAGCCCAGAGCCCGACGCGGGGCTCGAACTCACGGACCGCGAGATCGTGACCTGAGCTGAAGTTGGACGTTTAACCGACTGAACCACCCAGGCGCCCCTGAACTAAACATTTTTACTGATATTTTAGCCCTATTTCCTTTTCATCTTCAATTTTTTTTTTTAAAGTTTCTTTATTTTTGAGAGACAGAAAGAGCAGCAAGGGAGCTGCAGAGGAGAGAGGGAATCCCAAGTGTTCTCTGCTGTCATCATGACATGAGCCAAAATCAAGGGTCAGGGACACTTAACCGACTAAGCCACCCAGGTGCCCCCCCTTCCATTTTCTTATAATGAGTAGACAAATACATGTAGCATGCAGATTTTACACTACAAAAGGAAAAGGTCAGGAACCTGGGTCTGTCAGACTAAATTTTTCCTGTTCAACAGTTTAAGTGAAGAATGAATGAAACAATTAGAAAATCATCACTTTAATCCCCAATGAAATAATGGATCTAGACCAGGTCACCAATGTCTGATGAAACCATTAGCAAAAAAGGTGATGGGAAACAGGTCAACCTTAACATCAGTAAGAATGGGACAATCAGACATTATGCACAAGAAAGTAGTCCAGGGAGGCAGGGTGTGTGTGTGTTGGTGGTGGGGGGGTGGGGGGGTGGAACGGGGTCAAACCTGAATCTAACTGAGCATCTCTAGATCCAGCTACAGGAAATATAGGAGGTAGAAAAACCTGTGAAAACAATCTGGAAGCAGTCAGCCAAATTCTATAGGACAAAGCCCTAGTCACTTCAACAAATAAATATCATGGAGTACACAAGAAGAGAGGAGGTAGACAGGAACTGTTATAAATTAAAGGAGATTTAATAAATCTCCTAAATACTAACTACATGTAAATCCTCTTTTGGATCCTGATTTGAACAAAATAACTAAAAAAATTTTTTGGGTCAAGATTATTTTCCTATTTTTGATTTAGACTTAAAGTTCCCAATCACTCCTATCAACTTGTAAGCTTTCATTGTTTTGGTTTTCTTTCTAAAAATTACATATAACTGGGGCACCTGCGTGGCTCAGTCGGTTAAGCGTCCGACTTCAGCTCAGGTCATGATCTCATGGTTCGTGGGTTCGAGCCCCACATCGGGCTCTGTGCTGACAGCTCAGAGTCTGGAGCCTGCTTCGCATTCTGTGTCTCCCTCTCTCTCTGCCCCTCCCCCACTCACGCTCTGTCTCCTTCTGTCTCAAAAATAAATAAACATTAAAAATTGTTTTAAAAAATTACATATAACGGTATTTGACTCAGCTAAAAATTCAGTAACATTGTTCTTTTTTCAACATTAGCTTGTTAAGCCTTCAGAGCAATGTTTCCCAAAGCATATTCAACAGGGATGACAGCAGCTACTATAGAAACAAGGTATGTAATCAAACAAATTTGGGAAATGCTGGAGGACTTTTTTTCTTTAGGACTTTTAAAGTCTTTAATATGTTCAAGTGAAATGATTAAAGGAGCACCTAGAATATGGCATTTTTGCCACATTCATTTGCTATTTGAAATCCTTTTTTATGTAACATCTCATGGAACTAGTATTATCTGACACTGTAGAAATCAAACCCTAAAATATGTTTATGTTTGTCATAGTTATATGTATTTTAATGCTCCATTTGATACTTTAAAAACATAAGAGGAGTATCAGCTAAACTAATATACCGGATAAGTGTTTTCTTTTAATAGAAAAAAATATTGAAATATTTATCTAGAAATAACTATGAAAATTTTTATAACCTAAAATATGAAAATGGCTAAAAACCCCAAATACTGCATACATACCTGGCAGAATTCACATGTAACTTGAATTTCATAAGTTGAACAACTTATCACGTCCTCTTTTTCATGGCAAGGATACTGAAAAAAATAGTTTTCACACTGTTAAAAATAGTTTTGAAACATTTGAATAATATTGAAATATTTGAATAATTATTACTTTGTAATACTGTCACCCCCAAAGCCTGTCACTATTAAGAATCTTTATAATAGGTAAGAGTAGTGCTCCTACAATATGAATACCCATATAAATGCCTCAAACACAGGATCTATATATCCAACTCCACCACAGAGGATAAAAAAGGAGAAAAAACATTTAATTCAGCTCTTAGGGCTATAGTTGAAAGGAAGCTATTAAAAGAGTAAAAATTCTGGTTTTGGGAGTCTGATGAGAAAGAGGAGATCTAGCATTTCAGAATATCTATTTGGAAAGTTTTTAACTTCTTAAAATATAGTCAGAGGTGATCAAGTTCTCAGCCTAATTCACCAAAATCTATTTGTCCCATAATATCGTTGATCTATATAAGCATCTCTCTGTTTCACAACTTTATAACTTATTTATTTGATAACAGTTTGAGAACAAGTACAACATGTTGGAACTATCCAGGTCAGTGGTCCATTTTCTTTTATTAAAAAAAAATTTTTTTTAACATTTATTTATTTTTGAGAGAACAGAAACAGAGTGTGAGCGGGGGAGGGGCAGAGAGAGAGGGAGACACAGAATGCGAAGCAGGCTCCAGGCTCTGAGCTGTCAGCACAGAGCCCGATGTGGGGCTCAAACTCACAAACCGTGAGATCATGACCTGAGCCGAAGTTGGATACTCAACCAGCGGAGCCACCCAGGCGCCCTGAGTGGCCCATTTTAAAAACTCTGCTAGGGGAGCCTGGCTGGCTCAGTCAGAAGAGCATGAGACTTTTGATTTGGGGTTGTGAGTCTGAGTCCCACGTTCGGTGTGGAGATTACTTAAAAAAAATAAAGAGGGACGCCTGGGTGGCTCAGCTGGTTAAGCACCTGACTTCAGCTCAGGTCATTATCTCATGGTTCATGAATCTGAACCCCGAGTTGGGCTCTATGCAGACAGGTCAGAGCCTGGAGCCTGCTTTGGATTTTGTGTCTCCCTCTCTCTCTGCCCTCCCCAGCTCGCTCTCTGTCTCTCTCTCAAAAATAAATAAATATAAAAAACAAAACAAAACAAAACTTAAAACAAAACAAAAACCCAAACTCTGCTAATACTTCATCTTACAATTACTAAAACCCCATCCCGTGGTGAACAAAGCATATGCTTTTTTTCAAGTTTACTTTGAGACAGAGCGCGCATGTGTGTGCGCGCACGCTTGAGTGGGAGAGGGGCAGAGAGACAGAGACAGAGAGAGAGGGAGGAAGGGAGGGAGGGAATCTCAAGCAGGCTCTGCACTGTCCGCACAGAGCCTGATGCAGGGCTCGATCTCAAGAACCACAAGATCATGACCTGAGATCAAGAGTAGGAAGCTTAACAGACTGAGCCATCCAGGCACCCCCCAAAGTGACTATATACTTATCCAAATAAGCCAGTGATGCACAGAGAAAAATTTTTTTTCTAATTTTGCTTATAAATGTGGTAGCAAGAATGTCTTGCTCAGAAAAACTGGATAATTCCTGTGGGGAAATGTGTAAATTAGCCACCGTTCTGAGTCTTGGGGTCAAGGGTGATCTGGTATAGGAGGGTAGGAAGACAGTTTTTTCCCTGGTTTCCAGGCAAAACTTGTATCTGGTAGGGTTCTATTCCTCTAGTCACATCCAACTCTACCATGCTGTCTGTGAGAAGAGGGAAAAGAACACCAGAATAATCTAAAGGAAATCTGTAAAAGTTCTGCTTCTCTTACTACCAGTAGAATGTGACCTTAATGAGGGCAAGGAACTTATCTTTGGCTTAACTACCTAAAACAGTGCCTATCTCACAATAGCATTTACTCATTAAATATTAAGGAATGAATAGTCATATGATGTGAACAAGTAAGTTTTGTCTACCTTAACAAACTCTTCTAAAACTAGTAAGAAAATGCAGTTATATTGCCATGAAAAATCAAAGCAATATTTAAATTCAGTTAAGTTCAAGAAACATTTAAACACCAAATACATGCCAAGACACAAAGATGAAAAAAGTCTCTGTGCTTGAGAAACTTTCAGTCTAGCAGAAGAAAGAGGAATACAGAAATATAATTTCAATTCCTTTGATAAGAACAAGAGTTAAAATACTATGACAATATACAGGGAGTGCAGGGACAAACCTGACAGTTCTAGAAAGGCTTTCTGAGAGAATTAGCCTGTGGTACCCTTCTCTCTCATCTCTTCCACTCCTGCACCATTACAACTGCCCCCTTCCTCTACAAAAGAAGTTCCTTACCTACATATCAGCCTACTTCCTAGCCAAACAATAAAAATTCCCATTCCTTATTACTATTTTCTAAAACCTCGCTGAGGTAGCTGTAAATACAACAGGTGAAGCACCTTGAGACATAAATGATGATATTTGCTCTGGGAGGTATAAAAACTATCTCTTCCTTAAACTGAATCTCAAGCCTCTAAATCTAGCCTTATCTCCCTTTTACAGCAAGGTTGGAAATACGTTCATAGGGAAAGGAGGCTTTGTTCACTATAAATTGTTGGAACTTCAATGACTACAGACAGAGAATTGTTAATATACCACACAGCTCTCTGGCAAACATCCAAAACTACACTGGTAGGAGAATTATTGTCACGAAGAAGACACAAGAGGATTGTAAGCAAAATTTAAAAGAAGCTCTTTGGTTTCTCTAATTTCACTCTTAACTCTTATTCTAACAGTCCTTTATCTTCCTTGCCCTCAAGATCCCATACCATTGGAGTTTCCTCTTTTCTTCTTTCAATCAACAAATACTTGAGCATCCACTTCCGGCTTGGCACTCTGCTAGATGCTAGGGATGTAGTGGGGAACTAAGATAGGTACCTGCCCTCAAGAAGCTTCCAGGATAGTGAGGAAATTTACATCAGCTAATCTAGCATGCAACTCAGACCTCTTTCCAGGTTTCTAAGTCAATTCCACATGTAAACATGTATGTGTGCCCTAAAATATATTTCTCTATTTCTTTGCTATAAGGCATTTTATTTTAGAACCCCCAACCTTTTTTTTCATGTTTATTTGAGAGAGAGAGAGAGAGAGAGAGAGAGAGAGACACACACGCACGCATGCACGCATGAGTGGGGGAGGGGCAGACAGTGGTGCTGTCAGCACAGAGACTGACACAGGGCTTGATCTTATGAGTGGTGAGATCATGACCTGTGCCAAAATGAAGAGTCAGATGCATACCAACTGAGCCACCCAGGTGCTCATAGAACCTCAACCTTCAACCTATACTTTGAATGTTAGTATACTTTGAATTTTGTTTGTTACAACAGAGCCAGAGCAATTTCCGGTATTAGATATCCTACATAAATTAGCAGTATTACAAAATTCTGAAAAACTTTTAAAGCAAAAGTCTGGGGTTCAGAAGAAGGCCATTGTTATTTCCTGATAATATGAACTAAATTACCCCTACTAAACTAAGATATAGTAAGGAGCTTTAAATTTGCTCCCATAAAAATACAGAAGAGCAAAAAGAAAAAAATAAAGTCACCCAAAATACCATGATTTAGGGACAACTACCATTCAACATTCCAGAGTACATATTCCAGTCTTATCAATGTATGGAGATATGT
Organism: Panthera pardus; assembly: GCF_024362965.1. Taxonomy (NCBI): domain Eukaryota; kingdom Metazoa; phylum Chordata; class Mammalia; order Carnivora; family Felidae; genus Panthera; species Panthera pardus. The sequence continues at coordinate 58,038,102 of NW_026526655.1, read as the reverse complement.
AGCTTTACAAACTGTAGAAACAGTGTTACAACTTTCTTTAAATTGCAATCATCTAAATTTTGCTACATCATTAAATAGTAAGGTCATTAAGTATTGTATATAATTTTTAATTGTTATCTAGTATTCCAACATATGGTTGAGATATATTCATAATTAATTTTCTATTAGTGGATTTTTTTTATCATCAACAAATATCTTTGGCAGCAAATCTTTGTGGAGTATCTGTAATAATTTCCACGGGAACAATGTCTAAAAATGAAATGAAATTACTATGTCAAAGAGCCCAGCACCTCTTCTACCATGTCTTCCTGGGCCAGTGGGAATACCCCGAAGCGGCCTACTGGAACAGCTCAGGCTGGAGGCTGGAACTCCCGCAGTAGCACATGCAGAATACCTGCAGGGATGTCCTGCTGGTAGGTAAGTGTTCCAGCTGGAAGCAACCCCTTCCAGGAGCCCAGATCCTGTGCTTTATTCTAAAAGCTGTGGGGAAAAAAGTTCGCTGAGGAATGCATTTAAGCACAAAGTGATGAAATGACTGCTTCCAAGTCTCAAGAAAACACTTTTCTCCAGCCAAATGGCTTTTAGATATTTCAGACCTTTCCTGTGGTCTGGTCCTATAACCAATATTCTACAGAAATTGATGAGTTTCTATTCAGGTAAGGAAACTGGGTGAAGGCCATTATTAAACAATAATGGCCTGATTCTTCTGGTAAAGTGTTTTTTATGTTTAAGACAAAAAAAATGTTACCACCAAATATACCTCTTTCCTAAGTGAATTACTAGTGTTGCTACACCTGGAATATTATGTTTGTTTTATTTACTGAATGTTTCTTTACGTTTTGGGAAGGAAAACATTTTTGTTTGTTAAAAAACTGGGGGCACCTGGGTGGCTTAGTCGGTTAAGCATCCAACTCTGGGTTATCGGTGCAAGTCTTTATCTCACAGTTCGTGGGATCAAGCCCAGCGTCAGGCTCTGTGCTGACACTGTGGAACCTGCTTGGGATTCTGTCTCTCCGTCTCTCTCTGTTCTTCCCCTATTCTCTCTCTCTCAAAATAAATACACTTTTAAAAAATTGAATATTTGTAATTTGTTGTTCCTGAGATTTTTTATACCATAACAAAACTTGTTCTTTTCTCATGAATTTACAGTTTCTAAATGAAGACAAGCAAGTATAAAACTGGGGAAGAATAGACTTTATTAATCAAATGATGTCTTGATTTTTCTAAATGAGAAGATTGTTTTATTTGTAACACTAAACATGGGAGCAGTTTCTTAGAAAACTTGTTTGGAAAGATTCATGGTGTATTATGTATCAGATTACCCTATCCTATGTATGAAGATTTGATCTGTGTCTTAAGTTCCTCTACTTTATAGTTATACTTAAAAAAATATACTACATTATTTCATGTCTTTAAAAAATGTTTAAATGTGAGGGGTGCCTGGGTGGCTCAGTCAGTTGGGCGTCCAACTTCAGCTCAGGTCATGATCTCACTGTCCATGGGTTCGAGCCCCACATCGGGCTCTGTGCTGACAGTTGAGAGCCTGGAGCCTGCTTCGGATTCTGTTGTCTCCCTCTCTCTCTGCCCCTCCCCCGCTCAAGCTCTGTCTCTGTCTCTCTCAAAAATAAATAAACATTAAAAAAAATTTTTTTTAATGTTTAAATGTGATCTTAGAACACTGCAAATGATTTAAAAAAATAATGTGAAAATACTACAACCTAAATGAATTCTTAATGTCACAAGTGTTTAATGATGTGCTTTTGATTTAATTTGGGACACTTTTAAAAGGATACTTTGTGTTTGTAATCATCTTTGATGAGTTTGGAAATAAACTTTCTGCTTAATTAAAAAAACAATAAAAACAAACAAAAAAACAATTAAAAATTACTGTATCAAAGTGAAAGCATATTTTTAAGACTTGATTTACACTGTTAACTGCCCTCCAATATAGAGTACTGATTTCTCCTTTACCAGTAGTGTACAGAAAGACCTCATTTCTTCACACCCATACCAATAGTGAATATTACTTTTTAACATTTTTGTCAGATTACTGGAACAAAACCCTAATTTTAAAGTTGCATATTTTGACACACTTAGGTTATAATTTTTCATATAATTATTATTTGTAGTTCTGTGAAATGTTTACAATTGCCCATTCTTAAAAATAATAAAATCTTAGTCCAAAATTCTCTCTTGACTATAGATCATAGGCTTTCTTATCACACAGATTTCTGATCATGTACCTTATTGTATTCCTGATCTAGTCCTGACTACCTAACCTACAAATGAGGTCCCAAAGGGTGAAATGACTTACTGCTAGGTAAAAAATGGGACAAAAACATTTTTAATGCTAGACTGTACCTGCCAGCTGGTATGCCTTGCTATACTATGTTTATCAACTGTTACGCCTTGCTATCCTATGCCTACCAACAATCTAGAAATTTTATGTAAACCATCTTTTAAACATAGTATAGAAAGACTCTTCTAGGACTTCCAGAATTATTCAACAGACCTATTATCAAATAAATCACACATAATATGAGATGCCAATAAGAAAATAGTAAAGAACACTTCCAGGAACAATGAATAGAAGAAAATGGGAGAAATTAACTACCTAACATTTCTTATAACTTAAAATTAATATGGGGTGCCTGGGTGGCTCAGTCGGTTAAGCGTCCAACTTTGGCTCAGGTCATGATCTCAGTTTGTGGATTCGAGCCCCACATCGGGCTCTGTGCTGACAGCTCAGAGCCTGGAGCCTGCTTCAGATTCTGTGTCTCCCTCTCTCTCTGCCCCACCCCCACTCACACTCCGTCTCTCTCTCAAAAATAAATAAAACATTAAAATTAATATAAAAGCCAAGCCTCCAGAAAAAACATATATTTTGGTGTCTTCATGAGAGGCAGCTTAGACAGGCTAGTGGGGAACAGACCAGCGCAGAGTGTCACAGTGTGGGCAGAGTGAGAAAGTTGTCCATGGCAATGGAAGGTGGCTGGAGGGAAGTCTGAGGAGGCAACCACATGAGGTAAGGAACAGAGATGGTATGAGTCTAGCACAGGATACCAGGGCCCAAGCTGGAGAACATCTAGATGATGATGAGAAGTGGGTGTGGTGGCAACAGGTGATTCATTATGTACAAATACAAGGAATGACAGAATAAGATATATCAAGGATGTAGGTGAAGGGAAATTTACACTATAGGTGAAGGTAATTATAATACAGAATGAATCCTGGCAATTAGATGAAATTTAGAGATATTGGTGTCAACTCCTGACTTTCAAAAGAGATATAAAGGTACAGAAATATAGACGATAAATATGTGTGTGTATATATCTGCATACATATTCATGTATTTCCCTAGCTGTGTCTAGTGAGGGGGGCCTGAGAACACAGATACCCCCAAAGCAATACACCTACTAGGCACCCAGATCTTGATGTCTAAATACCATTCTCTACCAAAAGGAACCTGAGCTCTTTCAAGAATTGTCTGATTCCAGGGCTAGGGCAGGGCAAGTACAGGATGGCCCTTGAATATCTTGTGCAAGAAAATTAAGAAGGACTTATGAATTTGGCCAGAAAGTGGCCAGATCTGAAACAATTTGAGAATCAAAATCAAAGATGATAGTAATGGATCATACTGTGAATAAAACAGGATCCCATTAATCCATACTGATACAAAAGAATAAACTCAGCATTTGATAAGACAGGATATTTATATCCTCTCAAAGTATTTCCTGATAAAATATATCTTAATTATAAAATCCTGGCAAATATTACCTTACTCAAATGATCCAAGTTAAAATTAGAAATAAGAAAAATCGATATGCAATAAGGACATAGCGTCATTTCTACAACAGTAAAACAAAGATACACACACCTGTATCTAATCTACACAATATCAGATACCTGTCTCTAATATCACACAACCCCAAATTGAGGTAAACTCTTCAAAATAACTGGACTTTAATCATCTAGTCACTAGTGCCCAAGTCACAAACTCAAGGAAAGACTGAGGAACTATTTCAGATTAAAAAAGACCAATGAGACATAACAACTGCAATGTGAATTCTAGACAAATCTTTTGGATTAGAACTGGCAGAACTTTTTTTTTTTTTTTTAGAGAGAGAGAAAGCACAAATGGGGTAGAGGGGCAGGGGTTGGGGAGGGGAGGGAGGGAGAGAGAGAGAGAGAGAAAGACAGAGAGAGAGACAGAGAGAGAGACAGAGACAGAGACAGAGAGAGAGAGAGAGAGAGAGAGAATCCCAAGCAGGCTCCATGCTCAGTATGGAGCCTGACGTGGGGCTTGATCATGACCTGAGCCCAAATCAAGAGTCGGATGCTAAACCGATTGAGCCACCTAGGCACCCCACAACTGGTAAAACTTAAATGTGATATGCAGATTAGATGTAGCAATATATCAATGCTAAATTCTTGGTTTTCGGGGCTGTATTGTGGTTTTGTAGAAGAATGTATTATTGTAGAAAATAAAGTATTTGGGGTAATGGGACATAAGGCTGGCAACTTTTAAATGGTTCTATACTAAAAAATTAAAAAAAGAAAAACTTATAGAAGGTATTTATAATGATATGCACTATAATAATTCACTATATATCCATTATATAGTATCATATGGTGTTTAGGAGTAGTTATGAGAAAAATACTACAAAACATGGATTCTCTAACAATTCTCTACTCATTTCTGGTTTATAACTTTCATGTTATAGAGATCAAAGAATAGAAAAATCACATCTGTATTGCAAGGTTAAGAGCAAAGAGAACCTTACTATGGTAAAAATATTACCCTGTACCTGAATATTCAAAGAATGATATTAGACAATTATTTGTCTTATTAGTTCCTTTTTTAAAATACGACATGAGTTAAGCAAGGTAAGATGATCCTATAGACTATAATACCACTACTCCCATGCTATACAGAACTCTATCATTCAAATGATTCAGCTGATAAAAAATACATGCTTTTCTTAAATCTCTATCAAAAACGAATTAAGAAAGAAACCAATTTACTTCACAGAAAATAGTGTGGGTAAATGAAGCTTTAAAAATGGGACAGGGGTGCCTGGTTAGCTCGATGGATAGAGCATGCGACTCTTGAGTTTGAGCCCCATGTTGGGGTAGCGATTACTTAAAAATAAAATCTTAAAAAAAAATGGGAGGGAGCAAGTCAATTTCTGGTACTAACTTCAAAAATCTCTAGATTCTTTTTTTTTTTTTTTAATGTTTATTTATTTCTGAGACAGAGAGAGACAGAGCACGAGTGGGGGAGAGGCAGAAGAGAGGGAGACACAGAATCAGAAGGAGGCTCCAGGCTCAGAACTGTCAGCACAGAGCCTGATGTGGGGCTCAAACTCACAACCCTAAGATCAAGTGTCCATACTCTCCCGAATGAGCTGGCCAGGCACCTCCAAAATCTTTATGTTCTAAAATGTGAATTTTAGGGGCTCCTAGGTGGCTCAGTCGGTTGGGTGTTTGACTTCGACTCAAGTCATGATCTCGTGGTTTATGAGATCTGCGGCAGGCTCTGTGCTGACAATTCCGAGCCTGGTGCCTGCTTCGGATTCTGTGTCTCCCTCTCTCTCTGCCCCTCCCCTGCTTGTAACTCTCTCTCTCTCAAAAATAAATAAACATTAAAAAAAATAGTTAAAACAAAATAAAATAGAATGTTAATTTTACTGACCCTCTTAGCTACAGAACTGTAAATGTTGTAATTTCTTACCTTCAAAGCATGTACTCAAGTTTCAAAGCAGATTTCTAAAATACGGATAATACTAAATGTTACATACAACGTACAGCATTCCCAAGCATTTCTAATACAACAAATTTATTTTGTAAAATGTATTTGGAAAACATCTGACTGCCTATTTTGTATCTTATACCATATTGAGAATAAGAGATACGGTCTTTGCCCTCAAAATCAGATTAGTAAGGGTAAACAAGTATAATTCAGTGATATAATAAGTATAATATATAATATTTATATTATACAATTCAGCAACATAATAATAAAGACATGCACAGGCACTATGGGAACATAGGGGCTTAAGGAGTATACTGGAGCTGGCCACCTCTCCTCAGCACCCATACTGCCCTCTTAGTGAGTCTGATTACCAGTAAAGGGCAATCCTATAATATCCATGACCTTGACATACTTGCCTCAGGTGAATCAGGGGACACCTAACCAAGTTAAGTCCATCAGATTACCTCTTCAGGAAATTTGTAAAAAGAAAAAAATCAGGCAAACAGAAGTGAGCACCAGAGATTCTAAATCATACTCAGGACTGGTAGACATTTATAGTCATGTTCATACTGATAAGAAATTAATGGGGGTGCCCGGATGGCTCAGTTGGTTAAAGCACCGACTTTGGCTAAGGTCATGATCTCATGGTTCGGGAGTTCGAGCCACGCATCCAACCCTCTGCTGTCAGCACAGAGCCCACTTCAGATCCTCTATCCCTCCTCTCTGCCCCTCCCCTGCTTGAGCACACATGTGCATCCTCTCTCTAAAATAAACATTAAAAAAAAAAAAAATTAATGAAAGCCAGAACCAAGAGTAGGCACAGAAAAACAGAGATGAGAAAGCATGCAGCCAAGAAGAAGGAAAGAAGTTTCTGTGATGCCTATGTTTTCTGTGGCTGAATTATGCAGGTCTTCTGTATTCTGAGTGTGAGCTCTTTTTTCTTTTTGAACCCTGAATTTATCTGATTAAGTTTCTATCCTCTAACCAAGACAAGTACCTAGCCAAATGTGGAGAGAGGGTCTGAGAAGACCTGAGAAGGAAGAAATGACTGTGTGTAGTCTCAAAGGAAGAGGCATCAGCTAGTCAAGGATGATGTTTTCAGCAGAGAAGACAGCATGTAGAATCACAATAAAGCAGAGTACACTGAGGGAAGGCTGGACCCCTGAAATGTGGGATATAAGGTTGAAGGGAAGAGAGAGAAGGCCAGAAAGTGAAGCAAATCTTGAAGGGGCTTTATTATACTGGTTAGGAGTTTGGATTCCACCCTCACCACCCCCATCCCACTGCCACTCTGAGGTTATAAATATAGGCCTGTGCTGAAATGTTGAACCAAGCAAGTTTTTCATATTTTCAAATGGTTGGGGGTAGGGGTGGGAGGAGAATAAGCAACAGAGACCACATGTGGCCCCCAGGAAGTCTAAAATATTTACTATCTAGCCCTTTAAAGAATAAGTCTGCTTATTAAAGAATAGAATAGACTTAAAGAATAGAATAGAATAGAATAGACTTAAAGAATAAGTCCACTGTAAAAAATGGAAAGATTTTAAGATGATGAACTAGATAATCAAAGGGGAATTCCTGCAAGATCACTAATAGAAATGTGAAGGATGGATTAGAGAGGGCAAAACTATGCATAAGAAAGCCAGTACAAACTACTGCTAAATTCAGAAAAGAGAACGACGATTTGCACATCAGCAGTACCAGTCAAAATGAGAGCAAAGGACCAGTTATGAAAAAAATGTTTAGGATAAGGCTTCAAATCCATAACATTGTCTCCAGACCTTTGCATGGACGGACCCCTGCCTCCTCCTACCCCAGTCTATGCTATCCCTTCATCTCCTTGGCTCCAGTTTTATGTCGGCTTTTAATCAGCTCCATGTGGAGCCTAGAATGCTCTCATTTCCTACTCACCCATCTCTTTCTTAGTAAACACTGCTCACCCTCCATCCACTAACCCCTTATACTCTGAAATTCAGATCACTCATTTACTTCATCCTTTAGTTAATAAATATTTATTGAGTACATGCAAGAGGGGAGGAATTGTGTTAGACTCCAGGATACAATGATACACAGTCCCTGCCCTCGTGGAATTTATGCTTTATGTAAAATACTTCTAACCAAATCAGGGTTTGAACATTTAAGTTCATCAAGTAGCTCAGAATTTATTTAACATATATATCAGTGTGCAAGAAAACGTTTGCCATCCTTTTCTCCTTAAAAAATTTCCTGTTTAGGGGAACCTGGGTGGCTCAGTCGGTTAAGCGTCCGACTTCAGCTCAGGTCATGATCTCATGGCTTGTGAGTTCGAGCCCCACATCGGGCTCTGCGCTGGCAGCTCAGAGCCTAGAGCCTGGAGCCTGCTTTGGATTGTGTGTCTCCCTTTCTCTCTGCCCCTCCCTGCTCGCACTTTGTCTCTCTCTCAAAAATAAATAAACATTAAAAATTAAAAAAAAAAAAAATTCCTGCTTAAAACTTTTTACTTTTTCAGGGGCACCTGGGTGTTTCAGTCAGTTAAGCGTCTGACTCTTCACTTTGGCTCAGGTCATGATCTCACAATTTGCAGGTTCGAGCCCATGGACATACCAGGGTCCACACTGACAGTGCAGAGCCTGCTTGGCATTTTCTCTCTCTCTCCCCCCCCCCCGCCCCCCGCCCTTCCCACATGCCTTCTCTCTCAAAGTAAGTAAATATATTTAAAAAATTTTTCACTTTTTCAAACATAATATTTATATATATATGTGTGTATGTATATATATATATATGCAGGTACACACACACATATATATATAAATATTTTCCAAATTTCATCAAAATTAGAGTAACTGTATTTTACACATGGTTTCACTTTCAGTCTGAACCTTCAGATTAAGGTACAACAGCATAGGCCAATCTGCTTGTATATCTTGATGTATCTGACAAAGTCTACCACTAGACCATTATGTTTTAAAAGATCACATTTATTACATCAATATTTCCCTTCCATTTTTAAAAGCTATATTCCCAAACTATAAATGTCTTACAGCCAGAAACCACTGTACTTTGTATCTTTAACATCACCACACTGGGGCTGATACATAGAAGATGTCCAAAAAGGATGTATTTGAAGAACTATACAATTTCCTATTAATGTTTCTGTTCAGTACAAATAATCACTGAACTAAACTTAGTTGATTTAATTCAATCCAAAAGCAAGTAAGTTTTGACATTTTAGTTAGCTTGTATTTAGTTAGCCTTAAAATGGGTAATACTTTTTGTCCAAAAAAATTTTGCAGTATAGAAAATACTTCGGGGAGCCTGGCTGGCTCATTTGGTAGAGCAGGTGACTCCTGATCTTGGGATCATGAATTCAAGTCCCATGATGGGCCTAGAGTTTACTTAAAAAAAAAAAAAGAAAATACTTCAAGGATTAACTATTGTTACTATCCTTTATAAAATCTTCGGAGAATTAGGACTTTCATATGGGGGCCCTTTACTATAGAGGATTCCCTAGTCAGATAAGTTTAGGAGGCTCTGAGTTAAAATTTAAAAATTTAATGTAAGTCTTCAGTGTGCTTTAGATGCAGAAATGCACTGTAGCTCCAAAAGGACATTTCCAACTTTGCTGAACCTCCAATTTATGTATGTATGTATGTATGTATTTATTTACTAAACACTATCAATAATATGATAGGACACTAGCATCCTGAGGATACTATCTAGAAGCATCTGTTGAATTCAGTAATACTTGAGAGATAATCGCAAAATAAAGAACCACTTTTGCATAAAAGCTTAAAGTCTCTTACCTTTCTAGCTGGTGGGCCATGGGCTTTATTTGCTCTGCTGCCAGGAATCCTTCAGCTCTAATTAAGTAAGCAGTACTTCTCAAGTTTCCATCTATGTATCCCTAGGGCAAAGGAGAGGCAGAAAAGAGTGAACCCCTTACTCTGTGATACCTAAAGAAACAGACGCATGCAGTTAAACTCCGATACAAAAAATGTTAAGTATTTACTTTATGTTTTAAAATGTATGTAAAGTTGGCCTTCTGTTCCATTTTTTTCTGATATAAAAATTAAGGTTCCCTTCAAAAGTTTCAGTGCTCCAGGAAGGTGTTTATCCTATGGTCTCCTGTAACTCCCAGCAAAATGCCACCTATCCAGAGGTATAACAGTTTCAAGGATGGAAGTACAGCAACGGAGTCTTGGTGAAAGGGGAACATTGAAGCTTTTCACCACAACAGAAGGGAGAGGTAGTTATAGATGACAGGTGAAATGGCAGTGCTGAATCTGCTGAATCTTAGAGTGGAGACGAAAAGTTTCTCCCGTGTCAGTGCTGCAACATAACATCAATGGGACCCAGTTCATATGCTTTTCATTTGGTAACAGCTTGATTTTTTTATACCTGTATCAGTTGGATTAGGTTCAGCTATGAGTGACAGAAAACTCAAAATTAGCAATGGCTTAAATGATTCAGAAGTTTTTTTCTCTCACATAAAAGCACAAGCAGTCTGGAACCATGATCATTAGGAACCCAGGCTCCTTCTATTTTGTTGTTTTGCCATCCTCAACATGTGGCGTCCACTTCATGGTTTAAAATAACTGTTTAAGGTCTAACCGTAACATCTGCTGATCAGATAGCAGGAAGGAGAATGAGATGAGCAACAGCCTCCCTTAAGGAAACTTTTCAACAACTCACAGGAAACTTCTATTTACATTCCATATGCCAGAACTTAAGTCACATGGTTATACCTGAGAAATACATTCTTTATTTTGCCATATGCTCAGTTAAAAACTGGAGCATCTATAATAAAGAAAAAGAAGGAAATGAATATTGGTCAACATTTAGGCGTCACTCTCTCACTCTAAAACAGAAGATGGTTGAATACCTTGTGGAGATGCCTTAGTAGTCCACTGAAGGGAGCTTTCGAAAGCAGAAAGTCCTGCCAGTGGACAAGGAGCAAGACCAGTGTTCGTGAGAACGTCTCTAAATATGCAAGGCCAATCTGTAGGTGACAAACAAGGGAAAAATCTGAATAACAGAATAACAATATAAGAGCAAAGAAACAACCTAAACAGTTGTGGTTTGGGAGGATAAACTCACATAAGCAGTCCACAAAACTCAGAAATGGGAACACAGGGCCATTATGTAAGTAATGGAGTGCTCAAGCTGAGTCTGGCCGCGTAAGATCCTGGCATTAGGAAAAGGCAGTATATCCTTGGAACAAAATGTTAAAAGGGAAAGTAGACTTTCCTCTACCACTATTTGAGAACCAAACTCTCATTATTAGCCTGTGTATGAACTTGGGAGATGTCCCTATTGCACAGAGTGATGATAAGAAGGGTTGCACTTTACCACGAGTAAGGTGGGCTGAAACAGTCTTCATGTTCAAAACTTTGAAATGAGAATATCAGAAGCCAGAAAGACTCTCATTTCAAAGCTGGCAACAAAATTCTGTCTTAGACAGAATGTCTCTTAAAGGTAAAGGGACCTGAACAGGCTATTTAGCTATACAAATGTAAAATAGGGACCGTAAATGGAGCAGCAATTCAAAGGACAAATGCCTTTGTGTAAAGGTTCACATTTTCTAGGTAGAGAGAAATTTCTGCAAATTGTTTCTTTCAGGGAAATGTTTATTTTTAAAAGCAGGGCCTCAGATTTTCCTATGGAGTGTTTGTATTCTTATTTTAGCAGTTGCTCACAAAAGACCAGGAACTAACACCCTAGAAAACAGCAAGATGGACTTCTGGTCTTCAAGCAAAAGGCAACAAGATTAAGCTACCAAGCTGTACCTGGCTTATACAGCTTATGATTTATGCACGCAATGTTAAGATTACCATCCAGACTTTGGAAGACATTAAACATAATGTTTGGGGGGGCTTTTTTGGTAGCTTGAAACACATAGATGTAAGGAACCTCTCTTTTACCACTGCTCCCTATCCTAGCTACTGTCTATATATTTCTTATACAGGCATACCTTGTTTTATTGAGTTTCACTTTATTGTGCTTTGCGGATGTTTTTTTACAAATTGAAAGTTTGTGGCAGCCTTCACTGCATTGAACAATTCTATTGGTGCCATTTTTCCAACAGTATTTGCTCACTTCATGTTTCTGTGTCACATTTTGGTCATTCTTGCAATATTTCAAGCTTCTTCATTCTTATTATATCTGTTTTGGGGAGTTGTGATCAGCGATCTTTGATGTTACTATTGCGATTGTTTTAGGGAGCCATGGACTGCACCCATATGAGACAGCAAACTTCATTGATAAATGTTGTGTGTGTTCTAATTGTTCCACCTACCAGCCCCTCCCCCATCTCTCTCCCTTCTCCTTAGGCCTCCCTGTTCCCTGAAACACAACAATACTGAAATTAGGCCAATTACTAACCCTACAATGGCCTCTAAGTATTCAAGGGAAAGGACGAAGGGCACATCTCTCACACTGAACCAAAAGCTAGACACGATTAAGCTTGGTGAGGAAGGCATGTCAAAAGCCAAGACAGGCCAAAAGCAAAGGCCTCTTGCATCAGGCAGATAACCAAGCTGTGAATACAAAGGTAAACTTGACGGAAATCAAAAGTGCTATTCTAGTGAACATACAAATGGTAAGTAAAACAGCTTTACAACTGATATGGAGAAAGTTTTAGTGGTCTGAATAGAAGATCAAACCAGCCACAACACTCCCATAAACTAAAACCTAGTCCAGAGAGAGGTGCCAAAACTGCAGAAGAAAAACTGGAAGCTAGCAGAGTTGGTTCATGAAGTTTAAGGGAAGAAGCTACCTTTATAACATAATAGTACAAGGTGAAGGGGAGCCTAGCTAGCTCAGTTGGTAGAACATACAACTCTTGACCTTGGGGTTGTGAGTTCGAGCCCCACACTGGGCACAGAGATTACTTAGAAATAATAAAAATTTAAAGTGCAAGGTGAGGCAGCAAGCACTAATATAGGAACTGCAGGGGCACCTGGGTAGTTCAGTCGGTTAAGCCTCCGACTTCGGCTCAGGTCATGATCTCACTGCTAGTGAGTTCGAGCCCCGCCTCGGGCTCTGTGCTGACAGCCCAGAGCCTGGAGCCTGCTTCAGATTCTGTGTCTCCCTCTTTATGCCCCTCCCTGCTCATGTTCTCTCTCTGTCTCTCAAATATAAAATAAAACATTAAAAAAAAATTAAATAAATATAGGAACTGCAGCAAGTTATCCAGAAGACCCAGCTAAGATTATTAATGAAGGTGGCTACACTAAATAACAGATTTTCAATGTAGATTAAATAGCCTTAGATTAGAAGAAGATGCCATCTTGGACTTTTACAGCTAGAGAGGCATTCACACCTGATTTCAAGCTTCAAAGAACAAGGTGACTCTCTTGTTAGGGGCTAACACAGCTGGTGACTTCAAGTTGAAGCCCATGCTCATTGATCATTCAAAAAAATCTTAGGGCCCTTAAGAATTATGCTAAATCTACTCTGCCTTTGCTCTACAAATGGAACAACAAAGTCTGGGTGACAGCAAATCTGTTTACAACATGCTTTAACAGAATATCTTAAGCCCACAGTTGAGACCCGCTACTCAGAAATAAAGATTCCTTTCAAAATCTTAGGGCTCACTGAAATGCACCTGACACCCAAAAGCTCTCATGGAGAAGTGATTAATGTTTTCATGCCTGCTAATAAACACATGTATTCTGCAGCCCATGGCCCAAGGAGTAATTCTGACTTTCAAATCTCATTATTTAAGAAATACCTTTTGTAAAACTGCAGCTGCTATAAATAGTGATTCCTCTGATGGATCTGGGCAAAGTAAACTGAAAACCTTCTAGTAGAGATTCACCATTCTAGGTGCCATTAAGAGAATTTGAGATTCATGGGAAGAGATCAAAATTCCAATATTAACAGGAGTTTGGAAGAAGTTTATTCAAATATTCATGGATGAGTTTGAGGGGTTCAAGACTTCAGTGGAGAAAGTAACTACAGATGTGGTAGAAAGAGCAAGGGAACTAGAAGTGGGGCCGGAAGATGGGACTGAATTGCTGTAATCTCATGATAAAACCTGAACAAATGAGGTGTTTCTTATGCATGAACAAAGAAAATGATTTCTTGTGATGGAATCTACTCCTGGTAAAGATGCTATGAAGATTTTGAAATGGCAGCAAGGAATTCAGAATACTGAATTCCTTAATTGATGAAGCAGTGGTATGGCTTGAGAGGACTGACTCCAATTTTAAAAGTTCTACTGTGGGTACATTTCATTGTCTTATTTAAAGATATTGTCAGAGCTACCCCACCTTCAGCAACCACCACTCTGGCCAGTGAACAGCCATCATGGACAAAATCCTTTATCAGCAAAAAGATTACAACTTGCTGAAAGCTCAGATGATGGTTAGCATTATTTTTTTAGCGATAGTCTTTTCATTTTTTGAGAAAAATAACGTGCACACGCAAACGAGCAGGAAAGCGGCAGAGAGAAAGTGAGAATTTTTTAATGTTTTATTTATTGAGAGAGACAGACAGACAGACAGACAGACAGACACAGAATCCTAAGCTAGTTCCAGGCTCCGAGCTGTCAGCACAGAGCACAAGGCGGGGCGTGAACTCAGGAACGGTGAAATCATGACCTGAGCCAAAGTTGTGACTGAGCCTCCCAGGTGGCCTGAGGGAGAAATTTAAGCGGGCTCCGCACCTAGCTCAGAGCCCAATGCGAGGCTCTATTTCATGACCATGAGATTATGACCTGAGCTGAAATCAAGTGTCAGACACTTAACTGAGCCACCCAGGGGTCCCAAGGCATATATAGTTTATTTTTTTTTAGACGTAATGCTAGCACACGCTTAACAGACTACAGCACAGTGAAAAAACATAAATTTTATATGCACCAGGAAACCAAAAAATTTCACTTGACCTGCTTTATTGTGGTAGTCTGGAACCAAACCCGCCATTATCTCTAAGGGATGCCTGCATTTGGATATAATTAACCTGTGGGTAGGGGGTATGGTCTCTGCTGAAGGAGGCAAATACTGCTAGTGGTTAAGTATTCTGGAAGGCAGATACTGTCAAACAACAGGGCTCAAAAAGTAGATATTCGTGTGAGAAAGGAATAATTCTCTCTTGACATGGACTCAGAAGAGTCTAACATATTTAAGGGCAACTGGATAGCAGAGAGAATCCTGAGTAGTAGGCTTCTGGCCTGGTGGCAGACTAGGAGCTAGCCAGTGTTCAAACAGGCGTACGTATTACTGAAGGTACACTAATGCCTTCCAAGTGACATCTGAACAGGATAAGTTTTAAGAAAATTTCCATATCTTTTACTTCTCTACATTTGCTTTACCAGAATGATCTGCCTAGTTTCCCTAAATCCTTATTCTTCCACAGTTCCAAAGAAACCCATACCAAATCTTATTACCACGCGTTGCCCCAGGCTGTAAAAACCTCCAAGGAATAAAACAAGGGGATTATTTAAAATAAGAGTGGTTTAAAGCCTCCCTTAATCCAGGCACCATTAAACCTCAGGCTTGCATCTTCGTCTGTCTTCTAAGTACTTCTGTTAAAGCAAAGCATTGCTTTTAAGAATGGTGTTCTGCCCTGTGTTTAGGAAATGTTCTGAATTCATATATATTGTTTAGTGTGACGACAGGAACAATGAAAACTTCGTATTTAGACTGATTCTTCCATTCACAAAATATTGTTAAAAAATGAACTGTCCTGAGAGAGCTCCGTGAAAAGAGGAAATCAATAAGAAACTTAGAAAAGTTCAATTTATATTTATTGCAGAGAAGTAGGATAAGGTGATCAATACTTTAAAACATTAAAATTCACTGAATTCAAATAAAATCATGTTGGAGAAGTGGAAGTTAAATAAAAGTTCCATAAGAAAGAGGAATAATGAAAACTTCTATTAAAAGTGAATTATAGTTTTTTAAAAACCAATGATAACCTCAAATGACTATTGAAATTACTTGTAAGAGCCAGAAATTTTTTTCCCAACTATTTAAACTTACAATGAAAAATTATAGGATTCAGCTTAGAAACAAGAAAAAAAGGTGCAAGGGTTCACAATTTACCAAATTTCTTTTCAGAAGCATAGGAGTGTAGTAGGTAGAATGGTCCCCCAAAGATGTACACACCCAAATCCCTAGAAACTATGAATAGGTTATATTACATAGCAAAATGGACTCTGAAGATATAAAAAGGTTACAGATCCTATAACAGGAAGATTATCCTGAGTTATCCAGATGTCCCAATCTAATCACAGGAGCCCTTAACAACAGAAAACTTTTCTCTCTGGAGTCTGAGAGATTCAGCAGCAGCATAAATCACAGAAATTAGAAGCATGAGAGAGACCTGACCTGCCTTTACTGGAGGGAGCAGAAATGAAAGCCTTCCAGCTTCTGAGAGCAAATACCAGCCATGGTTGTCAGTCCGCAAGGAGAGAGACCTCCCCAGTCCTACAACTGTGTTCGGCCAACCCAGGAGCAGATTTTCCCTAGACACTAAAATGGAATGCAGCTCAGTCAACATATTTTGGCTTTATAAGATCCTAAACTGAGGACCTAGGGGAGCCCACCTGGACTTCTGACCTACAAAACCTGTGAGATAATCTGTGTTGTTTTAAGATGCAAAGTATGTGGTAATTTGTAATGCAGGAATAGAAAATTAACAGAGTGAGCAAAAATGTTAACGTACCCAGGAAGACAGGCTTGTGTCACAAGTCTTCAAGAGCAGCAACACCTTACAGACACAGTTTTCTCTGTGCTGTAATTTCCTTCTTAAATCTTGGTCAAGAGCCACAAAATGCAAAAAAGTGATCTTAGAGCAATCCTGGGTCCTTGGAACAGCACTATGGTCATAACAAAAACACCTATGAGTTTAAAAATCTGTAACTATGAGCTAGTAGGACTTTATTCCTTTCAAGA
This sequence comes from Panthera pardus, assembly GCF_024362965.1. Taxonomy (NCBI): domain Eukaryota; kingdom Metazoa; phylum Chordata; class Mammalia; order Carnivora; family Felidae; genus Panthera; species Panthera pardus. Next base: position 58,021,470 of record NW_026526655.1, on the reverse strand, counting down.
TTAAAGTATCTTTGAGTTTTATATTGGGAAAAATTTTAATGGCATGATTTTACTATGATCCTCTTCAATAGGAAATAATACACCAGTTTTAGGGTGGTCAAAAAGCATAAAGGATAATAACATATGTAAAATGTATAGTGCATGGCACTTCCATGGTATCTATTAAGTTTATTAGAAGCTTTACAGTATTTGACTTTAAGTGTACATTTTCCTGAGGCACTTAGCTGGCTCAGTCAGTAGAGCATGTGACTCTTGATCTCAGGATCATGAGTTCAGGCCCCACACTGGGCCTAGAGCTTACTTAAAAAAAATTTATATGTACATTTTCCTAATGCTTTAATCAATCCTATTCTTACTACCATCTTTAAAGCCCGAAACTGAGAATTACATGTTTAATACTTAAACAAAGGTTTTTAATCTTTAACCCATGAATTTGATGTTATCCCATAAGGTTATCTGGTACATAATGTTTAGTTCATCTATGTAAGGAAATCAAATGCCTCAGAAGTGATAAAAATAGAATTTAATGAGGGAAAGCAGCTTTTTGAGGAAAGCAGTTTTTAATTTTGCCCCACTCACAGCGACACAACAGATAATCTTCACACATATCACCAATTCCCAAGAGTATACTAATGTTTTGATGAAATTCCTCAAAGTTGATGGTACACATAACGAGCGCCTCAGACTTTTCCCAATGTTGTATTCATGAAAGTACTGAGTATGTGAATATTGAGATCAGCCCAATATATCAGAATCTTCTTTAATAAAAATAGCAGTTTTTAAGTTAAACTTCATTTTTTTAAGTGAGTATTGATTATTCCCAGACCTGTAATCTCTAGGTGATTTAAGGTAAGAAAGTTCTTGTCTTATAGCTTAAAATTACAACAGTACATTAGAAATACATATAAAAACTTACATAGTAATGGTTACGAATGTGAACGGTGCTAATGCAAGATTTTATTAATAAGATAATTTTAGATTTGGTAATCTATTATAAAAATAATGTCTATAGCATTATTTTTCTCAAGGTAAACGTATAGAACATCCTTATCTATTATTGTTTTATTTCTTAAAAACTTATCTTTTATAAAAGTTAAAAAAAAATTGAAATTCACAGCTCACCAAGAATTACAATAATTCCTAGTCATCACTGCTATTAAGAGTATATCGATATTAATTTCCCATTATGAAGAGGGCACAAATAAGATACGGTATAGTATTTTTAACTTTTTTTTAAAGTTTATATATTTTGAGAGAGAGAGAGCACACACACAAGGAAGCAGGGAAGAGGAAGAGATGGGGGGAGAGGAAGAGACGGGGGGAGAGGAAGAGACGGGGGGGAGAGGAAGAGACGGGGGGGAGAGGAAGAGACGGGGGGGGAGAGGAAGAGACGGGGGGAGAGGAAGAGACGGGGGGGAGAGGAAGAGACGGGGGGGGAGAGGAAGAGACGGGGGGGGAGAGGAAGAGACGGGGGGGGAGAGGAAGAGACGGGGGGGGAGAGGAAGAGACGGGGGGGGAGAGGAAGAGACGGGGGGGAGAGGAAGAGACGGGGGGGAGAGGAAGAGACGGGGGGGGAGAGGAAGAGACGGGGGGGAGAGGAAGAGACGGGGGGGGAGAGGAAGAGACGGGGGGGAGAGGAAGAGACGGGGGGGGGAGAGGAAGAGACGGGGGGGGAGAGGAAGAGACGGGGGGGAGAGGAAGAGGCGGGGGGGAGGGGGGGAGAGGAAGAGGCGGGGGGGGGAGAGGAAGAGACGGGGGGGGGGGGGGAGAGGAAGAGGCGGGGGGGGGGGGGAGAGAGAGAATCCCAAGCAGGCTCAGTACCGTCAGCACAGAGCCTGACATGGGGCTGGAACTCACCAAATAGGAAGGAGATCATGACCTGAGCCCAAACCAGGAGTCAGATGTTTAACTGACTAGACACCCAGGCACCCTGATAGGGTATAGATTCTGTACAATTCCCAATACAATACTAGTAAGCTCACCTCTCACTTCTCTCAAAGTATGTCAAAATTCAAGTTAAGTGAAAGAGATACCACAGGAATAACCCTCAATCCGACACATGTCAATAATCATTAAAACCTTCCTTACAAATGATAAAAACATAGTGACTCTTAACAGTGTGGCTGAGAAGTGATGGTACAGTTACACGGAGTAATCGTTAAAGCATTCAAAAAAACCGAAGACATACAGATGGCCAACAGACACATGAAAAGATGCTCACCATTTATCATCAGAAAAATGCAAATCAAAACTGCAATGAGATTATCACCTCACACCTGTCAGAATGGATAAACTCAACACCATGGTGAGGATGTGGAGAAAAAGGAACACTCGTGCACTGTTGGTGAATGCAAACTGGTGCAGCCACTGTGAAAAAGTGTGGAAGTTCCTCAAAAATCTAAAAACAGAACTACCTTATGATCCAGCAACTGCACTATTGGGTATTTACCCAAATACAACAACACTAATTCAAAGGAATACATGCACCCCTATTTATAGCAGCATTATTTGTAATGGAAGCAGCCCAAGTGTCCCTTGATAAAAGAATGGATAAGAAGAGGTGCAGTGTTGTGTGTGTGTGTGTGTGTGTGTGTGTGTGTGTGTGTGTGTGATGGAATATTACTCGACCATAAAAAAGAATGAAATCTTGCCATTTGCAATGACATGGATGGAACTAGGGAATATTATGCTAAGTGAAACAGAGAAGGATAAACACCACATGATTTCACTTGTATGTGGAATTGAAGAAACAAAACAAACAAAGGGAAAAAATTGACAAATCAAGAAACAGACTCTTAATTATAGAGAAAAAACTGATTACCAGAGGGGAGAGGGTAGGTGGATGGATTAAATGGGTGATGTGGATCAAGGAGTGCTTGTCATGAGCACAGGGTTATGGAAACGCTGAATCACTATATTGTACACCTGAAACTAACACTATATGTTAACCAGAATTAAAATAACTTTCAAATTAAAAAGAGAACATTATAAATGTGGTATTTTACTTAATCATTAGCTCTTCCACTATGAAGAGAAAGGAATAAAAGGTCTCACCAAAATGTTTTTAGTGGAATTAGTAGAATAGAAAATGGTAATTAGATTTTATGGAAATGATACTACCACTGTTTTATCATCTCAAAATATGAGGATGCTATTGACTTGGGGAGAAGGGATGTATATGAAACAAAAAGTATATGAAATACTCTCTCACATGGATTTTTGAAAATTCTAATGTAATAAGCTGCATCACAAATTATAAGTTCCTATGGAAAACTCAACTTTATTGCCAAAGCTATCAAACAGATGGTTGAAATCCTGCTTTCAAGTTACATCACACATTCCTGGAGGGGGTATGGTAGATTATTATTATTTCTGAATGTACTTTAACAGTAATAATTACCACACCATTTACTAAGTATTCGTTAGTTCCTGACACTGGTTTAAGCATCACATATACATTATTTGAACAAGGCTATAAATTATTACCTTTAAAAATAAGGACAAGGAAGCACAGAGAGTTTATATTATTTGCTGAAGGTGATACAGACAGTAAGTTGGAAGACTCATGACAGTCTCTGGCTCCTAATAATCACGCTAAAATGTTGATTATATACTTACTATATACCAGAAGATGATATTGAGGAAACAAAAACTCAGTCAATTTGGCTATAACATACATATTCTTTATTTCAAGGGTTACCTATATGGAAATAAATGTTATTATGAATTTTAATCTCATAAATGTATAGGTCAGAAAGTAGCTCTTATATTAAAACCAGCATAAAACACCCAACATGTAAACCATTAAAAATACATCGAATGTAAAGATTATTGTTACTATACCATTAAATGTTTCAGTTAATTTTTAGGAGAAAGTCAGTGAAATGACAGAAAAAAATGAAATATACAGTATCTGTCTCAGCACACAGATCACTGGCAGATAAATAACTACAGACTGAAATGGTCTCCTAAATAAAACTACTAAATAATGCAAGTTATTCCCAGAATTAGTAATAATTCCTAATTAAGCAATCCTACTTTATTAATAAGCATAACTCCAAAGTTGATAAAATCATGATAAAGTCTGTGAACTCATATTCTCATGACAGTGTAAATGTGCTCAACTCTTTGGGGAGGCAAACATTTGGCAATATAGAAACATTTATATCCTCTGACCTAGTAATTTCATTTGAGATTAGTACCGTATGGAAAACAATTCAAAATAAGAAAAAAAGATAAATGCACAGAGATGCTCAATTCAGTGTTAAAATAGAAACTGAAAACAACTATTTTCCTGTTGGGCATTTAAAATTGAGTATACGTAGAGGTGCCTGGGTGGCTCAGTTGGTTAACTGTCCAACTCTTGATTTTGGCTCAGGTCATGATCTCACGGTTCGTGAGTGCGATCAAGCCCTGTGACCCACTGGCTCTGCACTGACAGCATGGAGCCTCCTTAGGATTCTCTCTCCCTCTCTCTTTCCCCTCCTCCTGCTTGTGCATGCATGCACAAGCTCTCTCTCTCAAAATAAATCAACTTAAAAAAATTAAAAAAATAAAATTGAGGAAATGTTAATACTCATTTGGTAAACTATCAGGTAACCATTATATATTACAAAGGTTAGACAGTATGGGAAAATGCTAAAGCTAGAAAAGTAAAACGTAAGTGTAAAATTCTGTTAAAACTACAATGTATATGCAGAAATTAGAAGGCAACAAAAGTAATGAAAAGTTATTTATCAGTAGGACACTTGTAATTGATTTTTAGTAACACTATTTTAACTGTTCAATAAATAGAAAAAAACACACTAGCCCACATAACAAGAATTAGAAAAATCAAAGCTATAAAATTGGAACGACAAAGGTTTAGATTCGGGTAGGCAAACTAAAGAACATTTAGGGAATTTGTAAATTAAGGGAGTATTATAAAGATAATGATACACAGGACTAGCCAAAAAATCAAAATACTCTTGGTATTTTGCCCACTGGCTTTTTGCCAATTTTAATCATTCCCACCCTTTCTCTTTCCCTAGTAATCTTGTTGAGAATCTCTGTGATAATAAGCTACTACTACCATTGGGAGTGTTTCTATTCCTTGGGTATTAAGACAGGAAAAAAATGGGAATCACTATCTTTGTTAAGATACAGAATGCAGACATGAATGCGTAAGTCTAGCCTGGAGAGCATTCTACTTACATCCCTTCTTGTTACAAAAAAAATGTTTTTATTTTTTTATATTATTTTTAAAGTTTTTTAATGTTTACTTATTTTGACAGAGAGAGGGCAAGCAGGGAAGGAGGAGGGGGAGAGAGAGAGAGAGAGAGAGAATATCTCAACCAGGTTCCATGCTGCCAGCACAGAGTCCGATGCAGAGCTCGAACACACTAACCACGAGATCATGACCTGAGCAGTTGGATGCTTAACCGACTGAGCCACCTAGGTGCCCATAAAAAATGTTTTTAATCACTGTACTACCACTGCCAAAATTCTGCCAAGAAGAAAAAGCATCACTTAAACATACTTAAAAATGTAAATGAATATACAAGTTTCAAAATTGTTAAAAAATAAATGAAAATAGTACATATACATATATCTGTAATTAATATAATACATAACACATTCATAGTAATATATTTAAAATAATTCCAATTATTGTTGGCCTTAAAGATCCACAAACTTCCTTTTATTTTTTTGAAATTATATTTTACTTTTTCTTGAGCTTATATATTTACTTCTTTTCTTGAGCTTAAGAAACAGAGCAAAAGAAATGTTTTGTGGGTTTTCCCTTGGACGTAAATAGGTGAATACTACTACTAATACCCCCTCATTAAGAATTACATTAGGAGAACATGCAGCAGTTTAGATACGTTCTTAGTCTCATGGAATAGGTGTGAGTATAGGATAAACGCAGAAATACTAAGTTAAACTACTGACTGTAACAAGGCAGATTTGTTGTTTTTCTATAGTACATTTTAATCACAGTGAATTGCTTAACAAACACTTAATGTATTGACTTTTACAAGGATCAGTTGACTATCCAATTGTTATTCGATGGGTTATTATTTTTTTTTTTTAAGTTTATTTTGAGACAGAGACAGTGTGAGTGGGGGAGGGGCTGAGAGAAAGGGAGAGAGTGAGAATCCCACCCAGGCTATGTGCTACCAGCGCAGAGTCCCATTCGGGGCTTGAACTCATGAAACTCAGAGATCATGACCTGAGCTGAAACCAAGAGTTCCATGCCTAACCGACTGAGGGACCCAGGTGCCCCATATTCAGTATTTTGGGTTTTTTTCTAAGTTTATTTATTTTTGAGAGAGAGAGAGGGCAAGCAAGCGCACAAGTGGGGGAGGGGCAGAGAGAGGAAGACAGAATCCTAAGCAGGCTCTAGGCTCTGAGCCGTCAGCACAGAGCGCCCACGGGGCTCTAACTCACAAACCTCAAGATCATGACCTGAGCCGAAGTTAGACGCTCAACGGACTGAGCCACCCAGGTGCCCCTCAGTGGGTTTTTAAAAGACAGACTGTATTATTTGCTCAAGATGACACAGGTAAGATCTACACATTTGCTCTAACATGATCTAACAATTTCATTAATCGGCAGAGAACATATAAATCATTAAACCCAACTTTTTCAAAACACAAAAATTTAGGTAGGCAAAATGTTCATTATTTATTGAGACTTCATACTAGTTGATGTATAGCCTATTATTTTTAAAAATGATATTCAGAAAGCTTTCAAATCCTGACTACCAAGAAAAAGCATTCCTCCAAATTATTTGTTAAAGAGCTGACATAACAACCTTACTTTGTGCTGTTATTTTAATTTTTAAATATGAAACAAATACTCTCAAGTAAATACAGGAATTTCTGGTTTACATATATAATAGATTATGGTATAGTCCCCAAAGATGAAATAAACATTCTAATATGGTTATTTTAAAAAGAACTTCGAGGAAATGCAATCAGGTCTACAGAAGGCATGGGTACCTTAGAAACACACACACACACACAGTTCCTGAAAGCTACTTCTTTACTGACAGACACCTACATTCTAAATTACCACAATACATTTTAAATAATTCAAAACTTAACGGCAGTAATCCTCTCAAAGCAAGATTAAACATGTTTCAGGAAAGCAGCATAGAGACCACCATAAATTTGTAAGATTCTTACAAATTACAAGGACTAAAATTTCTAACTGTTACTTAATTATTGGTGACCTTGAAGATCCAAGAACATCCTTAACTCTACTTTGTGATCTGCAGAAGGGCATCTCTATTTTTTAACATAACTTTACAATGGTGTTCCTGAAGTTTTGAGGAGTGTTGACAGTGGATTTCTCAAGTCAGTGTAACACATTTAATTACAAGATGTAATTGCCACCGTATTGGTCTTTCAGGTCACTTAATCCTGTAGGGTTGACTTTTAAACAAGCTTATCACCTTCGTAATTTTGGCACACTAGACTAAGTAAGGTTACACGCTATTTAAAAATTACGCCTAGAAAAGCTATTACTGACAATGTCAGTGGTTTCTTCAAATAGGACAAAAAGTGCACTCAAAGGAACAGTTTTTGTTTTGATTTCAAGTATGTCTATTAAACTTACACATTGTTACTGTTTCCATAATTTAAAATTCCTAAGAATCACAACTTTCACATTATAATTTAGGGATCAGTCAATATGCCTAAAGTCCATCAGGTGTACTGCCTTTTACTCCATCATATTCACAGTAGTTTTGCTCTTGGCCTCAACCAGTTTTAAGCTCCCGATTAAGCAAAGGCAGTTTTACACTACCTAAGGACACAAAAATAGTACCCAGCTCCTCCGCCCTCTCCCTCCTCTAGCGTCGGTTCAACGAGCTAACACAGAAAACACTCACTCACTCCCTCTCCCCCTGTCTCGGCCCTGGCCCCTAGGGCATCACTAAAAAGCACAGGTTACTTCCCTACGGAGGTTCTGCAGTCCAAGCAGGGAGGTTAAAAATGGGGGAAAATACCAGAATCAATCTGCACCCACATCTCAGCCCCGCCCCACCAGGAAAAAGGGGGGTGGCGAGAGTGTGAGGGGGCAGAAAGGACAGAAAATGCCCAGACTTCCAGCTCATAGGTTCTCCATACCATTTGTTCCATCATGTTCCACCAAAGGCAGAGACCCTGACCCTATTTTCAGCGGCGCCTCCCGATCCTCCTCCCCGCCACCATCACATACACACGGTCCCCAACGACTGAGTCTTGGGTGGGGAGAACAGAGCCGGCCCTCTCCCGGCTAATCCAAGACTAAAGGGGGTCTCCTTGCGCCCCCGGCGGACCCGACCTGCAGCCCAGGGACCTCTGAACTAACCAGAGAAGGGGAAGATAAATCGGGGGGAGGGGTCTAACAGGAGCCGTTATTCCTTTTTCCTCTTCGTTAGGAAAGCGCGCGAGCGGGGAGGGGCCGGAACAACGAACGCCAGTTACCTAACGGTCCCGCCCGGCCGGTCGGGCTCCTGAAGCCGACGCCGCGCGGGCCGCTGAGGTGGCAAAACAGCCACAGTCGCCCCGAGGGCTAGGCACCGAGGCAGGAGCGCCGGAGGTGATGGGAAGCGGGGGGTGGGGACTACGGTGAGCGACGTCGCCATGTTAGTGCCTTCTTTCTCCGTATCCCTACGGTTTCCAGTCCTTCGGCCTTCCCCCATCACTACTCACCTTTCCAGGTCACTAGTTCATGCTTCCTTCGGTCGCCACCGAGGCCCGAGCTCAGCGGTGTTTACAAACTACCCCTGGAGGAAAGGGCTGAACCGCACTTTAAAGGCCACGGGCTCCCACAGGCTTCCGTCCTCTCTCGCGAGATCGGACTGACACCCCTTCCCTTCTCCCCGCCCCACTCCCGGCATCCCCCCTTTCTTCTCGGCGCCCCTCCCCTCCACCGCACACGCCCCTTCTTGCCTTCTATCTGATGGAGCGCCTCCGGGTCAGGTGATTTCGTCAGTTTAAAGGGGAAGGGGGCGGGACTTCAGGAGGGCGGGGATGGAGGGGGTGGGAACCAAAGAACACTCGGTAGCGGGTGATTGGACAAAGTGCCCGAAGGGCGGGAAGCAGGCCTGGAGGGGGCGGGATCGGAGAGCCAAAAGAGAGGAGTCTCCGTAACCTGTGCGGAAGCCTGTGATTGGCGGCGGGCTGCAGACTCGCACGGGTGTTGGGCGCTGGAGCAGGTGGATGTTGGGGTCGAGGGAAGGGTTTGACGGTGTGCGGAGAAGTAAGGTGAACTCTGGAAAAGGCTGCGAGTGGCGGGAGAGAAAGCGCGATGAGTCCTCTGAGCTCCGCCACGGGGAGCCCGGTATTTTTGTCACTGTCACTTCCCGGCCCTGGGTAGGAAGGCAGGCAGAACGTTAGAGAGGCGCGCGCCTAAACCCTTTTTGCTGCTACTCTGAAGTCTGAGAGAGGGTGTCTCCGTTAAGCTGGGGTTTGGAAGAGGCGGAGTTTGCCTCAAAGTATCCCCAAGGCCCAAAGCGGGAAAGCAAGATAAGTCCGTTTTGAAAGCAAGAGAAAAAAAAAGCCTGTACTTTGGATGGCGTTTGGTCGAATTTTACTAAACTATAACTGAAGCTGATTCTTCTGGCTCCTAAACTCCTGGTACAGTGTAGGATGTTAGCATATAATTATATCTAAATAACTTAGCAAAAGAAATACAGTGCCCTCCACTATATAACCGTAAAACAGTGCACAGAATTGTTTATAAGAGAAAAATCGGGGGCGCCTGCGTGGGTCAGTCGATTAAGCGTCCGACTTCAGCTCGGGGTCATGATCTCCCGGTTGGTGAGTTTGAGCCCCGTGTCGGGCTCTGTGCTCACAGCTCAGAGCCTGGAGTCTTCTTCAGATTCTGTGAGTCTCTCTCTGCCCCTCTCCTGCTCGTGTGCGTGCTCTCTCTCTCTCTCTCAAAGAAAAAATAAACATTAAAAAATGTAAAAAAAGAAAGAAAGAAAGAAAGAAAGAAAGAAAGAAAGAAAAAATCTTCTATGCTGTGGTGTATTCTATTTTATCAATTTTACTGAGTAGCTACCGATTTTAAATATATCAACTTTAGGGACACCTGGGTGGCACTATATCTTAATAAAATGCTTTGCTTTTCAGTTCTTTTTCTCATTGTCATTCCTCAAGCTCCCCTGACAGCCCTAAAATTCTCTACAATCTTCTCTTTTGCAAACGCAGGAAGTCTGTTCTGGACCCCTTCTTCACCTGTCTTATCATTCCAAACATGCATCTACCCAACTTACTCCTAAGAGAGTTGGTGAGGACCTGGTAAACCTCCTTTAAGAACCCAGCATGACTTCTGAGTAAAATTGGTATCCCTTAGATACAAGAGGCTATTTGAAGAAAACTACTTCTATTGTAGAAATGCCCATTATTAAATACTGCAAGAAATAATGGGGGCCTCTCAATGCTCTCAAAACCTTCCAATGCCCAGAATGTGGTATTTCTGCCTTGTTCAGAAGACGTGGTTGTTAATCCATTAATCTGTTGTTATTCTTAAAAAGTCAACTAAAACCCTGCTCAAGTAGTATATAAATATACTAACATAGAAGTATACAGATCTGTATATATGAAAAATAAGGTGAAAAGGAAGATTCAATTCATAAGGACATAGTTTCTGTTTGTAGCTAAACAAAACATAGCATATTCCAGGACGTCCCTTATGTCTGTCTTGAACTCAGAAAAAGCCTCTGTGTTTTCACAGGTATCCTCAAGATATAGCCCGGTACAGAAAGATGAGACGAGGACACCGTGACCCTAGACATTTTGGTTGATTCTTTTGGTAGCTTCTATCTCCAGACGGATCTTCTTTCCCTCCCTCTGACAACCCAGGGCTTTCCTGCACATCCTCGAAATTGCCTATGCTATAGTTAACCTTTCAGCATCTGTTCTCATAATGGAAATATCCATTCAGAACATTTCAAGTACAAGGTGGGGGGGGGGGGGGTCATTGTCCACTTCCCACCCTCAATGTCTCACAAGAATTTGTAATTAATTGTGTGTGGCATTGTGAAGAAAAAAAAATTAGAGGGCTGTCTTTATCTTCAAATCATACTTTAGCTTATGCCAGCCTCAGTGAGATCAGCCCAAAGACAGAGAATGGAATTTAAGGTTCTTGTTTCCATCCTTCATATCAATGCCTCCTTCCACCTCTCTTCTCATCCCACTCACTAGAAAGAGGACTTGTCTGGGAATGCAAGCTGGTGAAGCCACTCTGGAAAACAGTATGGAAGTTCCTCAAAAAACTAAAAATAGAACTACCCTACGACCCAGCAATTGCACTACTAGGCATTTATCCAAGGGATAGAGGTGTGCTGTTTCGAAGGGACACATGCACCCCCATGTTTAGAGCAGCACTATCAACAATAGCCAAAGTATGGAAAGAGCCCAAATGTCCATCGGATGAATGGATAAAGAAGATGTGGTCTATATATACAATGGAGTATTACTCGGCAATCAAAAAGGATGAAATCTTGCCATTTGCAACTACGTGGATGGAACTGGAGGGGATTATGCTAAGTGAAATTAGAGAAAGACAAATATCATATGACTTCACTCATATGAGGACTTTAAGAGACAAAACAGATGAACATAAGGGAAAGGAAACAAAAATAATATAAAAACAGGGAGGGGGACAAAACATAAGAGACTCAAATGTGGAGAACACACTGAGGGTTATGGGAGGGATTGTGGGAGGGGGGATGGGCTAAATGGGTAAGGGGCACTAAGGAATCTACTCCTGAAATCATTGTTGCACTATATGCTAATTTGGATGCAAATTTAAAAATAAATAAATAAAATTAAGTAGAAAAAGAAAAGAAAAGAAAGAGGGCTTGTCATCGTTATATTCAGCTTTCCACACACTATTAAGTTACCAATGCAAGTAGATAGAACCACTCCTAGGATAAAGATTTTTGTCTGTCATTCCAGTGTCTACCCTTGATGACTCGCCATAACTAGTCTGTCACCCTGAGGCCCACCTAGTACCAAAGCTATGAATTCCTTATGCCAGAGACCAGAAAGTCTTGGTCATATGGACCCTCCTAGGCCCTTAGATTAATACTTTGCTCTTTTCAGTTGCATTCTCACCTTGGACACAGCCTCTTAGGGTAACTATCAACCTAATGCTCTGTTTCTATACTTTATTACCCATAAAGCATCAATATTTATTGAGCATGAACATGCCAGTCATTGTTCCTGGCCCTGCTGCTACAACTGTCAACAAGACAAAGCCCCTTAGGGAGATTTTCATGGGGGAGGGGAGTCGCGGCACATACATAAACCGTGTGACCATTTAAAGAGTAGTAAGTGCTGTGGAGAAAATAAGGCAGGAATGTGATAACGTGCAGTATTATAAGCTTATTCTTTTTGTACAACTCCTGGGGTCTTGAGAGCTAAAGACGTTTTGGATATCTCTAGAGAGGTAGGTAAACACTTTGAACTGTCCTTTAGATAGAGGAAGTCTTGAGGGAATCATACTGAGCTGTCCAGCATCTGAGACACTCAGCCAAACTACATAAACCCTTGGACAAAGCAAACTCTGGGACTCTCATGTAAGAGGAGCAGATCCTGGAATCTCCACGGCTGGGAAATGCTGACTAAATGCTTTTGTTGAAAAGTAGCCACTGCCAACAACCATGGGTCCTCTTAGGAGTCTCTGCCAAGATCAGCAGTAGGATGCTAGCTCATGCTAATAGAAGAACAATCAAAAGCCCTTGGATTTACGAGTCCCCATTGATCTTAGGTCAATTCTTTTCAGTATTTAAGCTCCCTTGAAAAAAGAAGCTCTAAGTTACTAAACATCTAGGAGGAGATAGATTACTTGCATCATTTGAGAAAGCAGTGCAGATTCTTACTAGGAACATGGGCCGATTTTTAGAGATTATAAATAGATTGATAGCTGAAGGGAAGTGACCTAGGGATACAGGGTTACCTTCAACTTACAAAACTGACATTTCTATAAAGTTGTAAGTGAAAGGTCATATTGGAGCCTGTTTTCTCACGGACAGACCAGTCAGGGAGATTCAGTACCCTTCACTCCATAACAACATGTTAACATAAATAACATTTTTTTGAAAAAGAACTATACTTAAAAAAAAAAAAAAAGTAACTATAGTTTCCAAAGCAAAAATAGAAGAATGGCATTGTTTTCATTTTTGTAAATAATTAAGTCACACAATCTACTTCTGTATTTGATCTGTTGCAATATGTTGTTTTGGTTGAAGTGTTTAATGACAATCTAGCCTCACATAGCCGTGCAAGCGGCAAAGGGAAGACCTTGTGAAACCCCTGAAAGAAAGGTTCTAGGGGCCCTCATTAGTTTTCAGACCACACTTTGAGAATCACTGGTGTACATTCCAGGAAGAAAGGGGTGTGAGGGGGAACTACCCAATTAATGACAACTTTTTGAAAGATAAGGAGTCTGAGCTAAGGCATATGGGGGACTGCAGTATTCTAGACCAGTACTCTCAAAGCTTAATGTATATACAAATCACCTGGGATCTTGTTAAAATTCAGATTCTGGTTTAGAAGATCTGGTGTGAAGCTCCAGAACCTATATCTCCGACAAGCTCCCAAGTGATGCTAACACTGCTGACCCCTGGACCTCACTTTGAGCAGCAGTGCTATATATATCGTGATATACACATCACCAGAAAGCCTTTAACAAAATGCGCTGCTGAGCTTGTGTATATGTGTGGTGAAGGAGGAGGGTAGGATAAGGGTGGGTGGAGGGAAAAGAGGAGTATAAACAAAGCCATGTTATCTACTTTCCAAAAAATCTGTAAAAACGATGATATTGCTTATAAATCCTATACTATCACAAGTTTCGACTGCTACGTATCAGCTATCTCTACATCAAAGCAAGCTAAGGCATAATGTTGCTATTGGCAGAGACAGTCTAACTGCTTTGTCTGTTGAGGCAGAGGAGGATGGTACTGGATCTGAAAAAAATAATAATTTTTGGCCATAGTAATGTAAAGTATTGGGCAAGTAATTGACGGACGATGTATTGAGGTCTTAAGTCCAGAATATTATCAACAGAATAATACCATGAAATTACTAAATTAATATATGCTCGGCATGTAGAAAATTCAACAACTCATAATTTCGTGTGTAGAAATCACATATTTTAAAAGCCTTTGCAGAGGATAGTACTGAAACAACACATATCATCCTCTCCCAAACATTTAACACCCAAACCTACCCACATTGGCTAAAAGTGCCAAATAGAATTTAAAACTTACCAGGGCGCCTGGGTGGCTCAGTCGGTTAAGCGTCCGACTTCGGCTCAGGTCACGATCTCACGGTCCGTGGGTTCGAACCCCCGCGTCGGGCTCTGGGCTGATGATGGCCCAGAGCCTGGAGCCTGCTTCCGATTCTGTGTCTCCCTCTCTCTCTGACCCTCCCCCGTTCATGCTCTGTCTCTCTCTGTCTCAAAAATAAATAAACGTTAAAAAAAAAAAATTAAAAAAAAAAACTTACCGAAGAACTATGAATATATATATATATATATATATACATTCTCAAATCATATTTCTCACTTATCTACAATCCTTCCTTAAACTTCAGTGACATTCATTTTTTTTTTTAAGTTTATTTTTATTTATTTTGAGAGAGAGATAGAGAGCAAGCCAGGAAGTGGCAGAGAGAGAGAGAGAGAGAGAGAGAGACAGACAGAATCCCAGGAAGGCTCCGCACTGTCAGCACAGAGCCCAGTGCGGGGCTTGAACCCACAAACCAGGAGATCATGACCTGAGCTGAGGGCAGACGCTTAATGGACTGAGCCACCCAGGCATCCGGGCATTCATTTCTACCTAACTTTAGCTCCTCAGCAAATTTTTTTTTCATTCGTTGGACCTACTTACCTTCAAGAGCTTGCACTCTGAAGTTCTTTAAATTTCTTGTCTATTTGTTGGCTCTTACTGAAATGGATCTTCCGCTGTTTTGTACCCTCCGGGCCCTTGACTGTTCTAGCGCTGTTTTATTTACATAAAATACATATAACAAAATTTACCATCGTAACCATTTTCAGTTTATGTTTCAGTGATATCAAATACATTCCTAATGTTGTGCAACCAGCATTATCATCCATGTCCATAGCTCTTCATTTTGTGAAACTGAAACTCCATACCTGTTAAACTGGAACCCCTCCCCTTTCTCCTTCCCCCAGCCCCTAGCAACCACCATTCTACCTTCTGTCTCAATGATTTTGACTACTCTAACTACCTAAGTGGAATCATACAGTATTTTGTCTTTTTGTGACAGGTTTAGTTCACTTAGTATGATGCCCTCACGGTTTATCGACATTGTAGCCTGTGTCAGAATTTCTCTCCTTTTAAGGCTAAAAAATATTCCATTGTATGCATATACCACATTTTGCTTATCCAGTCATCCATTGATGGACACTTGGGTTGCTGCCATATTTAGCTATTGCGAATAATGCTGCTATGAACATGTGTGCAAATATCTCTGCAAAACCTTGCTTTCAGTTCTTTGGGGTACATACCCATAAGCGGAATTGTTGGATCTCATGGTAATTCTACTGGTAACATTTTGAGGAACTACCATACTGTTTTCCACAGCAGCTGCACCATTTTACCTTCCTCCCAACAGTGCACAAGAGTTCCAATTTCCCCACATCCTTGCCAATGCCTGTTTCTTGTTTTGTTTTCAGAGTAGCCATACTATAGGTTGTGAGATGGTATCTCACTGTAGCTTTGATTTGCATTTCCCTTATTATTAGTAATGGTGAGCATCTTTTCGTGTACTGGTCAATGGGGGGCAGAGTTAAGATGGCAGAGAAGTAGGGGGACTGGGATTTTCCTCCTCCCTCAGATACAGCTGTGTTGAGGCCAGCTTACTTGCAACACCCAGGAAATCGATCTGAGGAGTGGCACAAAGATCTCCACAGTTGGAGGGAGACAGCATGGTGGTATCGAGGTGTGTGTATGTGAATTGGGGGAGAAAAAAAAACGGTGTAGGCACAGAGGGGAGGGAACCCCTTCTATGGAAAGACAAAAGGGTGAGAAAGGGAGAGAAAGGCTGTGAAATTGCCCTATTGAGTTAGCACAAGAGGCAAACCTCTCCAGACCACGGACTGGGGGACTGGGGAACGAGAAATAGGGAGGGTGCCAGTTTCTATTTTGCAAACAGCCTTAGGAGCTGAAACTGGGAGGTTTCAAAAGTGCGCGACTTTCTCCGGAGGGAAGGCCAGTCTGTGCGCGTGTGCTGGCTGGCAGGGGAAGGAGCCGCTCAGGGCATGGTAGCGATCTCAGGGGTGCCCTAGGAGAGAGCAGTCTCCTCCGAGTACTGTGAGCCCCTGCATGTGCCAGCCAAAGAAAGCCCTTTTATCAGCAGAGCTGAGTGACGCTGCACCACGAAAGGGTCCACTCGGTGCAGGGTCCTTTAAGACTTTGGGTTTTGAATCCCAGCCGAGCACCTAGGAGGCGGGGGAGAACTGGGGAGCAGGGCTAGCCGGCCACCCATGCTACTCTGTGAGGGCTGAGGGCTGCCTGAACAGTGTGGTTTGAGACACCCGGTCAGGGGAGGAGAGATCGGGGTGTCGCCATTCTTCTCCCCAACACCAGCATGATGGGACTGGGAGAGCAACACAGCGGCCCCCGGGGGAAGTGGGACCCGCTTACACCTGAGCCCTCCCCTCCGTGCGTGGCAACTGCTTATCTACTGGAGCTGACTGACCCGATACAGCCTGCCTCTCTCCTCCAGGCCAGCACAGCCACTGGTCCCAGGCACCAACAGACGAACTGTTAATTTTTTGTTTTTCTTTGTCTTTGTCTTCTTTTTCTTTCTGCCCTCTTATTTTTTTTTTTTTCTTTTGGAACCAGGCTTATAGTTTCTGATTTGTTTTTGGTCAATTCTTATTTTATATTTACATCTATCTATATCTACATACCTCTCTATAGTATATATAGATGTAGGTCTATAGATATAAGATAGATATAGAAATGTATCTATATATAATTTTTTGTTTGCTTGTTTGATCAGGCGTTTTTACTCTCTTCTTTTTACACTTTTTTCTATCTCTTCTTTATTTTCCTTTCTCTTTCTCTGGATTTAGCCTTATAGTTTTGTTTTTTTTTATTTTTTATTCTGGTTGGTCTTCTTTTCTCCCCTTTCGTTTTTCTCTTTTATGGGATCAGGCTCCTCCCCTCCTTTTTCCCTTTTTTTCCAGGGTTACTTCAAAGAACAAATCAAAGCACACCTGGCTGAAGGTCCAAACACTCACTACTACAAGCAAGAAGGAGCTTTGCAGAGGACTGACCAGTGAGATAGAACAGCCAAAACACAACAACAGACTGTCTGCAACATACACCAAGAACGCTTCCTGAAGCACCAGGCCCTGGACAGTATATGACCTCTTTTTAATATAGTAGTTCTTGCAGGTGCAGGAATATAACAAGCTATTAAAATACACGTAAGACAGAAAGTTACCCAAAATGACAACATGGAAGAATTCTCCTCAAAAGAAAATTTGGGAAGAAATGACAGCCAGAAAATTGTTCAAAACAGATATAAGCAATATATAAGAACAAGAATTTAGAATAACAGTCATAAGACTAATAGCTGGGCTTGAAAACCACATAGAAGACAGCAGAGAAGCTTTTGCTGCAGAGATCAAAGATCTAAGAACTAGTCGTGATGAATTATGAATGTACAAATGAGATGCAAAATAAACTACATACAGTGACAGCAAGGATGGAAGAAGCAGAGGAGGGAATAGGTGAAATAGAAGATAAAATAGGTGGAAAATGATGACTCTGACAACAAAGAGGGAAAGGAAATTACTAGATCACAAGGGGGAGAATTAAGAGAGCTGAGTGATTCCATGAAACATAACAATATCCATATTAGAGGAGTTCCAGAAGAAGAGTGAGAGAAAGAGACAGAAGGTTTATTTGAACAAATTATAGCTGAGAACTTCCCTAATCTGGGGAAGGAAGCAGACATCCAAGTCCAGAAGGCACAGAGAACTCCCTTCAAAATCAACAAAACAGGTTAACACCATGACATATCAGTGAAACTGGCAAAATACAAAGATAAAGAGAATTCTGAAAGCAGCTAGGGACAGATGGTCCTTAACCTGTAAGGGTAGACACATAAGGGTAGTAACAGATCTGCCCACTGAAACTAGGCAGGCCAGAAGGGAGTGGCAGGAAATGTTCAATGTGCTGAATAGGAAAAATATGCAGCCAAGAATCCTTTATCCAGCAAGGCTGTCATTCAGAATAGAAGGAGAGATAAAGGCTTTCCTAGACAAACAAAAACTAAAGGAGTTCATGATCACTAAACCAGCCCTGCATGACTACAAAGCAAAGACTACAAAGGACCAGAGACATGGCCACAAACATGGAAATCTACAGATAACACAATGGCACTAAATCCGTATCTTTCAACAATCATTCTGAATGTAAATGGATTAAATGCCTCAATCAAGACATAGGGTATCAGAATGGATAAAAAAAAAAAAAAAACAAACCCATGATCCATCTATGTGCTGCCTACAAGAGACTCATTTTAGACCCGAGGACAACGTGCAGATTGAAAATGAGGAGATGGGAGAACCATCTATCATGCTAACGGATGTCAAAAGAAAGCTGGAGTACCCATACTTATATGAGACAAACTAGATTTTATTTTATTTTAAATGTTTATTTATTTCTGAAGGAGAGACAGAGAAACAGAGCATGAGCAGGGCAGGAGCAGAGAGACAGGGAAACACAGAATCCGAAGCAGGCTTCAGGCTCTGAGCAGTCAGCATAGAGCCTGATGCAGGGCTCGAACCCACGAACTGTGAGATCATGACCGGCGCTGAAGTCTGCTACTTATCCAACTGAGCCAGCCACCCAGGCACCCCAGACAAACTAGATTTTAAAATAAAGACTGTAACAAGAGATGAAGAAGGGCATTATATCATAATTAAGGGGTCTATCCATCAAGAAGAGCTAACAATTGTAAATGTTTATGCCCCAATGTGGGAGTATCCAACATATAAATCAATTAGTCACAAACATAAACAAACTTATTGATAATACCATAATTGTAGTGACTTTAATACTCAACAACGGACAGATCATCTAGGCAGAAAAATCAATAAGGAAACAATGGCTCTAAAGGACACTGATATTGGACCACATGGACTTAACAGATATAGTCAGAACTTTTCATCCTAAAGCAGAATATACATTCTTCTTGAATGCACAAGGAACAGTCTCCAAAATAGATCACATACTAGGTCACAAAACAGCCCTCAACAAATACAGAAAGATTGAGATCATACCATGCATATTTTCAGATCACACAACCATGTACTGGTTACCCATCTGAATATCTTCCTCAGAGATATGGCTATTTAAGTCCTTTGAACATTTTACAATTGTGTTGTGTTTTTATTGAGTTTTAGGACTTCTCTATATATTGTGGATATTTTTAAGCCCTTATCAAATACAGGATTTGCAAATGTTTTCACCCATTTTTGTATGATGTCTTTTTACTCTGTTGACTGTGTCTTTTACTGCACAAAATTTAAAATTTTCATCTTAAATTTATCTAATTTTGTTATTTTATTGCCTTTCTTTGGTGTCATATCCAAGAAACTATTGCCAAATCCAGTGTCCTGAAGCTTCTGCCTATTCTTCATTTTTGGAAAGTGTTTGTTTATTTAGAGAGTGAGCTCGTGTTCTTGTGCACGTGAACACAAGTGGGGGAAGGGCAGAGAGAGAGGGAGACAGAGAATCCCAAGCAGCCTCCTGCTGTCAGTGCAGAGCCCAAGGAGGGGCTCAATCTCAGGAACCATGAGATCATGACCTGGGCCGAAATCAAGAGTCAGATGCTTAACTGACTGAGCCACCCAGGCACCCTGCCTTGTTTTCTTCTGAGAGCTTTGTAATTTTAGGTCTTGTATTTAAGTCTTTGATCCATTTTGAGTTAATTTTTGTATATGTTGTTAGATGGGGGTCCAACTTAATTCTTTTGCATGTGGATATCCAGTTTCCGAGGTCCCCATTTGTTGAAAAGTCTATCATTTCCCCCATTGAATGGTCTTGGCACTCTTACCAAAATTGGGACTTATTGGACTATATACGCAAGGATTCATTTCTGGGCTGTCTATCCAATTGGTCTACTCTTTCCTTATGCCATTAACACTCTTGATTATTGCAGCTTTGTGCTGTTTCAGTATAAGGAAGTTCATATATCACTTTTTAAACTTACTCTACCTCTTCCTTTAGTTCTTTCATCATCTCTGAGATGGTTGTTTTAAAGTCTTCATCTAGATATCTGCTATCAGGTCTTTTTCAGGGACAGTCTATTTTCCCTTTGAATGGGCGCTACTTCCCTGTTTTTAGAATGCCTTGTGATTTTTTTGTTGCAAACTAGATATCTGAATAATGTGGTATCTCTGGCAGATTATCCTTCTTTCCTAGGGTTTTTTTTTTTCCTAGGGTTTTTTTTGTTTAATTGTTGTAAATGATCTCTGTGCCAAGGATTAGCCTGATGTGTAAACTTAACTGTTTTCTCAGGTCTTTTCTGAGCCTGTGCCTTTTCTTGGACACGAGTGATCACTTTCAACTTTTCCCTGTATATGCAGTTGTTTTTGAATGTCCTAGTCTTTAGTATCTGGCTCCCAAAAGGGGAAAGAGAAAAAAGGGTGGAAATGAATACCAGCTCTTTAAATCCCCTGAAGTCACTTCAGTTGGGAGTGGAGAGGGGCTTGTAACAATTAAGGGAGGTACAGCAACAATGGCCACCTTCGTCTTTATCTGTACCTCTGTAATCAGAAGTAGCAATCTGTGATAAAAGCACTGATGACCAGTATTTGGAGGGCAGGGTTCATTTTGCTTACCCTGGCTCCTGTAAGCCGTGTGTAAGCTGCTCCAGGAAGATGTACATAGTGGCCTGCCCTGGGGCTGGGACTGAGGGTTGGCAGCTGCTACTCTATGAAGACCTGAAATTGAAATTAACCCCAATTTACAGTCCAAGCCTTCCTTTGGAAGTTGCAAGCCTTTACTAGACCAGAGTTCCAAGATAGTTCTAGTAGATAGGACAGTGCAATTGCTGTGTAGGTGGTGAAGATTCTTGGTGCTTCCTACTCCATCTTTCCAGAATCCCCTTGACCAGCCTCTTTTATTCCAACTTGTCACTATTGTGGCTCTACTCATTCCTTACCCAGTTTGAAGCTCACAGGTCAGCCTGTTGAACAATGTGCTGGCTTGCTGTTGCTTAGAGCCCCTTTGACCTGTCATTTCTTCTTGTCAATAACCAGACTTGAATAATCCTCACTGCTCTTTATGAGTTTGTGTTAACAAACTTTCCAATATTACTGGGTAGTCATATAGTAAGGTTAACGAGGTTCATTACCAACTCAGGTTACTATCGGGAGCTGGGTTCTTACTGCTGCTCTGCGCTGCTTTTATTCATATCTACTCCATACCAAACACCATTCCTTTCCTGTTTTCAAGCCCACAAGGCTATCTGTAAAATTATACTTCCATTTTTTGCTTTAAATTCTATAACAAAACAGTTTCTCCCAAATCAGCTTTTCCTTTGTCATCCCTTACAAAAAAAAAAAAAAAAAAAAAAAAAAAGGAAGAAAGAAAAAAAAAAATCAAAGCATGGGCTTTGGAATCAAGGAAGGTCTGAATCTGGACCCTGACACTGCCACTTAATGGCTATGTGATTTGGGGAATTAACCCCTCTGGGTTTTTTTTTCTCTTCATCTTTCC
Organism: Panthera pardus; assembly: GCF_024362965.1. Classification (NCBI taxonomy): domain Eukaryota; kingdom Metazoa; phylum Chordata; class Mammalia; order Carnivora; family Felidae; genus Panthera; species Panthera pardus. The sequence goes on along the minus strand of NW_026526655.1, from coordinate 57,999,722 downwards.
TCCCTAATTATGGAAGATTGTCATCGAGGACTAAATTACCTAAGATACATTAAGTTCCTAGGACAGGGAGTGGCACTTGTGTGATGCACATACCCTTGTCCTTCCACAACTGGTTCCCAAGATCTAGACATCAAATCTTACAGGTACAATTTCTATATTCTTCTTTAACATACTCCATGTAGTATTAGAAACAAACTACTGTTGAATCAACTAGCATCCCCAAATTCTAGTGATAACCAATGCTTTAGCAACTTTTGTCTTTAAAAATATAGCCAATTCAGCTTACTTTTTGGTATTTGGTTTTTAACGAGAGCCTTGTTCAAGTAAGAAACTAGATGCTAATTAGATTTTCTTCTTAGAAACTCTACTTTGTTATAGGACACTTAATTGCTAAACGTGAGACGTAACTGAAAAGCAACCCCTCCCCCCAGTTTAACAAGACTTCAATTCCTAAAAAGCTGACATTTATTTTTAGATCCAGCTGTGTAATACTAGCCAAGTTAGTCTTGGAAGGTAATTCTGCTCCTAGGTATTGCTAGACCCTACAACTCATGTCAGCTCTTAAAAACACAAAACCATCTCAAGCAATTAACTATTTTGGTTTAATTTATCATGTTTCATAGAAGCTGAAAACACATATTTCTCCTTTATATGGATAACCAAAAGCCCTACAAATTACAATATGCAGAATACTATATAAGAGAATTTTCATGAAATTGGATCTTTTTCATCATGGGCCAACAGCCGTAGTTTCCTCTGACTTATACAGCATCTATCTGAATGCATATTCTTCTTTATGATGATCTAAATTTAGGTAAGTACAAATCACAGCAAAAATTAAAGTTTTTACCTTTAATGAAATGACCTTGGAAATAACGTACATTTCCATGACACCAACACTATAGTTTTCGGAGTCACAGTAAGATACACAGAATTACATCCGTAATTAATATGAATGCCAACATTTCAAGCAGTAATTTGTTACATGGCAAACAAAATCAAGAAAGCAACCATCAAACAAAAGAGACCCATAGCTTCAGACAAGGCAAATCCCAGGATAGCATATGAGAACAGCTGCTGCTTCAGCGAAGGATTTCTAAAAGAGACACAACACATATAATTGTTACTCTGAAATATTATTTGAATTTCAGAATGTTTGGTAAATGCTAAAGAATCAGATTATTACTGTGGGATCTTTGTAAACTGGGTGAGTCCTGGAAAAGTATTTGCCCAGCTCTCTTTTATTTCTGCCTTTGATATTCCTTTCTCCTCAATCCTAATCACATGGGGAAAAGGTAGGAAGCTAACTCTGTATGTCAATATACATGGTTAGTCTTCATCCATTTTAAGGGGTTCAGACATACTTGTTATCCCTGTGAAAGTATGTTCTGTACCTCTTAAGATCTAAGAGTTTAGAAATAAGGTCTTAAATAAAACGGGAAGTTGATACTTCTAAAGACTGTGCTGTTAACTATATTCCAAAAACAGCTTCACAATCAAGAGTACAGACTCTGAAGTCAGAATTAAAATTTATTTTCTGACACTTACTAGCTACTTGGGCAATCAGTGTAATTTCTACGTTGCTCATCCCTCACAGGTCACCTGGAGTATATCTCCAAGGGGTGTTGTGAGAGTTAAGTGGGCTCATGCATGCAAAGCCCTCAAAATACAATGCAAGACACAGAGTTGGCCCTTAATACTAAGTACTTATTATCTGACTAGTTTTCCAAGTTTCCAACTATGTCAAGCATGCTCTTAAAGTAGTTTATTTGGTGATAGAAATTACCTGGCATAACCAATGATAAGGCTGCCAAAGACTGTTCCAATACCAGCACCAGAACCAGCCACTCCCACAGTGGCAGCACCTGCACCAATAAATTTGGCAGCAGTATCGATATCTCTGCTGACTGCACTGGTCTGAAACTCCCTTTGGATTAGGTGGGACACACCAGTCCTGGACCCATTAAATACCGTAGAGCCCTAGACAAAACGAAATAAAGGCAAAGGTCAACTCAATAATCACAAGTAGCTATTTTAATTACTCTCCTGTAAATGGTAGCTACTTCTCTATTTTGTAACTGAGTCTGAATAAATGGAAAAATCAAGAGTTTAGAATAATTCCAAAGCTGTAGAATAGGGAGAACAATATCTATTATAAGGCTGTTGAAAATTAAGAGACAGTGTATTTGAATATGCTTTTTGGCAGGGCAGGCTTTTCAATAACTGTAGCAAGGGTAATCTTAAATACAGGCATTCAAAACTATGTATTTAAATATACAGATGAACTGGACTCCATTTCTTGGACAACTCAAGTAGGTAAGTTTTGGATACAGAAGTTCCTTTCACTGGCTTACCCTCTGCACTATTTTTTTGACAAAAGGGTGGAAAAAGACTGCTCTCAAACCATTCACAAATGAGGTTTTTCCTCCCCTTTGATTAAAACCACAGGACTTACTTGGTAGGGTTACTCAATTTCTATTACTACTGCTATTACCTCTTCAGTCCTAGTCTCTGGTCGAGATAACACTGATGCAGAAATTGGTCTGTATGCAACTCTGGATCCAGCTCGGATCTATGAATGAAAAAAATATTCCAAATATTAACAGTGGATAAGACTTCAACGACCCTTCTTGTACCAGGAGTTCTAAAAAAGCAAGCAGCAAAAATGAATCAGAGAGCTTATGACTTTTCTGTACTGTCTGGTATCTTGCTGTTGGATTATTTTCAGTCCATGAAGGTATTTTAATAGTTCCAAAGTTGCTAATTAAAGTTTAAAGTGTGGTACATAACCTATTTGTAATAATCTGAATGAAACTTCTAAGAACAATTGGTGGAAAGAAAGCATTATTTTTAGATTTTCAGTTACTGTGGTGCCACAACTCAGATCAGAAAAACAGCAATAAACATGCCACATTCTTCAGTAAACTACGGTGCAGCAACAAGTATATCGGAGTGTTGCTAGAAAAGCTTGTCATTTAAAATAGCCCATCAGTTAATATGAGTCCCACCACTTCCAAGATATTCCTATATGTCCGTTAATTATAAAATAAAAAGGCAGTTTAAGCAATTCTGTACCAACGTACGAATCATCGGGGAAATACTCTGACCATAAGGAATGTCTCGCAGTCCAGCGTCTCTGCCCTTGACCGTCCACTAAACTAAGGTCACAGAAAATCCCTTCAGAACCAACACTTGATTCTCTAAGACAAGTCCCCCACATCCTCACTTCACCTAAAGCCTCCAAAATGGTTATGGAAATGACAGCCAGAGGCAGGAAGAAAGACTTTCGACTCCTCCACCACCTTCCTCCGCCCACACAGGGTGAGGCAAAGTCCCTCCTTCTGCAGCAGCGAGTTTGACCTACAGATAGGCAATGGAAAACGCTAATGCGGTCAAGTAGGCCTCAGGGGCCCCCAGCATCCGTAACAGCACCCCAACCTTCGCGCCGACCCCAACCCCACAGAGTCACCGAGGAGGTGGGGGAGGGGGCCGCTCCGGCACTAGCTGCAAGGAGGGTTTGACCTACAGCGAGCGAAGCGTGACAACTAGGCCCCGGCTGCGCCCCACCGCCCTACTGGTGGGGAGGAGCCGAGCGAGGTGCCCCAGGATCAGAAGGAAAGGCAGGAGAGGACACAGAGGGTAAGAGGTGAAGGGGTGAACTGTCCCCCGAAGTTGGTGTGCCGTGCCCCATTCAACAACGTGGACGCTCCGGGCCAAGAGCTCGGCCCTCCGCGTCCCGGCCCAGCCTGGGCTACGCACCAGAGCAGGGGTGCAGGCGAGCTTGGCGCAGGCGAACATCTTACAGTCTTCGGGGCGGCGCGGCTGGAGAACGTGGGTGAATGGCGACGTGGGCTCTTCTGCTTCCCCTCTGCGGAAGTAAAGGGGCTTAAGGTCAAGTGCCCTCCAGGGCCCGTCCTTCCCACCCACGTCCCGCGGGCTCCCGAGCACGCCGTCGGCTCGGGCCCTCGTCCAGCAAGGCGCCAGCAGAATGAATGGATCCCGGCTGGACGCCGCTCCGGTCGGGCCAGGCCCGGCTGTCGCGCCCTCCGCTTACCTTCCCGGGAGGCGGCGGCGGCAACTGCGGCGGCAGAGGTCGAAGGAGCGGCGCGCGGCGCGCAGGCGCGGTCCGGCTCTTATCCGCGCCGCGGCACCCGGATGGAGAAGGCGGGGAAACGGGGCAGTAGGGAAGCCGCTCAAGGTCACTTTGTACCAACTTTATTGGCAACTAGTTGGGAAGGACAACGACAGTCCCACACAGGTGGGCTGGCGGGCAGGGGGTGGTGGAGGAGAAGCAGAAAGAAGAAATTGAAAATTGGTCCTGGCTGAGAGAATTGAACAGGTTGTTCCCCTTTTGATCTGAGCTGGCTGGAGGATAGCGTGACTTTTTCTTTTTTTCAAAATTTTTCTTTTAATGTTTTTATTTATTTTTGAGACAGAGAGAGGGAGCATGAGCAGGGGAGGGGGAGAGAGAGAGGGAGACACAGAATCCGAAGCAGGCTCCAGGCTCTGAGCTGTCAGCACAGAGCCCGACACGGGGCTCGAACTCACAGACCGTGAGATCATGACCTGAGCCGAAATCGGACACTCAACCGACTGAGCCACCCAGGCGCCCCGTGACTTTTTCTTTAAATTGACACCTTGTGTGAGATTTGGCCTCTTAATCAGTTCTTTCTCTTTACGGGAGGGGCCCCCTTCCCGGTCTTTCTCCTTTTTTGTGAAACTGGACTGTGTGTGTACGTGGGGAAGGAGTTCAGTCACTGCTTGACCGACGAAATTAGGTCCCAGCAAAGCACATTTCTTTAAAGGAATCTGGAAAAGTATTCCAGAAGTATGGCTAATGGTTTGGGCGACAGAAGACGTGACCTAGAAATACTGGGACAAAGGAATGAGCATGTGAATAGATCAAAAAGTTATGTGACTGAGCATAAAGTTGCCTTTTGTAAAGTAAGGGAGGTCAATTTTTCTTCCAGCTCTATGCTTGGAAAAAGTAAGGGATGTGATGTATTTCATGGGACTAAGGAAAGTCTGAGTATTTTCAAAACCCACCCAACTTTAACACTTGTTTTTGGTAACTTTGGACACATCATCTTCTTCGATGAATGCAGAAATGTCTCAGAAAAAAATGGCTCCTACTGAACTTCTGGTGGATCTAAAATTCTGTAAATTTTACTTAGTAGTTCTAACAAATGACTACTAGCAGTGATACAAGCTAACATAAAAGATTAAACATCTAGTATGACGAGCTGAAGGGATAGCTGGGGGCTGAAATCACACCCACTCCACCTAGAGAGTTGGCATGGGACAACATCCACCCAGAGGATCACCCTTTTTCTAGTTAGCACAAAGGTTCAGTATCCTCTAGCAGCAACCCTGGGGAGAAGCCCTCAGAAGTAAAACATGAAGAATGAATAAGAATGTGTCACTGATCCAACTTCAAACACAAATGGCTCAAAATCACGTGAATGCTAGTCATTTTAGGCTCGATCTTTAGCCATAAAATAGAGATAATTCATGTAAATTCACACGTACAGTTCAAAGAGAGATTATTCATTTATTTTCTCAAGTATTTACTTCTTACCTGAAGTATGTAGTGTCCTGTGATGCCTACAGTAGAATAAACAAAGCTCTGTATTCATCAGAGTTCGCCAGAGAACCAGAACCAGTGGGAGATTAATTGATTAATTAATTATTGACTTATTTAGGAAGAATTAGTACATGTAGTTATGGAAGCTGACAAGTCCCATGATCTGCTGTCTCCAAGCTGGAGACCCAGGAAAGCCAGTGGTATAATTCAGTTAGAATCTAAAGGTCTGAGAACCAGGGAGGCTAATAGTGTAATTCCCAGTCTGAGTGCCAGAGATGAGATGAGATGTCCCAGCTCCATAGTGAGATGGGGGAAGAAGGGGACAAATTCTTCCTTCCTCTGCCTTTTGTTCTGTTCAGACCCTCAATGGATCAGATGATGCCCACCCACATTGGGGAGGACAGTCTACCAAGTCCACTGATTCAAATGCTAATCTCATCCAGAAACATCTTCACAGACATACTCAGAGATAATATTTAATCTAAGCACACCCATGGCCAGTCAAGTTGACTCAAAATTAACCATCACGTATCCTATACTTCAATAATAGATTCTCTTAGGGAAAAACTATCCTAAGTGGATTTGTGTACAGAGATGGTGTAAGGGAACTTCCTATTTCTTCAGCCATAAATGAGTAGCAGTAACTGTTGAGGAGGAGGAGGAAGCAGGAGAGAAGCCAGGGTTCCTAAGAGGATCACTTCCAGGGTGTATTTGGGTTAGGTGCCTATGGTAGGGAGAGGTGCAATCTAAGTCCAGGCCCCCAACTGTCAATATGTCGATTAGTAGGTGAGCTGGCCTAGAAGAGGAGGCAATAATAGGTCCTTGGTGTGTTCTACCAGAGTTTAAGTATTTATGAAGAATATGAGGTGTTCAAAGAACAGGTGTGTTAACCTGTGAGAATGGTGTGTGTGTGTGTGTGTGTGTGTGTGTGTGTGTGTGTGTGTGTGTGTGTAACAGAGAGAAGTGGATCTTGAGTGACACCAGCCATGTTGATAGGGGGTGGATATTTACACTGAGGAAGTTTGAAGAAAAACGGCACCTTCTGAGAGGAGTAAAGTGAGACCACAGTGATGCACAGGGGACTTCTTTGAAAGTATTCAATTCTCTTCGTATTTTTTCTTAAATCGTGGAAAGAATCATCTTACGTTATCACCTCACAGTTTGGCAGTACCTGATAAGCCTGAGTGATGATGGCCTGGAGACGAAAGGAATGGTGCAATAAAGAGAAGTATGGGCAAGCATTCCCAAATATACGTGCAGCAATCCCTCCTACCCTGCATGCCCCTTTGCGATGGGACTTTGCCACTCATCAAGCAATGGAGTCTGTGTCCCTTCTCCTTAAATCTGGGCTAATCTTTTTTTTAAAGTTCGTTTATTTATTTTGAGGGAGAAAAGAGAGCGAGTGTGCACAAGCAGCGGGGGGGGGGGGGGGGACAAGAGAGGGAGGGAGAGAAAGAATCCCAAGCAGGCTCCACACTCAGTGCAGAGCCCCACATGGGGCTCAATCTCGCTACTGTGAGGTCATGACCTGAGCTGAGATCAAGAGTCAGATGCTTAAACGAGTGAGCCACCCAGGCACCCAAACCTGGACTAATCCTATGACTTGCTCTGACCCAAAGAATGCATTGGAAGTGACACTGTGTGAATTCTGGACTAGGTCTTAAGTAAGAGGTCTCATAACTTTCATTCTCTCCTTGGAAGCCAGCCATCACGTCAAGAAACATGGGTTACACGGCTGACGGATGAGAAACCTTCTGGACAGGAAAAAAAAGCCTCATAACAGAGAACTGAGGTGCCCCAGACATGTGAGTGAGGCCACGTTGGCTTCTCTAGCTTTAATCAAGCTTTCCCAGCCAACACCACATAGAACAGAAATGAGCCTTGCCTAAATTCCTGACTCACAGAATCAAACACCATGAAAAGGTTATTGTTTGAAGCTACTAAGAATTAGGGTGGTTTAATACACAGCCATAGGTAACTGAAACAGAAGATATTGTCCTCAAAATATTCATTCCTCCTTTGAGATCCATGTGGAGGCAGCAGCATCTTTTTTTTTTAATCTCTATGCCCAACATAGGGCTCAACTCCACGACCCCCAGATCAAGAGCTGCATGGTCCACCAACTGAGCCAGCCAGGCACCCCTTATAAAAATTTTTAAAATTGTTTTTAAGTAATTAGGAGGCAGCAGCACCTTAATGTGGGCAATTTCAGTTCAGAACTCCAGGCATAACTCAGAGAAAACCAGATAGAATCACATGTCTTATGCACTGACTCCCCTTTCCTTGAAATTCTGGGGTGGAATGGGGTTGTTACTGTTAAAACTATTGCAAGGGTGGGGGGGGGGCACCTGGGTGGCTCAGTTGGTTAAGTGTCTGACTTTATTTAAAAAATTTTTTTTTAATGTTTACTTATCTTTGGGAGAGACAGAGACAGAGTGCAAGTGGGTTAGGGGCACAGAGAGGGAGACACAGAATCCAAAGCAGGCTCCAGCTCTAGAACTGTCAGCACAGAGCCTGATGCAGGGCTCGAACTCATGAGCTGTGAGATCATGACCTGAGCCGAAGTCAGATGCTCAACCGACTGAGCCACCCAGGTGCCCCTAGTGTCTGACTCTTGATTTCCTCTTAGGTCACGATCTTGCTGTTCGTGAGCTTGAGCTCCATGTTGGCCTCTGGGTTGACAGTGTGGAGCCTGCTTGGGATTCTTTCTCTCTCCCTCTCTCTCTCTGCCCCTCCCCTGCTTGGGTTCTCTCTCACTGTCTCTCAAAAAAAAAAAAAAAAAAAAAAAGGTATTGCAAGGTAGTTCTAACCTGGACACATGGAAAGATGTTTAAGTTACCTGCTTTTGAGAGTTTTCATTTTAATACTAATTCTCACATTAGTGTGATTTAAAAATATACATATTATTTGTGGAAGTGAAAATCAGAAATGTGAGTTAAAAATATTCTGGGCTTTATTTAAAACTATTTTGCTTTTATTAAAATTTTTGTTTCATATCAGTGGCCTTAATTTGCTATCACTTTATTATTTTTATTTTTTTATCAAAAAAATTTTTTAACATTTATTTATTATTGAGAGACAGAGAGACAACAGAGGGTGAGTAGGGGAGGGGTAGAGAGAGGGGGAGACATAGAACCTGAAGTAGGCTCCAGGTTCTGAGCTGTCAGCACAGAGCCCGACGCGGGGCTTGAACTCACAAACTGTGAGATCATGACCTGAGCCGAAGCTGGTCACTTAACCAACTGAGCCACTCACATGCCCCTCATTTTATCTTTTTTAAAGGAAAACAAACCTCCAAACCTGTGCTAATTCTATAGGATCATTCAAGTCAGATAAATACTGGGTCCTCTCTTTGAACATAGTGAGTATACAGGAAAATGTAAGAGTTTTCATTATTATTGGGGTATATGAAAAATTAAACTAAGGTATATAAAGGATTGGAGACAAACACAGATTAGTAAATGTTCTAGGACTAAGTTGTGTGGTGTGTGATAAGGGAAATAGCTTAAGAAAAAAGATTGGGCTGGTTAGAAAGTGCCTCATTTAGGGGCGCCTGGGTGGCTCAGTTGGTTAAGCGTCCGACCTTGGCTCGGGTCCTGATCTTATGATTTGTGGGTTTGAGCCCCACGTCGGGCTCTGTGCTGACAGCTCAGAGCCTGGAGCCTGTTTCAGATTCTGTGTCTCCCTCTCTCACTGCCCCTCCCCTGCTCCCAGTCTGTCTCTCTCTCTCTCTCTCAAAAATACATAAACATTAAAAAAAAAAAAGTGCCTCATTGAGAAAGACTTGAGCTAGGATGAGATGGGATGATGTTTACAAAACACTTCTTGGCACCCCTCATATAAAACCTAACACTCTCAGGTCTGTCTAGGGTACTGATCACTTTCTGGTGCAGAAATTTTTGTTCCTAAACTTCATTTTTGACTCCTCTACAATTTTTTTTAGCTACTGTCATGCCATCCAGTGTAGTGGAATAGATTATTTACTAAATGACGCCAAAGAATTTAGTAAGGAATTAAACGTAAATGTACCTCTTTATGGCCTCGCAGAGGTTCAGATGGTCCAGGCTAAAATTTATATTAAAGAGTTGATATGGAACAGTATATTAATACAGTAAATATTATTACAGTAAATATTATTCCATCCTTTTTTCTTCTGGTAAGATGTCGCTAGTTATTGAGGAAAAAACAATTTTATGTCTCAGTTGATGATTCATGTAGAAAGACTATTTACGTGAGAAGAAAATGAATAAGTATGTGGATATGAGATCAGGTCCCTCTTGCCTCTTGCCTAGCAGACACCGCATAGGGAAGATAGTCAATAATATCGTAATAATGTTGTACGGTGACTTGTGGCGGTGATTACATGTATTGTGGCGAACACTGAAGACTGTATAGACTTGTTGTACACCTGAAACAAATATGACATTGTGTGTCAACTGTACTTCAATAATAGACAAAAAAATAAGTAAGTAATTTACTCACTTTTCACTTAATTTGTGGCAGATACAGCTAATTGCCTATCCAACATATGTTCTCCCTTTCTTAGTTACAGAACTAAGAACTGTCCGCAGGTTAAAAATACTGAACTTCCCAGGTTTCCTTACAGTTAGGAATGGTCAGTGAAATGTGAGTTAAAGTCACTTGGTATTGCCTCTAAGAATGTGTACAAAAGGTGTAGATTCGACTGGCTCATTTCTTTTTTTCCTTTCCTTTTTTTTTTTTTTTTTTTTTTTTTTTCCTGTTTGGAATATGGATCCAATGTCTGGAGGTGAAGCAACAATCTTGTGCCCATGAGTATAGAAGCCAAACAGTAAGGATGAAGAAGTTGGGAACTAAAAGGAGACTGAGTTCTTTTTTTTTTTTTTTCTTTTTTTTTTCTTTTTTAGCAGCTAGAGCTGCTTTTAACTGTCTACTTATGGACTTCGTGTCATATGTGAAAAAACCTCTGTTTGAGCCACTGAGGTCAGTTTTCTGTTACATGCAGCTGAACACAGCACAAACTGACATATAATTCCATGAATCGACATCTCTGAAGTTTTTTTGGTCGTTGGGCTGTGATTACAGCAGAAATAGCTCTTTTCCCACAGAATTTACATTAACTTACATCTGTCTTTTTTCCATATTCCATGGTATATCTGACAGGGACCAGCCAGGAGACAGAGACCAGTTTAGTAATTTGAATGAGGAAAATTGAACATAGAGATTGCTAACCAATACAAAGTACCTACTACTAAGAAGGGTAGAGTGGATTGTAAAGGGGGTGCAGAAGTAGCAGCTGTCAAAAGAGCGACCACCCTTGGCTGAGGAAGAGTGAACAGAAAGAAGAACGTAGAGGTTAGACAAGAGGGCATGGCTGTCATAGGAACTCATAGTCCACTTGTGGTGACGGACTTTGCTGGAGGCACCCGCCACAAGTGAACCAGGAGGACTGCGGAGGTGAGCATAACCAGGCCTCTCTTGCAAACCAATCCATGGGCTCCACATCAGAGGGAAGAAAATTGTTTCCTCCAGCTCTGGCCTCACAGGGGTCTTTCCACCGTCTTCTTTTGGCAAAAGCTAACATTCTTCCAGTTGTCAAAACAGAAATGCCTACAGCGTCCAGCTCTAGAATAGGGAAGCAAGGCAAAGAAGGATGGATTTGTAGCTGAGAAGTTGTAAGTTGATAACTGGCACAGATGGTAAGATTCTTAAGGGCAAGGATTAGGTCTAATTCATATTTATGTCTTCCACAGCACCTGACACAGGGGGTTAAACATAGTAGTCACTCAATAAATTTTTGCTCAATAACACATAAGGGATTTAGTATGTACAAAGTAGTTTGCAATAATTTTTTTTGTTCTTCTCTTTTGACTAAGATTGTAGTCTCTTTGTTCAAATTAGGATGATCTGTAGAATGCCTTTGTCTTTCTAGTATTGCAAAGTTCAATCTAAGAGAAACTGAGGAACATTTTTTGATCTGTGGCGTGAATTTGTTCAAACATTTTCATGTGCTATGAAGGACTCTGTGTTTATACTCTCATGTGCTTAATGAAGTCACTGAAAACCCAAATTACCAGAGCCCTTTATTGATCTAGTCTCTGATACAACCTAGTCTAGGCGGGAATGGGACATAAACCGAAGCCGCCACAAGTCTGAGTTGTGAAGTAAGCAATGTCTGTCTGCGGTTACCCTTTCACTTCTTTTTTCAATGCCTTTGGTTCATTCCTAGTCAACTTGCTCTTTTCTGCCAGCACCTGGTATCTTCATGGTGACTTCTGACTACGCGAGGTTCTCCATGGGAGCACCTACTGAAGCCACCTCTCTCCAGTGTCCAGCTTCTAAACTTCCATCCATGTCAAATATTAATCTCTTAGTGCTCATTTCAGCAGCACAGATGCCAATATACCAATATTATTGGTATTGATAGAGAAGATGAGCATGGTGCCAATGCAAGAACAACACACAAACTCAAATATTCCATATTTTTGTACTGTGCTGCCATCCATGTCAGAAGGAAGGGTGGGGAGGGGTGGGAGATGTGACTGCATCTGAGAAGCGGAAGGAATTCAAATGTATTTCCTATATTTAAAAACTAGAAGGTTCATAGATGGTTACCTGTGGGAGAAGAAATAGGTTGGAGGGGAAAAGAATAGAAGCTAGACTTCTTCTGGAATTCTTGGCTTTGTAGATTTGAATTTGGAACCATGAGAACCATTTGTCTTAATTGATTTGTTTAAAAAAATGAAAACAAAATTTAAAGTAAGCTCTACTCCCAGTGTGGGGCTTGAACTCATGACCCAAAGATCAAGAATCGCACGCTCTACCAACTGAGTTAGCCTGGGACCCCTCCACACAAACCATTTATGAAAGGAAATTTAGGGGCACCTGGGTGGCTCAGTTCCAACTTTGGCTCAGGTCATGATCTCACAGTTGATGCGTTCGAGCCCCACGTCGGGCTCTGTGCTGATAGCTCAGAGCCTGGAGCCTGCTTCGGATTCCGTGTCTCCCTCTCTGCCCCTACTCTGCTCGCGCGCTGTCTCTGTCTCTCAAAAATAAATAAAAATGTTTAAAAAATTAAAAAAAATGTAAATGTAAAAAAAATCCCTAAAAATTGAAGGTAAATGAAGCAAATGAATTTAACTGCATCTAGTCGGTACCCATAACTACACAGGGTAAATGCAAAGGTTTCTATAGATGAATAAAAACATAGCTCCTTGATCACTCTGCTTCATGCTATTTCTCCAATATGCCAACCATATTCCATCTCACAGAGCTGCAAGTCTGTACCTTTAGCTTGGGCCATCTTTCCTCTGGATATTCACTTGGTTTACAACTCCATTTTGTTCAAGGCTTTGCTCAAGTCTCCTCTTAAGAGAGGCCTTCCTGGATCCCTTACATATCTTAATATTTCTTCAAAACACTTGCTGCTACTTGCCATTATTTGGCTCCTGCATTAGACTGTAAGTCCATGGTGGGAGGGACTTTGTTTTGTTCTTTGCTGTATCCACAGAGTCTAGAACATGCTTGGCCAATTGAAAGGCACTCAATAAATTTTTGAGCCAAGAGGGTGGAGAAGGAAGGGAGGGACTGTTAACTTTTTCTTCACACATCACTGTATTACTTGACAGGTTACCATGAGCGTGAATTACTTTTTTTTTTAGTTTTTTTTTTTAAATGTTTATTTTGAGAGAGAAAGCACAAACAGGGGAGGGGCAGAGAGAGAGGGTGACAGAGTATCCAAAGTGGGCTTTGTCCTGATGGTAACCCGATGCGGGGCTCAAACTCATGAACCACAAGATCATGACCTGAGCCGAAGTTGTACTCTTAACCAACTGAACTACCCAAGTGCTCCATCAGTGTGAGTTACTCTTATGTTTTAAAAACCAGGATGTTAGGAAAGTTTTAATAGTTCGCAATCATTGATAAAATTTATTACATTATCCCCTATGTGGTACTTGCATTAATTAAACCAAAAGGAAGCATTATTATTTTTTTAAAATAATTTATTTTTAAGTAATCTCAACACCCAATATGGGACTCAAACTTGTAACCGCAAGATCAAGGGTCACATGCTCTACCAACCAAGCCAGTCAGGGGCCCCAGGGAAGCATTATTCAATGTTGACTTTCAGTTCTTGGTGATGGGCTTGGCTGTAGCCCCACATAATGATTTTTTTAAAAAAAATTTAATGTTTATTATTGAGAGAAAGAGAGAGACACAGCATGAGCAGGGGAGGGGCAGAGAGAGAGGGAGACACAGAATCCAAAGCGGGTTCCAGGCTCTGAGCTGTCAGCACAGAGCCCGAAGCAGGGCTTGAACTCACAAACCGTGAGATCATGACCTGAGCTGAAGTCGGACGCTTAACTGACTGAGCCACCCAGGCACCCCAGTGATTTTTAAATTACACTTGAAGTTATGGTAGGCTATCCCTGTTTTAAAGCACAACGTGTGTGTGCACGTGTGTGTGTGTGTACCTTATCTCTATCTTGGCTGAAGTTTCTTATATGTGATTGCAAGGCATCTTGCGAATTTCAGCTGTTTTTTAAGACAATTACATGTCCTGCTCTCCTTCAAGAAGTTAAATCCATTGATATTCAATGGACCCAGATATTCAGTTTAGGGTTAAGAGATAAGAAGTTTCGCAACACTAACACAATGTGTGAGAGGACTCTTGCTTATCTAACTTTTCTGCTATTCTAGCCCTAGTGAGGTCTTTAAGGGTCATATTCCTAGTCCTAGTGCCATGTGATACAGACAGGGTCTTATGTCAATTTTGGGAGTTATAGGGTTTCTATATGACACCAGTGCATCATTCTAAGTGATGCTTTCTTTCCTTTTTACCTTTGGATTTTCATGACTCTGTGGAGCCTGGTGAGACCCATTTCAGAGTTCTGTCCTCCAAAACAGAAAAATAATTAATTTGTGTTGTTTTAAGCCACTCTGTTTGTGGTAGTTTGTTACAGCAGCCACGGGAAACTAAAAATAGTCAAACCCTTTCTTGTCTGATTCCAGGCACAGGTTATCAATCTGGAGAGACAAATCAAAGATGGGATGGGGACTTAATTTTGGAATGCAGGCAGCTGAGTTGCCTGGCATTGTATGGGATAGGTCATTCATTATGGATCCGAGTTTAGTACAAGGTCAGGGAGATGAGCAGCAGGGGTGTGCTCTGACCAATAATGGCATGATCTCCAAGAGCATAGTAGGTATACTAGCCGGCTGACTAGGTCATAGGACCAGGCCCATCCTGGGCACCTGAAATTGGGAGGCCAGGAGAAGAGCCAGGTATCCAAGAAACTGGGCAGAAGTGTATCAGAAGGGAAGACTGATATCTTTAGGGAGGCAGTTATAGGAAGCTGATATATAATGTTGTTGAAATGCTGTTAAGCATAAAGCATCAGAGCACTTTCAGAACCACACTGACTTCTAGAAGAAGAGCTAGGAATATCTTTCTAGGTTGCCCTTCAAATTGCTCTTAGGATATAAAACCCTGTAGGATGAAGGTCATCAATGGCAGGGTGTTGGGTGGAAAGGGAATAGAGTGAGGGCCAGGAAATGTGAGGCAGTGTCAGTCCAATGATGAGTCAGTCATGGATAGGTCACTAGAGGGTAAAACTCATAGGCTTCCATATTCACACTGCTTGACTATCCAGGGGTCTTGTCCAGGGACTCACTGGGCAGCAAGTCTCCATGTATTCTTTTCTTTTCTTCCCCCACCGAAACCACCTATTTAGGCCAATGTCTTTCTAGTATGAGTGTACTCTTAGTCTACTTGTCTTCATCTCGTCTCCTTCAGATTTATGTGTCATTTATGCAACAAGCATTTTATTTATTATATACAATTGTGAGACTGCTTTCCAAAGATATTTCATGGCTAAAAACTAAAATAAAATACACACTGGGCGCCTGGGTGGCTCAGTCAGTTAAGCGACCAACTTCGGCTCAGGTCATGATCTCATGGTCCGTGAGTTGAAGCCTCATGTCGGTCTCTGTGCTGACAGCTTGGAGCCTGGAGCCCCCTTCAGGTTCTGTGTCTGCCTCTCTCTCTCTGTCACCCTACTCACCTACTCACACTCTGTCTGTCTCTCTCTCTCTCTCAAAAATAAACAAACATTAAATTTTTTTAAAAATAAAATGCATACTAACTAATGTAAAATTAAGATTTTTTTTCCCTGTCCCCTTGCCAGTCTGCTCTGAAAATCCTCTGGTCTGGCCAAAATAGTCCACTTGCCATTGTCCCAAAAACCATTGCATAAAAACCTCTTTGTACCTTTGGCTGCTTTGCTCTGGCAAAGTTTACCGAGACCTCTAAGTCTTCAGTTACCTCTTACATACTTCAGCAAAATATATGCTATCCAAATACAGCTGAGACTTAAAAATGGAATAAATTAGGGTGGGAGATTGGGGGGTAGGTGGGAGGTTAAGAATTAGGACCGAGTCTTCTTAACTGTCTCTATTTGCTATTGCTGCGGCCAGATTATCTGGACAAACAGCATTACCCTTGAGATCTGCTAATTCCTTCCCACGCTACAGTTCTCCTACCTCAGAGTTTTTATTTAATTTGGACCTCTAGCTTGCCAGAATATCAACCCTTGGCCTACTAGTCCCATGCTTCAACATCCAATCAACTTTCTCTTAAAGACAAATAGGAAAAATATCCCCACTAGAACTATCTTTTAAAATTTATATATGTAATATATAAATACAGGCTTATAAATAACCTAAACAATATAAGATTATGTACAGCAAAAACTGTAGCTTTTGTGTATCTTCCTCCCCAGATTGTTTTTCTTTCCAGAAGTAATCACTATTAATAGTATAGTGGAGGGGTGCCCGGCTGGCTTAGTTGGTAGAGCATGTGATTCTTGACCTCTGGGTTGTGAGTTTGAACCCCACGTTGGGTTTGGAGCCTACTTAAAAAAGGGTAGTATAGTGTATATCTTGCCAGATCTTTCACTATGTTTTTTATGTGGAAGTGTATGAATACAGTTTAAAAATTTTTTTAAATAAAAACTTACATCTTTTTTTTTAACAAATAGTGTTGGGAAAATTAGATAACTACATGCAAAATAGTTGGACACTTACATTATACCATATGCAGAAATGAACTTGAAATGGATGAAAGACCCAAATGTAAGATCTAAAACTATAAAACTCTCAAGAGAAAATTAGGGGAGAATCTTTATGACGCTTTATTTGGCAATGATTTCTTGGCTATGACACCAAAGGCACAGGCAACAAAAGGAAAAATAGATAAATCGGGCTTCATCAAAATTAAAAATTTTGTGCATGAGAGGACATTATCAAGAGAGTGAAAAGATACCCCACAGAATGGGAGAAAATATTTGCAGATCACATATTTGACGAGAGATTAGTATGTAGGATATGTAAAGAACTGCAGCTAAACAATGAAAAACTCCAAACAACCCAATGAAGAAATGGTCAAAGGAATTGACGTTTCCCCGAACAAGATATACAAATGGCCAATAAGTACATGAGAAGATGCACCACATCACCATGAGGGAAATGCAAATCCAATGAGATTCTACTTCACAACCATTAGAATGGCTATTATTTTAAAAAAGGAAAAGTAACAACTGTAGGTGAAGATGTTGGAAAACTGGACTCCTTGTGCATTGCTGGTAGGAATGTAAAATGGTGCAGCTGCTGTTGAAAACAATGCGATGGTTCCTCAAAAAGTTAAACATAGAATTACCATATGATCGGCCGTTCCACTTCTAGGCATATGCTCAAAAGAACTGACAGCAGGTACTCAAGCGGATACTCGTCCCCTAGTGTTCACAGCAGCTTTATTCACGATAGCCAAGAGGAGGAAACAACACAAATGTCCACCAACAAATGAATGGAGAAGCAAAATGTGGTACAACACACAATGGGGGTATTATTCAGACTTAAGGCAGCATGAAATTCCGATACATGCTATACCAGTAGATGAATCTTGAAAACGTTATGCTAAGTGAAATAATGCAAAAGGATACATATGGTGTGATTCTACTTATGTAATGTATTTAGAATTGGCAAACTTATAGAGACAGAAAGTAAAATAGAAGCTACCAGGACTCCCCTGAGGGGAGGGGAAATGGAGAATTACTGTTTCATGGAGATAGAGTTTCTGTTTGGGACGCTGAAAAAGTTCTGGACATGGATAGTGATGATGGTTGCACAACGTGCGAGTGTACTCACCGCTACTGACCCGTACACTTCAAAATGATTAAAATGGTAAATTATATATATTTTTCCATACTAACAAACAAACAAGTTATACTTTGATTTTTCGATAAATGTACATGTTAGTAGTGTTTCAATTTCAGTAAACACATAGCTACTTCAATCTTTTAAAAATAATGTTTAAATTTTATAATGGAAATTTCAAACATATTCAAAAGTAAAGAGAATGGTATATTAATTCCCACCCATCACCCAGCTTCAACAGTTATCAGCACATGGTCAATCTTATTTCTTCTATTCTCCTTCTCATCCACCTCTTCCCCATCTACCCCATGTCATTTTGAAACAATTTTCCGAAGTCAAAACATTTATATTATGAATGTGTAAGTATGAGTTTCTATAAGGACTCTTTCCTGAAAAACATAGGTACAATACCATTATCATACCTAAAGGATCTAACAGTAAAATCTTAATATCACCAAATATGCAGCCAGTGTTTAGATATCCCTGAGTGTCTCTTAATATTAACAGCTCATTGGTTGAAATTAAGAATTTGTACAAGTTCTTTGCATCATTATTAGTTATATTATGTCTTTTAAGTCTGTTTTAGCCTGTAGATTCTCCCTCACTCTTCAAATGCGTTAGTTCAAGAATCTTGGTTGTTTGTCAAATAGAGTTTTCCGCATTCTGGATTTTGCTAGTTTTATCCTCATGGTGCCATTTATTTTTTGTTTTAATGTTTATTTATTTTTGAGAGAGAGAGAGACAGACAGACAGAGCATGAACAGGGGAGAAGCAGAGAGAAAGGGAGACACAGAACCAGAAGTATGCTCCAGGCTCCGAGCTGTCAGCACAGAGCCCGACGCGGGGCTCGAACTCACAAACCTCGAGATCATGACCTGAGCTGAAGTCAGATGCTTCACCTACTGAGTCACCCAGGCGCCCCCTCAAGGTGTCATTTAGCATGTTCATCAGAGCTCTATATTTCCTATAAATTGGTAGATGGATCTAGAGTCTTGGTCAGCTTTTATTTTCTTCTTAAAGTATCCTTCACAGGTGGTGTATTTCTTATGTGCACCACTTAGGTGGCACATAATGTCGGGTTGTCTTTTTTGCTGATATTAAAATTGATCAGTGAGGTCAGCATGACTTATCTATTATAAAGTTCCCCATCAGCTTTTTCCTTAATGATTTTAGCAGTCACTGATGATTATTTCTGAGGATTGAAATATGGCGATATTCTCTTTCTATAATTTCTTTTTCTTTTAGTAGCTGGAATTATTTTATAAAGAAGAACATTCCCATATCAACTATTTGTTACCTTATATTACAGCTAGGACAGAAAAGACAGAATAAATAGTTGATTCTTTCTCTTTTATTTACAATTTTCAGAATAATGAGTGATAAATAATCTAAATCATTAGGAAATGAGTATAGAGTGATTTATCCTATAGATTAAGAATGGGTGATGGATCTTTAAGGAAATCTGAATGATTTTCTGCCTTTGAAGGAAGTTTGGACCAGGTGATTTCTAAAGTTCCTTTGAGCTCTTACAGCTCATAAATTTTCTTCCTCATGAAAAACATTTATGCCTTAATTCTCAATTTCAAGGGAATTAGTTAATATCTTTCAGTGGTCTTCAGAGAGTAGATGTTCCTTTAACACATAACATAATTTGCAATAATTTTGTGGGTTTGTCTCAAAGTACTGGGGAGTTATCAGGTCTTTTTTGAGGGGACTACTTTTCTATCTTTTCAAAATTATTATATAAAAAATTTTAAACCTAGATTTTTAAGCTTTAAGTATTAACAAAGAAAAGTTTCAAAAAGAATACAGAGAGCTACTGTTTACTCCTTATCCTGATTCACTGATTTTTACCACTTTCTATACTTTTTCATATTCTCTTTCTTATTCTGTCTGTAGATATGCGTGCGCGCGCGCACACACACACACACACACACAGCATATGTATAGAGTTGTCCATATTTATAGACATCTATCATCTATACACACATGCAGACATATTACACATTTTTTTCTAAACCATTTGAGAGTAGGTTGCACACATCATTTCCCTTAATATTTTTGTGTATATTTCTTAACAAGAAGATTCTCTATATGCAAATATTGAATTATTTTTATACACCTGAAGTGAATATATCAATTACACAGTCATAAATATAGATTCTCTTACATAATCACAGTTTACTTATCAAATTCAGGAAAAATAACACTGATAAGATATTTTTATTCAATCTACAGTCCACATTCCAGTTTCATCAGTTGTCCCAATAAGGTCCTTTATAGAATTTTCTCTCTCTAATACAGGATCCAGTCCAAAATGACATATTGCATTTAGTTGTTATGTCTCATAGTCTGCTATAATTTAGGACATTTTTAGCCCTTCTTTGTCATGACATTGAGAATTTTGAGGAATACAGGGAAACCTCACTCTTTTTCACTGCCATGATTATACACATTACGTAGTTCTCAGTTATAAGTCTTGAGTTACCTACCGATTTAGGCAAGAGATGAATTTAATCAAAAAGGCTTTGGGGAGCTCCTAGAATTTCAAATAATATCAATAAAAATATTTTCCTTTGCATATGTCTATCAAACAATATTGTTTACAGAAAAAAAGATAAACGATACTTTACTGAGCAATTATAATATAATGGACACTGTCCTTATTACATTACATGAAATGTGATCTACCTAAAACACAGCTCTATTAGTTAAGTACTCTTTCGAATACTCCTAACTCCCATTTTAACAATGAGACAATTGTGGATTATGAAGGTTAAGTGGATTGCCCAAGGATATACAATTCATTAGGGACTCAGAGTTCAAAGTGATGTTTCGTCTAACACTAAAGTCCATCCTTTTTCTATTCCACATTTTAATTTTTTTATTTAAAAAATTTTTTCATTTTATTTATTTTTGAGAGAGAGGGTAAGGGGAGGGGGAGAGAAGGGAAGAGAGGGGGAGGGAGGGGGAGGGAGAGAGGGGGAGAGAGGGGGAGAGAGGGGGAGGGAGAGAGAGAGAGAGAGAGAGAGAGAGAGAGAATGAATGAATGAATGAATGAATATCTTAAACAGGTTCCACGCTCAGCACAGAGCCCCACCCTGGGCTCAGTCCCATGACCCTGGGATCATGACCTGAGCCGAAATCAAGAGTCAGATGCTTAACTGACCCAGCCACCCAGGTACCCCTATTCCACACTTTTCAATGGCTGCATAACTTGAAAACTTTCCTTTAAGATATTTACTCAAAAATAAATAATCTGTGATGATCTGAAACATTAAGTTTCGCTTCAGTTGATAGTATATGATAAAAGATGTATGCTGAAAAGCATACACATTTTAGTAGTTTTTTTCATCTTCAAAAGTACCTCACAGACATAACCTAATGCAAGAGGAGCTGGCCAGAAAATCCTCAGCGTGCACATCAAAATATACCCACTTGGGGGCACCCACAATGCAGCTTTTCTGCCTGTTTTCCTGCCCAGAAGCTTCAAGCCCTGAAGAGCTGGAGTTGAGCCAGCAGATGAATTTAGTCTGCTCTCCAGGACTCAGCCAGCCAGATCTGATGTCTCAAGGAATAGCCTTCTTTATCACCAGGTTCGGGGAACATCTTATTTAGCATGTGGCCCGCACAATAAACTATTATGTGCTATTTCAAACATTAATCATTAGTGTACTTGTTATAGGCCAAATGTGCTAGATATGTTGTGTTAGTAAGATTCAATAGCCAAGAACTAAAAATAATTTGCAGATTCAAAATGATATATTTGTCCAAAGAAGGTTCTAGATTATGGCTATGCCAAAATTTGGAACATAATAATTAACTAGCAGGGGTAAAAATGTGCCATAAAATAAAGCTAAATGTCTTACACTGGTGTTGCATGTGTTCTCACCTAAGGCATGCTGTCTGATATGGGTATGGTTGGGGGTCCATAGAGCACGGGAGGCTTCTGTAGATATTGCTGCTGCTGTAAGCTCTAGGTCAGTCATGTGGTCTTTTGCTGCATCAGATAGTAGAGACGCCCCTGAAATATACTGATGCCAAAGATGTCATTGACCCAGATGCAGTTGCTGTGACCCTGCCTGGAAAGGGGTTATTATTCTAGAGCATAAGGAAAGAAGGTGTAGAAAATGAGGTTGTACTGGGCATGGCTATCACAGTGTCTTTTACACCTACCACCTCTGCCAAAGAGGCAGATGAAGGTGGCTGTGTTTTGTATCATATAAGTCTGTTTTTCATAGGGCTGATTGTACTACAGAGAGCCACAATATAGACTGGGAACAGTCTGTGGGGTCGCCTAGCTCAAAAAGCTCTTTTCATTGAGACACAGCCATTCCAATCACAGGCTTACTCATGGGAACCTGATTTGGGAAACAAAATATGAGGTGGGTAACAGAAGGAACTGATAAGAAAGGATGTATAGAGGGGATACATTGTAGAATAGAGAATGAGATCAAATCTGGGTTATAAGGAAGCTACACTGTGAAGAAAATAAGAATAATTAAGCAGAAGCTGGGAGAAAGAGAAAACACGGGGAAGAGGCATCTACTCCTTTAGTGGAAGGAGTAGGAAGGCATGTGAGGAGAAGCGGGGCCGGGGGAGGCTGAGGCATGTTTGTGATGGAGCACTTGAGTGGAGTCATGGCTCTTGCCCCTGAGGGTCCTTGGGTTTCTGTTCCAGTCACGTCCCTGTTCATTGATTGCCATGTGATCCTGGCTCCATCCTGACTCTTGAAATTGACGGCCATTACTTGTGGAAACTTGAGTGAATATTTGTTCCCCAGTAACCAAAGCAGCTAACTAGAATAGGAGTGGTATGAAAGATTAATGTTGCTGCTTTGGGTCTTAAAAAAAATCGTGCGAAAATATACCTAACATTTACCACTTTAGCCATTTTTAATGTAGGGTACAAGGGCATTAAGATCATTTGCATTGTTGTGCAACTATCACCACTATCCATCACCAGAACTTTATCATCTTCTCAAATTCTATACCCCCTTTTTATTATTTATTTATTTAAAAAATTTTAATGTTTGTTTATTTTGGGAGAGAGAGAGAGACAAAACACAAGAAGGGGAGGGGCAGAGAGAGAGAGGGAGACACAGAAGCTGAAGCAGTCTCCAGGGATGTGAGCCATCAGTACAGAGCCTGACGTGGGGGTTCAACCCACGAACTGTGAGATCGTGACCTGAGCCAAAGTTGGATGCTCAACTGACTGAGCTACCCAGGTGCCCTTATTCCCTCCTTTTTAAAAGTAAGCTCTATGGCCAACATGGGGCTTGAACTCAGGACTCCAAGTTCAAGAATCACATGCTCTACCCAGTGGGCCAGCCAGGAGCCCCAATATCCATTTAAAAATAACTGCCCACCATCCCCTCTCTGCAGCCTTTGGCAGCCACTATTCTACTTTCTGTCTCTATGAATGTGTGTGGAGTCTTTTTTGAATGAATAATATTAGTATTCAATGGTTAGGATATTATTTATACAGCAAACCTGTAAGCGGCAAAACCATTGCCCAGAGTTTTGGGAGAACTGGAGTTACTTTACCCCAAATAGCCTGGAAAGTGTAAACTACTTATTGTGTATGGTCAATCAACTGCAGAAAGAACACAAACCAGACAGGAAACCAAACCTGAGTGGGAGGCCCCCAAGGGAGTCTGAGATGTTGAGCTATGGTCTTTTGTCATGTTCTAGCAAAGGGGTTGCTATGTTTAGAGGAACACTTCCTTGATGTATGAAGTAAAATGGCCCTATCTGTGGGGGGAAAGACTAAGATCTGGGAAGTAAGGAAGCCAAGGAAATTGTGGGTTAAGGTCTATTATCTGTATATGGCTAAAATAGAATTATTATAGCAGTAGGACTCCTGAAAGTTATACTTTGGAAGCATCCTTCTAAGAGGCTTCAAAGAATCATAGGATATATAACTTGCCAATGGTCATCCCAGAGCCCTAACAGTGGATCTACAAGAAGATGAGAGTAAGCTTAAGTTTTACAGGGCAAGGGTTTGGGGGACTGACCCTACCAGTTTCCAAGGAAGCTGGACCAGAAGTCCAAATCACAAAACCCCAATGAAGGTATTAGATAAGATGAGCTGGGATCCTGTAGCCAGAGTCTCTGAGCAGTAACTATGGTGGTGAAACTCCATGGGGGATATTATTTTGGTTCAGATGCATACAGGATCCCAAAGAACATGTGGGGATCAGGAATATGGGCCAGACCCTACAAAAAATAGATTGACCAAAACTGGGTGGAATGAGAGTCCCAGCCAAACCAATGCATTCAAGAAAAGGTCTGGACCACTGAATAAATCAGAACTGGTGTCAAGAGCCCATTTCTACCAACTGAATTTCTATGACAGAGATTTATGCAGAGGCTGCTGTTAGTCCCTTGTAGGCAAGACTGATGAGAGGAGAGAGAGGCAGCCCCTAAACATAACCGTGTTTGGTTCCCTTTAGCATACCAATGGTGTGGGACTGAGCTGGAAGGTTGAACATATCAATTGCCTAACTCAGGGCTTGAACATCCAAGAACAGAGAATGTGACAACAGTGTCTTGCTGCAGAGTCTGGAAAAATTCCATGGCTTTATTGGCCAATCCCCTCTTTCAGACCATTCCAAGTAAGGGTAAGCGGGCATGGTCCTGAGAAAATGCAACTTCCCTACTTCAGAGACCATCAGCCAAGCTCTGAGCATGGGATGAATATGTTTGGTCAGGGAACTCATGCCAATAGCTGACCTGGAAGAGAGTGTTGTGGCACTTATCACTGGGATTCCATGTTATTCTACGTACTTTATCTGTCCTTGTGATGAGCCATTCAGATTCTCTTTCAATGGAACTTATTCACCCAGCTATGAGGAGTGTCGTCAGCAGACAGCCTTCAGTTGTCAGCCCTTTCAGCAATTACCTAACCAAGGAGAATGGCCTTGCCCAAGCTTATTCCCTTTCCAGGGCAGCCCGTATGCAGTGACTGATCAATGGGGAATATAAAGACACTGATATCTCAGCTCAACTCGAGACAACTTTGAAGGACCATTCTAGCTCCAGCACTTTCCATAGAGTCATCGGAGGCACCTTGATTTCTGCTCAGTTTTGCTTCTGTCTCTTGTATGGTTGGAATGTTTGTGTCTCCCTCAAATTTAGATGTTGAAATCCTAACCCCCAAAGGTGATAGTATTGGTAGGGGGCATTAGAGAGGTGACTAGGTGATGGAGGTAAAGCCATTATGAATGAAAATAGTGGCCTTCTAAAAGAGATCCCATGGAGCTCTCTCTTCCCTTCCACCGTGTGAGGACACAACAACAGGATGCCAGCTATGAACCAGGAAGAGGGTCCTCACCAGAAAATATGACCATGCTGGTGCCTTGATCTTGGACTTCCAGATTCCAGGACAGTGAGAAATAAATTTCTTTGGTTTATAAGGCACCTGGTTGGTGGTGTTTTGTTACAACTGCCCACATAGACTAAGATAGTCCCTTCCCTCCACAGACGTTCATCTCAAGGGTATTCCTTTATAGACTACCATGCCATGGACCTCAGTTACACTTTGGTGCTCATTCTTAGTTCTTGTTCTCATGTCTCTCTTCTGGTAACCTGCCTTATGCCCCAGTCATCACACCGGGGCCTACCTCGTCCTGTTCTTTGTTATCAGTGCGGGTGTTACTGCCATTTTGGTTTCCATTCATTTGAGGAAATTTAGCAACACTGGCTAAATGCCAGTATCATTGTTTTTTTTTTTAATGCTTATTTATTTTGAGAGAGAGAGAGAGAGTACACGTGCATGTGCACATGAACAGGGGAGGACCAGAGAGAGAGAGAGAGAGAACCCTAAGCAGGCTCTGTGTTGTCAGTGAATAGCCTGACATGGGGCTCGATCCCACCTGTGAGATCATGTCCTGAGTCGAAATCAAGAGTCAGACACTTACTGAGTGACTGAGCCACCCAAGCTCCCTGATGCTAGTGGCATTCTTGAGCTGTGTACAGTCAGAAATATTTCCAAACATTTCCAAATACCTCCTAGCTTGTTGAGACACCTGAATTGAAAACCACCAGGTCAGAATATTAACCTCAGGGCCTAGGGGCTTTGTGCTGAACCCAGTCTGGAACCTTGTTGTCTGAGAGCAATGGATGCCTTACTATGTTCTTGGACTTTGCTGTGACCTATTCTGTTCATTTGCTACAACGGTTGAATGACCTTCTCCTTCAGTAGGTCTGTCGAGCCGGGCGAGACTGAGGCAAGGAAAACGAGGCTGAGGGCTAGCAATAATAGGTCCACACACATTATCATTACATGTAACCACTGTTCATAAGAATAGGGACCACTTAATCACAGCTTACTATAGACTTTTATACATTAGCCCATTTAATTTTCCTACCCACCGTATGAGATAGGAACTCTCATTTCTCCATTTTATGGATAGAGAAACTGAAGCACAACATGACTGAGTTACTTGTCCAGGTCCCATGGCTGATAGGTGGCAGAACTGAGATTCTGCCACAGGAAGCTGAGTGTGCTCACTTAACCCCTCATCTCACTATGTTTTTTTTCCAGGGCTAAGTTGGACCTCAACAAAAATCAATAGCAGTATCATGGGCCACCAGCCTCATCTTGCATTAGTTGCCGCAAAATCGAAGGGAAACCGACCATTTGTTTAATTTTTCATAAGTTATATTAAGATTTCATCCAGGAACCCAAATTGTCATCGATTCAGAGCTTCCCAGTAGTGAATATGGTGTGTGTGAGATCATGAATGGTCAGCGAGTGGCCAGGTGGTCTGAGGTTTCTCCCACTCACTTTGCAGGGATGTGCAAATATGATCATGTGCCCCGATGTGAAACAGGGAGTGACAGCACAGAAAATTAGTGGATATTTCAGGCTTTCTACTCTTGGCTTCTTAGTCAAATATACTACCTACCATGCTGGGTAAGTTTAGAGCTTAAAGGTTTTTTCGTTTTTGCTTTTGTTTGTTTTTTTGTTATCTCAATTTAGACTGAAGCTTAAACTTTTGGATATCAGATCTCATCCTGGCTGGGAATAAGGTGAGGTTTCCGTATTTGAGAGACACAGGGCTGTGAGGTACCAGTAGAAGAGCGTTTGGGGATATTACATTAAAAGATGTCAAGGTCATTGAGATTGAAAGAGTACATTGAAATCTGAAATCCGGGGCAAACTTAAATATGGCGCTGTGAGGGAGTGGCATCTTGAAAGCAACTCACAGAGCACAGAGGGCTTTGCCTAAAACCACAGATTACATAAACTTCATCTTATCTAAGGGCTTAAAATAAAGTGATGGACTGATCAAAGAATAATTTAAGTGAAGATCTATACAAATGTTCTTTCAATAAAGACTTACCTGCATTTTCAAGGATCTGAAGTATTTCTCCTCAAAGCTTGTGAGAGGTATTCTGAGCAGTTAGAACAGTGCTTCTCAAACTTTGCTGCACATTAGAATCACCTGGGGAGATTTAAAATCTCTTGAGGCCCAGGCTGCACCCTCTCCCAATTAAATCAGAATCTCTGAGCCTAAGAAATAGGCACCAGTGTTTTAAAAAATGTCTCCAGTCATTCAAACATCTGACAAGGTGGTTTAGAGCAGTGGTTCTCAAACTTGAGCTGTGCATTAGAATCACCTGGAGGGCTTGTTAAACCCCAGATTGCTGGGCCCCACGCCCCAGAGTTTCTGATTCAACAGGTCTGGGGGAGGTAGGGCCTGAGAATTTGAATTTCCAGCAGTCTGCCAAATGGTGCCGATGCTGCTGGTCCGGGGGACCACACTTTGAGAACTACTAATCTGGAAAATTAATTTACATATTCATTAATGCCAGTTGAAGGCATGTAAGTCATAAATTTTTTGCTGGGCAGCTTAAGTAGATGCAACACCCTTGGAAAGGAAGCTAACCACAGTCGTGAGCTTGCTGCACGCACTGGTTCTTTGGCAGGGTCGCATTCATGCCCATCTGTTGGGCTGGCAGCATGCCCATGAAGAGTGTGCTATGCCAATTTCAGCAGGGCTTAGGTGCTAACCAAACACGGTTGTAGAGGGGCGGCTTTCATCACACAGCAAGTGCCATTCCTTGGGCCAGGCAATCCTGCTGTTTGCAAACAGCTCCAGCCTGAGGCCACATGCTTCCTTACATCTGTAGATGTTTGAGAACATGATTAAAAAAATAAATAATCAACAAATGGTTGATTATATTTCTCCCTCAATCTGCCTTAGCGGTGTAATTTGGCATGGAGAGAAGCACTCTCTCTTCGGTGAGCTGGAAGCCATTCCTAAGGACTTTACATATGTAGGGCTTTAAAGGTGTAAGATTTGGATCAGCTGTATTTATTTGTTTGTAGATGCCGTGATCTGTTTTTGCTTTATTATATTTGTTTACATTTTTCTTTATTTTAATTTGTAAATTGATTTCTTTTATTTTTATTCTTTCTTTCTTTCTTTCTTTCTTTCTTTCTTTCTTTCTTTCTTTCTTTCTTTCTTTCTTCTTTATTTTTCTCTAGGTTTTCACTCCGTTTCTGAGCTTGGTTTTTCCCTCCGTTATTTTATCTTTAAAATCTAGAAAAGTCCTATTATAAAGTTAGACTGGGAGTGGGGAAGCTTCTGTTGCAGAATTCTAATTACATTATATATCAGTTTCATTGATTATAAATCTAGGTGTATATATTATTTTATTTGTCCTATCATCAAACCTGGGCTCTCGGAGCTTTGAACGCTTTTAGATTAAAACATTGGTTTTCTTAGGTTAAAAATTCTTTGAGCTATTTAAAAAAAATAAAAGTAAAACAATAAGAAATCCATTGATTCATGAGAAAGAAATTCATTGATTTGGAAGATGTGCAAAAATATTATTTCCCTTTAAGACAGCATACTGATTATGCTGGGATTGAACATGGGAACCTAGGATTGGGGGAATCAATTAGCAAGGAAACATGAAAAGAGACAGCCCTCTTCCTTCATTATGGTTGGATTTTATATTGGGTTAAGTGGGCTTGAAAGGGGAGTCAGGGGTCTGAAGTGTTATGTACCCCAAATTCTAAGGAAAAGAACCTCTGTCTATAAGACCTAAAGCAAAGCTGAATACTGAATTGTGACTAGGGAAAACCATTTTTATCAGTTATCCCCACTTGGTTGGATGAGGAAAATCACAGGTAAAAATGAATTCAGAAATGAGAATCAACTAATATTCCTTATTAGCTTCCAAAGCCCTTGAAAGTGTCTAGAAGGCTTCTTCACAATTTCTACAGAAATTCCACATTGACCATTTCTTCAGCTTCTTAAAAAAAATTTTTTTTTAAATGTTTATTTATTTTTGAGAGAGATAGGGGGAGGATCAGAGAGAGTGAGAGACACAGAATCCAAAGCAGGCTCCCAGCTCCAGGCTCTGGGCTGTCAGCACAGAGCATGACACAGGGCTCAAATTCACTGTGAGATCATGACCTGAGATGAAGCTGGACGCTTAACTGGGAGCCACCCAGGCACCCCTCTTCAGCTTCTATATACAAGTATTTTGTCTTGAGGGCAAGTTTTGAAGTTAAAGAAAAGATCAACTTTTTATAATTGTTATTTACTTGATTGTTATATTTATTTTTCAAGATATTTATTTATTTGTTTATTTATTTATTTTCAAGGTTGGATTTGTGGCCATATTCAAACAGAATTTGGAGAATGAGCCTATGTACTCACCTAAAATGTACAATGTCTTTCCTTTGAGAAAATATGGCCCAAGAGCAGAACACACAGCTCAGAAATGGACAAAGGGCTTGGGAAGACAACGTATTCAAAACTTGTGAATCATCTGCACATGAGTTTTATGAGTAGAAAATCAGCACACTAGGTATATTTTTCATACGCTTTGCAGTTAGGGCAGTATGCAGTTCATAGACTAAACTACCATTCCGCTGCAACCTTAAAGAAATATTCCTTTGGAACAATTTCTAATTACCTGAATCAATCCACCTTGTATACAGAAAGGAAGAAATGGAAAAAGCCAACTCTATCAAATATCCAAAACATCAATTTAAAACATTTTATGTAGCAATCATGTAAAACTTTTAAAGTTTCAAAAGGTGGAAATTATTTTACAATAAAGCTGCAAAGTCTAAAGGCCAATTGGTAGATTTAAAAAAATCTTCATTAGGATATAATTGACATAGTAACTGCATATATTTAAAGTATATAATCCAATAGTTTTGACATATGTATACCCCTGAATTCATCACCACAATCAAGATAGTGAATATATCCAGGGTGCCTGGCTGGCTCAGTCTGTAGAAGCTACAACTCTTGAGTTCAGGGGCATGAGTTAAGCCCCACGTTAGGTGTGGAGCCTACTTAAAAAAAAAAAAATTGTAAAATAAACAAAAGAAAGATAGTGAACACATCCAATATCCTCCAAGGTTTTCTTGTTGACTTTTGTAGTCCTTCCTTGTCCCTGACATTCCATCCCCACCTTAAGCAATCACTGAGCTGCTTTCTGTCATTATTGATTAGTTTGGAGTTCTATACAGATGAAATCACATACTCCGTACTCATTTTTGTCTGCATTCTTTCACTCAGTGTAATTATTTTGAGATTCTTTCCCAGCTGATTTTTTTTTTTTTAAATCTCTGGTTTCAAATGGTCCTCACATAAGATGAGTTTTAAGTTCTCATGAAGACAACATAGGGTCTCTCCAAGCAGAAGGCTGATCAATTAGAATTTGTAAGTTGGAATCCATGGTAAGCCAAGGAATTACTAGGCAGTTACCTTTACTTTTAATGTTTAGACTCCATCTCAGCTGGATTTTGGGTGTAAGCAAAGGAGACATTTTCTGTTAACTTATGGAAAGACAAGGACTGGCTTATAGATGGAAAATGTGAATAACCAGGCCTGTATAGTGCCATTTCAAGCCATATTGGAGCCTGAGGCAAGAGGAGAAATCAGTAATACTGACATTTTGTTCATCATTGGTTTTTGCATTAATTTTGTTTTTTAAAAATATATTGAAACATTATCTTGATCATGAAGTTTTTTATTTTTATTTTTCAATGTTTATTCATTTTTCAGAGAGAGAGAGAGCACAAGCCGTGAGCAGAGGAAGGGCAGAGAGGGAGACACAGAATCTGAAGTAAGCTCCAGGCTCTGAGCTGTCAGCGCAGAACCCGACGCAGGGCTGGAACCCACAAACTGTGAGATCATGACCTGAGCCAGAGTCGAATGCTCAGCCGACTGAGCCACCCAGGCGCCCCTATTTTTATTTTTTAAAGTTTAATTTTGAGAGAGAAGGAGAAAAAATGAGTGAGGTAGGGACAGAGAGGAGGCAGGGAATCCCAAGCAGGTTCTGCACTCAGTGCAGACCTTGACGTGGGGCTCGATCCCACAAATTGTGAGATCATGACATGGGCCGAAATCAAGAGTTGGACACTTAACTGATTGAGCCACCTAGGTGCCCCAACTTTTTTATTTTTTAAAAATTAATTTTTTTTAATTTTTAAAGAGTTTTTATTTAAATTCCAGTTAACATAGTGTTATATTAGTTTCAGGTGTACAATATAGTGATTCAACACTTTCGTATAACACCTGGTGCTCATCACAACAAGTGTACTCCTTAATCCCCATCACCTGTTTAACCCTTCCCCTCCCCTCCCCTCTGGTAACCACCATTTTTGTTTTCTATAGTTAAGTGTCTGTTTCTTGGTTTGCCTTTCTCACTCTCTTATTTTCCCCTTTGCTTGTTTTGTTAAATTCCACTTATGAGTGAAATCATATGGTATTTGTCTTTCTCTGACTGTCTTATTTCACTTAGCATAATACTCTCTAGCCCATTCCATGTCATTGCAAATGGCAAGATTTCATTCTTTTTTTATGGATAAGTAATATTTCATAATATATATATATATCATGAAATATATATATTCATATATATATATACACACACCACATCTTCTTTATCCATTCATTAGTCAATGGGCTATTTCCATGATTTTGCTTCCGTAGATAATGCTGCTATAAACATCGGGGTGCGTGTATCCTTTTGAATTAGCACTTTTGTATTCTTTGGGCAAATACCTAGCAGTGCAATTGCTGGATTGTAGGGTAACTGTTCCTCTGTGGTCAGGAATGAAACAGGGATGTCCACACCCACCCTGTTATTTAACATAGTCCTGAAAGTCCTAGCCTCAGCAATCAGACAACAAAAAGATATAAAAGGCATCCAAATCAGCAAGGAGGAAGTTAAACTTGCACTATTTACAGATGACATGGTACTCTATAAAGAAACCCAAAGGACTCCACCAAAAAACTGCTAGAATAAACGAATTCAGTAAAGTCACAGGGTGCAAAATCAATGTACAGAAATCTGTTGCATTTCTGTACACTAATAATGAAGCAGAAGAAAGAAATTAAGAAATGGATCCCATTATAATTGTACCAAAACCAATAAGATACCTGGGAATAAATCTAACCAAAGAGGTGGAAAACCTGTACTCTGAAAACTATAAGACACTGATGAAAGAAATAGAAGATGATAAAAAGAAATGGAAAGACATTCCATGCTTATAAATTGGGAAAAAAATATGGTTAAAATGTCTCCACCACCCAAAGCAATGTACACAATTAATGCGATCCCTATTAAAATATCACTAGCATTTTTCACAGAACTAGAACAAACAATCCTAAAATTTGTGTGGAACCATCAAAGACCACAAATAGCCAAAGCAACCTTGAAAGAGAAGAGCAAAGCTGGAGGCATCACAACTCCAGACTTCAAGTTAAGTTGCAAAGCTGTAGTGATCAACACAGTACAGTGCTGGCACACACACACACACACAAAGCACACACATAGATCAATAGAACAGAATAGGAAACCCAGAAACGAACCCACAACTATATGGTCAATTAATCTTTGACAAAGCAGGAAAGAACATCCGGGGGGGG
This sequence comes from Panthera pardus, assembly GCF_024362965.1. NCBI lineage: Eukaryota > Metazoa > Chordata > Mammalia > Carnivora > Felidae > Panthera > Panthera pardus. Next base: position 57,967,035 of record NW_026526655.1, on the reverse strand, counting down.
GGGGGGGGGGGAAACAGTCTCTTCAATAATGGTGTTAGGAAAACCGGACAGCAACATGCAAAAGAATGAAAACTGGCACTTTCTTATGCCACACACAAAAATAAATTCAAAATGGATTAAAGATCTAAATGTGAGACCTAAAACCATAAAAATCCTAGAGGAGAATATAGGCAGTAACCTCTTTGACATCAGCCGTAGCAACTTCTCTCTAGATATGTCTCCTGAAGCAAGGGAAACAAAAACAAAAATAAACTATTGGGACTTCATCAAAATAAAAAGCTTCTTCACACGGAAGGAAATAACCAACAAAACTAAAAGGCAACCTACTGAATGGGAGAAGATATTTGCAAATGACATATCTGATAAAGAGTATCCAAAATATGTGAAGAACTTCTATTACTCAATACCCAAAACCAAATAACCCAATTAAAAATGGGCAGAACACATGAACAGACATTTTTCCAAAGAAGATATACAGATGGCCAACGGACATGTGAGAAGATGTTCAACATCAATCATGATCAGGGAAATGCAAATCAAAACTACGATAAGATGTCACCTCACACCTGTCAGAATGGCTAAAAGCAACAACACAAGAAATCACAGGTATTGGTGAGGATGTGGAGAAGGGGGAGCCCTCTTGCACTGTTGATGGGAATGCAAACTGGTGTCGCCACTCTGGAAAACAGTATGGAGGTTCCTCAGAAAGTTAAAAATAGATCACTGAGTCTTTTAGAATGTTCTTAAATTTTGTGTTCCAGAAAAGTGTCTCACTTATTTCACTTTAGTCCTGGTGCTGGCTCTGGCTGGATAAAAACTGGGGCAGCTGTGGGTTTTAGGTAGGAGGACAGTTTCTTTGGGACATGGCAGAAATGCAGATCAGCCCTCACTGCTTTGGATTTCACTGCTTAAGATTCAAATTCTAGAGGCAAACCCTGATTGGCCCACTTTGGGTCTGATTCCTGCTCCTCTTGATCTCATTGGCAGATGAAGGTGGGGTCATCTTATTTGATGGTTTCACCAGCAATGCTGTTTTCAAAAGAAGGTGGGAGAGATGCCTGACAGAAACAACAGGTGTCACTTACAAACTCCAGGAAACAAAAATAAAAGGTATTCCGTTGCAACCTATCGATTAAAAATCAAATCTTTGTTCGAGGCTATCAGAAAATGATCGAAGAAAGTCACATTGTCCTCAAACTGCACAGAATTTGACTGCTTTTTGACATTAATATGTTATGCCAAAACATGATCTTTCTTTTCTTCTTGAAATGGGCATTCTTTCTGCCCACCAGGACTATGGGAGTTTCTTTTGCTGTAACTTCCTTTCCTCATTGCCCCTCCTTGGCTTCTTGTCATCTGTCCTCTCCTTAAATGCCCACGTTCTCCCACTTTCCTTCCTTAGCCCTGTTCTCTTTTCATTTAACTTTTCTCAAATGAGTCATATCATTCATATCTCTGCTTTGGTCCTTTATGTGCACAAATACCAACATGTGTAGCAACTAAAGGGGTGCTTAGTGAGAAATTTATAGCTGTAAATGCCTATACCAAAAAAGAAGGATCTCAGTAAGTAACCTAACTTTTCACTTTAAGACACTGGAAAAGATGAAACTAAACCGAAAGCAAGGAGAAGGAAATAAATGATAAAGACTAGAGCAAAAATAAATGAAATAGAAAATAGAAAAATAATAGAGAAAATCAGTGAACTGAAAAATTGGTCCTTTAAAATGGTCAACAAAATTGACAATCCTTTAGTTAAACTAGCCAAGGAAAAAAGAGAGAAGACTCAGCTTCCTAAAATCAGGGATGAAAGAAGGAATGTAAATACTGACATTAAAAAATCAAAAGGATTATAAGAAAATGCCATAAATAATCCTATGCCAACAAATTATGTAACATAGATGGCATGGATGAATTCTTGGAAAGACACAAACTATTTTTTTAATGTTAATTTATTTTTGAGAGAGAGAGAGAGACAGAGTGCAAGCGGGAGAGGGACACAGAGAGAGGGAGACACAGAATCCAAAGCAGGCTCCAGGCTCTGAGCTGTCAGCACAGAGCCCAATGCGGGGCTCAAACTCACAGACTGCGAGATCGTGACCTGAACTGAAGTCAGATGCTTAACCGACTGAGCCACTCAGGAGCCCCGGAAAGACACAAACTATTAAAACAGATGCAAGAATAAATAGAAAACCTGAATTGACATATAACAAGTAAAGAGACTGAATCAGTAATCGAAAAAACTTACTATAAAGAAAAGCCCAGTACTAAATGGCTTCACAGATACATACATTCTATCAGATGTTTAAAGAAGAATTAATATCAGTCCTTTACAAATTCCTCCAAAAAATAGAAGTAGAGAGAACACTTCCCAACTCATTTTATGAGGCCAGTGTTATCCACATACCCAAAGCAGACAAAGACATTGTAAGAGAAGAAAACGACTGCCCAATATCCCTTATGGATACGCACGTAAAATTCCTCAATAAAACTAGTAAACTCAATGCAACAACATATAAAAGGCATTATATACCATGACCAAATGGGATTTGCCCCAGGAATGCAAGGTTGGTTTAACATATAAAAATCAATGAATATAATATAGGATATTAATAGAATAAAGGACAAAACCCACAAGAATACCTTAATAGTCATAAAAAAGCATTTGACAAAATTCAACAGCCTTTCATGACAAAACACTCAATAAACTAAGAGTAGAAGAAAACATCTTCAATTTGTTAAAGGGAATCTATGAAAACTCCACAGCTACGTCGTACTTGGTAAAAGACTGAATGCTTTCCCCCTAAGAGCAGAAACAAGACAAAGATGTCGACTCTCTCCACTTCTATTTAACATTGTACTAGAAGCTCTAGCTAAGGCAATTAGGTGAGATTAAGAAATAAAAGACATCCAGTTTAGAAAGGAAGAGGTAAAAAAAAACTTAATATGCAGGTGATATGATCTTTATATAGAAAATCCTATGGGATTCACTAAAAAGCTAATAGAACTAACAAATTCAGCAAATTGCAAGACACAAGATTAATATACAAATCAATTTTATTTTGTATACTAGCAACGAACAATCTGAAAATAAGATTAAGAAAACATTTTAATTTTTAATGGCATCAAAAATAAAATACTTTAAGTTTAACTAAATAAATGTCAAATTTGCACACTGAAAACTACACAATATTAAAAATATTTAAAAGATGGGAAGACATCCGTGCACGTGGATTGGAAGACTGAATACTGTTAAGATGACAATATTCCCCAAATTAATCTCCAGATTCAACACAATCCTTGTAAAAATTCCAACCAACTTTTTGCAGTAACTGACAAACTGATCATGAGATATATGTGAAAATGGAAAAGACTCAGAATAACCAAAGTAATTTTTTAAGTTTATTTATTTTTTTGAGAGGGAGGGAGAGAGAGAGAAGGAGAGAGAGAGAGAGAGAACACATGAGTAAAGGAGGGTCAGAGAGAGAGAGGGAGAGAGAGAGAATTCCAAGCAGGCACCACACTGTCAGCAGTAGTCTGACGCGGGGCTCAAACTCACAATCTGTGAGATCATGACCTGAGCCTAAACCAAGAGTCAGACGCTTAACCAACTGAGCCACCCAGCCTCCCCCAAAGTAATTTTTAAAAATAGGAGTAAAGTTGGACAATTCACACTTCTTGATTTCGAAGTTACAGTAATCAAATCAGTGTATTGCCAACATAAGGATAGACATATAGATCAATAGAATGGAATTGAGAGTCCAGAAGCAAATTTGTACATTTATGGTCAATCCATGTTTTGGCAAGTATGCCCAGACAATTTAATGGGGGAAAAATATTATTTTCAACAAATGGTGCGAGGACAACTGGATATTCACATGCAAAAGAATGAATTTGGATGCATATCTTATGCCATACACACAATTTAACTCAGATTAGATAAAAAAAACCTAAATGTAAATGATAAAATTATGAAACTCTCAGAAGAAAACATAGTCATAAATCTTAATGACTTTGAATTAGTCAACAGTTTCTTAGATATTATACCAAGGACCAAGAAACAAAAGAAAAAATAGATAAATTATACTTCAAAATTAAAAACTTTTGTATTTCAAAGGACACTATCAAAAAGTAAAAAGATAGCCTTCAAAATGCAAGAACATATTTGCAAATCATATGTCTGATAAGAGTCCAGATATATAAAGAACTTTTATGACACAAGAACAAAAAGACAAATAGTTCAATTAAAAAATAGCAAAACATTTGAAAAGACATTTCTCCAAAGAAGCACATGAAAAGATGACAAACATCATTAGCCATTAGGGCAATGTGAATTGAACACAATGACATACCCCTTGTTGTGAGTTGAATCATGTCCCCCCAAAAGAATCGTTGAAGTCCTAACTCTGGTACCTGGGAAAATAACTTTATCTGGAAACAGTCTTTGCAGATGTAGTCAAGTCAAGATGAGGCCATACTGGATTAGGGTGGGTCCTAATCTGACTGGAGAAGAGACACAGAGATACAGTGGAGAATTTCATGTGATGACAGAGTCAGAGACTGAAATGATGTCTCTACGAGCTAAGTAATGTTAAGGATTTCCGGCAACACAAGAAACTAAGAGAAAAGTATGCAATAGCTTTCCCTTAAACTTTTAGAGAAAACATGACCTTGCTGACATTTTGATTTCAGACTTCTAGTCTCCAGAACTGTGAAAGAATAAATAGATGTTGTTCTAAATCACTCACACTGTGGTAATTTGTTGCTGCAGCCCTAGAAAGCTAATATACCAGTTCACTCCCACTAGAATGGCTATCATAAAAAAAGATAGACAATAACAAATGTGGAATTGTGAAGAAATTGGAACCCTCTTATGTTGCCAGTGGAAATGTAAAATGGTGCAACCACTGTAGAATACGATTTGACAATTCTTCAAAAAGTAACCATATAGAGTTACAGTGTAACCCAGTGATTCCACTTCTAAGTATGTATCTAAGAGAAATGAAAACATATGTCCACACAAAAACTTGTATATGAATGTTTGTAGCAGTATCCTTAATAATAGCCCCAAACTGGAAACAATCCAAATGTCCACCCACCGTTGAGTGGATAAACAAAAGGAGATATATCCACATGCTGGAATATTATTTGGCAACGAAAAGGAATGAAGTACTAAGCCATGCTACAACATAGATGGAACTTGAAAACATTATGCCAAATGGAGGAATCACAATGGGCCATATACTGTCTGATTCCTTAAATGAAATGTCTAGAACAGGCAAGTCTGTGGAGGCAGAAAGGAGATTAATGGTTGCTTAGGGCTGGGGGTGGGGAATAAGGAGTGACCGCTAAGGGGTATGGTATTTCATTGGAGGCTGATGAAATGTCCTAAAATTAGATAACGATGATATACAACTTTGATGTACAGCACAAAGTTGTACAACTTTGTGACTACCTTAAAAACTACTGAGGTGAGGGACGCCTGGGTGGCTCAGTCGGTTGAGCGTCCGACTTCGGCTCAGGTCATGATCTCGCGGTCCGTGGGTTCGAGCCCCGCGTCGGGCTCTGTGCTGACAGCTCAGAGCCTGGAGCCTGTTTCAGATTCTGTGTCTCCCTCTTTCTCTGACCCTCCCCTGTTCATGCTCTCTCTCTCTCTCTCTCTGTCTCAAAAATAAATAAATGTTAAAAAAAAAATTAAAAAAAAAAACACTGAGGTGTACCCTTTAAATGGGTGAACTCTATAATATGTGAATTATATGCTAATAAAGCTACGAAAAAAGATTCCATTCTGTGGGTGCTTTTCATTTTAGCTATGCTGGACTCCCTTGCTGTTTCCCACCTCTGAGGTCTCATACATGCTGTGCCTGCAATGTTCTTTCCAATTTTAACTACTGGTAAATCTCTCTCTTTTTTTTTTTTTTTTCAAAACCCAGTTTGGGGGTGGGTGGGTGGCTCAGTCAGTTAAGCGTCCGACTTCGGATCAGGTCATGATCTCGCAGCTTGTGAGTTCGAGTCCTCCATCAGGCTCTGTGCTGACAGCTCAGAGCCTGGAGCCTGCTTCGGATTCTGTCTCTCTCTCTCTCTCTCTCTCTCTCTCTCTCTGCCCCTCCCCCACTCACATTCTGTCTCTCTTTCTCAAAAAGTAAATAAACATTGGGGCGCCTGGGTGGCTCAGTCGGCTGAGCATCCGATTCCGGCTCAGGGCATGATCTCACTGTCCATGAGTTCGAGCCCCGCGTGGGGCTCTGTGCTGACAGCTCAGAGCCTGGAGCCTGCTTCTGATTCTGTGTCGCCCTCTCTCTCTGCCCCTCCCCCGTTCATGCTCTGTCTCTGTCTCAAAAATAAATAAACGTTAAAAAAAATTAAAAAAATAAATAAACATCAAAAAAATAAAAAAAAAAAACAACAAAAAAAAACAAACCCTAGCGTGTGCATCACCTCTTCTGTGAAGTTTTGTCTTCCCAGGAAAGTAAGCACTTACCTGTGTTGCCTCATTTTGCTTGTAACTGATAGACGATTGACATATAACATTCTATTAGCTTCAGGTGTACAGCATAGTGATTCAGTATTCGTATATGCTGTGAAATGATCACCGCAAAGTCTAGTTAACATCCATCACTACCTACGGTTACACATTTTTTTCTTATGATGAGAAGTTTTAAGATCTCTCTTAATAGTCTAAGTGAAATAAGTCAGTCAGAGAAAGACACATACCATATGATTTCACTCATATATGGAATTCAAGAAACAAAACAAATGAGCAAAGGGAAAAAAAGAGAGAGGGAGAGGCAATCCAAGAAACTGACTCTTTACAGAGAACACTCTGATGGTTACTAGAGGGGAGGTGGGTGGGGGGAAGGGTTAAATAGGTGACGGGGATTAAGGAGTGCACTTGTGATGAGCACCGGGTGTTTTATGGAAGTGTTGAATTAGTATATTGTACACCTGAAACTAATAATACATTGTTAACAAACTGGAATTTAAATAAAAACTTAAAGAAAAAAAAGATCTACTCTCTTAGTAACTTTCAAATACACAGTACAATGTTATTAACTATAGTCACCATGCTGTATATTACATCCCCAGGATGTATATATAATACATGTTATACAATTTTATAAAATAACTGGAAAGTTTGTACCTTTTGACTACCTTCACCCATTTTGCCTGCCTCCCTACTCTCTGCATCTGGCAACCACCAATCTGTTCTCTGTATCGATGAGTTTGTTTGTTTGTTTTAGACTCCCCATGGAAGTGAGATCATACCGTATTTGTCTGACTCATTTTGCCTAGCGCAGTGCCCTCACGGTGTTGCCTCTTGATTTGGCACTTGTGGGAACAATTGCGTGTTTCTCACTGTATTGCCACTCTGTTTTCTTTTTGCTTCTATTTCCCCTGTAGGTTTTGTTTTTCTGAGAATGAGAAACATGGGTATCTGACCACATGGCATCTATCCTCAGTGCTTATCACTGTTCCGCGCACATAGCAGGCACTCAATGCTTGAGAAATCCAATTGAATAATTTGAAAGCATATGGAACAAAGGTCAGGAGTAAATAGTAAAGAACGGATCACATAAGGTTGTGGTCATGAACATCTCCTAATTAGACTGCTAAGAATGCGGTGATATATTCTTTTATCAGTCTAGCTATACTTCCGAAAGCCAGCTAGCTTTTACCTTTTAATTCCTTTTTTTCTCTTCCTCTCCCCACTCCTTCTTTTTTTCATGGGTCAACATATGCACGTTTTTTTTTTCCTTCTCAAAAATTTTAAGCTTTCCACTTTGAAATAATTTCAGCCTTACAAAAAAGATGGCAAAAATCATTCAAAGGATTCTCATATGCTCTCCACCTAGGTTCCCAACTATTAACATCTTACAAAACCAAAGCACAATGATCAAAATTGAGAAATTAATGTTTATGCAATAGTATCAACTAACCTACCAACCTTATTCAAATTTTGCCAATTGTCCTGTTAAGGTTATTTTTCTGGTCCAGCATCCAATATAGAATCAGAGTCATGCTTTCTTAAGTTCCTCTACTTTGGGACAGTGTCTCAGTCTTTCATGACGTTGATACTTTAAAAAATTTTTTTTTTAACGTTTATTTATTTTTGAGACAGAGAGAGACAGAGCATGAATGGGGGAGGGGCAGAGAGAGAGAGGGAGACACAGAATCCGAAGCAGGCTCCAGGCTCTGAGCCGTCAGCACAGAGCCTGACGCGGGGCTCGAACTCGCGGACCGAAGATCGTGACCTGAGTGGAAGTTGGACGCTTAACCGACTGAGCCACCCAGGCGCCCCTGACGTTGATACTTTTATGGAGTACACGGCAGTAATTTTGAAGACTGTCCCTTAATTTAACAAACGCATAGCAGGCACTGTGCTATGTCTCTGGAATACTTTAGTGCAGGTTCAGTGTTTGCCCCCAGGAAGCTGGTCTTTTAGGGAAGCGGGGTAGAGATGTGCAAATTAACAGGTAATTACAATACAGTGTAATAAATGCAACAATGGAGGTAAACACTGAGAATGGAGAAGATGTTAGAAGAGGCAACTGACCATATTTTGGAGGACCTGGAAACACTTCTTGCAAAAGATGACATCTAAAAAAATTATTTTTATTTATTATTTATTTAAACATTTTTAATGTTTATTATTTATTTTTGAGACAGAGAGGGAAAGAGAGAGTGAGCAGGGGAGGGGCTGAGAGAGAGGGAGACACAGAATCCTAAGCAGGCTCCAGGATCTGAGCTCTCAACACAGAGCTTGATGCAGGGCTTGAACTCACAAACTGTGAGATCATGGCCTGAGCTGAAGTTGGACGCTTAGCCAACTGAGCCACCCAGATGCCGTAACAAAAGATGACATCTAAACCAAGTGAGCAAGGCAGAAGTTGGGGGCCTGAGAGAAAGGAGTGTTACAGACAAAATTTACTCCATCAAGTGTAGCAGAATACTGAAGTCATTTTAAGGAATAACCTAAATACTCCTTGTAAAAATCTTTATAATCAGGACCACATTTGAACATGTTGGAGAAATCTGCTTTGACCTTTTCTGTCTTGTCAGAATTCATTTAAAAACCCTTGACGTGCTGACATTCATCCTTGTACTTTGGCAATTTCAGAAGTTCCAATGATAAAATTAAATTTAAGAAGCACAATGAATGTGAAGCTAAAGAAAAAAGAAAGATTTTTTTTATTGAGGTGAATTAATACAAGTAAATTCTGAAGTACATGAGCCTCTGAAGAGAATGATTAAATGTGGTATAAAATGAAATTAATTTATCCGAGGGACTCTGGCCTTGGTCACTGCCAAGAAGCAATCACATAAATGTCATCATAAAGTTAGACAAAATCATGCAGTTGTGTAACCTTTTTGTATCTTGTAATCCCCAACAGGAACAGTCTCCATTTAAACACAAAGGTTATAATAGATTCCGTAAGAGACGGTTGGACAGACTCATTTAAAGCTGGGCATCCGCAGATTGACTTGTGAACCGGCGTCTATCATCACTCAGGTTCAAGTGTTTCGGGTTAGGAAACTTTGCATAAGATTCTTGCTTGTGAGTTAGGAACAAATTATTTAAGGATGGGGCTATAGGAAGACTCTATACCTAGAGTGCACCTCCTTTCTTCCTCATCTTTCTCCTCCTTCATTTTCTTTTTGGTTCTCAACTCTACTATTATTTAAGAGAATGCGAATTAACACCACATTGAGAGATCTTTGTACAACCTTTAGATTGGCAATTGTTAAAATGCTAGACAATGCCACATGGTGGAAACTACACGGAGAAATGGAAACTGTCCTTTGCTATGGTAGGGATTAAAAGGTTTCTCTCCACTTTGGAGACCAATTGGGGAATAAGAAGTCTGAAAATCTGCACATCTCCCAGAGGTGAAAAATCGCAAGACACTTGCCTTCCTAGCCTTCTGTAAAGATGGATGCAGGTGTTTAACCTGGTCTGCCAAACAGATGCATCAGCTCCCAACTTTGAAGATGATGTTAAAAAGTAGGGACCAAGTGGAACCTCTGTAATCAAGGTGACAGCAATGACGGTACCTATGTACATTTTTGGAGACAGCAACGACTACAGATCGAGAAACAGCATCAACATCCAGCATGTCATTTTGGAAATAAAACGGGGCAGTACCTAGTCTTTAAGCAGAGCACCATTGTCCTCATTAGGTCAGTTCCAGGGTGTGATCTTTGATAGTTTATTTTCAAGTTGGTTCTTAAGCTCTTCATGAAATTCTGCAAGCTGTCTAACATCCTGTAAACAATATTTTCCTTGTGTAAATGACCCATGATGGCTTTCTGTTGCTTATCACTAAGAGTCTTGACTCACGTGGAAAGCACTTTGGCAAAATCTATTAAAACAGAGGATGTGCATACCTTACAACTCAGCAATTCCTCTGCTGCATGTATACTTCAGAGCAGCATTGTCCATTAGAAATTTCTATGATGATGGTTATGCCATCCACTATGCTAGCCACTAGATACATGTGGCTACCGACCAATTGAAATGCAGCAAGTGTGACTGAGAAGTTAAAAATTTAATTTTAGGGGCGCCTGGGTGGCTCAGTTGGTTGAGCGGCCGACTTCAGCTCAGGTCACGATCTCGCGGTCCGTGAGTTCGAGCCCCGCGTCGGGCTCTGGGCTGATGGCTCAGAGCCTGGAGCCTGCTTCCGATTCTGTGTCTCCCTCTCTCTCTGCCCCTCCCCCGTTCATGCTCTGTCTCTCTCTGTCTCAAAAATAAATAAAACGTTAAAAAAATTTAATTTTATTTGATTAATTAATTTTGATTAACTTAAATGTAAGTCACCACAGGAGGCTAGTGGCCACTTTGATAAACAACACAACCCTAGCAAAAGAAGATGCCTGTATACACATAGAAGTTCATTGCAGCAATATTTGTAATGATAAAAAAATCAGAAATAAGCCGTATCCACACATGCAAATATCATAAAGCAGCCGAATGAAGGAAGTGAGTTTTTCTTGATAACATGGATAAATCTGAAGACCATAATCTGTATTATGAGAGATACAGTGTGGTACTACTTTATGTAAAGCTAAAGGAACACAGAATTATGCTTTATATTATTTATTGATTTAAAATATAGCAAAATTTAAAAACAACATAGAAGGGAAGGCTTCCCATTAAATTCACAAGTGTCCTCCCTCTTTTAAGAAAGGGGAGCAATCCCTATCAAAATGACACCAGCATTCTTCACAGAGCTAGAACAAATAATCCTACAATTTGTATGGAACCAGAAAAGACCCTGACTAGCCAAAGCAATCTTGAATAAGAAAACCAAAGCTAGAGGCGTCATAATTCCAGACTTCAAGCTGTATTACAAAGCTATAATCATCAAGACAGTATGGTACTGGCACAAAAACAGACACTCAGATCAATGGAACAGAACAGAGAACACAGAAATGAACCCACAAACGTATGGCCAACTAATCTTTGACAAAGCAGGAAGGAATATCCGATGGAATAAAGACAGTCTCTTCAGCAAATGGTGCTGGGAAAACTGGACAGTGACATGGAAAAAAATGAATCTGGACCACTCTCTTAAACCATACACAAAAATAAATTCAAAACGGATGAAAGGCCTAAGTGTAAGGCAGGAAGCCATCAAAATCCTCGAGGAGAAAGCAGGCAAAAACCTCTTTGACCTTGGCTGCAGCAACTTCTTACTCAACACATCTCCGGAGGCAAGGGAAACAAAAACAAAAATGAACTACTGGGACCTCATCAAAATAAAAAGCTTCTACACGGGGAAGGAAACAATCAGCAAAACTGAAAGGCAACTGACGGAACAGGAGAAGATATTTGCAAACAACCTAACAGATAAAGGGTTAGTATCCAAAATCTATAAAGAACTTACCAAACTCAACACCCCAAAAAACAAATAATCCAGTGAAGAAATAGGCAAAAGACATGAATAGACACTTCTCCAAAGACGACAGATGGCCAACTGACACATGAAAAAGTGCTCAACATCACTCATCATCAGGGAAATACAAATCAAAACCACACTGAGATACCACCTCACACATGTCAGAATGGCTAACATTAACAACTCAGGCAACAACAGATGTTGGCGAGGATGCGGAGGAAGAGGATCTCTTTTGCACTGCTGGTGGGAATGCAAACTGGGGTGGCCACTCTGGAAAACAGTATAGAGGTTCCTCAAAAAACTAAAGATAGAACTACCCTACAACCCAGCAATTGCACTACTAGGTATTTATCCAAGGGATGCAGGTGTGCTGTTTCAAAGGGGCACATGCACCTCAATGTTTATAGCAGAGCTATCAACAATAGCCAAAGTATGGAAAGAGCCCAGATGTCCATCGATGGATGAATGGATAAAGAAGATACACACACACACACACACACACACACACACACACACACACACACACAATGGAGTATTACTCAACAATCAAAAAGAATGAAATCTTGCCATTTACAACTACGTGGATAGAACTAGAGGGTATTATGCTAAGCGAAATTAGTCAGAGAAAGACAAATATCATATGACTTCACTCATATGAGGAATTTAAGATACAAAACAGATGAACATAAGGGAAGGGAAGTAAAAATAATATAAAAACAGGGAGGGGGACAAAACGTAAGAGACTCTTAAATATAGAGGGCAAATAGAGGGTTGCTGGAGGGGTTGTAGGAGAGGGGATGGGCTAAATGGGTAAGGGGCCTTAAGGAATCTACTTCTGAAATCATTGTTGCACTATATGCTAACTAACTTGGATGTAAGTTAAAAAAGAAATGAATTAATTAATTAAAAAGAAAAGAAAGGGGAGAGAATTAGAGGTCCTCAACTATAAATTCTAAGTTTTGTTAACACTGGGATGAGCATCATTACCTTATTTTGTTATCATTAGAATTTTTATCAATATCTTTATTACTAAATATTTAAACATTAAAATGTATATATCTCTACATACCTTTTATACATTGAGTTACAAAGTAACTTGCCTCTTCAGGCTGCTTTCATTCCAAGGGTCCTAAGGATTATCTGTCCTTTCAAATCCATTCTCTTCTTTTTCCATAATAATGGAGATGAGGCTGGGATGAGCCTTCCCGTTTCCCATCCCCACCCTTGAAGCTAGGCGTGAGCGTAAGCTGAAATTCTTGCCAACGTGTCTCTCACAAATTCCTGGCCCTGGACTTCTAAGCTTCTGCCCTCCTGGTGGCTGGAATGGCAATAATCAAAGCGACTTTGGAAGCCACTGGGAGAGTCTCTGGCTATGTGGAACAGGGCTGCCTGCCTATCTGTGACTGTTACTGGAGAGAAAGATAAACGGCCTTATTTCTTAAGCTTTATTGTTGTTGAGCTCATTATGGCAGCTCCTTTAGTCATGTAATCATCTCTCTCTCTCTCTCTCTCTCTCTCTCTCTCTCTCACTCTCGCTTTTTTCACTTAATGTGTTCCAAGTTATAGTTCTGATACCTGCATTGTTCATGGTGTTAATGGTCTCTTTATTAAAATAAGGAATTAGAGTAAGTATAAAATAATAGTAATTTTCACTCCTATTTAGGAGATATAGAAGGTATGTTAAGTTTTTACAACCGCCAGACATAGGATCATGAGTAGAAGATAATACAAATAACATTTTCATAGCAGTTATAATTTACTAAGAATTTCACATTTGGCGTACATGGGCCTGCCTCCAGTTCTAACCTCTTATTCACAGTAAAGACACCATGGCCCAGTGTTGCATTTGATTAAGGCCACCTGAGAGTTGGGGGCAGAACCTACATATTTATTTCCCACTCCATTCCTCATCTCCTCCCATTGCCTCCCTTGCTTGGAATGGAACATAGAGATAATTTGGTTGATGTATGATGCTTGAATTCTACCTGGTGTAATTTATTGAAACATCAGGACAAGATACACACACTCCTGGGAATTTATAAATCTGGGCCACTCTGAATGTTCACTTATACACACATATCAGTGGAATAAACTTCTCTAAGCTAGTTAAAAGTTATGATACACAGTAATAAGTCTGAATATAAATTCTGGTGCACTGACTCAAAGGTAAAACTGATATTTTTCATGTTGGAAGATGAGAATTCACCTTCCAAAAGGCAAGGTCTCTCCAACTTTTCCCTTGAGGTTCCCCAGTGACCAAGAACAGTCGATAGTCCTTTGCGTGAGGGGACAGGGTGAGAGAAGTGTTCTGGGCATGAAATCTAAAGCTCTTTCCTCATGAACAAAATTTCCCTAAAAAGTTATATTTTACTTTTAAAGTTCATGCTGATTTTTGCATGCTACTCTACAGCGTGGCTTACTTTGAATGAGGGGTGCCTAGGTGGTTTGGTTGGCTAAGTGTCTGACTCTTTATTAGCTCAGGTCATGATTTCACAGTTTGTGAGATCGAGTCCCGAGTCAGGGTCTGCACCAACAGCACAAAACCTGTTTGGGATTCTTTCTCTCCCTCTCTCTCTGCCCTTCTCTCACTCTATCTCTCTCTCAAAATAAATAAATAAATAAACATTTAAAAAATTACTTTGAATGTAAATTGACTGAACTCTCCAATCAAAAGACAAAAAGTGATGGAATGGATAAAAATGGAGGACCCATCTATATGCTGCCTATAAGAGACTAAATTCAGACCTGAAGAGACATGCAGATTGAAAATGAGGGAACAGAGAAGCATTTATCATGCAAATGGATATGAAAAGAAAGCTGGGGTAGCAGTACTTATATTGGACAAAATAGGCTTTAGAACAAAGACTGTAACAAGAGACAAAGAAGGACACTGTATGATCGTAAAAGGGATAATCCAACAAGAAGATATAACAATTGTAAATATTTATGCGCCCAACATGAAACACCCAAATACATAAAGCAGCTGATAACAAACATAAAGGAAATAATCAATAGTAATACAATAATAGGAGGGGACTTTATTTTTTTTTAATGTTTTATTTGTTTTTGAGACAGAGCATGAGTAGGGGAGGGGCAGAGAGAGAAGGGGACACAGAATCCGAAGCAGGCTCCAGGCTCTAAGCTGTCAGCACAGACCCTGATGCGGGGCTCGAAGTCATGAACTGTGAGATCATGACCTGAGCCAAAGCTAGACACTCAACCAACTGAACCATCCAGGTGCCCCAATAGTAGGGGACTTTAACACCCAATTACATCAGTGGAAGATCACCCAAACAGAAGTTCAACAAGGAAACTGGCTTTCCATGACACATTGGATCAGATGGACCTAATAGATATATTCAGAATGTTCCATCCTAAAGCAGCAGAATACAGATTCTTTTCAAGTGTACATGGAACATTATTCAGAATAGATCATGTATTAGGCTACAAAACAAATCTCAACAAATGCTATGCTAGAAATCAACCTCAAGAAAAAATCTGGAAGGAGCACAAATTCAAGGGGGTTAAATAACATTCTAGTAAACAGTGAATGGGTCAGCCAACAAATCAAAGAGGAAATAAAAAAATACACGGAGACAAATGAAAATGAAAACACATGGTCCCAAATCTTTGGGATGAAGCAAAAGCAGTTCTCTGAGGGAGGTTTATGGCATTACATGTCTCCCTCAAAAAGCAGGAAAAACTCAAACAACAGGAGCTATAAAAAGAAGAACAAACAAAACCCCGAATCAGTAGAAGGAAATAATAAGATCAGAGCAGAAATCAACAAAAAAAAAAAACCCTAAAAAATCAATAGACTAGATAAATGGAAGCAAAAGCTGGGTCTTCAAAAAGATCAACAAAATTGACAAACTTTTACCTAGACACATCAAACAAACGAAACGAGAGAGGAGAAACGAGAGAGGAGAAATAATAACTGACATCACAGAAATGCAAAGGATTGTAAGAGAATACTATGAAAAACTACATGCCAACAAACTGGACAACCGAGAATAAATGGATAAATTCCTAGAAATATACAACCTCCCAAAACTGAATCAGGAAGAAATAAAAATTTGAACAAACAGATTACCAACAATGAATTGAATCAGTAATCAAAAACCTCCTGAGATAGCAACAATAACCAAACTATGGAGAGAGCCCAATGTCCATTGACTGATGAATGGATAAGGAAGATGTGGTTTATATATACAATGGAATATTACTCAGCCATCAAAAAGAATGAAATCCTTCAGCTCAGGTCATGATCTTGCAGTTTGTGAGATGGAATCCCACATCAGGCTCTGTGCTGACAGTATGGAGCCTGCTTGGGATTCTCTCTCTTCCTCTTTCTCTGCCTCTCTCTCTTAACAATGAATAAATAAACATTAAAAAAAGAGAATGAAATCTTGCCATTTGCAATGATGTAGATGGAGCTAGAAGGTATTAATGCTAAACAAGATAAGTCAATCAAAGAAGGACAAATATCATATGATTTCACTCATATGTGGAATTTAAGAAACAAAACAGATAAACATATGGGAGGGGGAGGAAGAAGACAGAGGGTAAACAAATCACAAGAGATTCTTAATGATAGAGAACAAACTGAGGGTTGATGGAGGTAGATGGTTGGGAGATAGGCTAGATGGATGATGGGTATTAAGGAGGGTACTTGTGATGAGCACTGGGTGTTATATGTAAGTGACAAATCACTGAATTCTACTCCTGAGACCAGTAATGCACTGGATGTTAACCAACTAAAATTTAAAAACGACATAAAACAAAACTCCCAAGAAACTAAAGTCCAGGCACAGATGGCTTCACAGGTGAATTCTACGAAACATTTAAAGACGAGTTAATACCTATTCTTCTCAAACTATTCTGTACACACACACACACACACACACACACACACACACACACACAGTTTAAATATATACCCTGAGTTCAAGACCTGGGCTGAGATTAAGAGTTGAATGCTTAGGGGCACCTGAGTGGCTCAGTCGGTTACACCTCTGACTTCCCCTCAAGTCATGATCTCACAGCTTGTGAGTTTGAGCCCTGCATCAGGCTCTGTGCTGACAGCTCAGAGCCTGGAGCCTGCTTTGGATTCTGTGTCCCTCTCTCGCTCTGCCCCTACCCTGCTCATGCTCTGTCTCTCTCTCTCTCTCTGAAGAATAAAACCTTAAAAAAAAAAAGTTGAATGCTTAACTGACTGAGCCACCTAGGCATCACCCAAACTATTCTATAAAATAGAAGAGGAAGGAAAGCTACCAAATTCATTTTATGAGGCCAGTATTACCCTGGTATCAAAACCAGATAAAGACACTACAAAAAAGAGAAGTAAAGGGCAATATCTCTGATGAACATAGATGAAAAAGAATCTTTAACAAAATATTAGCAAACTGAATCCAACAATACTTGAAAAAAATTCATTACAATCGAGTGGGATTCATTCCATGGATGCAAGGGCGGCTTGGTATTTGTAAATCAATCAATGTGATACATCACATCAAAGAAAAAGGATAAAAACTATTAGATCATTTCAGTAGATGCAGAAAAAGCATTTGACAAAGTACAACATCCATTCATGATACAAATCCTCAACAAAGTAGCTTTAGAGGGAACATACTCAACACAATAATGCCATGTATGAAAAACCCACAGCTAATATCATACTGAATGGTGAAACACCGAGAGCTTTTCCTTTAATATCAGGAACAAGATAAGGATGTCTACTCTCACAACTTTTATTCAGCATGGTACTGGAAGTTCTAGCCCCAGCAATCAGACCAAGAAAAAGGAATAAAAGGCATCCAAATTGGCAAGGAAGAAATAAAACTTTCACTATTAGCAGATAACATGATACTATAAATAGGAAACCCTAAAGACTCTACTAAAAAACTATTAGAACTGATGCATGAATTCAGTAAGGTTGCAAAATATAAAATCAATATACAGAAACCCATGGCATTTCTATGCCCAGTCTTGAAGCAACAGAAAGAAACATTAAGAAAACAATCCCATTTATAATTGCACCAAAATAATAAAATACCCACATATAAACTTAACCAAAGAGGTAAAAGACCTGTATTCTGAAAACTATAAAACATTGATGAAAGCAATTGCAGATGACACAAATGGAAGGATATTCCATGCTCATGGATTGGAAGAATAAATATTGTTAATATGTCCATACTGCCCCAAACAGTTTACGGATTAAATGCAGTCTCTAACAAAATACCATTATCATTTTTCACAGACTAGAACAAAGAATCCTAAAATTTGTATGGAAGTGAAAAAGACCTTGAGTAGCCAAAGGAACCTTGAAGAACAAAACTGGAGGCTTAAAAATCCCAATTATCAAGATATACTACAAAACTGTAGAAATCAGAACAGTATGGTTCTGGCACAAAAATAGGTATGTAGATCAGTGGGAATGAATAGAGAGCCCAGAAATAAACCCTCGATTATATGGCCAATTAGTCTTTGACAAAAGAGCAAAGAATGTGCATGGGAAAAATTCTCTTCAACAAATGGCGTTGGGAAAACTGGGCAGCTCCCTGCAAAGAAATGAAACTGGACTACCTTGTTACACTACACACAAAAATAAGCTCCAAATGGATTCAAGGCCTAAATGTGAGTCCTGACACCATAAAAATCCTGAAAGAGCACAGGCAGTAATTTCTCTGACATCAGCCATAGCAACATCTTTCTAGATATGTCTCCTGAGGTGAAGGAAACAAAAGCAAAAATAATGGGACTACATCAAAATAAAAAGTTTCTGCACAGCAAAGGAGACAATCATACTGAATGGGAGAGATATTTGCAAATGACATATCTAGTAAAGTGTTAGTATCCAAAATATGTAAAGAACTTACACAATTCAACACTCCCCCCCAATAATCCAATTAAAAATGGACAGAAGACATGAACAGACATTTCTCCAAAGAAGACATCCAGATGGCCAACAGACACATGGAAAGATGCTCAATATCACTCATCATCAGGGAAATGCAAATCAAAACTACAATCAGATATCACCTCACACCTGTCGGAATGGCTAAGATCAAAAACACAAGAGACAACAAGTGTTGGTGAAAAAGTGGAGAAAAAGGAACCCTCTTACACGGTTGGTGGGAATGAAACCTGCAAAAAACATTATGAGGTTCCTCAAAAATTAAGACTAGAACTATCATATGGTCTAGTAATTTTACTAGTGGGTTTTTATCCAAAGAATACAAAAGAACTAATTCAAAAAGATATGTGCACCCCTATGTTCATTGCAGCATTATTTATAATAGTCAGATTATGGAAGCAGCTCAAGTGTCCGTTGACAGATGAATGGATAAAAAAGTGGTACATATACAATGGAATATTGCTCTGCCGTAAAAAAGAATGAAATCTTGCCATATGCAACAACATGGATGAATCTAGAGAGTGTCATGCTAAGCAAAAAAATGTCAATCAGAGAAAGGCAAATACCGTATGATTCCACTCATGTGGAATTTAAGAATCGAAACAAATGAACGAAGAAAAAAAAAGAGACAAACCAAAAAACAGACTCTTAACTATAGAGGACAAACTGATGGTTACCAGGGGAGAAGGAGGGAGAGAGATGAAATAGATGATGGGGATCAAAAAGTACACTTATCCTGATGAGCACTGAGTAATGTATAGAATTGTTGAATCACTATATTGTATAGCTGAAACTAATATAACACTCTATGTTAACTCTACTGGAATTAAAATTCAAAAAAAAAACCATTGGAACTAACTATACTCCTTTGAGAGCCTAGAATTTTTTTTTTTTTTTTTTACTTTTGGCAGGGGGCAGGGGTGGGAGAAGAGGATCACTTACACTTTGGGTAGAATATGGACGATAGAACATTGGTACTAAAAGGGATGCTAGAAATTATTTAGCACATAGCATTGATTCACAGATGAAGAAACAAAAGCCCAGATAGATTATGGTTCTTGCCCCAATGTACAGAAACTGGATAAATACTAACACTTATTTTTTCCTTGATTAGTATTTAGTTGGGATATCTTTCATCCACATTCTAGATTACTACCAGCTATAGAATGCACAGTAGCTATTAATCGCTTCTCAGACCACCAAGAAGTTGTTGAACATTTGTCACTTCTTAACTCTTCAAGGTGGTCAATTAATACACACATTGGTAGATGATTTTAGAATCCTTTTGCATTTGAAATACTATTTATTTATTTATAAGTAGGCTCCACACCCAATGTGGGGCTTGAACTCATAACCCTGAGATCGAGAGTCGGATTCTCTACCAACTCAACCAGAGGGCGCCCCTGAAATGCTATTTAAAATCGACATCATTTTGGGATGCCTGAGTGGCTCAATGAAGAGTCCCACTCTTAATCCCAGCTCAGGTCTTGATCTCAGCTCAGGATCTCAGGGTCTTGAGTTCGAGTCCCGTGTTGGGCTCCATGCTATGCGTGGAGCCTCCTTAAAAAAATTAACATAATTTTAAGCTATGTTCAGTAACAACACCGAATAGCACTCCTAAATCATAAGAAGAGATTAATTATTTAAGTAGAAATAACATGCAATGCCATAATGCTTCCTAGAGCAGGGGTCGCCAAACTTTTTCAGTAAAAGGCCACATAGTAAATATTTTAGGCTTTTCAGGTCATACAGTCTCTGTTAAAACTACTCAACAATGCCATTGTAGTGTGAAAGCCGTCATAAACAATATGAAAAAAAATGAAAGTGACCATGTTCCCATAAAACATTATTTACAAAAACAGGCAGTGTGCTGAATTTGGCCTTCAGGCTATAGTCTGCAGACCCCTGCCCTGGAGTCCTATGTTTTATAGGCTTTAAGTGGAGTGTGTATATAAAGTCACCCAGAACGCTTGCTCTAAAAATGCTGCTAATCTTTTGTTTGGTTAGTTTTATTTATTTTTTAAATAGCTCCTCCATATTTTAATAAATCTAATGTAAACCTAAGGGACACGATCCTTCTAGAGATGCGTGTGTGGCCTGGCAAGAGTCATTTTTTTTTTCAGAGTCAGATTTTTCATCTGAAAAATGGCGTGTGATATATCCTTATTTAGTTGCTTTTTATGAACTAGCTAGCTCAAGAATGATAGTAGGATGCACCAAAAAAACCCCACAGAGGACATACTATGTATTTAGAAATGAATTTGTTGTATCTATACGTTTTTTGTTTTGTTCCTTAAGAATGCCAAGTTTCTATCCTAGCCTCTTGTGTGGCCTTCTGTGAGTTACCTCAGCTTCTTTATCTGAATCGTAAAGAATGAGGCTTGCTCACATCTTGTGGTCGTGGCAAGGAAAGCTGGACAGATATGCCAGATGATATCTGTCTAGCACTTATGTACTGGAGCTAGTTTAATTGTTGCATACTGATGAGTGCCAGGCCTCACA
This sequence comes from Panthera pardus, assembly GCF_024362965.1. Taxonomy (NCBI): domain Eukaryota; kingdom Metazoa; phylum Chordata; class Mammalia; order Carnivora; family Felidae; genus Panthera; species Panthera pardus. The sequence continues at coordinate 57,945,720 of NW_026526655.1, read as the reverse complement.
GTCTTGTGGCTTTTCATCAAACAATCTGAGAAGGGAGATAAAAAGGAAAGAAAACTAACAAAAACAGAGAAGGAAAGACAATAAAACGTAAGGATAATGGCTGAGTGGATAACGGCAGGCAACATCTTTAGCTACCATGAAAAGTATTAAGCCAATGTGTTTGTTGAATTCATTTTGTTGGTGGTCACTTTGTGTTCATTCTGAACATCCAGCAGTTAGCTAAGTAAACACACATGACTGATGAAAGAAGAAAGGGAACCATTTTTATAGGGACCATTAAACTTTAACTACCATCTGGCAGGGAATGATTAGAGAAGATCAAAATTAAGGCAGTCAACACAAATGCTGTGTGAATACCTCAGGGAATTAACATGGATAAAGACAGTGAACTTGTGGTTAAATAAAGAGACAGACATAAGGGGGAAGTGGTGAACACATCCTTTATAGCTTTGGACCTCATGGTCACATTCATTGCCAAGAGAGCTCAAAGGAGGGGAGAAATAACAAGGAGACCATGAGAAAATCTGAAACACCTGGAAATAATCAGATGCTCTGCCCCAATCATAAAAAAAGAAAGTTAAAGAACTACACAGGACCACATCATTTGTGCTTCCTCCCTACACAGGAAGGAAATGTTTATAGGAGAGGTGTGTTGAAATTGGCAGATAGTTAATATTCAGATCAGCCTAGTACTTAATAGTAGGAAATGGTTGCATATACTGCTGAGAAAAAACACAAGGAAGTATATCCTCGTGAACACAAAAGGCTCCATAATTTCTGGGAATCACTGTTTTCCCACTAATTAAACAGTCACCCAGCAGGTAGTTTGAGAGAGAAAAGGAAAAAGGGCACTTTGGCCTTCCTCTTTCAGGGTGTACTTCTGCCTTCCATCAGTGGATAGCATAGTACTTAACCCCAGGCCAGCTTCCCTCCTTGAAAGCACACATAAAAGATTCTTGGAGAAGGCACTTGTTTGGTTTGTACTTTGTCTCTGTGTTCTGGTCCATGCAGAAGGCCAGACTTCTGAATGTCTGAAGGAGGAATCATGACAGGAGAGCTATGCTGTTCTCGGTTCTGAAGCTCCATCTGGGGAAAGTTCAGAGCCCTGAACTAACTAGTGAACGGACTTTTCTTTTCTCTTTTCCTTCTTTCTTTTCCTTCCTTCCTTCCTTCCTTCCTTCCTTCCTTCCTTCCTTCCTTTCTTCCCTCCCTCTTTCTTTCTTTCTTTCTTTCTTTCTTTCTTTCTTTCTTTCTTTCTTTCTTTCTTTCTTTCTTTTCTTTCTCTTCCTTCCTTCCTTCCTTGAAATATAGTTGACACATAACATTACATAAATTTAAGGTGTGGGGGTGCCTGGGTGGCTCAGTCAGTTAAGCATCCAACTCTTGGTTTTGGCTCACGTCATGATCTCACGGTTTGTGGGTTCAAGTCCTGCATCGGGCTCTGTGCTGACAGCACGGAGCCTGCTTGGGATCCTCTCCCTCCCTCTCTTTCTCTGTCCCTTTCCTGCTTCTGATCTCTCTTTCTCAAAATAAATAAACTTAAAAAGATAAATTTAAGGTGTTGATTTCATACATTTACATATTGTAATATGACTGCTGTTGAAGTGACAGTTACATAATTATCATTTGTTTTTTGTGGTGGGAATAATTAGCAAGTTTGATGATGATAATTAACTATTGTTGTCCCTATTCGCTTTATTGTGCATAGGGCCCAGAGCTTTGATTACTGGAGTGATCAAGACAGGTTTGGAACAAATGAGCTGAAGCTAGTCTGTCCCAGGCATCACAATGGAAATATCCTGAGGCAAAAAGGAGGAAGGATGTGTTCCTCGAGGTGGTGTATGTGGAAATTCATCATGCATGGTTTTTCTCTCTCTCTGGTTTCTTCTTATTTAAGGGCTTCACTCTATACCAGATAGTCTGCCAAATGCATTTCCATCCTTTATCTCATTGATCGTCAATACAATTTTATGACTTAGGCATTACAATCCCATTGTGCAGAGGAGAAAACTGAGAACCAGGACAGAGAGAGATGAAGTAACCAGTCCAAAGATAAGGCCACGCGGTTAGTACATGTTGGTGCTAGAACTCAACCTGAGGTCTTACTCTCTGCACAGCTCTCTTGCTTTGATGCTCTTAGCCACCGTGAAGAAATCTCCCTCCTGGCCTCCACACTTTCCCTTTCTTGAATGAGTGTGGGCTCAACTTCCTGTTAGGGTCAGAGGCTTAAAAATAATGGATGCAGCCTAATAAAGTGTTGGAGCAAACTAGCTATGATCCCCCTGCAGCAGGGGCCGGAGGCTCCCCTGCACAGCCAGGGAGGCAGAGCCAGGGAGCACGAGGCAAATCATCACCACAAGGACCAGTATATTTGGCCCAGGCCCCTTCCAGGGCTTTTGCAAAAGAGAATAAATGAGAAATAAAACAACTGCATTTCTTCAGGCTTTGAATAATGTTTCGTATAGTCAGTCTGAAGATGGTTTATAAGAACATTTCCTTTGTTCCTTATTTTTAGAATAAAATGTTCTGGAGTAAGATTCTATCTTAATTAAAATTCAAATAATGGCACAACTCATGCACGTATACCCTATGTGCAAGAAAATGCAGTGTTAAACGTAAGAAAATTCAAAGGTGTGCCAGGAACCTCATCATTAACACACTTCCTTCTGCCTTTGTACTTCTGGAATCTCTAAACATCTGGTGATTTTACCATCAGGAAACAGTGCAGTGTCCATCTGTTAAATCAGGCGTTCGCTTCATTCACCTGGGAGGATCAACCAGATGTGGGTGTCGTTTACGTTATTAATGATTTCAGTCTTCCCTTTGTACATGCCCTGTGAGGGCACAGGGAGAGGTAGTCTATAAATCACTAAAAAGTGAAAAAGTCATATTTTACTTTATTTTAGGCATAATGAAGGAGTAGAACACTTTTTTTTTTTTTTAAGTCAGGGCATAAATCATTGGAATCTATTTAATTTTCTTGCCACCAGAAGACTTTTAGCTCCTTTTCTTTGACAGAAAAACCATCACTAACATTATCTACACACACACACACACACACACACACACACACACACGCGTGCGCGCGCGTGCAAGTATTTCTTGATACTTAGGCAGTGGATGCTAAGTGACTTGTGCAAAGATATTCCCTGGGTCTCTCACTTGGTGGCCGTCGATGTGATCTTTACAACTTATTTGTAAATAACTTCATACGAAATTTCAGTCCATGGTCTTCCTATCCCGTCACAGTTATTAGTCATGCCCACACTTTACAACGTCCCTGTGACAAAGCAGTGGCTTCAGTTGGCGTCGGTAGCCTGACATAGCATGGCGTATTGACAAGTGCAGGCTCTATTATGACACCGTGTGGCCTTTGGCAAATTACTCAGTCTTTCCAAGCCTCATTTCCTCCTCTGTAAAGTGGGGATCATGACCACAATAGTATCTGCCTTACAGAGTTGCGTTCAGGATTAAATGCGACTAGCTATGTAACTGCCTGACACATAGTAAAAACTCAGCAAAGTTAGCAATTATCAAATGGTAAGACGCTGTGAGCAACAAACTTATAAAAAACCTTTCTAAGAAAAATTGAGTGGAAGGTATATACTCAATATACCATATACTCCCTGTCCCCACATTCACAGCCTCCTCCATTATCATCATTTCCCCCACCAGAGAAGCACATTTGTTACATTTGATGAACCTGCATTGACACATCACTGTGACCGAAAGTCCACAGTTTACCTTAGGGTTCACGCTTGGTGTTGTACATTCTAAGGGTTTGCATAAATGTATCCATCATTATAGTATCACACAGAGTAGTTTCCCTGCCCTAAAAATCCTCTGTGCTCTGCCTATTCATACCTCCTGCCTCCCTAATCCTGGCAGTCCCCGATCTTTTTACTGTCTCCGTACTTTTGCCTCTTCCAGAATGTCATAGTTGGAATCATACAGTATGTAGTCTTTTCAGACTGGCTTCTGTCGCTTAGCAATATACATTTAAGGTTTCTCCATGTCTTTTCATGGCGTGGCAGCCCATTTGTTTTTAGGGCTGAATAATATTCTGTTGTCTGGATGTTTCACAGTTTATTTGTCCAATTCACCTCCAGAAGGATATTTTGGTCGCTTCTAACTTTAGGCACAGATTCATGAAGCTTCTATAAACACCTGTGTGCACATAGTTGTGTAGACATACTGAGGCGTGCAACTGCTGAATCATGTGGTAAAAGTATGTCTGGTTTTGTACCAATCTGCCACACGGTCTCGCAAAGTGGATGTACCATTTTGCATTCCCACCAGGAATAAATGAGACCTCTGCTCAGTTTTGCTGTGAGCCCGAAACTGCTCTGAAAAATAAAGCCTACTAAAAACTTAAAGAAAGCCTTTCTCCTGACAAAATGTTTTCTGTTATCGATTTTCTTTCATGGTCTGGATTAGTCGTCTTCTGGTGATGGGCTTGGCCGGTTTAGTCTTTCCCAGTTTCCAAGGTGTCTGTGTTAATACAAATTACTCCTGGGAAGATTATGACGCTTGTGAAACCTAGAGGTATTAATTTCCAGAAGTATCACCATCTTCTCCACAGCTATTCCTTGAGAGCTCCCCATGTGCCGGATGTGTACCAGGGGCTGGGATATATGGCGTTGGTCAAGACAGGAAGGGAGCATTCGATAATTCCTAGCCTTCACTATTGGAACTCTGAGATATAGTTCGCATCCTAAATTTGTAAAGAAAAAAAAATTACGTAAATCTGGTAGGAATATGAGCTTTTTCATATTTTCTTCTTCAGGGTTACTTAGTCTAGAAAATCACATTCAGCAGTGAGAGTCAATCTATGTTGTTTCCAACCTCTGAGAAGCATAGAAACTAAGCAGTGAACATCTAAAACCAACATGGAAAATGTGAAAAGCCACCAGTTTTTCTCACCCTACCAGGCGTTGCATTGATCACCGTCATGCGGACATTGGGACACGCCTCATTGGGTGGTATGTCTTTAGCGTTTTCCTTTTCCCTCCCCTTTCTCTGACCATGATCAATCCCACCCCTGCCCTCATCCTGCTCTGGCCTCTACCTGGGATACAACTGGGACACTTGCCATTATTTGCCAGCTTCCCCAGGGCTAGGTTAAGAGTTTTAACGAGTTAATGTGGGACCCTCCCTGTATTTCCCTCTTTCCAGAATCCCTCTTTTGCCTCCTGATCCCTTCTTCCATCCCTACGTCTTACACCCCAGCTCCCCGTGGTTCAGAATGCCATCACTTCTCACCATACATCCCTTGGTAGTACCAATGGCTTGCATTTTAGAGCTTGGAAGCCCCAACTCCTCCCATCTGGCAGGAAAGGAGATGGGAAAAGACAGAGTCCCTGTTCCCTTCCAGGGCTGCAGCCAGAGGAAATACATTGCTAGTATCTGCTCCATTTTCTGAACTCATTTTCCAAGAAAAATTGAGCCAAGCTGTGGTTATTTTCTGTAGTGCTTGTTGATTCCACATTTCACCTGTATTTGATGTTAAAAGGAATTCTGTGCTGACCCGAGACATACTGATTCACAAGTCAACACTAGAAACATGACTCTTCATTAAAAAGGCATACTAGTGCTGTGGAATAGAACTAGAATCTGCTTGACTATTCACTGACAATGGTTTTAATTCAGATTTTTCTATATTGTGAAATCTTCATTTGATATGACTCATATTCTATCAGTCTAATAACATATTACTTTACAGAGTATTCTGTTCTTGGCACTGGATTCAAACACCTGTCCGCTTCAGAATTGGCCTTTCTTTTTTGCATGTGGATCAATTGAGGGGGAAAGACGCAGAGAGAAATCTAAAGATTGGGTGTTATCAAGTTACGGTCCTCTGTGTCTGCAGGTTCTTCTGACTCTCTCTTATGATTGGGTCATAGATCCATTTTGGGGGGTTTTCCAGATGTCCTTCCAATATTCCCAAATCCAGAATTTCCCTTCCCACCACCCTCCCCCTCTCTGAAATCAGGCCAAATCTCTTTGTGTTTATATAGCTAAAAACTGATCATGGATTAAAGGAAAGCACTAAGATCATGGAGAATGTTAGAATACTGTTTATATCTCTTTAGTGTAAAGGATAATCTTTTACTGGTACAGACATACATCTATATTTTTTTGGCACTAGGCTTTTTTGTTTTATTTTATTTTTTAAATTTTAATTCCAGTATAATTAACATACAGTGTTATATTAGTTTCAGGTATACGATACAGTAATTCAACAATTCCATATATTTCTCAACGCTCATTATGGTAAGTGTATTCTTAATCTTTTTCACCTATTTCACCAATCCCCCTACCCACCTCCTCTCTGGTGATGATCAGTTTGTTCTCTATAGTTAGGAGTCCATTTTTTGGGTTGTCTCTTTTTTTCTTTGTTCGTTTGTTTTGTTTCTTAAATTTTACATATGAGTGAAACCATACAGTATTTGTTTTTCTCTGACTGACTTAATTCATTCAGCATTACACTCTCTAGGTTCATCCATGTTGTCATGAATGGCAAGATTTCATTCATCTTTATGGCTGAATAATATTCCACCGTGTATATATACCACATCTTCTTTATCCATTCATCAGTCAGTGGACACTTGGGCTGCTTCCATAATTTGTAAATAATGCTGCAATAAACATAGGGATGCATATATCTTTTCCAATTAGTGTTTTCATATTCTTTGGGTAAATACCCAGTAGTAGAATTACTGGATCATATGGTGATTCTATTCTTTTTTTTTTAAGTTTATTTATTTATTTTGAGAGAGAGAGAGAGATAGCAAGCAGGTGTGCAAGCTGAGGAGGGGCAGCCAAAGAGAAGGAGTGAGAAAGAATCCCAAGCAGGCTCTGTGCTCTCAGTGCAGAGCCCAATGTGGGGCTCAAACCCACAAACACAAAATTGCTACCTGAGCCGAGATCAAGAGTTGGACGCTTAAGTGACTGAGCCACCCAGGTGACCTTGATGATTCTATTCTCAATTTTTGAGGAACCACAGTGACTGCACCAGTTTGCAATGGTGCACAAGAGTTCCTTTTTCTTCCCATCTTCACCAATACTTGTTTCTTGTGTTTTTGATTTTAGCCATTCTAACAGGTGTGAGGTGGTGTATCATGGGGGTTTTGATTTGCATTTCCCTGATGGTGAGTGATGTTGAGCATCTTTTCACGTGTCTGTTGGCCATCTCTGTCTCCTTTGGGGAAACGTCTGTTCATGTCTTCTGTCCATTTTTTAATTGGATTTTTTTGGTTTTTTTTGGTGATGTGTTATATAAGTTCTTTATATATTTTGGATACTAATCCTGTATTGGATATGCCATTTGCCAGTATCTTTCCCCATACAGTATGATTCTTTCTTTTGCTGTGTAGAAGCTTTTAATTTTGATACAGTCTCAATAGTTTATTTTTGTTTTTGTTTCCATTGCCTCAGGAGACATCTAGAAAGATGTTGTTATGGCTGATGTCAGAGAAATTACTGTCTGTGCTTTTTCAAGATCTTTATGCTTCAGGTTTCACATTTAGGTCCTTAATCATTTTGAGTTTATTTTTGTGTGGTGTAAGAAAGTGGACACACTAATATCTTAAATATAAATATTTAGGAATGGAAATATTACTTGACACCTAATATTTAATCTATAATTTCACTATGTAAAATTCAAATGTACTGTTATTAAATGACAAATACTAACTCATAAAACATAATTCAGATTTAGTGAATAATTGAAACTGGAAGCAGAATTTTGAATAGGATACAAATTCATATTTGAAATATTTTTTTCTCCATTTGTATACATACAAAGATGAGAATATCCTTGTGTCTTATATGTTAACCAGAGATAAAGAAAACTACGACTAGGATGGCATTGAACATACTTTGAATTTTTAAGGACTTGGTTGATTTTCATATGTTAAGTAGACTATTCATTTTCTTGCAAATCAGCCTCTACTCCAGGATGTAAAAGAAAAAGCAAGAAAGAAGATAGGGACCCATTCAAACATGGTAATTTCTATGTCTTAACAAGTTTATAAATGGAAATAGTGACAATTTTTAAAAATGGAGAATTTATGGGTCATAGGAAGGTACCGTTTTTTGGAAAATGATAACAATACAATATTTTAAGCACCTACTCTGTGCTACGCATGATGTTGATGCTTCACATTCATTAATTTTGTCATTTCATGTAACTCTTCAAGGTCGGCAACTTTCTCCAGAAAATCCAATGCTCAGGGAAATTTAAAAAAAATTGGAAAAAGCTTATAAATATTACAGTTTGGTTAGCAGCACAGTGCTTGCTTGCCTTGGAGTTAACCCTCCATCTGCATTTATAGCTTCTTTTAGAGTCAAAATGAACAGAAGTCTACTCCAATAGCATGGCCAATTGCAAATACCACTTTACTTGTCTTCCCACTTCCAGTATTAGTACCCGTCAGTCCATTTAGCACACAGCAAGTAGAGAGCGGTCTTTTAAACACATGTCACTCCCTTGCTTAAGACCTTTCAAAGGCTTCTCATTGCACTTCAGAAAACCCAAATTAATAAGCCCTGTGTGATCTGGCCCCAGACCCTCTCCACTGTGATTGCGCCCACACTGCTCCTCACCTGTTCTGTCTCAGCCACACTAGCCTTCTGGGAACACCCAGGAATCCTTGAGCACTTTCCTACTGTTCTGACTTCCTAGAAAACTCTGGGCACTTCTCACCTTACAGACTGTAGCTTGAGTGGTACCCTACATGGGACCTCTAGTTTGACTATCGCTGCCTCCTAGTTGTTTGTATTCCATAATCTGTAGTTGCATGTTCATGGGCTTATCATTGGTCTCTCCCACAGATTGTAAGCTACCCAAGGGCAGGGAGTACATGCCTTTGTATATTTAGTATCTGGCATACAGTAAGAGCTCAATAAGTGCTTGTAGAATGGATGAGTGGATTTAAGAATGATAGGGGACTGAACGGGAAACTGATAATTTGACAGAACGACACTCGGATCTTACGTGACTTCAGGAAAGCAAAGAGGGACTAGGATATTGGGCTTAACTTGATAGGTGACTCTGTATGAATTCTTGAACGTCATATTGCAAACAACCCATCACATAGACCCAGTTGAAGGTGTTAACAGTATTTATGTTCTTCACAGAACCGTTGTATGATTCACCCCACCAATTGTTACGTAGTACATTTAGATTTGTATTCACCATACATTTTACGATGAAAACCTCAATATTTTGAGAAGTTACGGAACTGGGTCCCAAATGTCTTATGCTAACTTTCTCTAGTCCTGTCTGTGCCCCAGGAGCCCAAAGGCTGTGACAAAAAAAACAACAACCCACCACATTCTGCATAGAACATTTACACGCTTGAGGTAGTATGTGGCAGTTGCTAAGGCAGAAAGCCAGAGGTAATGAGCACTGTGAGAATTACGTGCAGCTCTTCCTCACAGGACTTCCCAACTGTAATTGAACTATCCCCTCCCTATCCTTCAGGTGCTCTCAGGATGATTTTCTGCAGACTTCAAGAAAATCCCTGAAGGGCCAAAGATACTTTCTTGATGTTACAATCCTTATTTCAAGCTAAGCTAAGTGTTTGGCTCCTAAGTATTTAAAAAAATTGTTTTAATGTTCATTTATCTTTGACAGAGAGAGAGAGAGTGAGCGAGCATGAGTGGGGGAGGGGCAGAGACAAAGGGAGACACAGAATCCGAAGCAGGCTCCAGGTTCCTTTCGAGCTGACAGCACAGAGCCCGACGCAGGGCTCGAACTCACAGACCGCGAGATCAAGACCTGAGCCGAAGTTGGACACTCAACAGACTGAGCCACCCAGGCGCCCCTGGTTCCTAAGTATTTTAATAAGTTTCAAGAAAAAACGAAATTCTAAGTTGACATCGCCTCCTCACCAAATATGAATAGATCGTAACACCTAATTTATTGTCAAGGTAAATGAAGTGCATAATATTCAGAGTAATGCGAAAATGGGACGTGGAAATTCAGTCTCCCAACTTAAAGCCACAACATATTCGTGATTTGTATTTTTTTCAGTTGTTCTTTTGAAGCAGTGGTGGGAAAAAAAATGAATGTTCTATTAAAGAAAAAGTGTGGTATCAGCATATGAGCCCATCTGAGATCCTTTTTGACAATAAGCAATCTCTAAACCCAGCAGTGGGATACATATGCCTGTTTACTCATGGAAACCTGGTTTCTTCTCACAGATGAAACCTATAAATTTTACTCAATAAGAAGTTCTGAAAAGCTATGTCTCTGTCATAATCCACACCTATCTCAGACATTCTCTTAGATCTATAGGCTTTCTGTTTTTGTTTTTTTAAGCACGAGAATTGTTTAATTCTTCTGCAAGTGGTTCCAGAATACCAAGAGTATAGATACCATTTAGTACCTGTGGCCTCAGCAAAGGGCCAAGGCACAAAATAAACAGTGATAAAAATTCCTTCTCTCCTTGTCTCATCTCCTGAAGTTGACTTAAATAGAGTAAGGATACCCACCTACCTGGACTCTCTTTGCATTTTGGAGATCTAGCTTTTGGGTCTGTTTGCAATTTGTTCTCTCTTTATGTATACTTAAAAAAAAATAGTAGCTTTCTATAATTTAATTTTTTTAACGTTTATTTGTTTTTGAGAGACAGAGCACGAGTGGGGAAGGGTCAGAGAGAGAGGGAGACACAGAATCCGAAGCAGGCTCCAGGCTCTGAGCAGTCAGCACAGAGCCCATGCGGGGCTCGAAACCATGAACTGTGAGATCATGACCTGAGCCGAAGTCGGTTGCTTAACCGACTGAACCACCCAGGCGCTCCTTTAGCTTTTTAAAGATAAATCTCACTTGTGTACTCGTTTACAGGCAAAATTCACTAATAATAATTGCCATGATTTTTTGAGGTCTTACTATGCACCAAGTACTTTGTTTAACCTTTATCACCATTTCCTCTAATGTAGGTACCTTTCTTATTTTACACAGGAAAACTAGGTGCGAAGAAACTCAAGATCCTACAGTTGGTTAGGGCTGAGACCTAGTGTCAAATTCGGTTCATCTGGCTCTGAAAACGGGGTGCTTAGCCAGTTTTCTATACATTTCTATACAACTATACAATTCTACTACCTAGTCATCCTATGTGTTTCTGTCTTGTCTTTTTTTTTCTAGAATAAACTATAAAAAGGAAAAAAAAAAACCCAAGCATTTTCCTCATACAAGGGTACGTTTTTATTGACATCCCTTCTTGCGGTAAAATGTAATGGCTTTTTCATGTTAATGCCAATCAAGTATTCATTTTTTCAGCTTCTTTATTCTGTTCATATTCAACATGCACTTGATCTGGGGTGCGTGGGTGGCTCAGCTGGTTGAGCCACCAACTCTTGATTTCGGCTCAGGTCATGATACCACAGTTGTGGGATCGAGCCCCGTGTCGGGCTCTGTGCTGAGTGGAGCCTGCTTGAGATTCTCTCTCTCTCTTCCTCTGCTCTCCCCTCTATCCCCGCTCTCGAGCACATGTGCACACGTTCTCTAAAAAAAAAAAAAAATGTACATGATCTAAAAATATGGGGAGGACGTTTGACTTGATCTTTTTTCCCCCAGATTCTTGCCAACTTAAGACCTGCCCACATTCAAAATGATCAGATGTTTCTTTAGTTACATAATATTTCCATAAGCTTAGTTATTCTAAAGGAATAGTTTCCAACCTATGGATCTTGTTTTGTAGAAGCCCTTGGAATTACTGTGAAAGGTATGTGGATTCATTTTGAATTTGTATCTCCTGCTACCTTCCAAATATATGAGATGTTATGACGGATTAAGTGCAAGTTAATTTAAAATAAAATTAATTGTTAACCTGGCAGTGGCTTGTCATCACTATGTAGCTTTCTAATCAGCGGATACTAAAAGTTCAAGGACTTGCAGCAAAGGATCTTCTTTAAGAAGACTGAGACCTGGTTTCAAATGATCACTTTGAGACTCTCTAAATAATCAGTAGACGTTTTCAAATGTGTACTTAAAGATTCTCAAAGCTATGCACTCAAAATTAGAAATTTCTCCCATGACACTGTCTTTGTAGAATATTCCCATTTTTGTTGGGCTCAACATTTCAAGAGAGAACCAAAGAAACACAAGAACTACGACTTCATCAAATCAAGGTTATATTTAGGGAGAGAAAAATGGGACTACACCACATCGAAAGGTTGATTGGCAGAATGTATTTGATGTGGCTTTCTGTTTTAGCCATGATTTATCACTTTGGGAGGACAACTGGTCACCAAGCAGGTAACCCCGAGGCTCCATTTCTTGCTTTTGTCAGACTGTCTCAATATCGAAAGGAGAAAATCTTCCTTCCCTCCCATCCCTGCTGGATGCTACCCCGGAGAGGTGGGGACACAGCCTTCCCATGTCAAAGTACAGGTAGAGCAGAAGAACCTATAACCTAGGCTGTGTAGACGTGGCCTTGCGTGGAGAAGTGACTACTGGCTGCTTGTCTCCTGACCAGACCCTCGTCTGGGCCTCTGAAGCTAGCTAGGTTTGCACTGAGGTGTGGAGAAGAGACTTAGCCTCCCTTCCCTAGAGTAAACCTTCTCAAGGTCTCTCTGTCTCTCTCTCTGGGTTTGTGATAGCCCTGTCTAAGCCAAGGGGTAGAGTTAGCAGGCAATATAGGCTCTTTGGATTACTCTGCATTAGAAATTATAAAGTGTACATCTTAATCTTGTTCTCTGATATAATGACTAGACATGAATTTGTGTGTGTGTGTGTGTGTGTGTGTGTGTGTGCGTGTGTTTTACTTTATAATTCTTTCTTTCTCTGGACTAGAGTGGTAATTAATGTTTGTATCTGGTATACGTAAAATGCTGTTCTTAATATCAGTATGACCACCCTAGCAACACTTTTCTTCCCAGGGTGACCAAGCTTGTTGGAATGTATATCAAAATAAGAGGAAATAGACTATAAAAGGGATGCTAAGTAACTTTCTCACGAATAAAGTGGATGCACTTTGTGGACTGATTTATTTTTATTTCTCAGATGTCTTTTTGGTTTTCTTCGGGTTCCATGGTTGTATTCTGAAGAATGAGGTAATCAGATATATGAGATAAAGTGTTACTATACTTTTGAAAGCACAGTTAGGTCTATTTTCTCAATTGTTGACAAGATCCAGGAAATAACACGGTTTTGTATGTGTGTGTATCCAAAGGTCAGGTGGAACAGATTTCATTCCAATTAAGAGTTATTGAAGTAGAATTTGTGAGTAGGAGATGACAATTCTGTCTGTATTACCTAACACTGAAAAGTAGTTGAAATTGAGTTGATTTCATAGTAGACTTTCTAGAGGCAAAATGCTTGCTAAAATTTCTATTTAGAAAATTATTCTTTTTTGCAATTGAATGGATTTAATAGATGTGAAAACGTAATCATTTCGTATTTCTGCCCTTTATTTCTTATTTTAAGATATAACTAGCATCTATTCTATAATAAAATAAATAGACTTTTTTTTTTTGCCACGGAAACAGTAATTTTATAGATCCTTTTTTAAGATGTAGGTAGTATCTTTTCTATAATAAAGTAGATATATTTTTGCATTTTTATTCAACTTGAAGAACAAGTATAAATCTTTAGAACTGATTTCTGTACCAAAACGTTTTTTTTTTTTTAAGGAAAAGTTGTCAATTGCAGTAGTTAACAAAGATAAAATTGCAGGTGTCTTTATGTTCCAGCATATAAGCTTAGGTTGAGCATTCTACTGTCATGTTACTGCTCTTCTCTGTAACCTTGATAGATCACCCCTATAAATATCTCTTGGGGTGAAAAGTAATTTAATCTGTGGATCTGTATATTACCTCCTCATGAACATCCTATCAATTGTGCCAGAGTGCTTTCATGATATGCACTCAGCTGAAACCATCAAACCTATTTCACTGAGGATTGTTAGTTAGACCAGAATCTTTGGTCTCAACTCTGTCATTAAATTTTGCTCAAAGGTTGTTCACTTATGCATGGGGAAAAAAAAAAGCTAAGTCCGTGATTTGGTTTTGAAAGACTCTGCTTTATAGGCCTGGATGACTCCTGGGCATTGGAGTATTCATTTGTTTTTATCTTGAGGTCGACCCAATTAGAACCCAGTTTACATTGCCATACAGTGGCATAACTCTTGCCACTTCCCAAAAGGTCTTGGAACTCTGGGTCATGAGAACACAGCCCACGCTCCTGGTACCAACCTGATGGATATTGCTAGAGTGGTCCCCACCTTGACAGTTTCTTCCTATTTCTTTGCCAAGACCCTTGGTTGAAAACTGTCTACAGCTCTCAGAAGATTTGTGTTCATTAAAAGGTGACCTGAATAGGGGACTGTGAAGCATAAATATGGATAGGCAATTCAAGACAACATGGTTAATAAAAAGCTAGATAATTTAAATAATTTTCTTGATGCCTTTTTATTAAATAGCTCTCAAGAGAGAGAGGCCTGTAGACCTTTTGGAAGAGCCGAAGGCTCTTTTCCACTAACTAGTGTGTAATTTGGAGGCCATCATTTAACTTCTCTGACCTCAGTTACTTTGCCTGTTAAGTAGGGACAATAGTATCTGCACTGTCTCAAGGGTTTTCAGGATAAAATGTAGGAGAAATGTGAAAGTGCTTTTCAAAGTTAAAATGGCACTGTGGACACAAATATTCAGAATCAGAGGACTGCAAGGTGAATATATATTGTTTTGAATTGTTATGTATTTTTATGTATTATGTTGAGATATTATGGCCCAGAAAGTAATTGCTTTATTGGATGGTACGCAGGGTGTATATTTTTGTTGTACAGGATTTATATAGGACAGGATAAAGTAGTTTGGGTAGCTGCTAAATCTTCAGTATGTCTCTATTAAGTGTTCTGTTTCTGTTTATGAAAGCTGTTAGTAATCATTTGTATAAGTGATATTATAAATTACTCTGTATAACTCTAGCAAATATTTATTTTAAATACAAAATAGTTCAATTTTCTGTGATGAAAAGACTAATTAATTCAACCACAAAAATATCGTTTAATCTGTAGTGGGAAAACCGGCTAGCTGTAAACCAAAAAGTTTGCTTTTATGACATAAGTATCCAACAATAAATTTAACTTTAATGTAAAAGGCAAAAGTGTGGAAATAGTGATATTACCCTCATTCTTAAGTTCCCTGTAAATTTGTTGTCTTTCACTACCAGCAGAGGGAGCCTGAGAATTAAATCGTGCCAAGATGGCTCTGTTAATTCTTTTGAATTTACACAGTTAGCTCATAATAAAGAAATAAAAACCCATCACAGATTAATGAAAGTCATCATGCTCGGATTAGGCTGTAGATTAGTATTTGATTCCAGACTACCAATTATAAGGAGCTTCAATAGACTAGGAGTATCTATAGCCTGCCTCTACTCACCCTACCAAAGCATCAGCTGCAAACTTCCTCAATCTAACAAAGTTAATAATATCCTAATGTGCAATTTACTTCACAGGACTTCACACCAGAAGGGATGCACTCCTCAAAATAGAATTTTATCAAATGCACAGCAACAGTATTAGGAATTGTTCTCATTGTCTACGTGACCTCCACATGAGAACTGGAACACACATACACAGTATGTAATCGGTTTTTCCTCCTTTAAACTTATTTCATTGTCTAAACTTAATTTTTTAAAATAGAAGAATAGAATAAAGTGATCTGAATGGAAAAGAATGATGAAATCCCAGCATTTATGATTCAACAAAAAGCTTATTTATAGTTATCTCATTGAAAAATGAAAGGTTTTCCAAACTTCAAGAAAACAAAAAACTATCAGAGAGCACATTTTCATTGCTTATTTCCCCTAATTAGATACAACAGTGCAATGCAATTGTGTATCCTATGTACCTGGGACTGAAGAAATCTACTGGAGGCTGAGACTGCAATAATTGCATTTGGATACTACATAGCGACTCTCATGGTAATAATGATACTTTAATAGTGGTGGCGACTCTCATTGTAATAATGATACTTTAATAGTGGTGTAACTGACAACCTAATATCAAAAGTCCACCTTTCTTGGAATCAAGACATTTACAAGCATGGGTCTCTGCCTTCACAGAACTTACTATTACAGTTGTAAATACAATAATGATCAATTCCCTTCTTCATGCTAAAGAAGTCATCTCAGCAAACGTTTACAGAGTACCTATTATGAGCCAGGAACTGTGCACAATGCAGAGGTATAGATGTGAATCAGATGGCATTCCTGCTCACAATCAAGAGGTCAGGGTTGACCAGCAAGCCAAGAACGACAAGGCCAGGTGGTACATACAATAACAAAGACGACATTCTGTTGGGCTTTAAGATTATTGAAGACAGGTAACATATCTCATCTTTGTAACCCCAGTACCCAGCACAATATTTTGCACAGAGTTAGCGCTCAATAAATACATAGTGAATTAGTTAACAACATGTGGAGCGTGTTAGTAGAGCATCTTCTTGCTAATTAAGTTCATGTTTCCCACTACTTCCTCTTCCCATTTCTCCAGTCCTTTTTTCCTGGTTCTCATAACATGTGGGAGAGCCATGCTTTCTTCTTATATGGCATAGCAGTCATGTTGCATAATAATTGGCGTTTGATTATTTGCTATTCCTTGGGCTTTTTATTGGCTATTCTCTATGCTGTGATATCTTGGAATCTGTAAGATGTGTGTAAAAATAATAACAACAAAAAACCCCACAACAACCCATCAAAACCCACAACAAAGAGAAGTGATGGGCATTTTGCTAAGTACCATATATGCATTATCTCACTTGAACCTTAAAATAGCTCTCATTGTTCCTAATGTCAGGAGAGGGATCTTATGCACAGAAAAATTACTTGGATAATCAGTGGAGTTCATATTTGAACCTAGGGCCCTGGCATCAGACTTCCTGCTCTGAATGACTGCACTATATTGTCTCTTTATTTAGGTTGCTTACGAGCGATTTGAATTAGTAGTGGAAATACCTTCTTGGAAGAGATGGTCTCTTTCCTCCAAGAATATTATAAATAAATTGCTTTTAATGCATAAGATATATTTAGCTTTAAAAGTTATTTTATGAATACAGTAAAATATTTAGGTTATAGAAACACAAACGAATCAACTGCTAATTATTTCTAAGCGCCATGTTTCTTTTAAAACTGAAGAACAAAAGCTTTCGATTTTTATAAGAGGCAGACACCTTCAGATGTATCTTCCTTCAGATGCTCAACAGACCCCAAATGACTCCCCAGAACTGGACCACAGTGCAGTCTGCTGTGGAACGCCTTGCAGCTTTGTTTTCCCATCTAGACTCATTAGCAGTGCCAGGTGGTAGTAACTATCCAACTGATTCCTACAAGTAAAAAAAAAAAATCTGCCTAAGATCACCATGGACTCTTTCCTTCATTCTCTGCTTCATCTCTGACCTGATACGCTTTTGGAAAATAATTATGCATGGCAGGAAGTTGCCACACAACAGAGAAGGAGTGTTGTGTCCTGGGATTATAGAGGATCTCACATTAAATCGTTTTTTATTGTGAGAAGAATAAATTGAAAAACATGGTTTTCACCAGCATAGCACAGTGAAATCTATTTCTTGCTTCTTTTCTTTCCTGTTCATCAGTAAAGACTGCAACAAAGGAAATTATTTACCAATTTGGGAGAACGTTAAGCACAGGTGTTTAGCATTCAGCAACATAGATTCTAGAAATAAAAATAGCTCCAGGGTCTGTTCAAGTAAACTGGAATAAAAGAGTGGCTCTTTTAAAGCTGTCCTTTTTTTTTTCACCCATTATACATTGTTTGTGTGAAAGCAGTAAGTACTTAGTTAACCATTCTCTATCCAGGAGGAATTGTCAGTTAGTTAAATTTTGTTCTTGCTGCATTTTTTATTAAAAAAGAGGAAGAGGGGCGCCTGGGTGGCTCAGCCGGTTAAGCGTCCGACTTCGGCTCAGGTCACGATCTCGCGGTCTGTGAGTTCGAGCCCCGCGTGGGGCTCTGGGCTGATGGCTCAGAGCCTGGAGCCTGCTTCCGATTCTGTGTCTCCCTCTCTCTCTGCCCCTCCCCTGTTCATGCTCTGTCTCTCTCTGTCTCAAAAATAAATAAACGTTAAAAAAAAATTAAAAAAAAAATAAAAAAAAATAAATAAAAAAGAGGAAGATAACACAGGGAAATACATGAGGATATGTTTCAAAAACTGCCTGCCACCTTCCAAAGAAGATGTAGTCAGCCAAATTCCTAGACCTGTACTGTCCACTACAGTAGCTACTGAGCATGGAAAATGTGGCTTGTTCAAATGGAGATGTGAAGTCTAAAACAGATGTTAGACTTCAGACACTGAATGTGAAGTAAGAGGAAGAGAAAATATCTCAGCAATAATTTTTTTATAGGGATTACAGTTTGGCAAGATAAGATACTATTTTGGATATGTTGAGTTCAGGAAAATATATCCTTAAAATTAATTTCACCTGTTTCTTGTTACTTTAAAACTATGTGGCTACTAGAAGATTTAAAATTACCGATATGGGTTGTATGGTATTTCTATTAGGCAACACTGACCTCGACTTTTACTTTGGCACATCCTTGCTCCTGAGAACTGACTGACCATGAATAACAGCAAGATCTTCCATCAGAAAATTAAAATTTAATGCAAAAACTTTTGAAACGCAACTTGGAGATACATAGTAAGAGACTTAAATGTGTCTCAACTCTTTTCAGCAGGAATTTACGTTTCTAGCCCTGTGACCAACCGATTCCATTCCTAGGTATATACCCGAGAGAAAGGAAAACATATGTCCACCCCGAAACTTGTACACAAATGCTTACAGCAGCATTATTCACAATAGCCCAAAGTGGAAACAACCCAGCTGTCCATCAACTGAAGAACGGATAAACAAAATGTGGTATATCGATACAATAGAATATTACTCAGCTATAAAAAGTAAAGCAGTATGGATACATGCAACAATACGGATACACTTTGAAAACATTACTCTAAGAAGTTAGTTACAAAAGACCGCGTATCACATGATCCCATTCATGTGGAATACCCAGAATGGGGAAATTTATACAGATAGAAAGTATAGTGGTGGTTGTGTAGGGCTGGTGAGAAGTGGATGTTGGGTAAGGAGTTGGAAGATGATTGCTAAAGGGTATAGGATTTCTTCTTGAGGTAATAAAAATGCCCTAAAACTGACTGTGGTAATGGCTGCCCATATCTGTGACTATATGAAAAATAATTGTATACTTTAAGTAGGTGAATTACATGGTATGTGAACTATCCTCAATAAAATGATGTTCAAAAACTTAAAAAAAATGGTTTTTTAATGATTATTTATTTTTGACACACAGAGAGAGAGACAGAACACAAGCAGGGAAGGGGCAGAGAGAGAGGGAGACACAATCTGAAGCAGGTTTCAGGGTCTGAGCTGTCAGTACAGAGCCCGGCGCGGGGCTTGAACTCACAGACTGTGAGATCGTGACCTGAGCTGAAGTCAGACGCTTAACAGACTGAGCCACCCAGGTACCCCGATGTTCAAAAACTTTTAATCCTGGGAAATCAATCTGACAGTGCAGAACTTGCTTGGGATTCTCTCTCTCTCTCCCTCTCTCTGCCCGTCCCTACCTCGCTCGTAAACAACCTTAAAAAAATGATGAGTATAAACAAACTCTTATAAGAGTTTGTAAGAATGTGAGAAAATTCCTGTTTTCTATGGTTAAGTGAAAAAAATCCATGGTGATAGATACTATTTGCATAATACCATAACAATAAAAAATGCCTAGAAGAAAACTGGAAGGCAATACTCATCTCAAAATGTTAGTAATATTTGGGTTGTGGGCTATGTGGGAGTTTTTCCTCTTCATAATGTCTTCATTTTTCATATTTTTTATAATTAATAAATTTTAAATTAAAATCCAATAAATCCTATCTTTTTCAGTCCATTTTTATACTTTAATTGCCAAGAGAGAAGAGTAGACTAATAGGTTTTTATAAGATCCAAAAAAAACCCAGAAGTCGGGACAAGGCAGAATTTCTGTTTGAAGCCTTCAGTCAACCTTCAGTTAACCGAAACATTAGATTAATTTTCCTGTTAATTGAACACCGCTGTCCTTGTTATGTAAGCACAAAGATAATTCACCACATAGAGGTGATAATTAAATTAACTAAAGAGGAGGCATGGTGGCGTTGACAGTTATTTCATTCTGTTGATTGAGACCGTGGAACCCAAATTCTACCACCTCTTATTTTCCCTGACATTTTCTTTCATTCCATGCTAAAGGGAGAAAAGAAGAAAACCGTTGCTCCTTTCCCAAGCGAACTTTTCTTTTTTTTAATTTTTTTTTTTAACGTTTATTTATTTTTGAGACAGAGAGAGATAGAGCATGAACAGGGGAGGGGCAGAGAGAGAGGGAGACACAGAATCGGAAGCAGGCTCCAGGCTCTGAGCCATCAGCCCAGAGCCCGACGCGGGGCTCGAACTCACGGACTCACAGACCGTGAGATCGTGACCTGAGCTGAAGTCGGACGCTTAACCGACTGAGCCACCCAGGTGCCCCGCAAGCGAACTTTTCCATGTAAGTTCTCTCAGTGGGCAACTTTGTCATATATTTGCAGACGTGTTCAAACCTCCCCCTCTCTCCTAAAGAAAACCTTTCCTGGGCCTTGCTCTGGTTCCATTTCAGGTTTTCATCTTTCTCCTCCCCCTCATTACCCAAGGCCCCTACATTCTTTCCCACCTGGTAGTCTGGGTGGTATGGCAATGACCCTAGTAAAATAGCTCTCTGGGATATTTATTCTGTGCTCTCACCAAACCTCATGAGCTCTCTTTGCAGTGTGTCTGCAGTAGGATTCTAGACAACGAGCATTCTCCCCTCCATTCAGGCCGTCGCCTCTGCCCTCAGTATCTTGCCATCTACTGCCCATTCATGTTTCACCCAACCTTCAGACCCTGGTAGCCAACTTCTTGCCAGAGTTTTCTCAGATTCTGGCAAAAATAACTCTCACTTGGTCCTGTGTGTGTGGAGGGCAAGGGCTGGATCTTAGTCACCTTGTTCCTACTTGGCAGAAAGTTCTCAACTTAGTAGATAATGCTGGATATGTGCTCAATCATCGGAGTGGCTGACAAGACAAGGGACGGTGAGATTTATCATCTCCTTTTGGTGGTGTTCAGATAGTTTCCTAGCAGTTGACAATTTCTGACTGTGCCTAAAATAGACTTTTAGAGCTCAGAGAGAGCTGGTCTAAGGCTCTCGTTTATAGATGATGAACGCAAACCAAAGCCCAGCAGCATTGAAGCCAACCACGTAGTTGGTCTTCAACAGAACCAGAACTAAAACTCAGGCCATCTGGCTTCCAAATCAAGTCACGACTCACCTTTCCCTGCCTGTCTTGTGTTTCTATTGTCTAAAAGTTGCAGAACTGACTTTTTTGTCTCCTCCTCGCGGAAGTCACCCAAGAAACAAAATAACCTATAGAGACGCTGCTGCCTTCCCTAGTCTGTGTACTCAAGATTTTAAATAAAATGTTTATTTATTTTGAGACAGAGAGAGAGGGAGAGCGAGAGAGAGCAGGGAAGGGGCTGAGAGAGAGAGAGAGAGACAGAGAATCCCAAGCAGGCTCCACACTCAGCACACAGCCCAATGTGGGGTTCCATCTCATGACTATGAGATAATGACCTGAGCCGAAACCAAGAGTCCAATGCTCAACTGACTGAGACACCCAGGCACCCCTCTGTGTTCAAGATTTTAATTCACACTGAATATTCCTTTTGAACCGAATAGGGTGCTTAGCTGTCCTGACCTGCCCTGGACTGAGGGGTTTCCCAGCATGTAGGAACTGCAGTGCTAAAGGAAACAGTCCCAGACAAACCAGGATCATTGGCCACCCTAGCATCAGGTATTTTTTTTTTTTAATATTTATTTATTCTTGAGAGAGAGAGAGACAGAGTGTGAGTTGGGGAGGGGCAGGGAGAGAGGGAGACCCAGAATCCGAAGCAGGCTCCAGGCTCTGAGCTGTGGGCATAGAACCCGACACGGGGCTCGAATCCATGAACCCGTGAGATCATGACCCGAGTTGAAGTTGGACGCTTAACCAACTGAGTCACCCAGGCGTCCCTAATACGCCTTTTTAAATGACAACCCTGGGAATCGGCATTGCCATCCCCATTTTACAGATAAGGAAGACTGAAGATTAAAGAGGTTAAATGACTTTCCCAAGGATATGTAGTTTATAAATGTCAGAGCCAAGATTAAACCCCAGATTTGTTTGACTATAAGCTCATGATCTCTCCACTGCTTTCCAATGTGGAAGTGTGGGTGCTTTACAGCTGTTAAAATCTGCACAGGGAAAGATAACCCCGTGAAATGCTTAGCTTAAAAATTGATTTATTATAGGCTAGTTTCGTTGAGGTGTTGCTAATTTGCATGATTGACACATAGGAGAAGAAAAGCAGCTGCTTAAAATGCATAAATTATTTGAAAGTGATAATGAGCCAGGTAAAATTTAAATTACACAGTCTCAATCCATTTAGTCCTCCCTTCCTGGAGTGGGCGGTGGGGTAGATGGGGGACAAACATGACATTTCTTTACGTGTCTAGAAAAAAATGAATCCAGTTAATTTTATTAAGCCACATTTGAATCAAAGACAGTGCACCGCAGTTAAATTAGTATAGAGAAAAGTGAGGAGAAATATTAGTCCT
This sequence comes from Panthera pardus, assembly GCF_024362965.1. Taxonomy (NCBI): domain Eukaryota; kingdom Metazoa; phylum Chordata; class Mammalia; order Carnivora; family Felidae; genus Panthera; species Panthera pardus. Next base: position 57,923,041 of record NW_026526655.1, on the reverse strand, counting down.
TTGATAGCGGTCGGATTAGTAGTTTGACAAATTAGATAGTTTGATAAATTAGAGCTTGGTTTTCTTCCTTTTTCTAGTTCCAAGATCAATTTATTAATTCATTTCTTTTCTTTCTTTGGGAAAAAGCTGTAATTACAGTTAAATACTGTTTTTAAAAATGAAATGCTTGAATTTTATGTTTCTGAAAAGGATAATAGCTTCAAGCGGTTAAGAGAAAAGCCTAAAAAGGCTATTCAGTGAAAAGTCTCCCCTCCCACCTCAAGCCACACCACACCGTTGTTTCCCTCGACACAAGCAATCACCATTATTCATCTCCTGTGTGTCTTTTCAGAGCTAATTGATTACATGTATGCAAATACTCCTCCTCCTTCCATAGAGGTGGTAGCATCATAAGGACAGTGTTCTGTATTTGGATTTTCTTTTAAACACAACACATCTGAGAGATCTTTCTAAATCAGGCGATAAAAAGCTTCCTTATTCTGTTTTATGGCCACATAATATTCCACCCTACGAATGTACCGTATTTATTAAACTAGTTCCCTGCTAACAGTACAACCATCACTTAAACCACTTTTAATTTTTTGAATATGTTCACATGCTTTGAAATTATATATGCATATATATGTATATATATATATATGCATCTTCTACTCATTCGTGTCCTCTATCCACCCCAGTACCCCCACCCCACCATGCACACACCCAGATAACAATGTTATTAGTTTTATTTATTTTTAAAAGTTTACTTATTTTTGAGAGAAAGAGAGACAGAGTGCGAGCGGGGGAGGGACAGAGAGAGAGGGAGACACAGACTCCGAAGCAGGCTCCAGGCTCCGAGCTGTCAGCACGGAGCCGGGCAACGCGGGGCTCCAACCCATGAACTGCGCGATTGTAACCCGAGCTGAAATTGGACACTAAACCGACTGAGCCACCCAGGCGTCCCTTAATGTTATTAAATACGGCTTTCACAGTTTCCTTATGCGTATAGAAGTGAATACAAATGCATATCCTTAATTTTTTTCCTATTATACATAAAAGATAGCCTCCTATATATACTATCCTGTGTTTTGCTTTGTCCACTCCACAAAATACCTTGAAGAACTTTTCATACCAGTACGTACTGAGTGCCCCCATTTTTTTGTCTTAACAATTGTAAAATCTTCTATTGTGTGGGTATACCACATTTTATTCAACTGGTCCTCTAGTAATTAATGGTCATCAAGTACTATTTTGCCTATTCAAATGTCCTGTGGCTCAACGTCCTCTGACTATTGCCTGACACAGATAATTTAAGTGCTTAACTGCTTCTCTCCTTAAGAATTTTTCTCATTAAGGGTTAAATAGTAGCACTGAATTTTTTGTTATTCTACACATGGCAGAAACCTCTTACCTTAAGCACCATAAATAGTCTCTCTGAATATTATTGAAATGCTGTTGCTACCACAATGAGGAATTACAGAAAATGCTGCGGCAATTATTACATTACTCTTCGCTATTGATTGAGCTGTTGCGGCCGATACTACGTGCGAGTGTGCTGAGAATGCCTGAGAATGCCTGGCAGGACCCGAGGAATTTGTTTTAAATCTTTCTTTTAGGTGTGGACAAAACACAGTGCGCAGTGTGGAATTTGGAAGCCTCCAATGTTCATTAATTTTTAAAAGTTCCCCTGACCAGGATCCAAAATGATAATTTTCAATGATTCTCTAATTAATGACTTCAAGAGCTGGAGTTTTAGATTACCAAATAATACGGAATACCTACAAATCATGTTTTAGATTTATTTTAACGGAAACAATTTGCATTTCACATACAACGCATAAAATCCTTCGTGTGCAAGAGACCTTAGAAGCCTTTTATTTAAAAACCTAAACATAAATTATGGTCAAGTGGCTTTGGTGATAAGATGGTTTAAAAGGAAACAATCCAGTTAGGGGGCAGAACAATCAATTAGTCTACTTTTCTAAAATGGAGGCATGTTTTGCAATAAAATAGGGCAGACTCTCGGCTGTTCCAGAGGGGATCTTTAATTCCATTGTATACATACAACAGTGGGAATAGCCTCCATCAGACATGGCTTGGCAGCCTGAAGGAGAAGGAAACAGCATTGAAATGGAGCGATAATTGTTTAGTTTTCACATCAGGATGGGTTTCTGGGGGGTGTAAATTTTGTCACTCAAGATGTAACTCATAGATTTAAAGTTTCAAAGAATAAAGATTTAGGCTTCAGAGATAGTATGACATTTTGGCACCTGACGGGCAAGGTGGTGTAGTGGTTCACAGCATGGATGCTCACACTCACCCGGACCCGTGAAATGAATTCATTGCCAACATGTCTATGCATTCCAGCTCCAAAGTTTTGTTAGCTTCAGGTAGATTCCTAAGCCTCTGCTTCCCCTTCCGCCATGTGGGGTGGTTGTGACAAACTCCATGCCCGCGTATTTCAAGCCCTCAACCAGTGGCAGCTTTTCACCGCTTAGTCACTACCCCAGAGCACTTCTCCAAAGCTTTTGATTCTCGCCTCTGATTTGCCTCATTTTTAAGGCGCGTTCTGGTGCTCCAATGGGGAGTCAGACGTCGTCTCGGGAAATGATCATGAAAACCCGAGTTCTGGGAGACCACCCCTCTGTCCCTCCCTACCTGTTTGGGAACATCCGAGGGCTGATTTTGTTAGGGTTAGGCCAAGAGCCGAGCATGGGGAAGGCTTGCTAAAAACCCTTGGAAAGCCTCCCCATCTAATGAGTACTGTGCCAAGGCCCTGGGTCACTCACTGGGCCCTTTTGTCTTCCAGTCACAGGACTGCCATCGGAGTGTTACTTTTTGACAGGGTGAAGATCAGACTTTGGGGTAAAGAACATACACTCGATACTATCTGCTGAAACTCCTCTTCTATATCTGGTCATATATTTCTGAGCACCGAGAAGAAACGATGAGAAACTAATGATCAGTTTACAGCAACTTAAAAGGGTGCTTTTCATGTCGAATCCCTACATTCCAAAGTAGCTATATAGCTTTCTTCTTATTTCTTTAAGGCAAGTAATAAAGAATGGGGAAAATAGGGTAATGAAATCAAAGCTGTATTTGGACCAGTTTGTATATGTATTATGAAGAATTCATAAGCCATCAAAAGCATCTATGATACAGAAGAATCAAAACAGTATTTAAAGAGTATGCCCTTCAGAAAAGGTCAAAGAAAGCCAAGTCCATGGTTTTAGAAATGGTAACAATGTACAGATTCAGTGAGAAGTTTTAGGTCATAGCTGATTTTTAAAAACATCTGAAAGGCAAATAAAGTCTAAATAAGTATCTGAAATAAACAACACATAGATATATTTGGGTCTGAAATTTTTCTTGCGTTTATAATCCTTGATCTGCAGGAGAAGGGCTACATTTTCAGCCACTATTTATCCTAGGCAGATATTAAGCACTTAACGAGTAAGTGATGAATAAATGAATCAATTAGTGGACTGGAATAATATCAGTGTCTAAATACTTCTGACAAATTACAACATTTACAATATTTTTGATATGATAATAGCAAGATGCAGGTGTACATCTTGAATGTCAAATGTCTCATGGTTGAGCGATAAATCCAAAAATAAGACAAAAGAATTCTTCAGCGTTTAAGGCAAAAACCATAAATGTCATCCATAAATTTGCTTCCTTTATAAAAATGCAGACTTTTGATTAAATATGTAACAAAAGATACGTCTCACGACCATATTACTCAAAATTAGTTAATAACTTGCAGCAAGGGGCAATGAGTTAATGTGTCATTAGCAATATTTAAACACAATGAAACCTAAGCTAGAATCCTAGAGTAGCTTATAGTTGAGGTCAAGCAATTATAATCCTCTCCCTAATTTTTTGCCGTTTTCTTATTTTAGGAGCAAAAATAGAAACAAAAAAAAAATACATATTCTTGAGGAGTGCAGTTAGTTCATCTGCTTTACTATCTGGGGATCTTATAAAGGAATATTTTATTCTGAGTGATTCTTGCAAGCTATTTGAAATTAAACATTTTCCCTGCACCTGTAAAAATGTGTAAATGATGAAACTGGCAGCATGATGATCGCTTTACAGAGAAGCATTTCCTTCATCATCTTCAAGGTCATTCAGATTTATGATCTAATCACCCGTGGCTCTTTAACAGGATGCATTTGAATCTGATTAAAGGGGAAAAAAAACAAATAGCAGTATAGATTTATTAATAAAATGTGCCTGAGCGTTTTCACTTACGTACCTCTTTCAACATATCGTGAGTTAAAATTCACAGTAAAAGAAGGGAGTTTCTGGGGATTTAATCCTGAATGGTCCAGCTTCTGAGTTGCTTCAGGAGTTCCCGCCTGTGTGTCGGTGTGTGCGGATTGCAGAGGGCTATCTGTTTCCCCCCTCTTTCTCTTCGGGGTTTAATTACTTCACCTACATCCTAATTCAGGTAACTCATAAACCTTAGCCTTTGTTGTAGGTCCAACAGCTGTCTTATGTCAGTAGCAAGTAAAATGTTCACAAAGTACCGGAATGCTGCAAGACGGTTTATGGTGCTGCAATAAAAGGTAAATTGAATTTACAAAGATGCATTTGTCACTGATTAAAAACTTACAAAGTTAATTGGAAACACCGTGGAGGTGTTACCACACAACTCGAGGTGTAACGGGTGGTTCTAATTCAGCCTGGAGGAGAGTTGCGGGTCCCATTATGGTCTCCCACAGTAAGATGCCTGGCGACGTGCTCCAATTTAAGTACCAAAGCAACACAGTAAAGCTCCCAAATATTTTTTAATATGAGGCGAGTGTAAATTTCCTCACAATTATCCTTGAAAATAAAGGAAGGGAAAAACCTTCAGTGTTACAAACACGAAATGTGCTCATCCCATGGCTTTTCCCCCTAGAAAACACGTTGAAGGTTTTTTTTTTTTATTCTCTCCATCTGCAACTCTTCTTATTTTTCTGGTATTTACATTGGCAGCACCACTGCATGAAGCATATCAGTTGGAAGGGAAACATAAGACTGAAACAGCCAGTAATCTGAAGTTAGCTGAACCCTCCCTTGGGACCTTGGCGAATTATCTCCACATAATTCACTTAACCTTTGCCATTTGGGGACTTGGGAAACTGAATGGATTTCTAAACTTGAGGCTTTTAATTGCTGGCTTTAGTGTCACTGGTCCAGCTCAGTTGGAGAGATGATGATTGAAAAACAGTTCTAGGAGGCTTTTCACCTCTGGTGCGCATCCTGGATATAATTAAGTTGGTGGCCTGGGGTGGCCTTTACATTTCTGCAGACAGCAGTGAACAGTTAAGCCCCAAGTGATGGGCCGTATGTGAACATGCTGTGTGTGCCTTGAGTTGCACACAGAAATTCTAGTTTTAGACGGGGTACATATTAAGAGATGAAAGGGAAAAAAGAACAGATCACTAAGTAATTGTCTTTGGTGAACTCATTTTAGTGCTAGTACGAAATTAGCATGGAGTCACAGAATCTTTTGGAGTGTTACAGAGCATACGCTTAAATTCAGATCTCATGTACTAAAGTTTACACTTCGGTACATGGCCCATATTATTTACCAATAGTGTTTTTAATGTGAGAGATGATGCTGGCAATGGAATTTCCATATGTATTTAATTTGTTACCTCTGCTGGCTGGGCAAAGTTTTTAAGTCTGATGGGTTCCTTTTTTTTTTTTTTTTTTAAGTTGATTTATTTATTTTGAGAGAGGGAGGTAGAGAGGGAGAGCCAGCACGCATGAGTTGGGGAGGGGCGGAAAAAGAGGGAGAGAGAGAATCCTAAGCAGGCTATGCACTGTCAACGGAGAGCCCGATGAGGGCCTTGAACCCATGAACTGTGAGATCATAACCCGAGCTGAAACCAAGAGTCAGATGTTTAATTGACTGGGCCACCTAGACGCCCCTGATGGATTCCTTTAGTCAACACAGGGGACCATACAGTCACACAAATCTATTTCTTTTAAACTAGCTTTTATTGAGAGCTTACTATATGTTAAGTGCTTTTTTTAATTTAACCCCATTTAATTCTCACAACAATGCTGTAAAATAGATGCTATCATTATCCCCATTGTACAGTTGAGGAAACTGAGGTTCTTCGATGTTAGGTAACTTGTCCAAGTAAGCATTGAAGCCAGAATTTCCATCTTGCACTGTCCAATTATAGAGGAAGTGCTCTGCTAGATGCCTCATTCCCACGGAATCTGTAGGTCAAAGCCCTATTCTTAAAAGGCACCGACACATATTTACTTGACCTTTGCTGGTTACCTAGGATTGGGGACTGACTGACATCAGTAATGAACTGAATAGTAAGAGCAAAAGTGAAGTTCATTTCTTTTTATTTTTTTATTTTTTTATTTTTTTTAATTTTTTATTTTTTTTTTTTTAACATTTATTTATTTTTGAGACAGAGAGAGACAGAGCATGAACCGGGGAGCGTCAGAGAGAGAGGGAGACACAGAATCGGAAGCAGGTTCCAGGCTCTGAGCCATCAGCCCAGAGCCCGACGCGGGGCTCGAACTCACGGACCGTGAGATCGTGACCTGAGCTGAAGTCGGACGCTTAACCGACTGAGCCACCCAGGCGCCCCGTGAAGTTCATTTCTTTTTTTTTTTTTTTTCTTTTTTTTTAACGTTTATTTATTTTTGAGACAGAGAGAGACAGAGCATGAATGGGGGAGAGTCAGAGAGAGGGAGACACAGAATTGAAACAGGCTCCGGGCTGTCAGCACAGGGGCCCGATGTGGGGCTCGAACTCACAGGCCGTGAGATTGTGACCTGAGCCGAAGTCGGCGCTCAACCGACTGAGCCACCCAGGCGCCCCCGTGAAGTTCATTTCTAAGAGTTACTGCGCTATGATGGAAGGTGCACGAATTTGGTATTGGAAACCCAAACTTCCCTAACGGGCTTCCACTGACCTGGATAAGGCAACTTCTTGAAACTTCAACTACTTTATCCATAAAATGGGGACAATACACCTTATAGGGATTGTGGGGATTAAATGAGACAACATGGGGTAAATAGTAAAAATTCTTTTAAAATATGAATTACAATTTTTTCTTATCTTCCTAGAGTATCATTTTCAGGATTTTCCTTCCCCTCCCCCATGGGTTCCTGTTTCATTTTCAGGATTTTCACCAAAATCTCTTACAGTTGCACTCACACAAGCTGCTTGACAAACTTAAGTCCACTTGGATGCAGCAGTGAGGATCACAGAATACTAATCCTAGGGGGACTGATCTGTACTTGCAGTTATCTGTTTTGTTCAGAGTATTCTTTAGGTATTAGGAATAGGTAACTCTCGGGAAATCATCTTTCTGAAGGATTCGTATGCCTTGTCCAAGGAACCAATCATTTTGCAGCCACAGAGAAATTTGAAGATAGAGGAAAATTTCAAGCTAAAAACTCTGAAAGTTTGCAGAATTTCGTTAGAATCTTGGAAAGATCAGAGATGCGTCATTATGGAAGGGATTGTAGAAGAGTGTTATTATCTCATTCTTTGGGGGTGTAAAAAGTGGCTCAGCCAGATGCAGCCAGGAAAGTGGCCCAGTCAGTCGGCAGGCAGTTCCGTTTACCCTTTAATTCCTCCCACTATTGATTAAGCTCCTTCTTTTCTTTTTATCTTGTATCTGTAGCTTATTGAATTTTGTTAAGTCTTTGTTTATAAAACTGTCCTTTCACGGATGCTGCTTATTAAGTAGATATAGTGACAACACAAATCCATTATTATAAGCTGTCAGCTAATCACTGTTATCACCTCTTGGCACCCATGTCTAATCAGACACAAGGAGAATCGGAATGATTTTTCATCCACAGATAAAAATGAAAGGAAATGAATTTTAACTCAGCTTCTTTTTCTCACCAAGCTTTTGGCGAAAGAGTCAAAATGTTGTAAAATGGCCAAAAGTCAGAGTGAAATTCACAAACTTAATGATCAGTTCTCAACATCTCTGTGGTTGAGACCAACTACCCCATAAAGTCTAGATTGCTATTATCCCATTCTTTTTATAATAAGAAGATCAAGGTTATAAGAGACTTGTCTAAGATCAGTGGAAGCCAGTCCAAGAAGACCCTGGGATTTACATAACAAATCCTTTCATGGAAGGCCTCACAGGGATGTTTCTGCCGCATAATGACTCTCAATACAAACAAATTTGTATTCTAGTCTTTGAGTCCAAGGAAGTAGCATCACCTTCTACAAACAAAATCAAATTTATTTATATATGTGTATAAATAATATCAAAAACAATTCTATATTTTAAAAGCATGTATCTCATCAAAAATACATAAATGTCAAAAAAATTAAAAGCATTTATCTCAACAAACCCTTTTTCTGAAAATATGAGGAGGCAGGTAGAAAAATATAAAGTGAGTTGTGGTTTGAGAGAAAAGTTTGAACAACAAAAATACTGAAATAAACGAGAGCTAACTTTCCTTTGTTTCTGAGTATGGTAATTTCCTCTGCCTCGGAGAATAACCTCTAGTCTGAGGCTCAGATCTACAAGATTTCAAGATTTGAATGAAACATGAATGACTTCAGAATAACTTAGAAAAGATTTTTTTAAATGTTTACTTATTCTTGAGACAGAGACAGAGCATGAACAGGGGAGGGGCAGAGAGAGAGGGAGACACAGAATCTGAAACAGGCTCCAGGCTCTGAGCTGTCAGCACAGAGCCCGACGCGGGGCTCGAACCCACGAACTGTGAGATCATGACCTGAGCTGAAGTCAGACGCTTAACCGACTGAGCTATCCAGGCGCCCCCAGAATAACTTTTAAATGGTCATATAGCCTCTTTTGACTGAGGATTTCAAAATATTTATGAAGAAACGAACCTGCATATTTTATTACTATTAGGAGGTATTTATTGGTAATAAACACGTATTATCTAAATTATTCCATCTACAGGCAGAGTAGCTGAGCAGCCGAAAGATAATCAAGTCATATGTCTGAGGTAAGGGTCTTCCTTCTCACTGGGCTCTATGGTACCATATACTTCCTTTTCACATAGTTAAATTTTATGTTAGGAAGGAATTGTTGAATTTAGAAATTAGAGTTTGGATACTAGTCAAGATGATTAGCTGTCTGACTTTGACACTCACATAACCTCTCTAGGCCTTAGCTTGCTCATCTTTTTTTTTTTTTTTTTTTTTAAGTTTATGCATTTATTTTGAGAGAGAGAGAGACAGGATGAGTGGGGCAAAGAGAGAGAGAATCCCAAGCAGGCTCTGCAGTGTCACTGCAGAGCCCTATGTGGGGCTTGAACTTATGAACCGTGAGATCATGACCTGAGCCCAAACCCAGAGTTGGACATTTAACCGACTGAGCCACCCAGGCATCCCTACCTTGCTCATCTTTAAAACATATATTTGTAGGAGAGAGGATTGGGAAGGAAGGAAGATACACCAGTTCAACATTTCCTTTTTTTTTTTTTTTTCTTAAGTGTATTTATTTTTGAGAGAGAGAGAGGGTGCGGAGAGATGGAGCAGGGGAGGGGCAGAGAGAGAGGGAGTGAGAATCCCAAGCAGGCTCCACACTGTCAGCACGGAGCCTGACCTGGGGCTTGAACTCCTTAACTGTGGGATCATGACCTAGGCTGAGGTCCAGAGTCAGATGCTTACCTGGCTAAGCCACCCAGCACCCCCCCTCCACCCCCCCCCAACCGGCCCAGCTCAACATTTCCGAACTCTGTCCCAAGAAACACTAGTGTGGTATGTTGGGGCCAGAAGCTTGTGAGCCAGTGGGTGCCATGTTGGCATGTCTGAAATTGGCCATGGTGAGAATTTACACCACGGAAACGGATACATGCTGCAAATCAGGCCCGTCCCCTTCCCCAAAGTTGTTAAACATTTGCCAGCACATAACACAAGGTTTTACAAAGTTAAACAGTTCCTTTCTCTCTTCTCTGGCTTCTGTCCTTCCTTTCCTCCCTCCCTTCCTCCTTCTCACCCTCCCTCCCTCCCTCCCTCCCTCCCTCCCTCCCTCCCTTCCTTCCTTCTCTTGCCCTGACAAGTAATGTGGTTCTTAAGGACACCGGCAAGACATATACAGCACTTCAGATTACAAAACTTTATAAAAGTGCTCTTCAGACATACCTCTTCATCCTTAAATTCCATTCCTCACTGGGGCTGGATCAAATCTCTCCCCATTTCTCTTCTCTTTCTCTACCTTTCTTTCTTTCTTTTTTTTTAATTTTTTTAACATTTTTTAATTTATTTTTGAGACAGAGAGAGACAGAGCATGAACAGGGGAGGGGCAGAGAGAGAGGGAGACACAGAATCCGAAGCAGGCTCCAGGCTCTGAGCTGTCAGCACAGAGCCCGATGTAGGGCTCGAACCCACGGACCGTGAGATCATGACCTGAGCCGAAGTCGGACGCTTAACCGACCAAGCCACCCAGGCGCCACATTTCTCTACCTTTCTGAGATCTAGATCGTCATTTCTTTTTCAGTTAGCGTGCCATATATTTTTGCATAAAGTAATAAATATTTAGAGAATAAAATATGAAAGCCCCCGCCCCCATACAAATAGTTTTTGTTGTCGTTGTTACTATGGGTCTGCCAAGGCTTTAATATGCTAACATGCACTGTGGGCCTCCAGAGGGGACTGTCCAAATTTTACCTGCACACAGAAACTGTTCCCCGAAACACCTATTAACATGTTAAAGTACGTGGAGTTTTTTGAGACGGAAGTTTCAGAAATTATGAACTAACAGATTTCTAAGACGCCTCCGAGCTGCAAAGTTATATTAAGCACGTGATTCTAAAGACAGCTATTATTTCAGATGTAGGATGAGCCACATGATGCGTAGAGGTCCGAGGCTTGGGGAAAGTTTTTGAAATGAGGACAAATGGTTCTGTCCACTTGCTTCCAGGATGGTAAAGAGTCACAGTGTTTTCAAGTGAAAAAATGTTCAGCTTTCTTTTATGTTCATCTGGAGATGGGATAGGTATAACAGTTTTTGTGAAATTTCAAGAAATGTGCTGTTGCCCTAATCCAAAATGTCCTAGAGATGGAGCATGTGTACTACCTTTAGTAGTAGAAAATCAATGATAATTCTCACAAAGAACTAAGTGTTTTTAAGACTAAAACTACAGATATACACTGATGTAGAGAGACAGAGGGATGCGTGCTTGGATATAGATATAGTTTGAAGAAATTTGGGATCCATGAATTCTACTTAAAATTTGGCTTTTATAACATTAAAAAAAATTTTTTTTAAAGGTGAGGCGGGGGCGTCTGGGTGGCTCAGGTCATGATCTTGTGGTTTGTGGGTTTGAGCCCCGCGTGAGGTTCTGTGCTGACAGCTCAGAGCCTGGAGCCTGCTTCCGATTCTGTGTCTCCCTCTCTCTGCCTCTCCCCTCCTCGAGTTCGGTTTCTCTCTCTCAAAAATAAACAAACATTAAAAAAAATTTTTTTTTTTTTAATTTGGCTTTTACCTCTACGGATCCTGTTCACGAACTTTAAATTATTTCTACAGCATGTTTGTGAGTTTGTGCCCACTGCTTCGACTAATGTCAAAGACCCTAAAGATGTTTCAAGACCCTAATTCCCTCTTAAGAAAAATTTATCCAATTAACCCTTTTGATTTACTGTCAGAGGTTTTTTGAAAGATAAATTATGGTTACTGAAAACAGTTCATTTGCCTGTGAAATATGGTATCGTTATGACGTATGAGCGCCTGGCCTTGCCTTGCTCATACGAGGTTGGTGCTCCTAGAGTACTTGTTAACGTTGAACTAGTATGTGGATCCTGACAATTGCTATTAAAATAAGGTGAGATGTTAAAAGACCAAAGTAAAGCAAAAGGCCAAGGGAGATGGCAACACGGATTAAAGGAATTATTGAACTCTTATTCCAGAACACAGAGATAAATCTTAAAGATTGCCTTCTTTAAACTCACCCTGTATCTTATTGAAGAGAGCCATAAAAACCTCCGTCTGGTCTCAGTGTGTTAAAACTGTTGCTGAAAGGGTGTGGGACCGAAGGGATCCAGGGGTGAGTCGTAAGTGACACATGCATGGACCTGTTCACAATTAACCTCTTTCTCCCTCTCAGAATTCACGAGAGGCCTGGCCCACAGGAAGCTGGAGTTAGCTTTCTTCTCCTTTCAGTTAGGAGAAAATGCCTTTTGCAGAAACAAAATACCGCCTGCTCGTCATATCTGAGATCAGGTGGAGAATAAGTTAATGCCGCGTCACCGTCCGCGGGTTAGTTAAGGGTTGGAAGAAGTTGGTAGGGATCGAGGCTGAGAAAAGTTACTCTTGAGCATGTAAACGCTAACGTCAAAGTACAAGAACATAAAGATATTACAAACAACTCCTGTTGGAAGCAAAGATAAGCCAGGGTGATAATTTTTGAATAATCCCAAGGGACAGATTGTAAAGTCTTGCTCACTTAGAGGGAGAATATCCAGGCAATGCCTGTGATACAACGTGGTACGGTAATGGAAGCCTTTTTATTTTGCCTTCTCGTCCCCCAAAGAGACACTCTCAGTTCAGGAGAAAGGACTCTTCACCCCTAAAAGTAGAACCGCTTTTAGAAAAAAGGAGAGTAAATGCTGGAAGGAGGGAAGTTCATGTTAGTAGTAGATCGACACTATTCTTTACAAAATCCATGCGGTTTTGTGAACTGTTGTATACCTAGCATCCAACACATTAGGCACACGATACATATTTGCTGAGGAAATAGTGCACTAATGAATACATGAATGATTTTTTTTTTCAACGTAGGTGGATAGAGAGGTCAGTGAGCGAAGAGAAAAAAAAAAGCGAGGTGGCTTTATATATACCCAACACAAGTTGACAGCTTTAATTTTCTTTTTGGCAACGTTACTATTCTTTATAATACACGCATCGTTGCGTACACATAGCTATTCCTTGCGATCTTATTGTATTCTTCCCCTTTATGCCGAAACCCTTATTTCCACCAGTGATGGGAATTAACTCTAGCCCCGTAAGAATGTTGGAGAAATCTCTCTTCAAGGGATAGCCCTCATGGCAGAGCCAGGTTACTGTGGGGAGAAGCCCTCACCACCAAGAGTCTGTAAGCACTTTCCCTGCCTCTCCAACGCCCCCCCCCCCCACCTCCCCCACTGACTGTCCAGTTCCCTTCTTTCGTTTCCATAGGTCCCACCTCCTACTTGGAACCTTTGCTCTTGTGCCTGACAGCGTGAGAATGTGGTTCTCAAGCCCCTTTGCCCCACGCCATCCTCTTGACTGCACCTTCTACAGCAGGAGCACCAAGTTCCACACACAGCCTCACTCTCAGCCTCAGATCCTACAGTGTCAGCCGGGACTAAAAACCTAGCCCTTCCGTCCTTGGACGGAAGATCGGACTCGGTTCCCGGTTTCCTCCAGGGGATTTAACTAGCTCATCTCTAAGGTCATGTTCAGATCTAACAGTCTATGAGTTTTGATTTTTATGGTTCTAGGATTCTACCACCTAAAAAAAGCAGTAACCATGAATATAAAAGGCCCGTTTCAAAAGTCTGGGCTCTGTTTCGTCGGCCAGGTGGATGGAGGGTGCAGAAGAGCTGTGGGGTACACCGGTAGAGGCTTCTGGGGCTGCAGCAGGTGCAGCATGCGTGTGTGGGTGACTCCACCCCGGGGGTCCTGCAGAAAGGATGCACACAAGTCCACAGCTCTTCCTGGCGGTGCGGGGTGGTGGTGGGGGTTCAGGGCTTGTCTGTCCCCTGGTCCAGTCACTGAAAAGATTATCATGCTTCTACTACGTCCCTCAACCTGGTACGTATTTCAAAATTTAAATATCTCTTCACTGGGAGACTCAACAACTTACACAAAGTCTAAAATAACCCCCCCCCTTTTCTTTTCTTTCTTTCTTTCTTTTTTTTTTTTTTTAAGTTTCCTTGATTGTAAATTTCCGGACCGGTTCAAAGCTCAAGCTGAAATCTTTCCACTTATATGGTAAGCACACACTTGGGCCTTCTTGTTTGAAAATCTCATGCTGAGGGTCGAACTGGGGACTGAAGATTTGGCCCCTTGTCTTTGCCAGATGCCAACGCTATGGTTCTATCAACCACGTGTGGAGAACTAGGGGTCAGGAAGACCACCTAGGTGCTCCCTACACGCACAGATTAACCCCACTGATGTCTTCAACCCTTTCCATTTCCAGAATTCGAGGGCACGCTCATCTGTGCACCAATCACCTCCAGGCCAGCGATTCAGGAAAGCCCTGTTCAGGTTCACCCTGCATGACCCCAATACTCCATTTCCTCCCCGATGCTCTATCCAACAATTTCTCCTCCAACTTCCACAACATTCTCTCGGCTATGTAACCCATAACCTTGGAGGTAATCTTTTACTCCTCTCCTTTTTTTCATTTTTTAACATTTATTCATTTCTTGAGAGGGGGACAGAACGTGAGCGGGGGAGGGGCAGAGAGAGAGGGAGACACAGAGTCCGAAGCAAGGCTCCAGGCTCCGAGCCGGCACAGAGCCCGCCGCGGGGCTGGAACTCACAAACCGTGAGATCATGACCTGAGCCGAAGTCGGTTGCTTAACCGACTGAGCCACCCAGGCGCCCCTCCTTTCCTTCCTTTTATCCAGTCAGTCACAGACTGCTGTCTTTTCTAGCTCTTTAATTCATCTGTTCGTTTCACGGCAGTTATTGTGTCCCTCCTCTAGAGCACCAGGCACTGTAGCAGGAACCGGGCGTAATGACTGGCTCTGTTTTTCATGCAGCCTGCAGACAAGACAAGCAGGTTTGAAAGAACTCTTGCACCTTGCCCCCTCTACTCTATTCCCTTGGTTCCCGTTCCCATCTACCTGGAGTTAGTCTGTGCTATATTAATGCTGATCTTTTAATCCAGTTTACATGTGGGACTATCCGATCAGTCTTGTAAAACACAGAGAGGACTATGTCATCTCTTTGCTCAACACACTTTCAGCGGCTCCCAATTCCCCGTTGCAACACTGCCTGTTGTAGAGAGAACACTGAACCGTGAGTCTGTGAGCCCCGGAAGAGCAGCACGCTCCAACGGAAGCCAAGTAGGCTCCTAATCCTGGCTCTGCCCCAAGCTCACCGCGTCTGACTTGGGATCATTTTCTGGACCTTTGTTTCCTTATCAGTAACAGGGCGAAGGGGGCGGGTAGCAGGCGTGAATTCTAAACACGCATTCAGCTCATATTTTCTATTTAGCATCAGTGTTCGATTTTCAGAGCCCCTCCCTCCGGCAGACCCAGGGGCCTTGGAACTTCGGCAGGTCTTCTAGCAGGTGTGAGATTGCTAAAGAAATTTAGGAAGTTCCCTCGGGACTTCTGCTTTTTCGGATGGAGTTGGAGCAGCTCCTTTGTTTTACCCCCAGAAGGAGATGGTTTCGTGGTTCTCCGCTGCCTTCTTCTGGGTGTGAAAATAGTTACCCGCGCAGATGTTAGCTACTGCACACACAAGGCTCTTCCCAAAGTCAGCCCGGGTCCAGGGGGGTCGGGAAGGCAGCACTAGGAAAAATGAGGCTGGCTCTGTCGTTTCATTAACCAAAAAGCTTACGGGTTAACACTTCAAATGTGACGTTTTAACAGAAGCACATCTTCTGGTGCTAAGGGAATAGGGGAGCCGGCTGGGAAACAATCACTCTCCCAGGTGGGGCTGTGGCCACGGACTTTCTCAGGGCGTTTTCTGCAGCGCCCAGCCCGGGAAGAGTAATAACGGCTCTTCCTGTTCCTAAGAGGTTTCAGCCTTACTCCGCCAAGGCCCCCTTGCTATTGCTCGACATTCAGGTGACAGCATGGTAAACGTGGTGCCTTTGGAGGACTGATGCTTAAGAGTAGCCATTTCTACACATGAAGCAAATATGGTTGTGAATATATTTGGATTTATATTAGAACAAAATCATATGTTCCCAGAACAGACATAGGCAAGCTCGTTGATTCCCCGCCCCCCCCCCCCTCAGCCCCCCTCACTTCTTTGAAGGTTCGGTGACAAATTTGTTGTTGAGTTATGGTCATCACAGCTACATGAGGAAGAGCAAGGGAAAATGATAGCCCGTCATATATTACCATGATGTTCCCGTGTTATTCAGGGTGATTATACGGATTCTAGAGGTATATCATATTGACTACCGGCTTGAGTCCTACCCACTGCTCTGCCCCGTCTGTGACCTCCACAGCTACCCAGTCTTGTCTGCTGGCTTCGTGGGGACGTTGTGCATGCAGCGAAGGGTATGGTGGGGAGATAATGAGAACGAGCTTCCGATCTTATTACTACGTTTGCAATCATGTACTTGAATTTCACTTAGACAATAGCGATTTGTGGCTTCGGCTAGAGAGAAAATAGTAGATGTTAGGTGCCTGTTATGTGATGTACATCGTTGGTTTTTTTGTGTGATTTCCTTATAACGTTATGCCTTAGAAAACCATGCCCAAATTACTTAGAAAATAATTATTAACTTCTTAGCGGAATATACATAGCTAGATAATATTTGTGGCTATTGTGTACATGTGAATAAAATAGTTTTCAGGAATTTTTTATTTTCCCTGCATTTTTCATTAATCTGGTTTTAAAAGACAGAACTTAGACTATCCTTGAAAACGATTTTAATCTAGATATGCCTGCCCTACCCTTAGCTACTTTTCTCCCCAAATAGGTTATTATTGCTCTTTTTGAAGTTGATATTTATAAATCTCTTGGAATAGTACCTGGTGCGTGGTGGGAAGTAGAATAAACAAATACCTGTAAAAATAATTAAAAACAAAAACCTCAGCATTGGGGGTGGGGGGATTCCAATAATTTTGGCATTATCAGTAACTCATGTGTGAAAATATAGTAATTTTAGGACTTACTTTACAAAATACTTTAAACCAGATAAAAGTCAATATTCATGTTTAAAAATACATTAAAATTTCTTTTACACAGTTATTGATGCTTGCTGTAGAAAATATATACAAATACAGATAAAATTCCACTACCCAGAAACAATCATCGTACTGTTTTTCACTTTTTTTTCCAGAATAGTTTCCCTTTCTGTGTATATACTGTACATATAGAAGTATTTAAAAATATAAAATGTGCCTAGGTTATAAGACATTAATATGTATACATGTTTTTATTATTTAAAAAAAATTTTTTTAACGTTTATTTATTTTTGAGACAGAGAGAGACAGAGTATGAACAGGGGAGGGGCAGAGAGAGAGAGGGAGACACAGAATCTGAAACAGGCTCCAGGCTCTGAGCTGTCAGCACAGAGCCCGATGCGGGGCTTGAACTCGTGGACCGTGAGATGATGACCTGAGCCGAAGTCGGATGCTTAACCGACTGAGCCACCCAGGCGCCCCTGTATACATGTTTTAAATATATTTTGAGTGGGTTCTGTTTTTTCATTCATTCAAGGGTTTAATGTATCCCTGCTATGAAGCCCTTTCAACTGTTGCTGTGTTGATGATCATGTGGCAGGCCCTGAGCTCTATGCTCTTAATGTATTATTCTGTCTGGTCCTTGTGACCATCAAGAGGTAGCTACTTTTCCATACACATTACAGAGCCCATTGATCTGAAGATCAGCCCAAGGAATTTAGCAAGGCCACACGGCTGGTGTCGGACCCGGAATTCCAATCCACCATGCTCTGAATCACTAGACTTCTATGTTAGAGATGTCCATGGAGTAAGATAATAAATGATGTTTACAATATCAAGATCAACATGTTCATAAAAAGCTATACAAATCTGTTATCATGAGTCACAACCTATCTTCCGCACTTTGGTCCTACTCTTGGTTCGACTAGCCGACTGAGATTTCCACTGCACAAACATTGAAAGATCTGGGTTTATCTCGTTCCCATTCTAATCAACTGTGTGTGGCACTAGCACAAGTTGTCCTTCCGTTGGTTTCTTTTTTATTGTCTGTAACAAGAGAGGACTGAGCCATGTTATTGACTCACCCAACATTTATTGAATGTGTTTGAAAAGGCAAGTGAGGCACGCGGATAAGAAAAGAATGAAGACATCCTCTCCTCAAGGAGCTCCCCTAGTGGTAGAACAAAGGCTTCCTGGCTTCAGCAAGCTGGGTGCTTGGACAGAGGGGCCAGTGAGCACAGGGTTGGTGGAAAAATAAGAGATAGCTCCTCCAGCACTCCCAACTCTAAAACCCATGACTCTACAATGACTGGCCTTTACTCAGCCTGCTCTTCTCCAACCTTTTAAGTGTCACTCACCTCAAGGTGAAAAATATGTCTTTGCTGAAGCTTTCAAAATAAAGTCACATGACTAGTAGCTTAGCCCCTTAAACACTTTATCCGAGAAAATTGCCATGACAGTGTAATGGCGGCCGTTCGGCTTCTCCTTTTGGGGCAGGAGAAAAACTTAGAATGGGTTTCGGAGTTAGCTTGTTACAGATTCAAGAAGTGACTTGGACTTTGCCAAGTTAAGAAATCTGTCATTCGTGCTCATTGCATTGAAAAACAAAGGCAAAGTATGTAAAGATGGAATTTACTCGGTACAAAAATGGATATTTGTGGTTTTTCTTTGTTTTTTTGTTTTTTTTTTCAACGTTTTTTATTTATTTTTGGGACAGAGAGAGACAGAGCATGAATGGGGGAGGGGCAGAGAGAGAGGGAGACACAGAATCGGAAACAGGCTCCAGGCTCCGAGCCATCAGCCCAGAGCCCGACGCGGGGCTCGAACTCACCGACCGCGAGATTGTGACCTGGCTGAAGTCGGACGCTTAACCGACTGCGCCACCCAGGCGCCCCATGTGGTTTTTCTTTGTAAGTAATGCTGGAAAGTCTTTAGATAAATTGTTGCAGATAAAAGCCTTACACGTCATGTTTCTTAGTAAAATATCTATAAAGGGAGAAAGTTCAACCCTTATTTTGTTAAAGTAAATTAAAAGGGAGGTTTCTACAGAAATTTCTCTAACCTATTTATTTATGTGCTGTCTTGTCCTACAAAGATATCATCTACAACCTTGCTTTTTGGTTAAATAGATTTATAAATACTTCTTATTGGTGTAGGAAATAAAAATTTACACATTGGATTATTAAATATTATTGCCAAAGTATTCATAACCTATCGATTTTAGGACACTTTACATCCTATGAGTTTCCAAGTATAGGCTTCAATACTTTGACAAATAAGGTAGCCAAATTCTCATTTATTTGACACAGAATTACTGCTGGAAAAAGTAGCATGAATTAATCCATAGCTATATCATATTCAATGGTGAAAAGCTGAAGGCTTTTCCTCTACGATCAGGAAAAAGACAAAGATATCTATCCACTATCATCACTTTTATTCAATATAGTACTGGAAGTCCTAGCCACAGCAATATAATCAGGTAAGAAAAGGCATCCAAACTGGTGAGGAAGAAGTAAATTTGTCACTATTTGCAGATGACATGATACTATACATAGAAATCCCTAAAGACTTCACCAAAAATATATTAGAATAAATGAATTCAGTAAAGTTTCAAGACACAAAATTAATATACAGACATCTGCTGAGTTTGTACACACGAATAACAAACTAGCAAAAAAAAAAAAGTAATTAAGGAAATAGTCCTCTTTACAACTGTATCAAAAAGAATAAAATCCTAGGAATAAATTTAACTAAGGAGTTGAAAGACATGTACTCTGAAAACTATAAAACATTGATAAAAATAATTGAAGAGGACACACACAAAAAAGGAAAAATATACCATGCTTACTGATTGGAAAAATTAATATTGTTAAAATGCCCATACTACCCAAAGCAATCTATAGATTCAATGCAATCCCTATTGAAACCAATCGTATTTCTCACAGAACTAAAATAATGCTTACATTTGTATGGAACGACCAAAGACCCTGAACAGCCAAAGCAATCTTGAGAAAAAAGAACAAAGCTGGAGGTATCACAACGCCAGATTTCAAACTATACTACAAAGCTATGGTTATCAAAACGGTATGGTATAGACACAAAAATAGACACATAAATCAATGGAACAGAATAGAGAGCCCAGAAGCAAGCCCATGCTTATACTGTCAGTTAATCAGTTAATTCATGACAAAGGAGGGAAAAATACACAACGGGGAAAACACAATCTCTTCAATAAATTGTATTGGGAAAACCAGACAGCTACATGCAAAAGAATGTGACTGGACCACTTTCATACGCTACGCACAAAAACAAACTCAAAATGAATTAAAGACCTAAATGTGATATCTGAAACCATAAAACTCCAAAAAGAAGACATAGGCAGTAATGTGTTAAACATCAACCTTAGGAACATCTTTTTTGGATCTATTTCCCAGACAAGGGAAATAAGAGCAAAAATAAACAATGGGACTACCTCAAACTAAAAAGACTTTTTGCACAGTGAAGAAAGCCATCAATCCAACAAAAGGCATCCTGCTAAATGGGAGAAGATATTTGCAAATATTTCTGAAAAGGGGTTAATATCCAAAATATATAA
Source organism: Panthera pardus (assembly GCF_024362965.1). Classification (NCBI taxonomy): domain Eukaryota; kingdom Metazoa; phylum Chordata; class Mammalia; order Carnivora; family Felidae; genus Panthera; species Panthera pardus. The sequence continues at coordinate 57,902,642 of NW_026526655.1, read as the reverse complement.
GAACTCATACAACTTAGCACCAAAAAACAATCTGATTTAAAAACGGGCAGAGGATCTGAATAGACATTTTTCCAGAGGACATAGAGATGGCCAACAGATGCACGAAAATATGCTCCACATCACCGATCATCAGGGAAATGCAAATCAAAACCACATATTACTTCACATCGGTCAGAAGGGCTAACATAAAAAAAAAAAGACAAGAAGTCACAAGTGTTGGGGAGGATGTGGAGAATAGGGAACACTTGTACACTGTTGGTAGGAATATAAACTGGTGCGACCACTCTGGAAAACAGTATGGAGGTTCTTCAAAAAATTAAACAACAGAAATACCATATGATCCAGTAATTCTCCTTCTGGGAATTACCTGAAGGAAACAAAAACACTAATTTGAAAAGATATATGCACCTCTGCGTTAATCTCAGCGTTATTGTTAGAAGGTGAAGGAGGGTCAGTAAAGTCTCCTCCAGGCTAGGAAGGCACTTTAGACTGAAAAAGGAAGCAAGCCACTCCACACTGTTTACAGAGCTTTGTTCAGGATAACTTACTGACAGTAGACAATGATCCAGGTCCATGGAGACCCTTCTTGGCAGCTCTTCTCTGGGCCTTTCTTCACCCTGTCCATACCTTAATTGTCAGGTTTTATGGAGCGAAGCGCACGGTGGTGAGGTCACAAGGTAGTTATCTAAGGTGGCACCATCTGTGAGCCCAAAGATCTCTACTAGTTATCTAAAGTAAACCCTTCTGTGTGCCAGTCATCTCCACTACTTATCTAAACTGGTGCCTTCTGTGTACCACTTTAGGGACGATCAGAACAAGCCCTTCACATTCTCACCAGGGCATATATTCACCTCCACGGGGCCTGAAATTCACAGCCCTGAGGGAAGTCATTGCTGGGGTGTGAACAAGATGAAGGGCCAAAGATGGAGTCAGTGCAGTCAGCACTCCTATGAGTATTTACAAAAACCACCCTATGGAAGCAACCTAAGTGTTCAGCGCTAGGTGAATGGGTAAAGAAGATGTGGTATATTTACCCAATGGCCACACAGGTCACATCTCAGCAATTAAACGTGACTCTGAACTGTAAAGTTCTTCAATAAGCTTTCCGCACAATATCTTTCTGGTTCTAGCTTGAAGAATATTCACACTACTTGTGATTATGTAGAGAAGACAGATGTTAACGTGTTATTCTTTGAGTGCCTCTTCCTCAGGTGCTGCGTGTAGCTTAGGTTCTGATTTATAGATGGAGAGGAACGTGGGTCACAGAAAGCACCAGAATAATAGTGTATACAGACATAAGAGAGACCACTCATCTCCTATTTTGGATAAAAGTGCTATTTGCCAAAACCATCAATGTTCTAGGTGTTTTTATTTTATTTAGTTTTTATTTGAGAGAGAGAGAGAGAGAGAGAGAGAGAGAGAGAGAGGGAGAGAAAATCCTAAGTAGGCTCCATGATCAGCACGGATCCTGACACGGGGATGGATCCCACCCTGGGATCATGAACTGAGCCAAAAACAAGCGTTGAATGCTCAGTCGATAGAGCCACTCAGGTGCCCCTCCTCCAAGTATTTTTAAAGACTAACCCCTTTCAGTCTTAGGTCTCTGGTTTGGAGATTTAGGCAAAAAAAGACGGTAACCCCTCAGGCTGTCTATCACTCTTAGCTTTCTGATTTTATGGCTGAGTTTGCCTCTTAATTTTTCACAGCTGGGGCATCTTTGCTCAGGGGAGACTTTCCTGGCTCATGCAAGTCAGAATGCTGTTATTTCTGAACAATTAAAACACAATCCACATTTCCTCTAATTGATAAATCTCAATGATTATAATGAGAGACTTGCCAATATTTGAAAACCAGAATGGCTCTGGGCTGCTGGGTACCAGGAAGCCAATAAGAGATGGGTGGATGGATCACCTGACATGGAGCCTGGCAATAAAAGAACTACAGGGGGTGAGAGAGGTGGAGATCGAGGTGAAAGTACTTTTATTACTTGGCAATCCATCATTTTAAGGAAGAGAGAGCCCCAAAGAACAATGGAACTCTGCAGATACAGTGAATTTGGCTGAAGAAACAAATGTTATTCTACAATGGGGTTGTCAGTTGACAACATCTATTTATTGAACACAGTTACAGCACTGTACTAGGCATTACGCCAAGGCTTAAATTACAGACACTCTCAGATTCACACCCCCTCCTTCCTATAACTTGGAGAGAAGGGGAACCGGGAGGGGACGTCTGTTTCCTACCTTTCCTTGAGGTTCATGCTGTAGCTAATTACATATTCCGCGGAAATGATTTTATGCCATGACAGCCTTTCTTCACACCAACATCCTGTTAAGGAAAGAGGACTCTTTCCTGAATAGCACATGAATACAGTTTCACAAATTGCAGTTATCATTTGCCCAGGATGAGACGGGGATAAAATAGCACTGCTTATGCTAAGATAAGTGTCTGTTTTTTGAAGTTTCTTTAGGTCCCTTTAAATACAGGGCACTCCCTGCCCCAGCCCCGAAGCCTCCCTGCCCCAAACCTTATTGGGAATAATCACTCCCCTCGGCCCCCTGACTTGGTTTTTCCTCATCCATAGGAGCACAGAGCCACTGTCAAAAAAAAAAAAAAAAAAAAAAAAAGAAGTAGGGAAACCGGTGGGGCTAATAAAGAATCTTGAGCAGGTGCTTTAACCTGTGGTGGGGAATCTTACCTACTTACCCCACTCCACCCATTCAATTAATTCTTTTGGCATAACTAGGAGGTACAAGGCAGCTCCCCTGAGCACTAACCCTTTTGCTCGCTTTCACAAAGTATTAGCCCAAAGAAATCAACATGTGACTCAGGGCTAAGATGCTTTGATGCTGGTGCGGAAGAGAAGGCAAACGGTACCAGGACGGGAAGACCGTGTGAGAGAGGGTGCCGGAGTTCCACTCACATCCGCCCTTTTGCTCTGTACTTGCTGGTTATAGCTCCCACCTCTCTGGGCACTTTGGATCCCAACAGCTTCCTCCCGCGTTGGGAGGTGTCTACAGTCGGTCTTGTTATATTGTCATGGACTGAACTGCATTGCTCTACCCATTCGTACAGTGAACCCCTAACCCTCTGCCTCAGAATATGACTGCATTCGAAGATCGTGTCTTTAAAGTGGTGATTCAGTTCACACGAGGCCTTTAAGATGAGCCCTATTCCAATCAGACAGGTGTCCTCATAAGAGAAAATCGCGGGGCGCCCGGGTGGCTCAGTCGGGTAGGCGTCCGACTTCAGCTCAGGCCATGATCTCACGGTTCGTGGGTTCGAGCCCTGCCTTCGGGCTCTGTGCTGACCGCTCAGAGCCTGGAGCCTGTCTCGGATTCTGTGTCTCCCTCTCTCTCTGCCCCTCCCCCGTTCATGCTCTGTCTCTCTCTGTCTCGAAAAGAAATAAACGTTAAAAAAAAAAAAAGAAGAAGAAGAGAAAATCACACAAGGACGCACCAGGGATGCTAGTGCCCAGAGGAAAGGTCACGTGGGGACGCAACACAAAAGTGGCCGTCTGTAAACCAAGCAAAGAGGCCTCTGGAGAAACCAATCCTGCTGACACGTTGATCGTTGACTTCCAGGCTCCAGAACTGTAAGAAAATAAATTTCTGTTGCTTAAGCCACCTACGCTGTGGCATTTTGTGGTAGCTTTAGCAAAGTGACACCTACATGATGGAGCCCTGGACCAAAACAGACTCATTTCTCTGAAGGGTGTATTGAGTCCAACCAGTTACATAGAGCTCCTGCTATCTGAGCGCTCCCCAAGAGCGAGATACTGTGCCAAGCACTCACTCTGCATTTTCTCGTTTAACTCTTCGGCCAAATCCTCTGAAACCCTTTGCAAGTCGGGCCTCTCTAAGAAACTCAGTATGGCAAGAAGATCTTTTAAAGAAAAGTTAAAAATAACTTATTTATCTTCTAATTTGTTACATTCTGTGACATTTCAAGACAGTTCCAATCTAAGGACTGCTAACAATTTCCTTCACCAAAATCATCATACCAAACAACATCTTTAGGAGTGGCTTCTAGACAGGAACAGGTTTTTCGATGTCATCTTTGGGGGAAAACCAGAGTAGAAAACATATCTGTGGATACGAATTAATTGCTCTAAATTACCTGGAAAGGGAAAAATGTCAAGTTGATAAAATAAACATTATTGACCCAGGACTTTACAACTATATAAAAATTTAGTACCTGGCTTATTTCTTAAAGATCTGGCACATTTCTTGTTCTTTTCACCTAGGATATGTATATACATCTCTTATTGTATGTACATACATATCCAAGCAGAAAAGATATGTGCACCCTCTCAGTCCTTGCTATCTAATTAAAAACTTTTTATGCATGGCAATTTTACCATTTTCTATTATCACCAGAGCTCATTTCTCATGGAAAAAAAATTAGCGTCAGTTTAAAAGAATATTTCTTTAATCACCAGTTCTGATTGTCTGTAGTACCATTTTGTAGATAGTTTTTAGCTGACTAACAAATCTTTTATTTTATTGGCTGTCTCATTTTGCTCTCTTTCATATTTCACATTTATGGTCTATTCAGACATTCTCCTGTTTTGTTAAGTAGGAATCTGTGTGGTCTTTGATGTAAGACATAATTTATTTGACAAGGAAATACGAGTCTGTGCCCTGAATCTACATTTAACTGATGGATTGAGAAATTTAAAAATTGCAACAAGATAGACTCTCCCCCAGATTGCCATCCTACTAGCATTTTGCTAATCTATTTGGCAGTGAATTTACATATCTGTGTCTATCTCTGAATAGAGATTCACAGGCATGCTACTGTACCCACGTTTTCACGAATAGAAAACGGGGTCTTATTTTATTAGTCATTGATGATTCTTATGGAAAAATTTTAAACAATTTCTTCCTGCAATTAAAATCAGGATATTTATTTTATTTTACCATCATACAGATAGTTTACAGCTTTATAAAGCGAGCTATAATGTCTTCAAATCTAGGCTGCTCATTCCTCTGTCTAGTAAATGGAAGTTCTGTTAGCATTTTAAGATTTATATATTTCATACATTCTCCCAAGTCTATGTCCCAGTTCTGGTAATTGGAAACTTCCTTGCAGCTTGCTCTCTATGCTCAAACTGCTTGTCAATTAACCTTTGCAAAATGAAAGTTTTAAAAAATACGACTTTCATATTTCAATCATGTTCATTTTCAATCATCTCAAAATGTAGAAATTAAATAACACTCGGGGGTCCGCAATGCTTTTTACATATCATTTAAGGTTTGAAACATCTCTTTGGTGTTCAAATAGGACTACTATTTATATGCAACGGATGAGATTAAGTGGTTAAAATTACTTGTGCTGGGTATCTCCCTGCTTTGTTTATAGGTATAAACAAAATACTAAGTATGCCGAAAGCATTTTTCATAAATATGCACCGTTTCCCTTGATGTTTCTGACTGCTGTCTGTGACATACTCACACTAGGCCATACCAAGCACTGGGAAAGAAAACAAGGGTCCTACCGTAATACCTGAAATTTACATTTCGATGATTTTACATGAAGTTGTTGCCCATCCTAAAGTGTTGGCCATTTGAGAGGGAAACGTCTAACAACTTCTAAGAATGACAGGAGTGAAAGACAGGAAAAAGCCAAATGCTAAAGGTGAAAAAGATGGGAAAGTGCAGTCATTGGTAGGTTGAAAACAGGTACTGAGACTGTTTATGGAGAGGTTGGAATGACTATCTCCAAGCTAAGAGAGAGAGGGAGGAGGTCCATCATCCAGTCTGGAATGTTTGTTAGAGTTTACTGTTATGCAAGGTATTGTGGTTTTTTCAAATAGGTATCAGACCCTGATTTTCTCACTTTAGCATCACCCCTAACCCCCTATCGACCTCTACTGCATTGTCCCTAACCTGGGTTGCCACCCTAATATTTATCCTTGAGGAGAATGGTGAAAACACGGACATCTGCCAGGGTTGAGGGCAATCCTTCATGCTCTGTGGAACATCTTGATGTAAACTTTTATGTTATTTACCTGCCTTCTGCCCTTCTAGATCTCAGATTCCCTTAGAAACAAAAGTTCTCATTACTAGAATGTACTCTCCTCCAGTTAGAAGATCTACCCTGCTGTATTCAAACCCTGTTTGATAACCATTCATACTTTAGGAAAATTTCCACATGTTGTCTGATCTTCTATTTGTCTTAGAGCTAATTTACTCAACTTGCTAGGAGAGAAAGAATGTAGCACATACATGTAGCCTCTTCCTCTTTTGCCTTTTTCATGTTTCCCGCTATTTATTTTATTTATTTTATTTTATTATGTTTTAAAGCTGCTCTTTAAAAATACTTTTCTTTTTTTTTTTTTTAAAGTAAGCTCTATGCCCAATGTTGGGCTTGAAGTCACAATCAAGAGTTGCATGCTTGGGGCGCCTGGGTGGCTCAGTCGGTTAAGCGTCCGACTTCAGCTCAGGTCACCATCTCACGGTCCGTGAGTTCGAGCCCCGCGTCGGGCTCTGGGCTGATGGCTCAGAGCCTGGAGCCTGCTTCAGATTCTGTGTCTCCCTCTCTCTCTGCCCCTCCGCCGTTCATGGTCTGTCTCTCTCTGTCTCAAAAATAAATAAACGTTAAAAAAAAATTAAAAAAAAAAAAAAAAGAGTTGCATGCTCTACTGACCGAGCCAGCCAGGTGCCCCAGCCCACTTTTTTACTCATCATTGAATGTTAGCAGAATTAAAATCCAGTGATTATTTCTTACTCCAACAACATATGAGTTTTTAGAGTTCTAACTGAACTGGATTTGAATCCAGGCACTACTACTTACTGTGTGACTTTGGGCAGGTTCAGTTCTCCACTTTGAGTCTTAATTTCCTCATCTGTAACACTCACTTTGCAGAATTATGCAAACAGAAATAAAACATTTAGCATACACTTGACATAAAATAGATGCACATTAAGTGCTATTTTCTTCCTTCCTTCCTTCCTTCCTTCCTTCCTTCCTTCCTTCCTTCTTTCTCTTTCTTCTTCCTTCTTTTTCTTTCTTTTTTAATTTTTAAATTTTATTTAATTTTGTTTATTTTTAAGTTTATTTATTGATTTTGAGAGAGGAAGAGAGAGAGAGAGAGAGAGAATATGCATGTATGCAAGCAGGGTAGGGGCAGATAGAGACAGATAGAGAATCCCAAGCTCGATTTCACAACTGTGAGATCATGACCTGAGCCAAAATCCAGAGTCGGATGTTTAACTGACTGAGCCACCCAGGTGCCCCTAAAGTTTGTTATTAAAAAAATTTTTTTTAAATTTTATTTAATTTTTTAATTTTTATTTTTAAATTATTTTTTAGTTTTTTAAGTGCTTTTTTCTTAAAAGTAGTATAGGACAGGGGTTAAGGACATAGACTCTGAAGCCAGACAGCCTGGGCTCATAGTTCCAGCTCTGTCATTTATGTGCTATGTGACATGGGCAAGTGACTTAACCTCTTGGTGTGATAATAATAATTGACTTCCTAGAGTTTCTGTGAGGATTACGTGAGTTAATATCTATAAAGTGCTCAGGATGGTGTCTGACATCTGGTAAGCATTATTTAAGTAAGGAAGTATTATTATTTTCCTCTTCGTTCTCTAAGATGTGACCCTGATTTCATGAGTGTAAGAGAACTTCAACTATTTCCGTTCTGACCCTGTTGATTATGTTCTTCTTTCCAGCTTATCTATTAACTCAGGCAAAAGGCCCTGTAACCAAATTATCCCAAGAAGGGAAGCAAAAGTACCTTCTCAAGCAATAAGGACTGTCCTGGGACGCCTGGCTGGCTCAGTCGGTAGTGTGAAACTCTTAATCTTGTGGTTGTAAGATCGAGCCCCACATTGGGTGTGGAGATGACTTAAAAATAAAATCTTTTAGAAAAAAAAAAAGGAGCGTCCTGACACCCCCAAGACCCTGTGTGATTGACCCCAAGACAACGACCGAGCTGACCTTTACTGCCTACCTGCATGTGCCCACTGATCTATGTCCCACCTTTTCCTTCTACACACCTAGAAGAATTTTCAGCACTTTGGAGACAGGCTTCGAGATGCTAGTGCACTGTCTTCCTGGTGTTGGTCTTGCTAAAATAAATTCTTTTCTTGTTTTACCTCCACTCATCTCTCTGCCTTTCAGTTTTGTTGGCAGCAAGCGGCCGAATTTGATCTGGTTGGGATCTCTGGAGTCAGGTGCTCTTAGACCCCTGTGCCTCAGTTACAGTGGATTTTCACTGGCTGGAACCAAAGGTGGGCCAGGGACCTGTTGGTCAAAAACAGCCCTCCTTGGCTGATCTTTCAAGTGGTGCTCTGATGATTGCCCTTTAACATTTCCTGAGAGAAGAAAAACATGGAGGTTGGAGAGGAAGAAAATTTTCTCTGTCCAAGACTCTTCTATCTGGATTAAGAATTAAATTTACATGAGATAGACTGACAGGAGAAAATAAAATTTAATTTCAGGTGTACGGGAAATCCGTACAGAAATGAATCTCCAAAGATAGGCAAAATGAGGTATATATAGCATCCTGAACTAAGGAGAAAGCTAGGGGTGGGGATATAAAGGGGAGGGAGGCCATTAACAGGAAGGTGAGAGGCGGTGTTTGGAAAACAAAGGTTTCTTAGGTAAAATGGAATCGCTTCTAAGAGCTCTCTTCTTGGTACAGGCTCTTTTCTCATGTGTGTTTAGGCAGGTGAGGGGGAAGTAAAGAGCTTTTCCTAAACCTGCTGGGTTTTGATGGCTTTTAACTCAAAATAATCTTCTGGGCAAGGTGACCCATCTTGGGGCAGCCTTCCCTTGGCGCCTACAGAGGGTGCAGTCTATCTGCTTTGAGCTCTGAATCGGAGAGACGGCGGCCTGTAGAGCACTATAGTTCACAATCATTCCTACTCAGATGGGAATCCAGGAAACCAAGCTGAGGCTGAGGAAAGGGAAGCCCGGGAGTAAAGCCCTGAGCACCGAATTCTGTATCTCATCAGCACTCAAAAGTGTGAAAGGAGAGACGGCTAGTTATTTCAGCAATGAAACGAGCAACAGGCCATCTCATTTATTTATGCAGGCTGGAATTGAGAGCCAAATGAAATCCAAGTCACGTGGAAACTCAACTGAGAAAAAAATTCAAGATCCATTTTCTTTTTCTAGAAATAAAAAAAGAGACCATTTAAAATTGTTAACAGCTGAAAAAAAAAATTAAAAAAAAAAAAAAAAAGAGGGGCCCCTGGGTGGCGCAGTCGGTTAAGCGTCCGACTTCAGCCAGGTCACGATCTCGCGGTCCGTGAGTTCGAGCCCCGCGTCAGGCTCTGGGCTGATGGCTCGGAGCCTGGAGCCTGTTTCCGATTCTGTGTCTCCCTCTCTCTCTGCCCCTCCCCCGTTCATGCTCTGTCTCTCTCTGTCCCAAAAATAAAATAAAAACCGTTGAAAAAAAAAATTTAAAATTGTTAACAGCGAGGCCTATGTGCAGGTTGAAGAGACTGACGTGAAGATATGGGAATTCACCAGTCGACACTCGGGGCTGGTGGTATATAAATTACACACACTCTTAGGAACACAAATTAAAGTTAAAGTAAACATAATGTATACAGCACAAAGCTTTGGAATTCTAACTTGTTGTTCTCATTATATCTTGCCTGAGTATCAGGGTGATCAAAGCACTTGATTTTTATCATCTCATCTTTTCATCCTTCATCAGTAGCCTCTTATAATCTTTATTCATTGTTATAAACAAAGGCAATGTCTTCACTTCCTAAAACCGGTACCTTTTTCCTTTGGTCTTACTTCAGACCTAGTTTTCGGTTCATGATGCATTGCTGAATGGTTGATTTCCTCACACCCCTGTTTGCTAACCTTTCTTGACAGCTTCTGGATTGCTCTACCTAGTAATTTGCTCCATAATAATGGCTACTGTGAGATGTCTCCTAACTATTTCCTTTATTTTTAACAAGGATTCTTAACACCCTCTGTAGGTGACGATATGCAATTACAGATATAAAGTGTCCCCCAGGGGATGGCCGCTCACAGATGCCACCAGGATTTTTGTAGCGCAACTGTTAAATGTAATGAAAACAAAGAATCAGATTCTCCAAACATCCAGCTCAAATAAAATTTTAATTAAAAGTTATGAAGGCATTTTACTGATTAACAATCTTCGTAATTAAAGAGTGTGGTTGACATTTTTTTTCTAGTTGGATTTGTTCTTCCTTTGAGATCTCTAATTGTTGTATGGTTTTACATTTATTGATAACTCTGTTTGATGAATGCAGATGCCACCTTTTACAGCCGTCGTTGACAGAGTAATCATATTGTGAGAAACACCAGGCTTATGTAGTAACAGCTGTTGTAGCTACCCATGCTGACATCCATCGGGGAAATGTGTTTGCTGCTATCATGGGTACACGATAAATGGAAGGTGCAATAAAGCACAAGCTAACATTTTGAATATCCTTACAACTCTAGGAACTTTATTGCATATTACAAGCACTTTGATCTCTGTCCAGTACTTAAGTCTTAATTATCAGACTAATTGCACAGACTATGTTCATTTTCAGTGGTAATCCTTTTGTGATTAGCTTCTGTGTTCAATAACTGACTTATCCTTTAATTAAAAGGACTATTAACCTTAAGGCTGATGCTGTGTCTTGGGATTAACCCATACAGAGTTAATGTTTAATATCATTGTAAAAGCTTTTGCTGAAAGGTGTAGCGTAAAAATGTGTAGAGGGAAAGCCACGAAACATATCTCACTTTTCTGATGTGCAGAAAAGCTCTGCTAAAGGTGAGGGTTTTAACGAAGACTCCTCGTAGACTAAATTTCCTAAGGGCCTACCTAACTGTACAGCCACTGGATTAACCATTTGAACCCTGTGCTCATTTACAGGAAGAGAGTGCTTGCTTTAGGACCAGATAGAGTTTTATCTCGATTTTCAAAATCATTATATGTGTACGTGATCCGGGTACTTAGCTGCCAGTGGTCCAGAATAGAGAATTCCTTTTTCCTTTTTTTTTTTTTTTTTTTACTCCTACAGCTAAAAGGTTTTTTTTTTTTTTTTTTTTTTTTTTTTGATATTGATTTCTATGGAAAGGTTCACGGCAGCTTGAAAACAGACATAACGGTGGCACATTTATCCAAGTCCTGAGCAGTTCGTGGTCAAAGTGGGTAAAACTTAGCTCAGGGAGAATCGGTGCCACAGTGTGGAAAGCTTGCCAAAAAGCCAGATGCGGCTGCCGGAAGTGCTCTATTTCTTCTTCACTTTGGCATCTGGGTTCTGCAATCAATGTTTTCCCCCAGCGTGTCCCATGGCACAGAGTCTATTGCTGCACTGGTCATTTAGGACAAGGAAGAGAAATGGCTTCTCTCATTCCCCCCTCTCTTGCTCATATCCTTGCCTCCCAGAGGAAGGGGCCCTTCATTGATTCCATCCCCCTGGCGTGTCTTCATCCGTAAAACACAGGCTGCTGGGACCAAAGAGCTGTGGGAATGCCTCCCTTCTAAGGCTCCTGAGCTCGCAGGCAACCCAGTACATTTTGTTCCGTCTCGTCTTCCAGACTTGACTTCTTCTGTTAGTAATGTGAAGAGTAGCCAGACCAGAATTTTTCTCCGCCGGCGCATGCTTTTCAGGAATTTGGCAATAACATGAAATATTTACCAAAAGGACGTTGCCATCTGCGGGGGGATTGTGTGGTGAACAAGAGGGAGACATCCCCCTGCCCACCCCAAAGCTCAGAGTCTAGCCAGTGGGATGGTGACTCCTTCTAGCCCACCACGCTCACTGCTGGGGGTGGGTAGCCTAGCAAGGGGATTGACTCTGCCCTGAATAGATTGTACCCTTTCTAGGTTTAGAATTCCCTGAGTAGTTTGTTCTTAATCATGACCGAGGAGTGTGCATATGCTGAGTGGGGCTGGTCAATGTTAGGAGGGAGTCACCCTGGGACATTTAGATGGTTTAGGGCATCAGCTCTGGAGGACACGGATACCAGCACAATCCCCACTCCATAGAGCACCAGCTGTGTGACTGTAAACAAGTCACTTCCCTTTCTGGAACTTGGTTTCTTCAGCTGTAAAATGGGGATAACATTGGTGTGGAGGGAACCAACAAGATGGCTCATTTAGCACAATACCTGGCGCATAGTGTACAATAAATGGTGACAACAGTTTTCCAGATTTAAGTTTCTTTCGAGAGACCTTCCGGTAGCTAAGAAATTGACGGGAGGAATATGTTATGTACAGTGATTATGACGATAATAATCTCTTATAGTTCTGGAACACCGTCACTTCTTTGATCCTTAGAAAAGCACCGTGAAATAGGCTACTTTACTGATGATGATACCGAAGCTTGAGGTCGGTGTGAGACTTGCTCAGGCTTCCACGTTATACAGGAGGGACTTAAAAATCAAACCAGACTCTCCGTGTGGCTAGCCATTCTAACAGAATAGAGGGAGCCACATGAATCAGGAGCCTTCGTTCTTTTTCAAGTTTTCCTGCCAAGCTCAATCATTTACCTCCTATTCCCTCAGGGCATTAAGCTTTTTGTAAAGAGTATTTTAAACGCACCTATTAATTATATAGCCGATATATGAAACCCATGATAATTTCTCATAATTAAAGGATGCACTTATATTTGTAAAATTCAAGCATCTACCCTGCTGCCAGTACAGCAGGGTATATTTTAATAAATTAAAATATATTTCCAAAGAGCTTCCCAAGTGAATCTGTGGTTAGTAGAAAAATTCTAAGTAAGCAAGTCTGCATTAGTTATGTGAGGTTAATGTCTATCAATTATGATTTATCAAGGCTCAAAATGCCTTGGAAGGAAGCAACAAAAGCAAAATCACAATATTACAATTGATGTTAAAATAGAGCTAGGGCGCTGTTATCCACATTCTACCGTCAAAGGAGCACAGGTAAAGGAGGATCAGCACGTTGTTCGTAAAAGGAAATGGACCAGCAGGGCGCTGAGCCAAACTGGACACGTCTAAGACAATATTCTAAGACAACTTATTGGACTTGGCCATCTTGAGGTTGGGGGTGGGAGGATGGAGTGTGTTGACACCTGTGTGTAGGAAGAGGGCTGATAGTTTTAGGGATACATTCTACAAGCTACATATGTGTGTGTACATTTTAATTTCTGCCTATTATCTTAACTATAGATGAAGATATTTTGCATATATTTTTAAAATATTGCAGTTTCTAGTAAGCAACCTACCTCAAACGGCACAGGAAAGCAGACATAATTAGCATCTTTAATTATTAAAAAAAAACCTGTCTAAAAATGACCATTAAATATAAGAGGCTATTCAATAATGGGTTTTGCTTTATGGGTTGTCCGAAGATTTTTTTGTGATTGGAGGCAAATGTCTTTGACTTACACTTTCTTAGTGTTCAAATGACGCATCATACTTAAGTGGTATGATTGAAGAATTTCAATTTGTTGGGATACAAACTGCTATCACAGGGCTCTGTACTCTAATCCCTACTATCATGGGCTTTATCTTTCTATTTCCTGCATGGTGAGCTGCCTTGATAACAGCTCCCACTGATTCTCAACCTTCTCAGTCACTTTTAATTATAAAAGAGACTCATTTCAGTTATTAAAATTTGGTCCCTTTTATTTAAAAACTTTAATCTCTTATTTGATCTAAAGCATTCATCTTCCTTCAGTACAGATTAGCCTTGGGACTCCAACAGCTTGGAGTGTGTGTGTGTGTGTGTGTGTGTGTGTGTGTGTGATACAATTTGCTCCTTCATACACCTCTTTCTCTTCTCTGTATTTACTACTCTGGTGCAGGGGCAAGGAGGAACAAGAGAATAAAACCATTTCCTTGTGCCTCTAGTGCTCAGAATCTTTGTTGTGGTAGTTGCTGTTTGCATCCACGCACTTCTCCAGACTGATCCCGTCCCTTCCCCTGGTTCTTCCTCTTTCTCTGATTGACCAGCCATCCAAATGCTGGGCCTGTTGTGCAGGTGGTATGGGATGCTTTCATGAGTTCTTTGGAAGGCCGGACAGACACCTGCTCCTAAAGAGTCCCCTGTTCAGTGTCAGAGAGCCATCTGACTCTTGGGCTCCTGCTCTCTCTGTCGGCCCTCGTCTCAGACTGTTCACCCGGTGATGGCCCTAGGGGTGGCACCAGCCAGGGGGCCTTTGAAGACTATCCCTTCTATCTTTTCAGCACCGGTGTCCAATGCCCTTGGAAACGTCCCCAACTACTCACTGGCAGCAACAGGATGCTCCAAGCCTGTCCTCATTTTCTCCTGCTTCGGGATACAGAATCACCACCTCGAAAGGAGCTTTGATTCTCTGTAGTAAAGAATAATATTAGAGACTAAAGTCTGAGTACCCCAGCTGTCCATAAGGTTGAGTTGGTGGCCGGCAAAAACACTGCTGCTTCTCTTGGACACGTTTAATGGTAGAGGTGGAAAAATGTTTCTCTTTAAGATCATGTGTTATATTATTTTTTTCAAGGTAATTCAACCACGTTTTAAAATTCTGTTTTAACATAAATACTATAAATTATTTCTTCAAGGTCACTCAAGGTGTTTTTAAATTTTTTTTTTAACACAAATACATTTATTTTCTCCATCACAACCTTACTTAAAAATTTCACCTTCCAAATAAACTGTAATTTTGTTAGTCTTTTTAAAGGGATTTTTATAGTCTCAACGTGCATCATTCTGTAATCACTTTATTGACATAACGGAGGCTATTTAAGAAATTTTTATAAGAGAAAATACTAGGGTAATATCTATGGACTAAATACATAATATAGGGTACATGTAGAAATATATAATAAATATTTTATGACAAACGATTTATTTGCAAATTTATTCGACCAGACTTACGGGGCAAACAATGAGATAATCAGGAGAATTCTGATGAACTCACTTGCTCCTTAAATAAAGATTTCTTATCATTACAGACATGAATGATGAAGAACTGTATTGGAAACTTACTTTATTTTGGTTGGTGGGTGATGGACAGAACTGAGGACCTAATCCTTGACTCTTCACCCCTCTTCTGTATTCCAGTGGCATTAACAGAGCCCCACAAGTAGAAGAATTTCAAAATGGTCATCATCCCAGCTGACCTTTGGCTATTTCAGTGGGGAGACAGAGTTAGATCTTAGCGAACACCACCTCAGAGCAAGGTAGCCTATCTATTTCTGTTTCCAGAACGTTTTTTGGTTTTTGCATTTCTGTCGCCATCACCCGGCTTCAGGCATTTGTCAAACTTCAGCCTCATTTGCTGTGCTAGTTTTCCAGACAAATGCACCAGTTCTGGTTTTGACGATGACCAGTTAAATTTACCCATCTGCTGAGGACTTGGGTAAAGTTGCAACAACTATATTCATTTTTGGGATTTCTAAATCTTTGAGAAATATTCCTGTGCTTGAAGGAGAGCTCCTTGTTCTTATTTTATAACATCCCACTGTTCTAAAATAAAACATTCCTGAGGATCTTAAATGTTCTTTACAACTAGTCCCTTGTTTCCATTTCCAAAATAAAAGTGAATAATTCTTTTGCGCTTTGAGCGTGTTGGCTGTTTTGGAGGGGGCGAAGTTTCCTTATGTGCTTTGAAATTTTCCTTTGCGAACCCCTTTTGGGTGGAAACTTCTGGATTTTAGTTGTGTCTGTTTTCTTCCTGAGCTCATCCTTTCTTATTAAATGATTCCGTAGCCGTCTTCTGGAGACTAGCCCAGAACCAGGTCTCACATTGTGTGAGCAGCTTACCGATGTTGCTCTGAGATCTTGCCCGTCTCGTCCCAGGGCTTCTAGCTGCATTCTTGGGCCTGGCAGCCCCATCCCGGCCCTGGTTTTCTTCTATGGCTGGGAACCCTTCAGTCTTCACACCCCTTCATGAGTTTAGTTTTTGCCTTTTGTTTCTCATCCATGGAGATATTTACCTTGGTTTCAAGTGTAACAATGTCTTTTAAAGAGTGACTCTTCTTCTTTGTACTTGTGTTATTTTCTGTTTTGAGGTCATAGTGGTAGCAGTCGTGAGGTGGGGCTGAGGGCTGTTTGTGGCAACGACTTGATCTTCACAGCCAGAAATCGCTGAACTTAAATTCAGAATTGGCATCCTTGCCTCCATTCCTGTCTCCATTTTCGTCCATACTTTATGGTACTGCAACATTCAAATTATGAAGGTATCAATTTTGATCTCTGCATCGCACTTCTTTTTTTTTTTTTAATGTTTCTTTATTTTTGAGAGAGAGAGAGAGAGAGAGAGCAAGCGGGGGAGGCACAGAGAGAGAGGGAGACACAGAATCGAAAGCAGGCTCCAGGCTCTGAGCTGTCAGCCCAGAGCCTGCCGCGGGGCTCGAACTCACAAACTGGGAGATCATGACCTGAGCCAAAGTTGGTCGCTTACGCGACTGAGCCACCCAGGTGCCCCTCTACATCACACTTCTTAAAAACTCTAAATGGGGGGCACCTGGGTGGCTCAGTCGGTTGAGCGGCCGACTTCAGCTCAGGTCATGGTCTCACAATCCGTGAGTTCGAGCCCCGTGTCGGGCTCTGTGCTGACAGCTCCGAGCCTGGAGCCTGTTTCAGATTCTGTGTCTCCCTCTCTCTCTGAGCCTCCCCCATTCATGCTCTGTCTCTCTCTGTCTTGAAAATAAATAAATGTTTAAAAAAAAAAAAACTCTAAATGGTTCTCTTCTGTCCATTGTCAATAAAAAAAAAAAATACTCTAATGTTTCACAATTACATACAACATTGACTGTTGGTTTACAATTGCAGAACTATCCCTAAACTTCATAATTTTTTTATTAGAATAACTTTCACAGACTAATTTTTTTCCCATTGAAAAGCCAGGATCTTTACCAAAATTAGTTGTTAGTTAATACCAAGGAAAGACGAAGATTTCGTTTTTGATTTTTGCCAGTATACTTTTCAATGAGATTCGATGATTCTTTTCACCCTAGTGCATTAGACAGTAATACATAATAATAATAGTGATAATACATGATGATAATAATGTATTGTACTATATAAAAAGATGATTATATCTACCACGGCTTATTCGGCATCTCTCTTGATTTATTTTCTACTATTGGGGATGTATTGATATTGATTCATTTATACCTTATTGGTCACATACAGAAGAGCTAAGAATTAGGGAAGCAGCCAATACCATGGATCCAATTAATGTTAATGGTTTGAATGAGCTCTCGTGGTTTTGAATTCATTTATATGTTATCCTAGGCCAGAGTTTTCCGCATTTTGTGGTAGTCAGAGAAAACACGGTGACGTACCTAGAAAAGCCGCTGGGGGTCGCTTGATGGCAGAGATGTCCTCATGTGGCTATGCCTCATACGGAGAGAGCGTCTGGGTGGAATCACAGCCGTCCAGGGTGTTGGCCTCACCTTTTCAGGTTCACAGACACGCAGACAGGTTTCAGTGTATAGAGAATTTTTCAGGCCATGGGGGACAGATGTACTTTAAAGAAGCCATAGGCAGCTTGGCATTGTGGTTAGAGCGCAGTATTAAAGCAGAGGATGGGAATATGAATCATGGCTCTGTCACTTACTTAAGTACTTCGTTTCAATTTTGTCATTTCTACAATGGAGATAGGTAAGAGGTTGTTGTTGTTTTCACCTTTTAAGGTTGCAAAAATTAGAGATAATATACATACCTAAAGCATCTGATAACTAGGCTACATCCTTGCGTTATAGGACGCTTGCCCCCACGACCCCAACTACAGGTAACAGACTGAAAGGAAAGGTCCAGAAGCTGTTTTCTCATTGGCTCTGGGCTCTGTGTCAGGTTTTGTCTCTTCTCCTGTTCTCCTGTCTAGGTTGCCTGTGTTCTGCCTTTTACTTCATACCTGATTTTTTTTCCCTCTGCCTCAGTATAGACATTCATTGGATGTTGTCCTTGGGGTTTTCATATGCTCTGTCCCTGAGAGATTTTTTTTTTTTTTTTAAGAGTACATTCCCTTCCCTTATTACCTCCTCAAACCATTTCCATGCACACAGTCTTTGGACAAGGGATGTCTCATTCCTGTGCCAGAGCTTTGGAATATCGGTCTCCAATCTATGCTCAGGACGCTGGGCCCCCAAATGTTCAACTGTGGGAGAAAGGTGGGGAGAGAACAGATATCCTGTGTCACGTAGTAGCTTTAATAAATGGTTGTGATGTTATGCTTAAAAAATTACGTATAAACCAGAACGCCAATTTTTTATTTCACAATGGGGGCTGCCCTTCAAGTGGCTGATTTTGTGTTCATTATCCAGAGCCCTCTTTTCTTATTATTAAGATGGTTGAAAACTGAATTTGTATTCAAAGGTTGCTGGGTGAGCAGAGAATCAGGTAGAGGCTGGATTATGGCCAAGCCTAGGAGGAAATAATCAGTCTCTGGAGGCTCCCTTGCTAATCCCACAGTTGGCACAAGGTTGAGAACCCGTTAGACATTTGTTAAGGGTTCCGTGGATGGTCTGCTCCCATTTGTATGTCTGGTCCACACGGGGTGGGATTGAAACAGCTCAACAGCAACACCCAGGTGGCTGCAGCCGGACAGATGCTGGGTTGTGCGATGCAGGAAGTGTTCTAGTCAATGATTTCTACACAGTGGGGGAGACTTTTCTGGCTGACATAGCCTGGTACAAAAAGCCAGGGTGGTTCATAGAATCCCCGTCACTGCTGGAACACAGAAGAGGGTTGATGGCATGTAGACAGGGAATGTGGAGAGAAGGGATAAGAGGAGGCAAGCAGCACGGGCAGCGGCTTACAGAGAAAGGGAACTTGCTGGAGTTCTAGCTTGCGTGGATGTATCCGGTGCAAAGCAGAAACAGCAGTAGCAAGAATGCTGCTTGTTAGATTGCTCCCTTCTCTCTTGCTCATATTCTCTCTGTTCGTGCTTCCACGTTCTTTTTCAAACTATGCTTTGTGAACTCCCGGTGTGGCTCAAGCTGACCATGTGTCATCCCTGCTCCCGCATCCCAGACTGCTGTATTCATGGAGCTGCCTGAATTGGTGTCACCATAAATATACGATGTCCCGCAGGACGAGGCCCCTTTGAACCATGAGGCAATATTTGCGTCCTCCCAGATCCACTCTTTCTCAGTCCTCGCAGCATGGATAACTCCTCTCCTATCACTCTATGGTTCTATCAATCATAGTTACTTGCCTGGAGCTGCTCATGATGTGGGAGCTCTTTTCCCTTCCAAGGCTAATCCCTGGCTTTTGCTCCCCTTCCATTGTTTCTTTTTAAAATCTCTATCTATCTATCATCTATCTATCTATCTATCTATTATCTATCTATCTATTTATCTATCATCTATCTATCTATCATCTATCTATCATCATAATCATCATCATCTATCTATCATCTATCACCTCTCTCTCGTTTTCTCATCTATCTGTCCTTTATTTCTAAAAGGACCGCCCCCCCCCCCCCGCCCCCACCGGCATCTTCCCTACAGACTATAAACATGCTTAGGTCTCTGACCCGAAAAACAGAAACGAACAGCAAAAACCTCCCCTCTGCTTTCTCCCCCTCTCCTCTTTCTGATCTCCCAGCCTGTTGCAAGTGACTTTTACATTCATTATTTCCTGGAAATTAATGCTTTGAGTTTTTCAATACTTTCCATTTTGCCAGAGTCAGTGGAATTTTTTAAAAAGTGTATTTAGTTTGACAGAGCGGAAGAGAGTGTGCAAGTGGGGGAGGGGCAGAGAGAGCGAGAGGGAGAGAGAGAGAGAATCCCAAGCAGGCTGCAGGCCGTCAGTGCAGAGCCCCACACAGGTCTCCATCCCGGGAACTGTGAGATCATGACCTGAGTTGAAATCAAAAGTTGGACGCTTAACTGACTGAGCCACCCAGGCGCCCCAGAACTTTTTCTTTTTATTCTTCTTATTTGACTCATGGACACATAAGACTATGATTATCCATTTTTGAACCACTTTTTTTTTTTGTTTTTGTTTTTTACAGAGGGAGGAGCAGAAAGGGTGGTGTTGGTGGGGATGGGGTAGCTAAGGCCTGATTATGTTGCATATTGAGGTATATTTATTAATGGTAGGGGGCCTGATACTTTTTTTTGCGGAAAGTTGTGAACCCATTCTGGATGACTCTGGAGGTTTCCCCAGCACTAGTCTCTCATCCCATTTCAGCCTCCTTTGGATGACTGCTTTTCCCTGGCTGGCTCCTTAAATGTAGTACGCCTAGAGGTTTGCTTTTGGCCCTGTTTCATCTTTACATGCTCCCCCAAGGCCTCACTCACTGGTAATGGCTCCGGCATTAACCATGTGCCGTCGGCTTCCAAGTCTGTCCCTCTAACTCGAATCTCTCTTGAACTCTAGGCCCAAATGTTGAACTGGTTATTGGATCTCTCCACCTGAAAGGCATCTTAAACTCAGTAGGCGCGGAACTTCTCTCCCTGACCTGTGCATCTATTAAGTAATCTAGGCCAGAGACTTGGGACCGATTCTCGACTTTTCTCCCTTCTCACTCTAACTTCTCCCCGCGATGAGAATCTGGCCAGACCCCATGCTTTTTCCTAGCACTGAATTACCACCAACTCAGTTCAGGCCTTTGTCACTGAGTGTCTGACAAGACCCCAGAGAAAGAGCTTTGTGTATAGTATTTATTATTTTAATTATGAATATAGATTATAAATATTATGACCCCATTAATTACATATATTGCTTTAAAGACCTATCGTACCATGTTTCCTCAGGGCTTTTGATTAGCACAATGATTACTGGAACATATCATAAAGAGGGCTCTTAACCAAGGAGATTTATGACCAAACTTTGATTATCTTGATTGGGAGGCCAAGGAAAACACAAGGGTTGGGAATAGTGAAATGACCTTAAAGCCTCGTGTTAGGCAACAGCTTCAATCCTCTTTTCCTCTGTATATTTTATCAGCACAGACGACATCTGGGGAGGCTGTTCTTGGCTTGAATTTCTGTTTCTTGAACGTTCATACCAGATGAGGAGCGGAACGGCTAAGTGACCACAACTCCCAGTCGAGGTAAGAAGAAGAAACAAAGCACTCACATAATTCACAAACCAGATATGAGTCTGCCTGTTCCAGTGAGAGGGAAATCAAGACTGGAGACGGGGCCATCTTAGTGCTTTTACCCCACTTGGTGCCTATCTCGCCGAGTGGCAGGGTGATGGCTGAGTTTCCGGGCTCTGGCTCTGAGATTTTAAGCTCCTCATTCGTGGTAGCTTTCCCTGTTACTCTATTTTGGCTATTTGTTCCATGAGGGGAGATGTTGTCCCAACAATTTAGAATCTTGCCACAGTGTCAGGAGACTTAGGCAAGATGAGAAAAGGTGGGTCAGAGAAGGAAACAGCATCTATTATGGGACAAGGGCCAGCCACGCTGATAGGCAAATTAAATAAGACACCGTGATGCAGAAGCCCTTCCTCAGCTAATCTCAAGTGGACACTTGATTAAGTGAATGGAAACGGAGAGCAAAAAGTAGCCACCGAGAGCTGTTTTATCCACCATTATCTCAGGTCTCCTGATGAGGTCGATAAGCCTGGTGTGGGCACTAAACCAGCCTCTGCCACTTTTCTCCTGCCACCTCTCATGATTTCTCACCGGCTACCCCAATAATCCGGGTGGGAGCTCTCTTCAGGTACCTGCCGTGTTGCCCAACTGCCCCATGTGAATGCCTCTAGGTTTGCTGATCACCCCACTCCCTTCAAATCAGATGACAAATACTACATTTGAGACCTGTCTTCATTTAGCATTTTGTTTGTTTGTATTCTGGCAGAATATTCACATAAAGGGTCCCACAATGTGGAAGAAACTGCTGTATTGCATTTTGAACGCATGGTATTGATTGCCACAGAATCAGTTAAATTGCTGTGTGAATAATGATTGGCACTGGCCTTAACCCTTTTGGCTAAAATTGCTTATTTGTCATCCTGGCTCATGGAAGAGATAAACAATTGCTTGCTGATGATCTAACGGATCAACTGTGAGTATCATTTGGCATGTCAGATGAGAGCTAATTTAATGAGCTGCAGTTCCTGCCAATTACCTGGGAACGAATCCCTCCACAAGCTATTCTGTACATCATCAAAATGTTTAACCAAATTCTCACTCGTGGCAGGTAAGATGATTGGGTGTTTGATTAGCCAACATGCTGTCAATATTATCTTGCACGTATTTGTCCTGTCTACTTATCCAATCGCTTTCATTCTTTAACAATGACAAATTATAATATGTAGTCCTCCGATTCTTTATTTTAAATTGTTCTGCTCCCTATGCACACTAACTGTAAAACCGGAACATCCCCCTGTGCCAGTAGGTTGCATCGAAGACCAGGTCATTTGTGTGGCGTGAGATATTGTCAATTGTCATGCAGCATCTGAATGCCTATGGAGGAATTCTCTAACAAGAGCAAGGAAGTCGGGATGACCCTGTGAATGGCTTCACATAAAAAGGGGGAATGAGAGGTTTGTGAGCTAGCATTGATTGGGCTGGGGGAGCCTGACGGGCAACGCGAGGAGGGAGTGCGAGGGAGGGGAAGTTCAAGGGCAAAGGGGAAGAGGGATGATGGGGCACATGCGGCATCTCTATGAGCAAGGAGAGGACAAGGGCATAGGTCCCCCAGAAAGCCTGAGGCTTCCGGGCTGTGGGCGCTACACGTATGGGTGGCCAAGCCACCTTCCTTCTTGCCCTTCCCCCCAAACATCCCTTTCTAGTCCCACCTTTCGATCTCTGGCTCTGGCATTTGAGCGCATCTGCTGATTCAACACCTCGGTGGGTGCAATCCCTTCCCCAATCAACGCGCTCAAAGCACTTGGTGGCTTTGGCCAATGAACCTCCTGCCATCCACTGTGCCACTGCCTCCGGGCTTCCTTCTCTCATCTTTCCTCTCCGTCTCTTGAGCAATACCTCCCTCCTCCGTGTTTAGAACAGGCTGGCGGGTTGGGGGAAGGGCCGCCTGGCAGCTTCCGTCCCAAGCAATCTTATCAGGAATTTTGCAACAGGGGGGCCCCTCTGAGGTGTGCAGAGGTTGCCAGGAGGATAACATTTTCACTATCTTTTGACCATCTCCCATGAGAAAAAGATCTCCACCCTTGCTAATTTACCATGCACACGTTCTGCGGCACGTGTAAGAAGACGTCCTGACCGGGGCGCCTGGGTGGCTCAGTCGGTTAAGCATCCGACTTCAGCTCAGGTCACGATCTCTCTGTCTGTGAGTTCGAGCCCCGCGTTGGGCTCTGGGCTGATGGCTCAGAGCCTGGAGCCTGCTTCTGATTCTGTGTCTCCCTCTCTCTGCCCCTCCCCCGTTCATGCTCTCTCTCTCTGTCTCAAAAATAAATAAACTTAAAAAAAAAAAAAAAAAAAAAAAAGAAGACGTCCTGAGCTGAGCTGTTTGTGCTTGCGCCTCGTCTGACAACAAAAGCGTTGGGGGGTTTCCACGCCAAGCGGCCCTCCAGTCCTCTGCGGACACCAGCGGGGGTGTCCTACAATTTGACTCAGTTCTGGTGCTAACTGCCTGGAGTTGATCAGCCTGGTCCCGGTTGCCCCCTGTACTTCTGATTGGCTGTACATCGGGGGCTTCTCACGACTCCCTCTTTGGGTTTGATCCTTTGCTGCAACAGTTCACAGAACTTAGGAAAGCGCTTTACTTGCTGCTACGGCTTGACTGCCAAAGATACAAGTGTGGAACATCCAGATGGAAGAGATGTGTAGGGCGAGGTTATACGGGAAGGGGTGCGGAGCTTCTGAGCCCTCTCTGGGCGCGGGACCGTCCCAGCGCCTCCAAGTGCTCGCCAACCTGGAAGCTCCCACGGTTTAGGGGTTTTTACAGAGGTGTCGTTAAGTGGGCATGATCGTTTCCATCCCCCGTTGTTGGGGACGAACTCAATCTCCAGCATACAAAAGAAGCTCTTACGACCCCAGAGATTCCAAAGGTTTTAGAAACCGTCTGCCAGGAACCGGTGGCAAAGACCAGATGGCTTTCCCTGTGGTACCGCTGAAGACACGGTTTATCTGTGGCATCCAGGTCTCGCTCGTATTTCTTTATTCCAAGGGACTGGGCAGACTTTTTAAAAATCGGAGACCCTTTTTGGGGTACTCCTTCCTGGCTCTGCCTTGTCATCTCAGGTACCGCGAGAGGCTGTCACCTTCCTTCCACTGTCGGGGGCCACATGCTGGGCCCCCTCCACCCCCATGTGGAGGCGTGAGCTTACCTTCATCAGAGGAAGCCCTCGGTGGCTTACAGAGGACCGAGGGCCCTATCGCTGGTTTCCAGGCAGGCGTGTTAGGGACTGACACTTCTATCATTCAACCTCTCCATCAAAACAGATTAAGGCTTTTGCGTCACACAATCCTGGGAAGCTCTGCGTGCTCCCGGTTTTGCACCGGTCGCTTGTCACCTGCCAGGTGTCACGGAATCTCCTCTGGCCTGTGTGTGACCTGACCCTACCCTGAAGGCAACTTGGTGGGTGCTGCCTCTATGCCTGGACCCTGGTTTGTTCTAGGCTAGAGTCTTGACCAGAGATGAGTAACCTACTTAGTTCTTTCTCTCGGGGCTCTGCGTTTTGAGAACCTGACCACAGGAGGCAGAGACCTCTGCAAATCAGAACCATTCTCCAATCCCAGCTCTGAGGCTCTGATTTGTTCCCCAAGGACAGCTGATAACCTCGTGTCTCTTCCTCCTCTCAAATTAGCCTCCCTAAAGTGAGGATTCGGGGCCCTCTTGGGTTACTTCGCTGGTGGGAGCTTATCCGGTAACGGATGGCGGTATTTCCCCAGCAGCAATTTGCTGTGACAGGGCCTAATCCTCCAAAGCATGGCCGCAGCCTTGTGCTGTTGTAAAAGGCGCTCAGTATGGAGGTGGTTTTTATCCCCCCTCATTTTCATTGTTGCGTGACCAGAAAGTTGACATCTGAGTCCCAGCCCCTCGCGCAGCCTAGAAAGCCGAGCCCACGCAAGGAAGCCTTCAGCTCCAGCAACAGGCACCTTGGTGATTGGGACCCTTTTTAATTCCTGCCCCAGGCTTCTTGCCAGCTCTCTGTCAATCTTCATGGCTTCTCCAGTGCCAAGGTCTGCCGCCACGTAGCCCTTCCCTCCTCTTCAGGCGAAGGTGTGTGGGAAGTGCAGTTAGAAGCCAGTTTGCCACACATGGGTCAAGTTCAGGGTCCCACTGGGACAAGCGTCCGGGATGTGGGAGCCGTTCATTTTTCCTTCTATTTTAAACTCTGGCCGGGCAGGAACAAATGGTCTGTCGCCTGTGGTCTCGGGTGCAGCACCTTGCCTAAAAGCTCAGTAAATATTTGTGGAATTAAATTTAAATAAATCTGTAGCAGCAGGACGCCCTGCGTAACACCTGTAATTGTCACCCACCATTCGAGAAAGGGCGATGTCGAGGGAAGATGGAGGCAGCCCCGGCATGCTGTAACCCTGGACAGAAGGCAGTCTGGTGAATGTGCAAACCCTAGTTACTGGCCAGGATTGGAAAACCATACTTCCTGCTCGCAGGGTAGGATCCCCCTTTCCCTTCTGCAGCCCCAGGCGATCTCCTCTACCTTCTTCAAAGTATTCAATGCCGCCTGCTTCTTTGCAACAAACTCATATTTTACGAACTCTGTGTGACCTCGGGTGAATTAATCGAATCTTTCTGGGCCTCAGCTTCCTCGTCTATATTACTGGTATGGCAATGGCACTGACCTTGAGGGGTTGTCGCAGAGGGGTTTCATTATCAGTGATGAAAAGTATAATGAACTTAAAAATGCCTGGCATACAGTAAGCATTTAATAAATGTTATTTGCTATAATTCTTCCGGTCAATGCCGCAGTGATGATCATTGGGCTGGGGTCTGAGCCCCTCCTCTCCCTACCCCTCCACCCCCACACTCTGATCTTCCATGGCTCTCTGATTCTTCAGGTGACAGTGTTTGGAGGCGACAGACCCTGTGGGTAAGGGCTGTGTGCTGGCTGGAGTGGCCCTGGAATGATGGGGGTGTGATGTAAAAGCTGAGGCTACCGCTTTATTTTCCTCAATTTTGGTTCATAGTGGGGCCAGTTCAGCACTACAGGGGTTTCAAAGGAGGGTATTAAGTAGGTGCCTCGCAGCATTTCCAAATTGAGGTTTTCAAAGCTAGAAGTTGCTTACCAATATGCTTCTCTTGAGAAATTATGTATTTGGAAAAACTGCTTGGGAAATTCTGCCCCCGCACCTTCTGGAATGTTCTGTATTCTCAGCATCCCCATGCTGTGGACTTACCTTATGGATTAAAATGCCTTTTGGCGAAGTTTTCTAATTAATCACCAATTACACTCTTGGGGAGGATTTAAGGGAGACCTATGTTTTATTTTTTTAATTCTTTTTTACTTTTATTGAGGCCAGCTCCATTGTTTTAGAAGGATCAATTATATTTCTGTGATTTGAAAACAAAACAAAACCCAAAATGCTTTGCCACGAAGCACATGGAACTCTGGCACGGAAAA
Source organism: Panthera pardus (assembly GCF_024362965.1). Classification (NCBI taxonomy): domain Eukaryota; kingdom Metazoa; phylum Chordata; class Mammalia; order Carnivora; family Felidae; genus Panthera; species Panthera pardus. The sequence goes on along the minus strand of NW_026526655.1, from coordinate 57,876,242 downwards.
TGGAGACAACAGTCCTAAGTGATTGGATTGTGGCTTCCGATGGCGTGATCGGACTCCACTGTTCTCAGCAGGAGGAGGGGCAGTGCCAGGCGCCTTTCCCCCTGTCCTGTTGGAGCACATTTAGGGGCACGCTCAGTCCCGAAGCTTCCAGAATGGATGTGTTTTCCATCCCTGTTGAGAGGCAGTGGTTTGTAAATATTGTGAGAAACCCAGAATGAAAAGGTTAAACTAGTACATTTTGGCTGGATGAGGATTAATTAGGAGATGATTTGCAAGGACTATTATTTGTGTGCTACATTTACTGACCTTTCTCCCCCCTGCGTAGGATGAAGCTCTGTGCTCTGTGCTCATTATCCTTAAATGTTTCCTTTTCTCTGTATCATCACCCCATTCATTTTATTTGGTAGTTTTAAAATGCAGCAATTTGGAGCAGTAGGCTTCGCTGATTCTTGGGAATTGAACATTTAGCAGGTACAGCTATGCAGGCCTTAGGGGAAGAGTCTTTATGGTCATTGGGAGCTCTCTGGCACTAAGATTGGGTTCCCAGTCCAGGCTGGCAAGGATCCCAGCAGATACCCTCCAGTGCTCTGTGGGTGGCAGGCACGGCTGAAGGCCTTACAAACAAGTTTTAAAACAATGATCTATTTGGTTGATTAATTTTTTTGATTAACGGGAGGACTTTTTCACTTATTTCTGTTTTCTTTGTCAGCTTTTGGACCAACTGTCACTTGGTTGCTGCTGTTATCAACCTTAAAAATACAATAGCCAGGTATTTTACTAGCAAAATGAGTTTATTCGGGAAATAACAGAGGAAAGGCAATTTGGGGCAAGGAAACTACGGTGATCCATAGGCAGGCCCTGAGAACAAAGGAGAGGGGCTTGCTCTGATGGAGGAGAGGAGGAAACTGTGGAGGGTTGCTTTGAAGAACAGTTCATTGGCTAAGAACAAGAGTTTGAAGTTGGGGCAGTTTCTCATTGGCCACAAGCTGTGGTGAGCCCATTGTTGCTGGGGCAGGGAGGGGTCTTCCTTCTTTTTCTTAAAAGCATGAGATGAAATTTCTAGGTGAAAAAATGTCCTCCCTTGTCAAGATAATTCGTATCTTCTTTCTATTGATTATGCCTGCTGCAAGGAGTGCCATGTGTGTGAGAGCGCCCCCTTCAGGGATTCCCGACTCTGTTTTGAAGGAGGCTTCCTTTGTTTGTTTTCACCTGTCTGCTGAGAAGAGGCTGGGGGCGAGGAAGATTTCAAGGTGAGGCCTGGGTGTCTTCTGAGATTGCCTAACTCGGCTTTGTCTAAGCGTCCTACAAAATTCACAAGTCGCTTTTGCCTCCAGGGTCACCAAAATGGCGGACAAGAGCCAGGGAAGAGGTGAGGACTGGGAACTTGAGCAGGAGGGGCATGCAGGCCAGGCAATTCTGCTGCTTCTAGCCTGAGGTGATTGATGGAAGAAGTAAGCAGGAAAGGAGAAGGTCCCTCTTGGTTTCTGAGTGCTCGTGTCCAGAGTTGTGGAGTCCAGGATAAGGATAACTGTGGTATGAAGGCGAAAAGCACAGTTGAATCGTTTCCTCCTGTGGTCTTTCGTTGACCCCTCGCTCTTCCACTCCAATCATTCTGCTTCTTATCATCTAATGATTTGAAAAAAGGACGTTTGAACTCAAAAAGCAGAGGAAACAGCTTTTTTGACTGTTGGACATATTTTCTCCATTTGCTTCAGGCTAGAAAGTCTGCTTAAAAAAAACCACGAGAGGGCACCTGGGTGGCTCAGTGGGTTAAGCATCCAACTCTTGGTTTTGGCTCAGTCGTGGATCTCACGGTTTCCTGAATTTGAGCCCTGCCTCAGGCTCCGTGCTGCCGGCGTCGAGGCTGCTTGTGATTCTCTCTTTCTGCCCCCCTCTCTCTGCTCCTCCCCGACGCATACTGTCTCTGTCTCTCTCAAAATAAATAAGTAAACTTTAAAAGAAATTATGAGAGGGCAAGAGGAGCTAGAAATAAGGACTAAAACGAGAATCCGTGGTTTTGTTTCGGTTTCATCGAGCTCTGTCTATTCTGCTTTTAAGCGAAGCTTAATTTAAATATGTAAATCTTGATTGAAAAAAGACGTGATTTAAGAATTCGAAAACAAGTTGTGTAAAAGCGTTCATCATATTTTAGACCGCAATCCCTTGGTGTGTTATAAGTATGAATTAATTATCGAGGAAACAATTTACATCCAACTTCCCAAGAGTATGTCTAATTGTGGGAAGTGTGCTACCTTAAGACGGTGAAGGTGGGATGCCCTGAAGGTTTGCCCAAGCCCTTAGCGCATGTAGATGTTCAGTAACTACTGAATCCCAATCAGGATGCCTTGACTCTTTGGACTGCTCTGCACTGCTGAATTTTAAATTGCTACCTGCTGACAAGGCAACGTTGAAGGCGAGGGGCAAGTCTCAGTATCAGCAGTAGCTGGACAAGCTTTGATAGGACTAAGAGAGATGCAGTTTCCAGGGCTCTGACATTTCATTCTCGTGTTATATAGCAGCTATAAAAAAGTCACTAGCGTTTTCCTGTCTTCCTTACTGATCCACACCAGTAATAGGAGAAATGAGGGTCCCAGCCTCATGCCTAATTTGGTAGCTTACCTGGTGAAAGGAGCCATGAGATACCGCGGCAATAGGGCTCACGTCAGCAGCTCACCCAAGCAGAAGTTCCCCGCGGAGGCGGCTGAAATCCCCAAGCGTTTCATGTGAAGGCCCCTTTCCTGAAAAACTCAGTATGAATGATTACTGAAGGCCGTTTCTAAAGTTATTTCTATAATGTGCATTTGCCGAAAATGGAAGAAATGAAAGATGCTAATGTTCGAATATTAGGAAGCTCGATATTGTACACATCAGGACATTTCACATTGAACTTAATGAGTCACCCAAGTGTTCAGTGACCAGTTGCTTTCTTAAACTTGGAGACTGATTTTTTTTTTTTCTTATGGAGGAGTCGACTCGGTACATGGCTTAATATGGAAGATATTACAGCACTGAAAATATTACTGATGCAGATTTTATTCCCAGACCATTGAGTCTATTTAGATATGTCATACTCATAAAAGCTCATGTTTATTGAAGAGGGTTATTAAATTTACCGTAAGATTTCATAAAGACCCTTTTAGGTGAAAAATGCAGGTAGAAGGGTTTGAGTGGATGCTTTATAAACCTTTTACGAGTCACAAAAAAAGTTCTAAATGCAAATGTATTTTGTGGAAAGTAAAAGCAATTTGTTTTTCTCATTAGGTGCCAGATAGTCAGCTAACGTGAGGATGACAGATTTTGAGATCTATGAAATCAGAGCCAACTTTCTTTAACAGAGGACCGCTAGCTGCTTGCGTCCTCTATCAAAATGAGCATCCCATTCTAAGGTTAGGTACAGATATACAAATGTCTGCCTAGTTTTGGAATGGTTCTGTTTGAACCCTGGATGTATTATTGAGAGGACTGCAATACATTTAGTTTAACACACACACACACACACACACACACACACACACACACACACTCATGCGTGCACAGGCACGCACACACACACTGTTACAGAATACACTGTAATTAAAGATATTCATCACTGTGTTCATTTGAACCGGTACAATAAGAGTATCTCACACTGTTTCTCTTCATTACTATGCAAGGCCAGAGCTTATATTTCTTGATTTGGAATGATGCCAGAGAGTCATTTCAATATTTGAGCTTTATACGTTATTATTAATCATGATGATGATGCACTTTTCAATATTCATGGTACTTCACAACAATTTTTATTAGCTCTTTCTCCTAACAGCTGAATCAGGTCAAGAAAAAATTACTACTACTCTGTTGCAGGTGAAGAAACAGAGGCACAGAGAGATACATGACTTGTGGGTCACACGCGGATCATTGACAGAGCTGGTATAAAAAGCCACAATCATATATTTACCTTCTGACACTGGGGCTTTTCTCACAAATTCTCTTTCTCTCTCTCTCTCTCTGAGAATAAATTTTTCATATGAGAAGTTTGAGATCTATTTGGGAAGCTTAAAAAATACCACTGATGGGGCACCTTTGTGGCTCAGTCGGTTAAGCATCCAACTTGGGCTCAGGTCATGATCTCGCGGTTCATGAGCTTGAGCCCCGCATCAGGGTCTGTGCTGACAGCTCAGAGCCTGGAGCCTGCTTCGGATTCTGTGTCTCCCTCTTTCTCTGCCCCTTCTCTGCTTGCGCTCTGTCTCTGTCTGTCTCTCTCTCTAAAAAATAAACATTAAAAAAAATTTAAAAAATACCACTGAGTAACAGTGTTGGGCACATAACGGGTTTTCAATAAATATTAGCTAAAGAAATGTACAAATATTCACTGGTGGTTCAAAGCATAAGATTTTAACAATCATGCTTTGTGTAAAAGTAACATATTTTGACCTAATTAATGATAATTGGAATAGGACACCAGTTAGGGGGTAAGTTGGATATATTGCCTGTTTCAGAGTTAAGTGATAAATCACTGAAGGACAATAACGAGAGCATATGTCTCCAACAGCTTTTCAGAAAAGGTGTGATGTTCTAAATGTAAACTAGTGGGGACCAAAGAGGTAGTGAAGATTTATATGCTCTCTGTTGGCAGAAATAGATTTCTTTCCTTAGCCTAATAATGAGGATGCGTTACAAATGTTTATCCAGTAACCTCAGTTAAAATTATAAAACAAATGCACTATAATTAAAATGCCTACAAACCCCAAAAGGCCATCTCAGCCTTAATATCATCAAGACTGTTTGCATCCCAGGAACCCACCTCTTCCCGGTAGATGGGGGAAACGTAACAATGGGAATGCCATATAGTTTGGGGCCGCGGACAAGACAAGCACATGATCCTGTCAGTTAATCTGTACCCATCAAGTATCTTGGTGTTTCACTACCACATTGCTCTTGAAATGTCTGGGTCTGGTGTCTTGACAAACTCTAATTTAGGAGGTTTAAATATAATTCACTCAATTTTTAGTCAAAAGGTATGTAACATTATGGGTGATCTTTCTTTAAAATTATGCTGTGCAGTTACATCCCTGTTCAAAGAAAGTGTCTAATCCTCAGGAGGAACACTGAGCCCTGTGGCGTATGGAACAATCTTTGCTCATTGCTTCCTGCTGTAATGATGGGGCAAAACGGGTGCTGCAGCAGAAGACAGTAGGATAGACGCTTGTCTCTGTTTCGACGTTCAGTTTTTATGGAAGTACAGTTCCCGTACAACGTCATGTTACTTTCAGTCTGTTTTTAGGCTGTCTATCAGATCATTCCTCCTGGGGCCCACTTTTTGACACTTCTTGGATTTTGAATCACTTGGCACAATTAAACAAGCCAATTTTCAGTTTATTTTTAAAGGTATTATCATCGGTCGTGCTGGGAATCAGAATTCAAAGCTTAACACAACCCGTGTGCATGCAACGAAAATGTTTTCTAACTAGACTTGCTTGTTTGGACCCAATTCCTACCCTTAACCCTGTTTGAATCACCTTTAGCAGTGGACTGAGCAACCCTGGACCAAACAACACAGCCTTTTTATGCCTGAACATTTGGTGGATCCAGAGCACTTGAGATAGTCCTGTCTTTTTTTTTTTTTTTCCTTTCAATTTTTAAAAAATGCTTATTTTTGAGAAGGCGGACAGGGGCAGAGAGAGACTGAGACACAGGATCCGAAGCAGGCTCCAGGTTCCCAGCCGTCAGCAGAGAGCCCGATGCGGGGCTCAAACCCACGAACCACGAGATCATGACCGGAGCCGAAGTCAGAGGCCTAACCGACTGAGCCACCCAGGCGCCCCTAGGTAGCCTTGTCTTCATGGGGGCAATGCTATGTTACACCCTCATGTTCAATTTGGGGCTTCATTCAGCAAATGCTTATTGTGTGTGAGGCATAGCAGTGAATCGGCTAAGACCTCAGGATAGAATCCTTAAAACTAGCATCTGCTGTACTCTCATTAATTAAATACGTTGACCTGAGTTTGGGATGGCCTGACCCTGAAATCCTGGAGGAGAGATCCCACTCTGCTGACACTGGCAGCTTGAGAAGAGCCACACTGATATAAGGCAGCAAGGGTCACCCATAAAACAGGCATAGTAACAGCACTATGTTTATCACGTTCGGTAAAATGTTGGGCAAAGGAATGTATCCAGGCTTGTGTGACAGCAGAGTCTACTTGTCCCCGTCACCACATCATCTGCTTTGCCGGCAATACATTTCCAATGACTGAGCACATTATGCACAGTAGGTGGGATTAGAATGTTTTCAGGAAGCTTTAACGCCTTCCTATCTCGTGAATGGTTTCCTTAGGCAAATACTGATTTCAAAACGTGCTTCCCTAAGAGTACACTTATCGTGATGAGCACTGAGCAACGCATAGAATGGTTGAATCGCTCTGTTGTACACCTGAAACTAATATAACCCTGTCTCTTAATTATACTGGAATTAAAATGTAAAAATGTTTGCGCCTACACAGTTAAGGGGCAATCGCGTTAAATGGGTACTGAAACTCGAGTTTCTGCCGTTTGTTCAACCACCGTCTCTTCCCCCGCCGCCCGCACCCCACCCATGCGCAAAAGAAGAGAGAAACAAGATCGCGTTGACGCACAAAGAAAACAAAAACCAAACTCCCCAGATGATTTGGGTCACCTACTCTTGCAAAGACTTGTGGGCGCCAGCTCTCAAATCTGGAACCACTAAGAACTAAAGGGAAGTTTGGCACCCCTCTCCCTCTCCCATTGACTATTTGCATAGTTGGAAATAACTTCAAATCGGTTAGACACTTGCAGTAAAATTGCCCTTTACTTTTCAAAACCTACAAATCGTGGGGAGGGCTCTTTGCTGTTGTAATGATAACATGGCAAAATTTGAATGAAGAATGATAGCGACAACCGTAGCAATAATGATAGCTAATCCACAATGATCACATGCTGTGTGCTAGTTACTGTTCTGGGGGCTTTTGTGTTTTTACTCACAGAATGCAAGTAACTGTGAAGTAGGGAGTACAATTAGCCCCATTTTATGGAGGAGGACACTGACGTACGGGTGGTTGGTAATTGTCTAGGATCACAGAGCTAGTAAGCAACAGAGCTGTGTTATGGACCCAGGCAGTCTGGCTCCAGACCTTGCATTCTTTTTTTTTTTTTAATTTTTTTACCACTTTATTTATTTTTGAGACAGGGAGAGACAGAGCATGAACAGGGTTGGGTCAGAGAGAGGGAGACACAGAATCTGAAACAGGCTCCTGGCTCTGAGCTGTCAGCATAGAGCCCGACGCAGGGCTCGAACTCATGGACCGCGAGATCATGACCTGAGCTGAAGTCGGCCACTTAACCGACTGAGCCACCCAGGCGCCTCTCCAGACCTTGCATTCTTAAATACGCAACTATATATACCCTTTTTGTGAAATGATTCAAGTACCTTGTTTTGCTTATGTTTTCCTAATCCGGTAGCTGACAACGCGAAACATCTACATGCATGCTTGTCTCTTTTGGGCTTCGTCTTTCTGGCTGAAAAATTTCCCTTTTGTATATGCGCACCCGGTAAGAAAGCAAAACCGTGCGAAGGATCCAGTGTGAAGGATGTCTCTCGCCCAGTTGCAATCCCTTCCCTCTCCCTGGCCAGAGGCAAACCTTGTCCCCAGTTGCTTGCGCCTCCTCCCGGGGATATGCTGTGCACATAGAAGCTTATATTTCAAATCCCTTTAAAAAAGGGGTTGAAGTTCCTGAACAGACAGTTTTAAACAACAGCCGGCTCACATCAGTGACACAAACGTGTCCTGGAAAACCAAGAGCCCCAGACACTTCGACAGTCATATTCAGTTGGGCATATTGGCCGGGACACTCAAGTTTATGCTGTCCCCCGCTCATGGGAAGCACGGCTAAGAAGGTTATACATGTGACATGTTTAGTCCACTGGGACCCAGGTAGACACCGTGCTCAAAACCCTTGGCCATTTGCTTCTTACAGCACCACCGACTAGTGCCAGCAGGACTCGCTTCAAAGATAGTCTGTCCCAGAAGAAACACGCACATTTTTTTTTTTCCAGTGGGGACACCAAATTCTAGCTGAGATGAGGACGTGGCATATTTCCCCGGCAGGGGAGGTACCGTCATCACGAAGGTGGTGTTCCCAGGGCGAGGCTTACCCATGGCACAACGGGTAAGCTGCTGACCTCTGCAGTTTACCCAGCGGTGGGAAACTCGACTGCATCGTTTGTGGTGGGGGACCGTGTTCACACTTCAAAAAGATGGTGTATCTATGTGTCCAAATCAAGGTAGAAATATGAGAGTTTGACAAACAATGCTTGCTGTTTTAAAAAAGTACATTTTCACTGATCTAGCCAGCCCACCTCTAGAAGTGTATCCGAAGGCTTAGGCTACATAGTTGCTCCTGACAGCCAGCTGGGGACAAACCAAAATAACCAGCCGACCACCACACTCGGTGAAATAAATTGCGTTAAAGAAAATGAAAAGAATATTAAGTGGCATAAAAAGTTGCTTCTAATACACAGCTAAGTACAAAGAGCAATCTGTAGGGAGAGTGTATACAGAGCAACGTTATTTATTGGAAATGGGGAGTGTAATAAGACAGACCATGGGTGAGGGCTAGGGGAATGATTTACAAAAATATTAACCTTTTCTAGGCGGTAATAGGCAATTTAATGGAGGTTTTTCAGTGCTTATGTAAAATCTAAGAAACTTAACAGTGAATGCTTTTTAGCTGTATTGAAAATAAAACAAAAAGATTTTTTAAAAACTTAAGAATAATTAACTCTTGAAGAAACCGGTTATAGAGTATTTACCAACCAGTCATTGAAACAGTTTTTTCTTGGTTATAATCTAACATTTTTTCGAACATCTGCTAGCTTGTCTGTCTCCTACCTTTGAAATTGAATGCCTTCATGATCCACTGATTAAAATAACATGTGACCCCTTCACAATGTCTTCGGACTCTTACCTGGCAGGCAATTATTGTTTTTAATTTAGATGTGTTGCCTGAGCTATGTTGAACAGTCCCCAGATTCTTCCAGTTTAGATCTGATGATAATAGTCATAGCCAACATTCCCTGGACTTTCACCTGTATCCTGAACCGGGAGAAGTACTTTACAAGTGGGATCTCGCTGAATCTCTAAGGGGCATGGACTATGACTATCTCCTCTTTACAGATGTGGAAACTGAGGCTCCAGGAGGTTAAGTAACATGCCCAAGGTTACAGAGTTGATAAAGTACAAGAGCCATTATTCCAGAACTTGGGCTCTTAATCAGGATAAAAAGCTATGCTGCCATCTATAAGACTGTCCCATCTCAGATTTGATGATCGGAGGTTTTTAAAGCATCTTATAAATCCCATTTTGTAGACAATGACATTGAGCCAGGAAATGGGTGATGTGCCCGGGCTCAGAAAGATAATCCATAGAGAGGGAGATACAATCCCGCATCCCATGGGTCTTGTCTCTGCATTCAGTGCTAACTCACTTTTCTGGAGAACATAAACCACCTCAGCGTCCTGCATGGCACTGTGATGAAATAACAAGAATGTGACTTTTGAACCACTCAATAATGGAGGAGATGGAAATCTTCCCACCTCGTCTTGCTCATTACCGATTGTGCACGCAACACTCGCCCATCAAGATCATTTTCAAAAGATGATTACTTCAGTGTGCCCAGGCCTGCAGGACATAAGTACATGGGCAGTGGTGGTAAGAGCTATAATTATTCTTAATGGGAAAATATGCAGGTAATGACTTGGATGATCATGTATCTGTAATGTATGAGTTCCAAAGCCCAATGAAGTAATTAAGCAATCTGCAAACATGCAGGGGTAAAAGCCTGAAATGAAAAAGAACCAGGATAATGTTCCTTTTGAATAACTGGCAACTTTCTGCAACAGAAGTCATAAACAGAAGAGCTCTTTCTTTGTGTGTGTGTGTGTGTGTGTGTGTGTGTGTAATTTCTATTTATCTTTGAGAGAGAGAGAGAGAGAGAGAGAGAGAGAGAGCAAGTGGGGGAGGGGTGGAGAGAGAGAGGGAGACACAGAATCCAAAGCAGGATCCAGGTTCTGAGCTGTCAGCACAGAACCTGATGCGGGGCTTGAACTCACAAACCATGAGATCATGACCTGAGCCAAAGTTGGATGCTTAACCGACTGGGCCACCCAGGCACCCCCAGAGGAGCTCTTTTTAATCAATCTGTCCATGTATCTACCTGTCTGTCCGTCCATCCATCCATGCATCCATCCATCCTGTTTGCCTGGTCGCATAGGCAAATATTTCTACATCTTAGAGTACTAAGTATTTGTTTGGGGCCAGTTTTTCCAACTTCTCAGTTCAAAGGATAGCCTTTGTTCTTTCTGGAACGTGAATTTGCATACAGTTTTACCTTCATCGAGTGCATTCAGTTCTCTGAGTCCCTCTCTTGCTCAAGAGCAGTAGCAGGAGAGAGCAGGAATAGTGACCACGGACTGGAAAGTTCTGAGTGTGAATTCTGTCTCCTCCACTTACTACATGGTTGGCCTTGGTAATGACTCTCTTCTTTAGGGTGATGATTCTTACCTCATGGGCGGGGTTCAAAGACTAGGAGAAAGTCTCCATCGTGACAGAGCTGTGAGCTGTGCACCTATTAAATGTAACCATTATTATTATTATTAAAACAGGTTTCTTTTTCCCACTTTGTGAATGGAGACTTTGAGGCACAGTGATTTGTCCTAAGGTCTAGAACGGTTAGAGGCAGAAAACTCTTATTTTCTGCTTGTTTTGAGTACAAGGTGGTATGTTCTTAAAATGACAACAAAAACAAAAAACAGAGAGAGAGAGAGAGAGAAAGAGGAAGAAAGAAAAAGAAGTGTTGGTAGTTGATCTTGGGGATACACGATAAGCCTGGAGTTGTTCAGAGCATCAATAATAAAAGATTTTCTAACAATGGGCTCTTTCAAATGGTGGGGGTAGAGAAACTATTTGTAAACATGTAAACCAATCCAATCAAAGGGGGTCCTTTTGAGGATACTGAACCAATATATTAGTCTTCTGAAGGATTTATGGAGTAAAAGGCAGGGAGGAAATGGCCAGATTAGGGCTGTCCAGGGAGCCATTAGCAGCACTTACCGACTATTAAAGCACTCTGTCCTTAGAAAACAACAACAGAAATTTAGAGAGAAAGGGTTTTTTTTTTTCCCCTCCTCTTTGAAAACGCAAGCTCTCTGCTGCTTAAAGCAAAAATGTTGCTGTGAAGTTCGCAAGAGGTTGTCCCATGATTAATTCATGTTGTAGCTTTTAAGTTTCTGTGCAGTAGTGTCTTGGGTTATGATTTTGTCACTGTCACTAACTAAGCGGCTTCGGGCCAAATCAGGATTTTAAGCTGGGAGACCTTGAAAAGCCCACAGAAAATGTTGAGGGATGTTAGTGATGGCCCAGTAGGTGGCAGCCTTCCCTCTGAGTTAATGCCTTGCTGTTCCCTCGCTAGAGACTTGGGAGCAGAGGGAGTGGGGGAAGCTTCTGGCTTTATGTATTTAAACCAATTTCTTCCCTTTTTTTGAGGTGCCCTGGGGAAAACGGCAAGTCAGGAAGGTATGGCATTAAAATGTTTTTTCCCTGCTATTCATGTTGGATAATTGTATGCTGGCTTCTTAGATAAAGTGCCTCTTATTTAAGCTCGCATTGTTTTGTATAATGCCATGCTAAGATGCTGCATGTTCCTCCGTCTGTTGAATACTCTTACTATTTTGTTAACACTTTGTAAAAGACACTGGCTTTCTTTAGATAAAAAGGCAAGTGGGTGTACTACATGCGCAGATATAAACGGAATTTTGGGGGGTGGGAAGTTTTGTTAATGTTTCTTTCCATCTGGGTAAAAAAACCCCATGAACTCCCCTCCCTACCAAGCTCTTGTGATCACTGACCTATGGTTTGTGGTTGTAGTTCCTCATGGAGCCTGGTGTCCTTACATTTCATTCTGAAGCTCGTACTCTCCAGCAGCCTGCAGGAGAACCCTTGCTCCGTACCTTGTTGTCCCAGGGGAGGGTGGCTACTTTCTCTGATGCATCTGAAGTTGTGGGTTCAGCCTCTCTGGCTAATCCACATGTCTTTATATTTCTTGGATAAGGACAAGGAGAGAAGCTGGGCAGGTGGGGGAAGGAGAAGAACGAACATTCATCGATTCCTTACTTTATATCAGGCACTGTACTAGTTATAAATATTATCTCAATTCTTTTTTAAATTTATTTTTTATTTACTTTTTAAAAATAATATTTTTTTAACGTTTTATTTTATGTTTGAGAGAGAGAGGGTGAGCACGTGTGTGAGCGGGGGCAGAGCAGAGAGAGGGGGGGACAGAGGATCCAAAGAGGGCTCTGTGCTGACAGTAGACAGCCCCATCCGGGCCTCAACCAAACCCATGAACCGTGAGATCAGACTGGCACTGAAGTCAGATACTTAACCTACTGAGCCACCCAGGTGCCCCTGTAATTCTTTTTTTTTAAAGTTTATTCATTTATTTTGAGAGACAGCGGGGAAAGGGCAGAGAGAGAGAGGAAGAGAAAGAATCCCAAGCAAGCTTCCCACCGTTAGTGCAGAGCCCGACATGGAGCTCAATCCCACGAACCGCCAGATCATGATCTGAGCTGAAATCAAGGCCACCCAGGTGCCCCTCATGTAATTCTTAAATAAAGGGGTTGGAGCTCATGCGAATGGGATTTATACTATATTTATTTTAGGATGAGAAAACTGAGATCTCAAAGAAATTAAATAACCTGCGGAAGGTTACTCAGCTGGTAAGAGCTAGGACATGAAACCAAAGGTTGACACTGGGGATGTTCCAATTTATTTCTACTCCCCCCACTGCATTTTAAATATGCATTGGCATTTACCCTTAGGCTATGTAGAACAAGTGTTTCATCACCCCGCCTATTTTGTGAATCCTTTTGCCCTAGTATGCTAAATGCATTTCATCTTCTTTAAAACCTTTAAGAACCAGAAATATGCAGTCCTGGCTCTCAACTTGAACCTAAGCTATATTTACTCCAGAATTCAGACTTGTGTGGGCATCTCTAGAGGATCTGGTGGGTTAATCTTTAAGGGTTGCTTTGCATGAGAAGGAGGAGGAGCCCAAAGGTGGACAAAGACATGCCTACAGACTGGAGGGGAAGGGTTAGCAAGTAGTCTGTCTCTTAGGATCATTGAGCTCTGTCTGAGTGATAGAAATTATGGGGTAAAAATAAAATCTGAAAGAGTCATTTGAAAACTCAGTAAGACATATGGAGCATTCTGTACTGGGGACTCATGTTATAAGCAAGGTCAGAAAGGTATAAAGCAGAAATGTTTTCTTCATTTCCGGGCCATCCGGATGTACCGTGTCAGCCATATCAACTTTGACTTTGAATCTTTGGAGTGTCATTAGCAAATGAGAACGGGTAGTCTTATCTTGGTGAGTGGGCTGCAGCCAGAGAAATGTTTCATAATTGTTGTTATGGTGGTGAATCAGGGAAACCCCAGTTATCCACAGAAGAAGTAATGGCCAAAAGCTTTGTGTTGAGTTTAGGATTTTGAGGCAGAAGGCTCTGGCGTAGCCTCAAATGATACCAGGAGGGGCAGTTCTTACTTGATTTACTCAAAAGGCAACTCTAGTTCTCACCCATTTAATGGGTCTCTTGAGCTGAGATTCATGAGGAGGTAATGAGCAGACAAGAAATCTTGCTTAATTAGGTCTTCAGTTGATATTAACATGATATCAACATGATCTGTATTTCCTTTTATTCCCCCTTCCTGCCATCTAACCCACTTCTGAAGGGCAGAGTAATTAGTAGAAGAAAAGGGACAGACCTCATCCAGGCTTGGTGAAGGGAATATGGGTAATGCTTTTCCAAAAATAACTTTTGGAGGAGGAGGACATGATTGTTGTTGCCTTTAAGCCTTTGAAGACCTGTTTTATGAAAGAGGCATCGTACTTGTTTTGTATACCTCAAGAGGTAGAACTTGGGCCACTGAGTAAAAGGTACGGGGAGAGAGACTTTAGCTCAGTGTAAGGGAGAACTTAGAGCCTGTCAAAGCAATGCAGAGGTGGAGTGGGTTGCTTTAGAAGAGACTGAATTCTCTGCTGTTGGAGATGTCCGAGCAGATATCAGAAGCCACCTGGTGGGATTACCCGAGAAAGAGAGACTAGGAATGGTCAAAGTAGCTGACCTTTAATATTCTTTCCGAACTTGAGGTTCTGAGATTCTATGATCATCTAACTAGACTGCCTGGATTTTATTAATCTAGAGAAAGTAAGTTTTTTTTTTTAAGAGTAAAAAACCTTTTCCTATGACTGTAGTAAGTAGTCCAATAGTCTGAACAAAAAAGAGAGCTTAAGCTTCCTTGACCCTTCAGTTTGGCACAGGAGGGCCTCAATCCCCCTATTCATGAGATGAAAATTTCATAAGACTGTCTAGTGATGTTGTCTTCCTGCTTCTGAGAGTAAGTACATTGCTTCTATTCCATTGCTGCCCCATTCTTGTGCAAAGATGAGTTGCCTTACTGATAATCCATCCATAACAAGTATTTTGTGAGTTTTTTGTAGCATTTACTTAAGATTTGGCAGTTACGGGTAGAGAGTTCATTGTATAACTCACAGCCTTTCTTCATTTCCTGCCTATATTACTCTCTATCTTTTTCTTTCTTAGAACAAGGACAAAATTCTTCATGCCGATCAGTTTCGCGAACACCTAGGTTTTTCGAGATCTGATCTTCTGATCTGTATTAGTCAGGGTAGGTGACATAACATATTAACTCTAAAAGCTTACAGGCTTCCACCACAACTTTTTTCCCCTCATTTTTGGTAGACGTCCAACATGGGTCATCGAGGAGCTCTATTCCATAGAGCCACTCAGGGACTCAGGCTGACAGAGCCTCTGCCATTTCAACGCATTCAAGTCCTCCTGTATGCTTCTACTTCAAAGCAACACGTGATGTCCTTTTCAAAATCCACTGGCCAGAAGATGCCCCACGTGGTTCTACCCACTTTAAGGGGCTAGGAAATATAAAGAAACCATGGCAGAGTTGGTAAGCGTTACTGTTTCCACCTCTTACCCAAAGTAGAAACTTTCTCAACAAAGATGGCGCCCTCCTCAAAAGGAATTCTCATACCACTTACGTTCCTATTGTCAAGTTAATTTT
Source organism: Panthera pardus (assembly GCF_024362965.1). Classification (NCBI taxonomy): domain Eukaryota; kingdom Metazoa; phylum Chordata; class Mammalia; order Carnivora; family Felidae; genus Panthera; species Panthera pardus. The sequence continues at coordinate 57,861,093 of NW_026526655.1, read as the reverse complement.
GCCCACAATTCAGCAATAACTTCTGAGGTAAATCTCTAAATTAGGAAGGTAAGAACTCTGCTTGGCTGAGGTTAGTGTCTGTTGCCCAAAATAATGGGCACTATTTGAAAAGTTCAGATGAAGCCGTAATTATTCACATGCAATACATTAGACTAACTTGGAGTCACAAATTATTTCTGGTTTAGATAGAGAGTAATTATGGGGATATGGCCTTTATTCTTTTAGTTTTACTATGTCGATAGTTTTGAGCTAGGACTTTCTTAATCCAGTCTTTAATAGCATTGGTTTGCGTGTCATTATTTCTTCTGTTTGAGAACGGATTGTTTACCTCTAGTTACAGATGCTTAAGGATTTGTGTTATTTCTGACAAAGTTGATGGTAGAAGAGAAATACTCTAATCTAGGTTTTAATAGTTTCCCCAGTTTGGTTTATTTTTTCAGAAACTGCAATCTATTTGAAAAGCTTAGGCTTTCGATTTTCGCTCTGTATTGGCAGTTGTTTATGGCTATGGAATGTTCTTTGCCTCTCAGTTTTGGATAATTGCTATTCTGGACCATGATGTTGGTTAGCATATTTCTGTCAGTGAGGCATTTTGTCCCCCACTTAAAAAAATGGCTTCTAATTTAGGCTGGCCTTCCCTCGCAAGCTCTTACACAAAGGTAAACTTTTCTGAAAGATAAACTTGTGCATGGTCAGGGTGCCTCAGGCAATTCCTATAAAGTGGTTAATGTCAACACAAGTGGGACATTATCTTAGGAACATATGCTATCTCAAAATGCCATATTCATGCCAAAAAACAAACCCGTAGTTTACCGAAGCAATCAACCAGATAAAATCAAACAAAGCAAGAGCACCCACCAAATAAAAAATGTGGTAAAAGCATTTTTAATTTTGTTTTAGTCATAAATGTTGACAGTCTCTGACTCTGGCCTTCCTGCCAATGAGGGCGCTAAGACCCAGTGAGGGCGCTAAGACTCATCCAAGAGCACAGTGAGAATTCTAAGGGCCAAATGTGGGTTTTGTGTTGATGGATAATGAATACATGGTGCCCCAGAAAATCACAGGTGTGGAGGTGTTGGGATGGCTGAGACACAAAGGATCAACTAGCTTCCTGCCATGTTTACTCTTTGATTCCTTCACCTAAACATGTATGCAATTTTTACCATGTGTCATATGCTATGGCAGATGCTGGAGAAAGAACTGAGAATAAGACAATCTCTGTCCTTAAGGGGCGTGCTCTCTGTTTTCCGAATATCAAATCAAATTTTATCATTTACTTAGGAACGGGCTTCTGAACATACAGGCATTCCTCTTTATAGGTTCTGGGCTCTATAGACCAATCTCCTCCAAGCATGTTCCCAACTTTTGCCTAAAGTGTTTACCATAATATTGATATTTCTGTAGTATAGCATATGCCTCCTCTTAAAATTGAGAAAGCTTATCTTGGAAAAACTTTCACGCTACCAATTAATTCATAAATTATGTTACATAATGCAAGATCCTGGGCAGGAGGCACAAAGGCTCGGTAGTGTGGGTGTAGGAAGGGGAGGGAAAAGCGAAGAGTGGGAGGATGCGTGGGCCCTGTTGGAAGGGGTGGCGAGCTGCCTCTGAGGTGAGAGGACGGTCTTGAGGGAAGCAGAGCTCCAGTTAGATGGGTTCAAGTGGTTTTTAATGAAAGGGAGAATTGCAGATATGGGAATAGGGATAAGGGAAGCAACAGAGGATGTTGAGGCACCAGACACTAGCGACAGCAGGAAGCCATTGTCCCCCATTATTACAGGGAGGGCACAGCGTTCCAAGAGCCCATGAAAAGTCAGAGCCTCAATAGAGGGACCACTGGGCAGCAGCTGTAATAGTAGAGGGCACGGCCACTGTCAAATAAGTGATCCACTCAGATAAGGGAGGGAGAGAAAGAAGAAACACCTGGGCTCCCTCTTCTTATACCCTCTGGCCTCTTGCAGGAGACGCCAGTCGGTCAAGTTCGACTAGAAGACGACCAGAAAGGGAGGCCAAGTGATCTCGTCTAGAGAAGCCAGCTCCCTGAAGCAGAGTCACTGAGAGAAGAGGAGAAAGTGGATCTGAATGGATGGCAAATGGGGACTCACAAGTACACACGTGCAAAGAAGAAAAACAACCTGCAAACACGTGTGGAAGTACAGAATAGAATGGCTCCCCCTCTATCCATAACTTAGCTCTAGGAATCATTACTATGTTATATTGGTGGAATGAAATATACTTTATATTTCACTGTTTGAAAGAATCTAGGGGCACCTGGGTGGCTCAGTCGGTTGAGTGTCTGACTCTTGGTTTCGGCTCCAGTCATGATCTTGCAGTTTGTGGGTTTGAGCCCCGCGTTGGGTTCTGTGCTGACAGTGCAGAGTCTGCTTGGGATTCTCTCTCCCTCCCTCCCGCTCTCTCTCAAAAATAAATAAACATCAAAAAAAAAAAAAAAAGAAAGAAAGAATCTAATTCCCTATATCAAATCTCTTACTGAGTGACAGTGCAGTTTGTTGCATTGTATCTTATTGAAAGCCATGGTCTCCACTAGCTATCCTCCTTCTACTTGAAGAAGCTGGAGCTAAAAGCTATATTTCTTCGGTTGCATTGCAGCTGGGAATCTGCGTGTGAATTATGTCCAGCCTTCCAAGGGGACTTAGATGCAATTCGGAAGGCAGACGTTAGGTGGCAGCTATCTCCCTGCAGTGGAAGACGCGAGCTCTGCGAGTGCCAAGTGTAGGCAGTTATTAGACTCCATGTTCTGCTGTGGGGATGTTAGCTTCCTGGGAGGAGGACTTGGGACCATGGCAGCCCCAGTAGCCAAAACACCATTGTGTCGTGTTGATGGTCTCGGGAGCTTGTGACCCAGCCTAGCGGAGGCCTCCTGACTTTTCCCTCTTGAACCTTTCCAGTGTTTGAAACAACCCAGTTCCCTTTATTCAATCTCCTTGAGAAACTTAGGACAGTCTCTGTTTGTTGCACCAAATCCTGACCCTCATACGAGCTCAGTCCATTTGCGGAACTTAATTCGGTTCTGAAGAATGATGTGAACTCTTAGCATTTATGTGAAAAGAGATGGAGGTCTGTTGAAACCCAAGAAGCATCGTTTGGAGCAGTAAGTGATATTTAGTCTTGAAATTAAAAAAAAAAAAAGGTGTGGGGGGGAATTAATTTCCAAATGATTAGGCAGTATTATTTAATAATAGGCTCACAGGGCCCCTCAGGATTGGTATGTTCTGGAGGTATTGAGGGATCAGCTGCAGAAGGACAAGAATGGAACCAGGAGGTCTTAGGCTCAAGGAGTGTGGTCTGGGGGCACATTGGACTAGATGAGTGGTGGAGTTAGACAGTTTCTATGTAGTGTCACTGAACATGTTACCTTGCTGGCTTAAATCAATGATGAAAGTCATGTGATGAAAGCCTTCACGTGGCATTGCTACCAGTGTGGATTTGCCAAGGTGGGTTTGACTGAGGCACTAAACAGGATCTCAGACTTACCCAGAGCACAATGAGCTCTATGCTGGCTGGCCCCGAGGGCAGTCTCCATAATGGCCCCATGACAACTTGAGGCAGGAATCAGCATTTCCTTAAATTGATCATAAAGGATCCATGTTCTCCAAAGCATTTGTGAACAATGAAAATTTTACTGGTTTCATGGAAGAGACTAAAGATGTGATTTACATTGCATATGCTAGAGTCTTCCACTAAAAAAATCCATTTAGACTTAACTCTGTTCTCAAGTCTTTCGTTTGGCCAGTAGCCAGAAAATTGGCTGCTTATTTTCCTACGCAAGCCATATTCTTGGCAAGTCTATCAGAGATATTGGTGGACACTTTTGGAGGTGGACAGAAAAGGCTTGGGACAGCTGATTACAGCAATAGATTCTTGACATCAGATTAGGATGAGCTCTCCAATCAACCCTTCTAATATCTCTAATAGGTGAAGGTAATGCTGGGACCTTTCTGCATTTCTCTCTCCAGTTGTGAACTGAGATAATAGCATTTTATTCTCATCTCCTTTGCTATCTCCATTCTTGTCAGATTATCAGGCAACAATTTTCTGTTTCCTGACAATAAGAAAGTGGATAACTGCAGTTTCCTTTTCTCTAACTGCTTCAGTGGTTTTTGTAGGTGAGAAATCATATTTAGGCTTCAGCTCCTATAGTCCTAGAGATTCACGGTTCAATCTGTCAGCAGCCCCAGGCAATAATTTCTTCACATAACTGCCACAGTAAAGTGCCCAAATAATATAGCAGAAAAGTGTCTGCTAAAAATGAAATTATATAAACAATATAGTATTGGGGGCTCAACCATTTACAAGTGTCGGCCATGTTTCTACATGTACTTCCTCACTTAATTCATGCAACACACCTTAAGGTAAGTGTCATCAGCTATGTTTCAGAGTTGAAGAATTTGATGCTGAGAGAAGTTCATTCCCTTGTCTGGGCTGTAGAGCTAATAACTAGTGAAACTTAACATCAGTCTCAGGTATGAGTTAGAAGCATGTGCGTGTGTGCGTGTGTGTGTGTGCGTGTGTTGGGGGGGCAGGAAAGACACAATCACAGGAACAATCACAGCCCCCCAGCACAGTCTTCAGGAATGATCCCTTTCAACAGCCAAACCGAAGGGAAAATGCTAACCTTACCCTGTGGCTGAGGCCGTGGTGAAAAGACAAAGGGGGGAAGCTGGGAACTAAGACTACAAAACGTGTGGAGAAGGTAATCCATTTCAAGGAAATAATTGCCTTAGCATAATATTTAATTGCAATAAAATCGGTGCTTGAACATTGAAAAAAATTAGAAAATATAGATCAAAATAAGAAAACGGAAGCATGTTCTTACTACCCAGGGGTTACCCCTGTTTCCACCTTGATCAAATGTACTTCCGGGTGGATGTGTGTATAAGCACGTGTTTTTTAAATTTAATGTATTTTTGGGGCGCCTGGGTGGCTCAGTCGGTTGGGCGTCCGACTTCGGCTCAGGTCATGATCTTGTGGTCCATGAGTTCGAGCCCCGCGTCGGGAACTGGGCTGATGGCTCAGAGCCTGGAGCCTGCTTCCGATTCTGTGTCTCCCTCTCTCTGTGCCCCTCCCCCATTCATGCTCTGTCTCTCTCTGTCTCAAAAATAAATAAAACGTTAAAAAAAATTTAAATTTAATGTATTTTTTAAAATTTATTTTGAGAGAGAGAGAGAGCGCGCACACGCGTGAGAGTTGGCGAGGGGCAGAGAGAGAGAGAGGAGTGAGAGAATCCCAATCAGGTTCCATGCTCAGTGTGGAGCCTGATGCAGGGCTCAAACCCCATAAACAGAGAGATTATGACCTGAGCTGAGATCAAGAGTCAGGTGATTAACCAAAGGAGCCACTCAGGTGCCCCTATCTGCATGTGTTTTTAACAGAAGAAGATCACATTAGACATACCGTGTTGTGACCAGATTCATTCAGTTAACACCTTCTATCCTTTGACAACAACAAATCTGCTCTCTGGCTTCCGCACTAAACTATGTGTTGTATGCGATAACCCCCACGTCTGCCAGGGCTTGCTTCCATTCCTGCTTTTTTCCAGAACCTGGCTACGTTATTTTCACAGTAGCATCTTACCTATGCCCCCAAATTTTCATCTCTTCTTTCAAGTATAAAGGTAGAAGGCAATGGGATTTAAATAAGGATTTAGATGTATTTTTTTAAAGTTTATTAGAGAGAGAGAGAAGGAGAGAGAGGGAGTACACGTGAGTAGGGGAGGGGCAGAGAGAGAGGCGGGGAGAGAGAGAATCCCAAGCAAGCTCTGCACTGTCAGTGCAGAGCCTGATGTGGGGCTCAATCCTGTGCCTATAAGATCATAACCTGAGCCGAAACCAAGAGTCAGCCGCTTAACCAACTGAGCCACCCAGGCGCCCCTAAATAAAGATTTAGAATCAGATTAGATATCGTAAGTCCTTTATCTGGAATCCAAACTGTGTGTTTGTGTACACATGCCCATGAATGTATTGTATATATTAACGAGATAGAGATAAATGACAAACACTTGGTCTGGTACCAGCCTCCTGCCTCTCTTTGCATAGTTTCTGAAGTTACAGTTCTGTTCAGTGATAACTAATGTGGGAAATGATGATTCAGGGTGCCCCAAGCTCTGACATGGCTTCTGGATCATGACCAAAAGAAGCTTCATGTATGTGAGGGTTACTTGGGTGTCAGAGGTTGGAGCAATTATTCCCGTGTTGCAAGCATCGAAACAAAAACATCCCGCTAACTTTGTTACATCCGTTCTTGAAAGGCTGGGATAGGTCTTGTTGTGCGGGACAAGGTTCTCTCCGGAAGGTGAAATAAACATAGGGTCATTACTTGGTCTTGCTGCTTTTCTACTTTATACAGCCTCTTTGGAGCATTGTTTTTCTCCCTCAAACTTAGCGCCCTGCTTTGTTATGCTATAGCGATCGAAAAAACTACCTCCAAAATTGTGTTGGGTTGATGGGACACTTTGCTATGGAAATTTATTTTCATCTTAAAAATTATAGCACATATCCCAACTGGGGATCACCATGCTTAGTAAGTAGCATGCTGATATATGCCAATTGATAGTTGATGCTGTTTATTGTGTTATCAAATATTTAATTATTGATATTTTATTGAACTATCATGAAGCTGGCTAACTAGTCTTGCAATTTTTTCTTGGAGTCTTCCCATTTTATTGCATTCCGATTCTTTATAAATTAACAAGGGTAACAACACTCGGTATAAAAGGGGATAATAAGACCTACATAATGAGAAGTTTCCTAATGCATAAACTGAGGTGTTACATGCAAGATGTTTAATGTGCATTTGGTCAGAGAAGGCGACAGATGTTACCAGTAACAGGAGAAAAAAAGACTAAAGAGCACGTGGGAGGTCCTCCTGTCCATAATGTGGAAGATCAGGGGTTTGACTTTGGGTCCTGTGACTCCACGTTCAGTGCTCTTTGCCTCACTATGTAGTGTTGTGCTGCTGTCGGTTCTTTAAGTGTATCTCTACAAATGAATGCTTGATACAATGGAAAGTGCTGAAATACATTCTTGTGGGAGATTGTGAAACTGTCTTCTACAATGTTGTAAAGACGAGGTATGTTTTTGGATCTGGAGTAGTTTGGGCAGTCTTGCATGTTGGGGTGTGGTAGACCAGAGGGACTATCGGTCCTGAGATTTCTCTCTATCCCTCTCAGACCTTCCAGTCTGTTAAGTGTGACACAGAACTCAGCCAGATGAGAAACCTGTCTCATTGGGGGCTGAACAGAGGCTGCCTCCCTTTCCCTCTCCAGACCCCACTCCCACCCCCCAGCTTTAGGGAGTAGGTAACATTTCACAAGCAAAGATGTGGCTGAAAAGGAACACCTAGGAAAAAGGATCAAATGATTCTGATGGTTGTTTCTCTTTGACCAAATTCACAGAGGACTGAGAAGCCACAAAACAAGAGAACTAAAATAGCGATTCTAATCTAGACTAATGTGTGTTGTTTAGTATTTACTTCTGTCAGTACATTAATCATGTCTGATTATGCTTCACGCTAAAGTTATATTAAAAAAGCCCTAATGATAACATTGATGCATTGTCCTTTGTTGTGAGTATAAAGACTTAATTTGATGAATAGAAGTTAAGAAAATGTTTAATCTTCCATTATAGTATAATGATTGAGATTCATCCATCTGTTCCACAATAATAATAATTTATCATGAATGAGAGCATGCTTATAAAATTATGGAGGCACATAACAGAAATAGGTTTCTTTTTCCTACTTCCAAAATTTTGACCTTACCCCCTTTTAAGTGACCTATGTTTTTATCTTTAAGATTATTCAGTATAGTCCAGATTTCCCCCACGTAGGTCATTATTCATTCAACATTGTCATTATTTCTTCTTGGAGAGAGTAGAGGATAGACGATGATGGGGGCTTGTAAACATCCCAAGCACTAAATTTCCTCATTTCTATCTATTTAGAAGACTTGTACCAATGTATCTATTTCCTTCCTCTCTCATTTAGTCTGTTTGAAGGTTTTATACAGAAAATTTGAATGTTGGTGTTTCTATCCAGCTAACCTTGACCTGATGCTCTGAATTAAAGGTAAGTTTCTCGAAGTTGGGGTTGACTGCAGAGAAGATGTGAAGGCATGGTTGGGGTAAGCCAGGATAACAAGTTGCCTTTCATCATGCAATATATTCTTTACATTTTCATTTTTACCTTGAGAAAACACACAGGAGGGTGAACGAGGGGACAGTCCTCCATGACTATTTTGGCAACTTTAATGTCTGTAATGACAGGGAGTTCTCTCCTCAAGCTTAGATGGAACCAGGAGATGGAAATGCTTGACAGAGTTATTAATGATCTAGAGGGAGGAACCAACAGTCCTTTGTAAATTCACTAGTGAAATTAGATGGAAAGGTGTCAGGGCATCCATGTGGAGAGTGGAAATGCCCAAGAAGGATGAGATCTTTTGGCAGAGGAGTGATTCTGTCTGGACGTTGATGATTTAATTTATCTTGGAAATAACTTCCAGTTCTCCAAACGAGTGGACTTGAGGGTAGAAAAAGTTACTAGGAAAAAAAGAAGTATTTCTTCTGAAATCCAAGCCACGCCAGGATAGGAGGATGAAAGACGTTAGTATCATAAAGGAGTCTATGTGGCAATGGAACGAGAGAAAAAGGCCAGCTGACATGCTGACTGCATTAGGAGAGCCATGAAAAAGGGCATATGTGCAAAAAGTTTAGGGAATTAAAAAAATTTCAAATACACAAATAATTTAAAAATATACATCCGTGTTCCCATTCCAGTAGCATTTGCTGTATTTCCTTCAGATCTATTTTTTTCAGTCATAAGTTTTTACAGATGCCGTTGAAATCTCCTTTTATTTCCCTTTGATTTGCTTGGCCTCTTCAGAGACAGCATTTTTAGGAAGTAAGTGTCTATTCTGCCTTTCTGTGTCTTTATCCTTTTCTTGGGTGTGCGTGTATCTGTGTGGAGTCTTAACTTCCACACAACTGACATCACACTGTATACACTTCCTTCAGCAACTTACTTTTTGTACTCAGCATGGTCTCCAATATATAGTATTATACTGCATGAATAGATCGTGATTTGTTTGTCTCTCCATTGGTGACTCAGGTTGTTTCCAACATTTGGCTGTTAAAACCAATCGGCAGTGAACATCTTTTTACGTGTCTCTTTGGGAATTTATGTGAGATTTTTCCCCCCCGTAAAATATAGCTCTTAGAAGTGGAATAGATGATCATCAGGTATGTACATATTTGAGTTTTCTAGATTTTTACCAGATTGTTCTCCAACACGTTTGGACTGCCTTATCCGCCTACCGGCAGTATGTATCGTTTTGCCACATCCTACACTTTTCAACTTTTTTGTCAACTGATGTAGTTCTCTAAGGTTTTTAATATCAAAAGAGGCCTCAATGGCCTCTTCAGGTCCTTTTTAGGTCTAAGAATCTGTTTATCTCCATCACACAGGATTATATCCCACTGTGACACTCCTATTCTGACCTAATGAAATTGCTGTTTCAGTAAAGATTGACACATCGTAGCCTAGTATCGTGCCCAGCCTAGCCCAGTTTTGAATGTTGGTATTTTTGAAATTCCTGGTGTTGCAATAATAGGACATCAGTGTTGTCAGATCTTTAATGCCGGACACATGCGAGGAATTTGTGTAGGAATGTGTGTCCTCTGCCATGTGGACCAAGAATGCCATCTAATTTGTGCAAGACAGAGCATATGTTTTGTGGGGATCCTGGGCCCCTGCCAGGGAACTTTGGGGAAGTTAAGAAGCCAGCCCCACTCTGTCTTACTTTCTGGGAACATAATGGGCTCAGGCAGCCTTCTTTTCCAGTCCTGATTCTTTCCACGGCAGAGAGAGAAATTCAAAGCCCTCAGATCTGGGACAAACCCCAAACCTGGCAACCTAGCACACAAATACAGCCATTTCTAAATGCATTCCTCCCAGGATATAGAGAAGTGTTTTAAAAAAATGACAGCTTGAAGAAAGATGAGTCTGTATGAGCCATAGTAAACTAGAGAATATAACTTGAACTTGAGACAGCAGACCGGAGTTTAAACGAACACATGTATTCTATCAAACAGCTAGCAAAACTGCTGAAAAGCCACTAGAAGCAATCTAAATTGATGAGATTAATGGATTAGCATGTACTAATACGTATGTATTGTGATAGGAGGCTGCAGTCAGTATGAAAAATAAAGAACTCATATAAGGCACAAGAGTAAGGTCAAAATAACCAGAATGGGTCCCACTGGAGGCCAAGATTATAGAATCCCCATCCCCTGTGGCTCTTCCCAAGTGCCTTAGTGGGGGCAACCTGCCAAGAGAGCTTTTCTTCCCTTGTACTTCTTCGGTAAAACAGAGAACTAGTTTAGCAATAAAAGTTGCTAAATGCAAAAGATAAAGGTGTGTGGCTGGAGGAACCCTTCCACGTAGATGAACTAGCTTACGGTGATTCATTGAAAAGAGAAATAGCGGGTACATTATCTCTGGGATTATTAGCTGAGATTTGAAACTGGAGCTAAAGTCTATCCTGAACCACTGCGTTATGCTGCTCCTCCTTTAAAGCATTGTTTACTGCTTCTTTCCTGCTTTTTATACAAATAGAAAACACGCAGCTGTGCATTTCAACTTGAATGACCATTCCCAGTTGGTTCCGTTATCTTCTAACCATTTTAATAAACCAACTCCTCAGATAGAAAAATTGGGTTAAAAAGGGTTGTTTGTCCTATCCTGTTTACTTTGACAGATAAAATATAATTTTAGCACTGCTCTTTTGATGTAAACATACTAACATTGGAAGCGTAAATAAACTATCAGGCCAACCAAATAGTAATTATTTTGACATTAAACAAGATATCCGTCTGCTTTCCCCGAATAAATAATCTCTGATGGCATCTAAAAGACAACAAGACCAGGAAGCATTCAGGGCACTAATGTATGCACTACATGGGGATAAAAGAAGCAAATGTTGGTGGATCAAAGGGCCCCCCCCCCCCAGCAATGAGTAACATAACACTCATCTCAAATTAAATAGCCATCTCCATGATGTGATGCAGAGTTGTCTACCCCACGTTCTTTAGCAGCTGGAAAAAGAGAAGCAGTCTTCCAAGGAGAAAGAGGATCAAGGAGGAGGAGGGTGGAGACGACTGGGGCAAGGGCAGAGAAGGGGAAATAGAGAACAGAAGAGAGGAGGCTATTTTGTGGCTCCTTGTGCTCTAAGGATTGCTCTAGGGCATCTCATTTCTTTTTTTTTTTTTTAATTTTTTTTAACATTTATTTATTTTTGAGACAGAGAGAGACAGAACACGAATGGGGGAGGTTCAGAGACAGAAGGACACACAGAATCCGAAACAGGCTCCAGGCTCCGAGCTGTCAGCACTGAGCCCGACGCGGGGCTTGAACTCACGGACTTCGAGATCATGACCTGAGCCTAAGTCTGAAGCTCAGCCGACTGAGCCACCCAGGCGCCCCTAGGGCACCTCATTTCAATACAATGGCACTTAGGGTTCTTTGTCTTAACCCATGGCTGCTTGTGTCCTAGAGGAGTGCTATTTAAAATACTGGGGAATCTTTGAGAATGTGATGAAAATATTGGGGCATCCACAGAGAAAAACGCAAAGCTGTACGCGCAAACATTTGTGCATAACTTCAGGGGACTCAAAGATTTGTTGAGGCCCAGCCACGTACCCCAGGCCACTTCTGCTTCATAGATCCCAGGAAAACAATCTCTCCTTTAGAAATCGTTCACGAGCACTGGGTGTTGTAGGTAAGGGATGAATCCCTGGAATCTACTCCTGAAGCCAAGACTACACTGTATGCTAGCTAACTTGACGACAAATACAAATAAATAAATAAAATAAAGACAAGCACAAACAAACCCGAAGGGTTGGGGGCGGGGGAGGGGGGGAAGAAAGAAAGAAACTGTTCAACCACTGTATAAGCACCGAAAGTGTTCTTGGTACTAGGTGGATACAAAAGAAAAGTCCAAGTTGAGTCACTTGACTTTTGACGTTAAGGCTGATTTTCAAGACAAACCCACAAAACACATAGAGATTGATGAGATGTAGTCATAACAGCAGACCTTTGCCCTTAGTGCATGCAATGGCTTTCAATATAGTGTCGGTGGTTCTCAGATTTCAGTGGGTTTCCGGAATCCCCAGATTGCTGGGCCTGGCCCCAGAGTTTCTGATTTAGTAGGCCTGGAGTGGGGCAGAATTTGCATTTCTGGTTCCCAGGTGACGTGCTATCGTATGTGAGGTCATACTTTGCAAACCAGTGTATTAACGGCAAGGTTCACAGCAATCCTTCGCTGTAGGTTCTATTATTATCCCCGATTTATAGATGAGGAAGCCAGAGGCCAGAGAAGAGAAATAACTTGGTTCAAGGTTGCACAGTTGACAAAAGGTGGAGCCAGAGCTGAAGTGCAGGCAGTCTGGTTCCAAAGCAGGGATTGGTGAACCTTTTTTTTTTTTTTAAGTTTATTTACCTTGAAAGAGAGACACAGCTGGTCCCATGCATGTGTGAGCGGGGGAGGGGCAGAGAAAGAGGGAGAGAGAGAATCCCCAGCAGGCTCCCTACTGTCAGCTCAGAGACCGACACGGGGCTCAATCAAAAGTCAGAGTCTTCACCGACTGAGCCACCCAAGTGCCCTGGGAGTGGTAAGCTTTCTTAAAGGGCCAAGCGATACTTTAGGCCTACAAGCCTTAGGTGGTGTCTATTACAAGTACTCAATTCTGCTGTCGTAGCGCAAAGGCAAACGCAAACGATACTGAAATGAATGGGCACCACTGTGTTCCATTAAAACTTGAATTACAAAAACAGGTGCCTGGCACCTGGTCTATTGCTTGCTGACCACTCTCTGGAGTCTTAGTTTTTTAAGCCTTCAATGTAAAATGGCTGTATCAATAGCCCTAAAGATTGTTAAAAAACAACAACAATGCCTATTAAATACTTAGCACAGTGCCTGACAAATAACGAATCAAAACCTTGGGGCCCCTGGGTGGCTCAGTCGGTTAAGTGTCTGACTTTGACTCAAGTCACCATCTCCCAGATTCATGGGTTGGAGCCCGGCGCTGGGCTCCGTGCTGACAGCTCAGAGCCCGGAGCCTGCTTCGGGTTCTGTGTCTCCCTCTTTCATTGTCCCTCCCTTGCCCGTGCTCTCTCTCCCTCTCTCTTAGAAATTAAAAATAAGGTGAAAAAACCCTCTTTGCCCTCATTATCATTTCTGAGAATTCCCAATGTCACAGATAAGTGCTACATTCCAAGTCTAGCTAAGGGATGGGACCTTTGGCCCAGTGTGGGGGCTGGGGTAGTGGCGGTTGAAGGGAAGCCTCCCAGGTTCCTCTGGGACCCAGCCTCGCAGCCTCCTCCAGATTCTTCTGCTGCCTGGTCTTTGGAGGGAGAGCCTCCCCAGTCTGATGGATATGCATGAGAACGGCATGCAGCTGTCACACAATTGCTGTATATTCATCATGACAGTCATTGATAAGCACTCTTAAAGCTATTGTTCTTTATGTTCAGCTACCTTGTCTAGAAATTGGGGATAATAGTACCTCTCGCGTGGAGTCGTTCTGAAGATTTAAGCGTAGAACACTGAAAACGGTGTCTGACATGTGCTAAACATTATTTTTGTTATTGCAATAATTTGGTGTCACCCTCCTGAAAACCCTGTGAAGCCCTGGGAAGGGCAGGTTGTTATTATCTCTATTTTCCAGGCAAGGAACCTGAGGCATAGTAAAGTGGGATGTTCTTTTCTCCCCCCAGGCTTGCGCAGCTCTGGACGTAAAAGCTCCAGATTTCCGGTTCATGTCTTTTGTCACTGGCCCGGAACCAAAGTGACGTTTTCTCTTTGATCTCAAAGCTCTTTGGGAGACTCCTAGTAGGGTCTTGAAGGATCACTTTCTTAACCCGAAGGTTCCCTTTCTCTAAGCGTGAGTCTTCTTGTCGCAAGAGCCACCCCCACCCCGCCCTGCCCGCCCTTCCAGTTCACTGTGGATTTACAAAGAAGAAATCACCAGACCTGTTGGGACCGATGTGACCACACGGGGCTTTCAGGTGTGTGCATAAACATCCTGGGCTTCAACGCGGGTAAATGAATTAAACCGAGCAGAAGAATTCTTTAGCTTTCTTCCCCGTCCCTTGGGGGACGGAATAGGGGTGAGGGGTGGTGGAGAAGGAGGGGTACTTGTGTGATGCCGGCTCGAGGCCTCCTGCTAGATGTTGACATTAATGCGGGACACTGGCTTGGTGCTTGCCAATTATAAGCCCTTTCACATGTATTATCTCATTATCCCTCATGATAACGCTGTGAACAGATGCTGTGCAGGCCAAAAGACTGCGGCTCAGAGGTTCGGTGGAGAGCACAGGATTATTCAGCCAGAGAGGACTCAAAGCCAGCCCTCCGCACCCGCAGTCAGCCAGGGCCTGGGGCTGAGCGTGGGAATGGATGGGCCAGGGGGAGAAGTGTCTGAGGTCCTGGGTGTTGTGAAGAGGGCTTTCTCCAGAAGCAGAGGAGCCAGAGGGCCCAGCCCTGGGAAGGGCAAAGGGCAGGAGGGGACCACCTGCCCTTAACGGGGCCTGTTTTGCACTCAGGGGATGCTGAGATCACCCTATGCCCAGTCTGCACGAGGAAGTTTTCCAGGATCAGACAGCGGGCCTGGCTCCACTTTCTGTTTCTTTAAAGAAGGAGAGAGGGAAAAACCCCAACTGTGGTGAGATTCAAAATATCAGACAGGGGCAAAATAGCTCTCTCTGCTGGCTATTTCTAGTAGTGGCAGCAGGCACAAAACCAGCCCCCAAATATTTTATGCTCATGGGATCCACAAGAGGAAGAAGACGCTGAACGACTGTTCCTCCAGATCCTGTTCTTTCTAGGTATGGAAGCTGTCGCATCAGTCATCTCTCTACAGATCGACTTGTAGCTCCGCCCCCCCCCCCATCCCTCCATATACCTACAATTTATTTTGCTCTTTATACCAGGGACTTTATAGTCATTATTTCGTTTAAGTTTTCTTATTGTGGCATTATTTAAACCCCCTTAACAATTGGGGGATGTTTGGAGACATGAAGTAAGTTTACCAGTCACCTAACTTGTTACTGGCAGAGTCTGTTTTCAGGTGCAAGTTGGACTGCAAATCCCATGCTCCTCCTCTCTCTTCTCTGACCGATCACCTCGGGAGGCTTTGTCGTGGATATTTGCCAGCACTGCTGCTGACCCTGATATGCCATGGTCTAGCGCAGTGGTTATGCATCAAGGTCACCGAGACGCATTAAAAATACTGATCAGATTGAACATCAGATTGAAACTTCTGAGGGTGAGGTCCCCGAATCTCTGTTTTACAAAATTCTTCCCAGGCAGTTCTGATGGAGACAGCTGAGTTCAGGACCACGAACTGGCATCTGTAAGGCCCTACTCGGGTACTTTTTTTTTAATGTTCATTTTTGAGAGAGAGAGAAAGAGAGAGCACAAGCAGGGGAGAGGCAGAGAAGAGTCTGAAGCAGGCTCCAGGCTCCACGCTGTCAGCACAGAGCCCGACGCGGGGCTCGAACCTACGGACCACGAGACTGTGACCTGAGCTCAAGTCGGACGCTTAACCAACTGAGTCACCAGGTGTCCCTGTGCTGGTGCTTTTAATACTTCTAGCACTTTCTGATCTTTAACTTCATTTCCTTTTTCTTCTAAGAGTTTTTTAAAATATTTATTTTTGAGAGGGACAGAGAGAGAAAGAGAGAGTGTGGGGTGGGGCAGAGAGAGGGGGACAGAGAATCCAAAGTGGACACTGACAGCAGACAGTCTGATGCAGGGCTCGAACTCATGAACTGTAAGATCATGACCTGAGCCGAAGTCGGATGCTTAACTGACTGAGCCACCCAGGCACCTCATTAATGTCATTTAAAGCTTTCGAGAAGGGACACACATAAGTAAAGAGAGAGGCTCAGGAAGCATGCTGGCTGATCTCTGAGGCTCAGCTCTGCCCCACAGAGCAGGAAGAGGACAGATTAGTTGGGGACTTCCTCTGGACAAGTTCCTATGTGAAGCGTGCAGATTGATTCGAGGTGGCTGCATGGAAAGTGTTCGCCCACAGTTGGGGAGAAGAGGAGAAAAACTGGAGGCCCTGGCCATAAAAGAGCCTGCTTCTCCAAGGTAATGCAGAATGGAGAGAGAACAGATTAAACCGAGCTGGTGGGCAGAAACAGATGATGAGCAAGCCAGATTTATTAGTTAGGATGCTGTTGGCTGTTGGAACAATGAGAACCCAAACATACAATGGCTCATTTATTTCTCACAAACCAAGGCACATGTTTCAGGTTGGTAAGTGACCTTCTTCCATGAGCTGATTCATGGACCCAACCTCCTTCCATCTTGTGGCTCGTTTATCCCCTGGGGCCTCACTGTCTTCTGTGCCCAGCCAGCGGAGGGAGACCGAGAAGGGGGAGGAACACATCTACTTCTTGAAGGCCTTAGGTTTCTAGCCATCTTCTAGGAGATCTTGACTACACACCCACCCCTAACTAAAGGGAAACAAGGAAACACAGTTAATCTGTGTGCCCAGAAAAGAGAAGAACACAATAGCTATGTTCAGCCAGTCTCTGCTACATCATGTGAGAATCCCGTGGCCCCCCAAGCCTGTGGTTAGGAGAGAATCCTATTGATGGCAGCTAAGGTAAAGCTTAGAATGACTCTGGACAAGGTGGATCAATGCTTGGAACTTAAACTACTCAAGTAATAGGTGACTGGATGTGTGTTACATATCAAGGAAATTCTATTGGAACTCCAGTGGCAGAAAAGAGCATAGAAAAGGCAGCAGGAAGGAAATAACTAGCGTAGAGCTTTGCCAACCAAACAAGCGAGGGAACTGTGCCCCAGTGTTCAAAGGTCACATGGAGAATTTGGCTGAGATCATTCATTAATTTAACCAAGGGCTGAAATCCCTTCCTCTGTGCCTTGTACCAGGTTATAGCAACAATACAACTTGGATTGGTTTAAACAATCAGGGAAGTTATTGGCTTACAAAACTATTATGCATATTGTTATAGGGTGGTGTTCAGACAAGAGCTGATCTTTAAAGCAGTCATTGAGGGGCACCTGGGTGGCTCAGTTGGTTAAGTGTCCAACTTCGGCTCAGGTCACGACCTCGAGGTTTGTGAGTTCCAGCCCCCCATCGGGCTCTGTGCTGACAGCTCAGAGCCTGGAGCCTGCTTCAGATTCTGTGTCTCCTTCTCTCTCTGCACCTCCCCAGCTCATGCTCTCTCTCTCTCTCTCTCTCTCTCTCAAAACAAACAAAAAAAAAACATTAAAAGAAAAGCAGTCATTAATGTCAGGAAGATTTAAATTTCTTTCTATTTCTCTGCCCTGCCTTCCTTTTCATTTGCTAAGTAACTACTTTTGTAAAAGTAAACTCAACCATTTATCTCACAAAAAAAGAACACTTAATACGAAACATGTGAGGACAGAATCTCAGAATGAAGAATCATCCTTTAAATTGAATACATCTAACTTCACGAAAAGTCATGACATTGTTCTTATCTTTCCTCCCGACTTTTGCCTTGAATCAGTGGCACTGTCATCACGGATGAGCGTGTGTTCATGACCTGCTCATCACACTGGGACAGATGTTGCCCCTCTCCAAATGTGAGATAGTCTAGTGCTCTCTGTGGGCTCAGGAGGCTCTTGAAAGAAGTGTATGTCTTTCCTCTAGCCTACTAGGGAAAGGTAGATTTGTTTGGACCTTCCCATATAGCCCCAGAAAATACTTCACCCACTCCAACACTCACCCTCTATATCTGCAATGCCATGATGCAACCTCCCTGTCTCTTCCTCAATACCCAAGCCAAATGATCCAGTGTTGGTTCTGTTCTGGAAAGTAATACCAATACCAGGACCAATACCAACCCCCAATTCCGGGACCACCACATTCTAGTTTGTTGACTAGAATAGTAATATCTATATTTAGGTTGGAAAAATTGAATTGTATTAGTACAGACTCTAATAT
This sequence comes from Panthera pardus, assembly GCF_024362965.1. Taxonomy (NCBI): domain Eukaryota; kingdom Metazoa; phylum Chordata; class Mammalia; order Carnivora; family Felidae; genus Panthera; species Panthera pardus. The sequence goes on along the minus strand of NW_026526655.1, from coordinate 57,843,076 downwards.
TATCCAATCCTATTAGTACAGACGCATAGATTTATGTGAAAAAAGTCCAGAGATTTTGACCTATGACATGTCATATGGGGCAAAGTGTCAAGAAGGCCCCTAAGTTGGCTTACATTAATAGATAGAGCCCAGGTCGCGGTAGGTAATCATTTCACCATTTTGTCACTAGAGGGTCTTGTTCAGTTCTGGGCAATCATTTTAACGAGACCATTCACCAACCTCAGTGGTTTCTGAAAAGAACGGGTGATGGTGGGAAAGATCTGAGCATCAAGTCACATGGAAAATTGTTGAAGGAACCAAAGATTTTTATCTTGGAGAAGAAAAGATCAAGACGAGTTTGATAACAGGGCACCCTGGAGCTGAGGTGTATTTAGCTTTACTCTAAATCCAGGGGCAAACCAGGCCAATGGAAGGAAATTATAGAGAGTTAAACTTAAGTCCAAATATAAAGAAAAATGTTCTACTAACTACAGTTTTCTGAAAACAAAATGTGCTGTTTAGAAAAGAGGTGAGCTTCCCATTAAGAATAGTGCAGAAGGGATCCTTGCTTGAATGGTACCTTTTAGTTCTGACATTTTCTGAAAGGGCTTTGGGTTTTGGGAAAAAAGCAGGAGCAGAGTAGGAGCAGAGTAAACTCTCCCAGGAGACGGAAGATGATTCAAGACACTGAATAAAATATGAACACTAGGCATAAAAATTATGCCTCTTCATTGTTACATGTCATTGATTGCAAGTTTGATTGCCTTAGCTCCTCCTTTCCTTTTCCGTCCCCTGACGGGCCCTTCCTGTAAGTAGTCCATATTTAAGGGGCACCTGGGTGGCTCAGTTGGTTGAGTGTCCAACTCTTGATTTTGGCTCCAGTCATGATCTCACGGTTTGTGGGTTGGAGCCCTGCACTGGGCTCCTCACGGAGTCTGCTTGGGATTCTCTCTCTCTCTCCCCCTCCCCCACTAGTGCGTGTATGCTCTCTCTCAGTCTCTCTCTCTCTCAAAAAAAAAAAAAAAAATTAGTGCATATTTAAATCCCATTCAGCCTCTCTAAAACTTTCCTGATTCCTAGGCTGGAGGGTCTTCCTCCTTTGAATTTCTGTAGCAAATTGTGTGTAATTATTTTTTTTAAAGTTATTTTAAGGCTTCCATTAGAAAGTAATACACACTTATTATAGGGATACAATCTAGTCCTGCAGACATATTCAATTACTCCTTCACTCTACTACTAGACCATTACATCACAGCTATGTGTTAATGGGAAATATACTTCAACTCTCTTTTCCTGTTTTCTTTTTTACAGAGGGAGGATAACAATATAACTATTTCGTAGGGTTTTTGAGAGATTAAATGAGTTAAATATATAAAACAGTGCTTCATTAGATGTCGTTATTCTAAAAATTAACAATCATTGACATAGAAAAAGAGAAAGAAAAGAAAGTCACACATAACTTCACCACCCAAACACCATCAAAGTTTGCTATGTTTTCCCTGACTTTTTCTTTGACATAACTGTGACCACATTGCAAATATCATTTTGTCCTCATTTTTTTACTTTATATTAAAACATGAGATGTTCTTAGCTTATTAAACTCTTCATGAACCTTAATCTAAAGGGCTATATGATGATTTACCATATGGCAATGCCATGGCTTATTACTAATTATTGTCATATTTATTAAGTTATTTTCCACAGTGAGGTTGTTTGCAATCTTATTATAAATCATGCAGTGATGGATGGTCTTGTGGTATCTTTTCTCCCCCAGCACATTCACTTTCTCCACCATTAGCGTGAGCTTCTGGAGGCCAGAGACCAACGTTAGGCCTTGGGAATATAAGTAAGGACGTTTCCTTTCCTCTGGATACTGATTTGCTATGTCATGTGTCAAAGATCACTGAGCAAAATTAAAAGTAAATTAGTGAAATTATCATTGTAATTTTGATTGAAGAAGAATGAAGGGTTTGAAGGATTAAAAAAGATGAGAAAATGAGGTCTGGAAACACAAAATTAACCAGTGAACCACCTATGGTCCCACTTCTAGGTAGGGAGACATAGTGTTATTCCCGTAAGGAACAGAAACACAATACGGAACTTTGATCTTTCATTAGATTTAGTGTTTCCAGGATGATTTTAGAGTTATGGCAGTCTCTTTGCAAAGCCTAGAACCTGAAATTTTCTTTGCATCCTTATCTGAAGTATATTAGCTGACACTTTTTCTTTTCAAAAAGCAAGTCCCTTCTCCTAGAAAGAATAATATCAGTAATATCTTGACATTGAGCAGTCCTTACTTTTATAGACCCTGCATTTCCAGCCCTGTATTGTCACCATTCGTTTCACCTGCAGGTTTGTTGGAGATATCTTGCCTTGCGAAGTGCCTCTGAAAAGTAGCGTGCAGACGGCCTTTGGCAAATTCAAACATGAACATGTGAAAAGTATACTGGGTGACTTTTTTATTTAAGGAAATGAAAAAGTCGGTCATTTTTTTTAAGTGTCTAGTCAATGCTGTAACTTATCTTTTGAGTATAATGTTTGTATTTTACATACTTCTTGTAGGTAAATGGCCTCTGTAGGTAATAATCTTCTTTGATTTTGTTTCCAGTGACATCTTTCTTCTTGGTCATTTATAGTTGTCACCTGTCAGGCTAGCAGAAGGGATGGCTGGCTAGCAAGCCAAGGGTTCCCCCACCTCCCTCCAGATCCATGGCCCCCACTCAGTCTGCTTCCCTGTAGGCCTTTGGGAGGGTTAGAACATGAGAGGATGAGGGTGATTCCTCCCTTCCATCCAAGTGGCACCCATCTGGGGATCAACAATTTCCTGGACAATTTCTTGACACCACACCCTCTACCCTGGGTTCCAGTGGAGTGCAACTGAGGGGCTGGGGGATTTAGACTCTGGACCTAGGTCAAAATCATTCACGACCCCATCACATAGATCCAATCAGCTAGCTAGATGGAGGGCTCTATTGCCTCCAGTCTCTTGTGTGGAAGCTTTTAGTCCGGAAAAGGGTACTCTGGGTGAAAGTGGATCACAACCCTGGAATTGGAGTCTGGGCTCTTTTAGGGAGCAGGGAGGTCATTGTGAGACCGGGCCCTTCGCTTCTTGGTGAGAACTCAGTCCACTTAGCGTGATCCATAACAGAAGAAATATAGAAAACATGGAAACAAAAGAAAGGAGAAGAGGGGCACCTGGGTGGCTCACTCAGTTAAGCATTTGACTTTGGCTCGGGTCATGATCTCACGGTTTGGGGGTTCGAGCCCCGCGTGGGGCTCTGTGCTGACAGCTCAGAGCCTGGAGCCTGCTTCGGATTCTGTGTCTCCCTCTCTCTCTCTGCCCCTCCCCGGCTTGCACTCTGTCTCTCTCTGTCTCTCAAAAGTAAATACACATTTAAAAAAATTAAAAAAAAAAAAGGAGAATAAAATAAGAGAAGTATTGGAAAAACCATGCTACTGGGGGAAAGAAGTGTTAAAATAAGAGGAACATTTTGAATTCAGGGTTGAAAAAGTAAGAAAGGTAAAAACCTCATTGGTGCAAACAGTAAGCTTCTGTGATGCCGTCTAAAAATGACCCCGTCATGCTAAGTCATATTTTGTTTTATGTTAGATGGTCACAAGAGTAGAGATAAAATTTAATGTATTAAGGAATCAGTGTGGCAGAGGCTGATAATTGACTTCCAATACTAGGATCCCATCCAGGACACCACATTATATTTAGTTGTGTCTCCTTAGACTCTTCTTTGCTGTGACAGTTTCTCGGACTTTCCCTGGTTTTTACGACCTTGACAGTTCTGAAGTGTACTGATCAGGTTTTTGTAGAATGACCCTGAATTGGGATTTGTCTGATGTTTCTCTCATGCTAAGACTGAGGTTATGTGTTTTGGGAAGGAGATCACAGAGGTAAGGTTTCATATTCATCACATCATGTCAATGTTGATGTTGATCACCTGGCTATCAAAATGTTTATCAGGTTTCTGATAAAGTTACTTTTTTTTTTTCCTCCCATGCTATAGTGTCGTCTTTGGAAAGAAGTCAGTATGTGTAGCTCATGTTTAAGGAATGAGCAGATATGCTTTACTTCTCTGAGGGTTGAGTATCTGCATAAATCATTTGGAATTCTTCTGCACAGGAGATTAGTTTATTATCTCCTATTTATTTAATCAGTTATTCAATTATTTATCTATCTATCTATTTATTTATTTATTTATGCCAATATGGATTCATGGATATTTATTTTCTACTTTGGGTTATGATTCAATATTTCTTTATTTTGTAGCTCAAATTGTCCCAGCTTTGGCTACTGGGAGCTCTTTCTGTTGGCTACTCTGTCCCTTTGACATATTCTCATCATTGTGGGGGTTTCCCCCACTGCTCTTCCTTACTTTCTGGCACTCCAGGCTTATCTTGTATATTTCCTATCTCAGTCCTAGAATCAGCCATTTCTCTGAGGATCCCTGGTTCCCCGCCCCCCCCCCCCCCCTTTTTTTTTTGGAGACTGTTATTAGAAACCAAAACCTGGGTTCTAGGTGTGCTTGCTATAATCTATTTTGATTGCAAAGGTTTGGTGTTTTAGTATACTATGAAAATTCATTAACGTTTTGGCTTAGTCCACACTCCAGAGTTGCTAATTTAATAGGTTTGGGTTGGGCCCTGAGAATTTGCATTTCTAACAAGTGCCAGTTGATGCTGATGCTTCTGATTCAGGAACCACGCTTGGAAAAACCACTGCATTATGGGTTACGTGGGCTTTTGAGATCAATCCTGGGAACCAATGCTTACAAAATTTCAAGCTTACTGACATGCACAAGGTGTCTTTTAGAATTTATGCTGCTAGGTGTTAGTTGCTGTACTTGGATTTACTTATCCTGGATCATTTATCATAGGAAACTGTACAGGTAATGGAGGACATGACCAAAATAATTGAAAACAAGTCAAATTAGAATTTCCAAACTCACTATTTATAAACCAAGAACCCAAACTCTGCCTCAGTTTCTCATCTAAAAATGGAGAGTCTGGTAAGTTTCTCCAGTGGAGAGATAAAAATGGAAGGAGAGATACCGTCTATGGGTTTAGTTAGTAGAAAGGGAATATTGTTCTTTTCTATTTTCAGGTGTTGGGTTGCTATCAAATGAAAGATACTCATTTTTTTTCCAGGTTAGATCTCTCCTTAGTAGATCTAACCTTACCCTAGATGCCTGGTAAGGAATGAGGTAGAAGGAAGAAGAGGATTGATTTTATAATTTATATTTTGAATATATTTTTATTATTCATATTATTAATCATAAAAGTGACCACCTTTACAAGAATATGCAATGGGAAAAAGACAAGTCTCTTCAACAAATGATGCTGGGAAAACTGGACCCCTACAAAAGAATGAAACTGGATCAATTTCTTACACCATACACAAAAATAAACTCAAAGTGGATTAAAGACCTCAGTGTGAGACCTGAAACCATAAAAATCCCAAAAGAGAGCACAGGCAGTAATAATTTCTCTCACATCGGCTGTAATAACATTTTTCTAGGTATGTCTCCTGAGGCAAGGGAAACAAGAGCAAAAATAAACTATTGAAGCTTTATCAGAATAAAAGCTTCTGCACAGCAAAGGAAACTATCAAAAAAACTAAAAGACAATCTGCTAAATGGGAGAAGATATTTGCAAATGCTATATCCAATAAAGGCTTAGTATCCAAAATATATAAAGAACTGATACAACTAACTCAACACCCAAAAAACAAATAACCCATATAAAAATGGGCAGAAGACATGAACAACATTTCTCCAAAGAAGACATACAGACACATGAAAAGATATTCAAAATCAGTCATCATCAGGGCAGTACAAATCAAAACTACAATAAAATATCACCTCATGCCTGTCAGAGTAGCTAAAATCAAAAACACAAGAAACAAGTGTTGGCGAGGATGTGGAGAAAAGGGAAACCTCATGCACTGCTGGTGGGAATGCAAACTGGTGTGGCCACTGTGGAAAGCAGTATGGAGGTTCCTCAAAAATTAAGAATAGAATCAACATGTAATCCAGTAAGTCCATTACTGGGTATTTACCCAAAGAATATGGAAATACTTATTCGAAAGGATATATGCACCCCTATGTTTATTGCAGCATTATTTATAATAGTCAAATTATGGAAGCAGCTCAAGTGTCCATCGATTGATGAAAGGGTAAAGAAGATGTGGTATTTCTATACAATGGAATATTATTCAACCATAAAAAAGAATGAAATCTTGCCATTTGCAACACCATGGATGTAGCTTCAGAGTATAATGCTAAGTGAAATAAGTAAGAGAAAGATAAATCCTATATGATCTTACTCAAATGTGGAATTTAAGAAACAAAACAAATGAACAAAGGAGGGAAAAAAGAGACAACCCAAAAAACAGACTCTTAACTATAAAGAACAAACAGATGGTTACCTGAGGGGAGGTAGGTGGGGAGATGGGTGAAATAGGTGATGAGGATTAAGAGTACACTTATCTAGATGAGCACTGAATAATACATAGAATTGTTGAATCACAGTCTGGTACACTTGGAACTCATTTAATACTGTATGTCCACTATACTGGAATTATTTTAAAAAATGACTATCTTGTCATATCTACTGTTGCTGTCGATTTCTAATGCTGTGTAGAAGCTCTAAGCCTTTAAAGAAAATTGCTAGAAACCTTGAAGGATTTTAAATGGGAGATTCCAGGAATGGGGGCAGGAATGAAACTAACATTTATTGATGATGATGATTATTTAGGGCAGGCTAAACTTCTGTGACAAATACACCCTAAAATGCAATGGTGCTCACAAAATAAAAATTTGTTACTCACACGACAGTGTCGACTGCGTGTTCCAGGAAGCTGAGTGGCTTGTAGTAGGGGTAGGAATGAGAGTAGGAGGAATGGGTGGCTCTGGTCCACACAGTTATTAGGGACCCAGGTTGTCATGTTCAGTGTGTGGCTTCAAAGTCTGTTTGACATTGTCGTAGCTCATGGCCTGATTGCAGTGAGAGGGGAATAGGATCTTGACTGACCGCCTAAACCAAGTCATTACCGGGGTTGGGAAGCCTTCTGCGGAGTGCTGCGTAGACATGAGCAATCTTTACTATAAGATCGTTATTCCTACCCAAACTCCCTTCAGAGAAACACTTGTAAGCTTAGACACTTGTACCTTCATGTAAAGTGACACATGAAGATAGTCTTTCTTTCAAACTTAAAATCTTAGTTCGCTACTTGTGGGATAAAGGCTTTATTCATGATGAGGAAGTTCAAGGATTGGACCCAGCAGATGGGAGCTGATGCTTAAGATTGAATTGGACGGACGAGGGCTGCTAGGAGCTCCAGGAAAGTAACATGGTGTAGACAGATGGGCCTGGGTTTGAATCCTGCTTAGTAACTTACTAGCTTTGTGACCTTGGACAAGTTGCTTAAATTCCCTTGGCCTCCGTTTTCTTGTAAAATATTGAATATATCAGCTTCCTTGTGAAGTACTATGAGTAGTGAGACTATATATATATATATATATATATATATATATATATATAGTGCCCAATGAATGCAGATTGTCTTTCCTGAAATCACATGTCAAATATGGTCACTATTCTTCATACCTATAAGGCTACTCTGATCACCAAGAACATCCCTGAAAGTCCAAAAACAGATCTACCTTCTTAGATTTGACCAATTTATAATAGCATTTGAAATGGTGCTTACCCTGATAGAAGTAATCCTTCCAATGTTCTCATACAATATGGATAATTTGGGTAATGTTGAACTGGGACTTTCTTCTCTTTCTACCATATCCCTGTTTTGTCTTCATCTTTCCCCTTAGCTAATAAAAGATCAAACTTAATTAAATCTTTTGAGGTATCAGCATGGCTCCTAGAGTAAGTGTTAAAATAAGGACACTGAACTTTTCCACATGATTGTAGCTCTATAACCTGAACACAGATTTAATGCCACAGCTTTTAGCCTCTGGGAGATTAATTACTGCACCAAATGCTTCTAGGTCGACAGGATTTCTTATCTGAAGCATGGGAATATGAGTGCTATTTTATGGGGGTTATCTGAGAGCATCTGAGCAGGACTCTAACCAGGCACGAGGCTTTAAGGCATGTTCACACTCTGGGCAGTCTCCTCATTCAGATTCTGGTTGGTCCACAGGTCCGGACAAACCATCATTAGAAAGGGGGTAATGGTGATCGCCACTTCCTTAGCTTACTAGGTAACAGTGGGAGCGTTGAGGCTGGTGAGCTTGCTGTGAGGGAGATAATATGTTGCTACACCAAGCTCCCTTGCCATTTTTTCTCATTAGAACCCAGAGTATTTCAGTTTTCTTTGAAGAAGAAGACATGGGCTTATAACTGGAAACATGTCTTTTAATTTTACACTATGTGGATGCTATTTTAACTCATCCCCAAGGGCACCTATGGGCTTATAAAGCAGCAGATCTGAGTTCTGCTCTCCCAACAGTGGACAGCTAGTTCATGAGGACATGTTGGCTTTCTCATTTGATAGATGATGAAACAAAACTGACAAAAGCTGATGATTCTTGAAATCTTTAATGACCTGTTCCTACCAACTGTTTGCACGATACCTGGCTTACACATGCTGCATTCTCATATAACGCATTTCATTTCTATTGACAAATGTTGACTATTTTAAGAACCCCATGCAAAGAAAGAGCTGATGCTCATTCTGGTCAGCATCCATTTTCTGTTTTCATGGCTTGCTTTCTTCAAATAAAGATGCAAAATGAGCTTGGAAGGACAATGCACATCCGAATACGTTACCACTAACAAGGCTTTCACAATCACAAACATTTCTAGGTTCCATTTAAAAGGGACCCATTTATATCAGTAATACGAAACACTGCCAGATTTCAGGACAGCCAAAGAAGTTGGATGTCCTCTGAAGTGCGCTGGGATGATAGGTGACTAATCAGAAAAACTTCAGGGGCTGTTACAGTAAATCAGACCTCAGGTCTGCATGACTGTAGGCTTCTGCAAATGCCTTTTTACTGGCAAGAAGGTGGCCTCTTTGAGGATGTTAACAGTCCTGCAACCAAAGGCAGATTTACTCTGAAGCCAAGTAAAACTTAGCAATGTGGTTACATGGTTGTGGTTTTGAAAACTTTACAAAAATAAATAAATACATAAAATAACATGGTCTGCTTCCACTCTGACTTCCTTCCCATCGCACCTCCCTTTGAGTTGAGTGGTGTTGAAATGGCTATAGGGATTTTTGGGTTCTGGCAAGGGGAAGTTGAATCGGAGATGCATTTATTTTGAGTTTAGAGGGATATAGTTATGTGGTTCGCAGTCCCTTCTGTGTATAGTTATTTTTAGCCATTCTCGCGAAAGAATGACTTCTAGGAAAACTGCTGCTGCCCACTGGGCCGGCACACCCAACTCTGTGAAATATTCACTTCAGGGCCAGAAGTAGCATCATAATATGAATGTGCCCGGTAGTGTAACAACAAACAGCAAGTAGGTGGTGGAGAAGGAGCATAATCAGAAATGTCTTTTAAAAAGTCAGATGTGAAAAGTTTTGAAAGGAGGGTTTGGTTTTCATTAAAGCCTCATCACAACGGAAGTTCTCCCTGTAAGGATTATTTTTGATAATGTGTATAATTTTTTGATTTTGATAATGTGTATAATGTGTATAATTTTTTTAGCATAAGATATCCCATTTTAATTGTTCAACATTAAGTAAAACCGAACTACTTTCTGGGCATACACGTATATATCATTAAAAAAAAACACAATATACACAAAATCTGTGACGGTGGTTATCTCTCAGAATGCTGTGTACAATTATAAATGTACCATAGTTTCTTTTTCAAGTTTTTAAAAAATTAATTAGTTAATTTTTAATTTATGTCCAAGTTAGTTAGCATATAGCGCAATATAACACCCAGCGCTCATCCCAACAAGTGTCCTCCTTAATGCCCTTTACCCATTGAGCCCATCCCCCAATTCAGAGCCCCCCCCCCCAGCAACCCTCAGTTTATTCTCTGTATTTAAGAGTCTCTTATGTTTCGTCCCCCTCCCTGTTTTTATATTCTCTTTCCTTCCCTTCCCCTAGGCTCGTCTGTTTTGTATCTGAAATTCCGTGGATGAGTGAAGTCATAATACGTTTTCTTTTTTGATGGGAATTCAAACTTCTTAGAATTACCATGTGGCAGGAAAAAAATATCTGGTTGTCCCAGATGAAAAGGCACGCAGAATTGCCACTGGCTAAGCAAACAGCCAGAAAAAAAAAATCAAGAAGCAAAACTACATATAGTTAACATATTATATTAGTTATATTATATATAACATATAGTTATATTAGAGGAATTTGATTTATACTGTTCCTGTACCTCAATATAATATAGTGGCAAATTAAAAATATATTTTAATTTTCTTATGTATGCCGTAAGATTAATACTGTATAAATTTTCAGAATATACAGACAAAGATATAGGAGAGATAGAAGTATGTCATGAGGTCAGTTACAATTGTATATGTATTTTTCTGGATTTTATGATGTTTGTGGTGTTAGAGTTATAAATTTTTAATTTTTTGTGATTTAATCTTTTTACTCCAAATAATGATCTAGTCCCATATTTAATTTTTTTTGCATAACTTTTACTTTTTTAAAAGATTTAAAAAAATTTAATTTTTTTAAAAAATTTATTTTGATAGGAGAGAGAGAGAGAGAGAGTGCACCCAAGTGCAGGAGAGACAGAGAGAGGGAGAGAAAATCTCAAGCAGGCCACATGCTGTTAGCACAGAGCCTGATGTGGGGCTCAGTCTCACAAACCATGAGATCATGACTTGGGCTAAAATCAAGAGTTGGACGCCTAACCAACAGCCACCCAGGCGCCCCTAACTTTCACTTTAAAAAATATTTTTTTAATGTTTATTTATTTTTTGACAGACTTGAGAGACAGAGCAGGAGCAGGGGAGGGGCAGAGAGAGAGACGGAGACACAGAATGTGAAGCAGGCTCCAGGCTCTGAGCTGTCAGCACAGAGCCGGACATGGGGCTTGAACTCACAGACTGTGAGATCATGACCTGAGCCGAAGTCAGACGCCCAACCGATTGAGCCACCCAGGTGCCCCATCACTTTTTTTTTTTTTAAAGAAGACCCTCAAGTTGTAAAAATATCAGGTCCTCAAACTTGGATTTGCCACTGTACGTAATGTCGGAAGATGTATAATGGTCACAGTTACATACAGCTTACAGTATTCTATATCTTAAACCCTGGATTGAGATTTTTTTATGTTTAATACATTTGGTATTCTAAAGACTTAGAATTGAAGAACAGCAGAAAAATTATTCTCCTATCTCAACATCCCTCAACACCTTAAAAAGATCAACTCTGGAGTCTACTTGTAAAGTTTCTAGGTCCCTCTTTCCCTGTAGCTGCTTGCGGGGGAGAGTACTCTTTCTTCACGTATCTGAAGCCAGGGAGGGTGGCGTTCATCTTGCTCTCTCATGCTCTTTCTACACAATTACCCTTCCACCTTCTGATAAAAGCTCTTCCTCTTTTGGGTTTCATTCTGCCCACTGTCCTCTACGTGGTGTCATTACTGAACTTTCCACTTACTCCCTTATAATCATCAGACTGCTTGCTTAACCCATAGTCAGACTAGGATGTTTCAATGGCCATATAATGTACTCAGCAACCTAGCTGTATTAGTTCATGTGGCCTCTGTGATCAAATTTGGGGGTTTAAAATAACAGAAATGTATCCTTTCACAGTTCTGGAGGCCAGAAGCCCAAAATCAGCATCAGTGGGCTGAAATCAAGGTGGCAGGGTTCAGCGCCTTCCTCTGGAAGTTTTAGGGAAGGATCTGTTCCTTTCTTCTTCCAGCTGCCAGCAGCTGCCAGCATCCCTTGGCTTGTGGCCACGTCATTCCAATTTCTGCCCTTGTGATCAGAAATTGCCTTCTCCTCTTCGGAGTATGTAAAATCTCTGCCTCTTCTGACAAGGACACATGTGATGGCACTTAGGACTCACTTATATAGTCCAGGATGATCTCTTTGTCTCCAGATCCTTAATCACACCTTTAAGACCCCATCACCCCCTTTTGCCATATAAGGTGGCATTCACAGGTTATAGGAATTAGGATGTGAATAAATTGGGGGGGGGGCATTTTTCAGCCCATCACACTAGTGTTGCATTTCCTGCATGTTGTCATATCCATGTGCCTCTATCTCTGTTCCAGTACAGACACCTGCTTCCTGGACAACATATTCTGTGGACAGTCACAACCCAGAAGTGCTCCGCGTTACAAGGCTGACCACAGCCTCCTCCCTTCTCTGTCACACCCCTGCTTTTCCCACACCTGCACTCTGATCTCATAGAGACTTCAGGTTGCTGAAATCCTCAACTTCCTCCCAATCTTTTGACTCCCTTCTGGCTTTTCCTCCTTCCTAGACATTCCAGTTGATTGAATACCTTGAGCTTTTCTCTCTCCATAGCCTCTGATTACTTGCCTCGTTTCAGGGCACTGTTCCAGAAAATCTTCAAGCCTGGACTCACACGACTGGGGACATGCTTGACTTCCGTGCTTGGTCTGCACGGTCCTCATGGAAGAAAAGTCACAGAACCACACTGACGCCACTCTGTGGCCTCAGCATCCTGCTTCTGCTCCATCTGTAGTGTTCCTTTTCCTCTGTTCCTCTCCGTCTGATTAGTCTTTCTTATAGAAAGTTCTGTGGACCTGCTCTTTCAGAATCTCCTAAAGCGCTTATGACAAGAGATTCCTGGGTCCTACCCCAGACCTACTGGATTAAAATCTTTGGGGAGGGATCATTTTCAACAGGTCCCTCCTGGTGAGTTTTTTCCCCTCTCAGTCTATATTTGTTCTCAGGTGTTGTTCTTTCCAGGACTTTCTAGTACACCAACACCAGTAGTTAAATATGAAAGAATTTAGTACCACTTGGTAAACACCACTCCCCTGCTCCCTGAGTGTCCCTCACCCCCTCTGGAGACACATGGATCTCCCTGTGGCTTGGCCAAAGGGGTTGATCACTTCTGTTTTGATGGTGGGGAGAGAGGCCCTTGCCATGCTACTTAAATATTGTAAATATACCTTTGCCCTCTGCCCTTCTCTGACATTGCCTTTCTCCAGCTACTTTCTCTTATCTCTTCCTTTTTTAGTATAACTCTGTGAAAAAACAAAGAAACAAGAAAACCAACAACAACAAAATCCCAACCGAACCAAACCAAAACAAAATTATCAGAACAGAGAACAGAAAGCACTCTGGATAACTCAGGAGGAAGGGGCTTGAACACAGGGAATTATCAGAAGGGTTGGAGAGAGAGGACTCAGAGAGCTGCTATAGTATCCAGCACTCAGGTGGTGATCCGGAGGCAGGCAGGGATCCGTCAGGCACCAATGCCTGATCCAAGAACATAAGTTTGGAAGAGGGAGTGTTGCTGATGGCCGTCTCCGAGATACAGGATTTGCCACCTTGTGAAGAACTCTAGGAGATGGTGCAAAGTCACCCCTAGAAGCATGGAAGTAGCTACGGCCTACAGTAAATGAGGTGCAGTGTCAGAATTCCATGAGGATGGAAAAAAGGGGCTCAAGGGCTCAGAGAAGTCAGCATGCTGGAGTAGATATACTGTGAAAGTTTAGAAAACTCATCCTATGATTACATTAAGGCTCAAAGGATGCACGTTTTACCAAGATCATGCAGCATTCACGGGGAGAGGTGTCTGGTGATTGTCCTCCTCTGTAGGCCAGGGGTGATGGTAGGAGATGCTGCCACAGAACCAGGCACCTTGGTAGCAAAATCTTAGACCAGAAGACAATAAAGCCCAGGTGGCAGTGATTAACCTCCAGGAGCCAGGTGGACACAATTATTATAATGAATAGCAAGTGCAGAGGGGAGTAGGATTGCTAATCTATAGAGTTCCGGACGGTTAACAAAACACAGCATTTCTAGGGACAAAATAGATGAGCAGTGACAAGGGTACTAAATCTGTACCATCACGGGAGCCTGGGTGGTTCAGTCAGTGAAGCATCTGACTTCGGTCAAGGTCATGATCTCATGGTTTGTGGGTTCAAGCCCTGCATGAGGTCCTGTGTTGGTGGCGTGGAGCCTGCTTGGGATTCTCTCTCTCCCTCTCTTTCTGCCCCTCCCTCACTCTCCATCTCTCTTCACGTCTCTCTCAATAAACTGAAAAAAATCTATACCATCAAGATAAATCAAGGATGGATGTTTTATCTCTTTGGTTAGGTTTATTCCTGGGCATCTTATAGTTTTCTGTGCAATTGTAAATGGAGTCGATTCCTTGATTTCTCCTTCTGCTGCTTCATTGCTGGTGTATAGAAATGCAACCTAACCAAAGAGGTAAGATCTGTATGCTGAAAACTATAGAAAGCTTATGAAGGAAATTGAGGAAGACACAAAGAAATGGAAAAACATTCCTGGCTTGATTAGAAGAACAAATGTTATTAACCTGTTGATACTATCCAAAGCAATCTATCAATTCAATGCAATCCCTATCAAAATAACATCAACATTCTTCACAGAGCTAGTACAAACAATTCTAAAATTTGTATGGAACCAGAAAAGACCCCAAATAGTCAAAGTAATGTTGACAAAGAAAACCAGAGCTGGATGGGGCTCCTGGGTGGCTCGGTTAAGCATCTGACTTTGGCTCAGGTCATGATCTCACTGTTCATGGGTTCAAACCCCACATCGGGCTCTGGGCTTGGCAGCTCAGAGCCTGGAGCCTGCTTCAGATTCTGTGTTTCCCACTCTTCCCCTCCCCCACTCACATTCTGTCTCTCAAAAAGAAATAAACGTTGAAAAGAAAAAAAAAGAAAAAAAGAAAACCAAAGCTGGAGGCATCACAATTTTGGACTTCAAGCTGTATTACAAAGCTATAATCATCAAGACAGTATGGTACCAGCGCAAAAACAGACACATAGATCAGTGGAACAGAAAAGAAAACCCAGAAATAGACCCACAAATGTATGGCCAACTAATCTTTGGCAAAGCAGGAAAGAATATCCAATGGAAGAAAGACAGTCTCTTCAGCAAATGGTGTTGGGAAAACTAGACAGCAACATGCAGAAGAATGAAACTGGACCACTTTCTTACACCATACACAAAAATAAACTCAAAATGGATGAAAGACCTAAATGCAAGACAAGAATCCATCAAAATCCTAGAGAAGAAAATAGGCGACAACCTCTTTGACCTTGGTCACAGCAGCTTCTTACTAGACATGTCTCCAGAGGCAAGGGAAACAAAAGCAAAAATAAACTATTGGGACCTCATCAAGATAAGACGTTTCTGCGCAGTGAAGGAAACAATCAGCAAAACTAAAAGGCAACCTATGGAATAGGAGAAGATATTTACAAGTGACATATTGGATAAAGGGTTAGTATCCAAAATCTATAAAGAATTTATTAAACTCAACACCCAAAAAACAAATAATCCAGTGTAGAAATGGGCAGAAGACGTGAACAGACACTTTCCTAAAGAAGACACCCAGATGGCAAACAGACACATGAAAAGATGCTCAGCATCACTCACTCATGCCTTTCGGGAAATACAAATAAAAACCACAATGAGATACCACCTCACACCTGTCTGAAGGGCTAAAATTAACAACACAGGAGACAACAGATGTTGGCGAGGATGCAGAGAAAGGAGAATCCTTTTGCACTGTTGATGGGCATACAAACTGGTGCAGCCACTCTGGAAAACAGTATGGAGGTTCCTCAAAAAATTAAAAATAGAGCTTCTCTATAACCCCGCAATTGCACTATGAGGTATTTATCCAAAGGATAAAAAATGCTGATTTGAAGGGGCACATGCACCCTAATGTTTATAGCGGCACTTTTGACAATAACCAAAGTATGGAAAGAGCCCAAATGTCCATCAATTGATGAATGGATAAAGAAGATGTGGTATACATATACAATGGAATATGACTCCATGTTCAGAAAGAATGAAAGCTTGCCATTTGCAACAATGTGGGTGGAACTAGAATGTATTATGAAAGTGAAATAAATCAGTCAGAGAAAGACAAATATATGATTTCACTCACATGTGCAATTTAAGAAACAAAACAGATGAACATACGGGGAAGGGAAGGAGAAATAAGATAAAAACAGAGAGGGAGGCAAACCATAAGAGACTCTTAAATACAGAGAACAAACTGAGAGTTCCTGGAAGGGAGGTGGGTGTGGGGATGGACTAAATGGGTGATGGGCATTAAAGAGGGCACTTGTTGCAATGAGCACTGGGTGTTATATATAAGTGATGGATCACCAAATTCTACTCCTGAAGCCATTATTACACTGTATGTTAACTAACTTTGCTTTGAATAAATAAATAAAAAAGGATGGATGGCATATTAGTTTCTTAGGGCTGTTGTAATAAAACCACAAACTGGGTGCATCAAAACAACAGAAATTTATTTTCTCACAGTTCTGGAGGGTAAAAGTCAGAAATCAAGCTGTTGTCAAGGTTATTTCTTTCTGGAAGCTTTGAGAGAGAATCTCTTTCATTCTTCTCTCCTAGCTACTGGTGGTTCCCAGGAATCTTTGGTGTTCCTTGGCTTGTTGATGCATCACTTCAATATCCACCTCTGTTATCACCCTCTCTGTATGTCTTCATTTTCCCATGGTGTCCTCCTCCCTATGTATCTGAGTCCAGATTTCCTTCTTCTTATAAGGACACCAGTCATTGGATTAAGGCCTTATCCTAGTACAGTATGATTTAATCTTAACTTGATTGCATCTACAAAGACCCTATTTCCGAGTTAGGTCACTTTCTGAGGTTCCTGATGGGCATGAGTTTTGGGGGGACACTATTCAATCCAGTAAAGATGGTCAGAAGCCTGAGGGAAGTTTTTATAACAAAAGTCACAGTCCTTTTCCCATTTTCTAGACCTGAGCAAGTTTTGAGGTCTGGAACATATAGGCTGAAGGAAAGCTTCAGTTGCCTGGTGGAATGATCCTACAACACTACAGGAGGTGTACATAATAATGATCCTTCTAGTCCTTCCTTAAAGGAGTCTACTATCATTTATCTGGGCAACTAAGCTCTGAGCACCCAAACATTTCAAGAATTATTAGACACAGAATCTTAGTTGACATTAGAACCTGGATCCCCTCAGCATCGTCATGAGCCTACTGCTAGAGTGTGGGTATACAGGAGCCAGGTAACAAACGAATGGAGTCCGTGCTACAGTGGGTAGGTTGGGTCTAGTTTACAGTGGGAAAATTGGGTCTGAAGATTCATCTGGTGGTCACTTTCCTGTTCCCTGAATGTGTAATTGGGAAAGACATACTTCGTCCTGGCCCTGTATGGGATCCTTGGCTAACTGAGGCTCCACTATGGTGCCATTTGGAGACCAATAAGCCATTTGGTGGAAAGTTGACTACACTGAATTCCTTCCATATTTAAAGGATAGTGATTCATTCAGACAAGAATAGACACATATTCTGGATTTGCTCTTCCCTACAGGACCTCTTCTAGCACCACTATTTGAGGGCATATTAAGAGTTTAATTCACTGGTATGGGATCATATATACTCTGACATCAGACTAGGGAGCCCACTTCTCAGCAAAGAAAGTGTGAGAGAGGATGCATGATTATAAGATTCACTGATCTTATTACCTACTGCACTACTCTTGTGGCCTGATAGGACATTGGAATTGACTGCTAAAGGCACAGCTAAAGTGCCAGCTTGGAGATGATACTTTAGAGAGTGGTGTCATCCTCCAGGACACAGTGTATACCTGGAATCAAAGAACTTTATATGTGGCTCCACCTTCAATGGAAAGCATACATTGAACTGAGAACTACAGAATGGAAGAAGACTCCACTTACCTCCATTTGCAATGACCTACTTGGGGAATTTGTACTTGGAATCTCCACAAATCTGGGCTCTGCAGGTTTAGAGATTCTGGTTCCCAAAGCCTGAACACTTCTACCAGGGGATCAAGGAAGAGTCTCATTGAACTAAAAGCTATGGCTACTACCTGAGAAACCCTTCGGCCTTCTGATGTTTAGGAAAAGAGGAAGGGCATCAGGTGGTATCAGGCTGCATTTACACAATAGGGGTGAGAGTAGTATGTTGGCTTCAGGTGATCCATCTGAGTGCCTCTTGGTGTTCGCTAGACCAGATTTGATAGTAAGTGGACAAGCACAGTGATCTTGGCCTGAGAAGGGCACAGTGACCATTGCCCATTGTCAGACCATCTGACCATATCTCCCTTGAGATATTTCAGGGATGAGGTTCTAGGTCACATCACCAGGGAAGCCACAGAGATTAGCAAAGGTGGTAGCTGAGAGTGGGGTGAATTTAGAATAGGTAATGAAGGAGGGAACTGATGAAGATTAGCTGTGGCCTCAAGACCAGCTGCAAGAGTGGGGGTATATCTCATCCTACTACTTCCTCTTAGATTTTGCTCAGAAGTGAGGCCCACCGGAATCTTAAATGTTATTTTTGTCCTTTCAATTCTATAAGGATGATAAATTAATTCGTTTTGTTGTCTAGTAATAACTAGATATATTAAATTTTATATCTTAATTTTTCCTGCCTGTAACCAACCCCCCTATCATCTCAATCCATCACATTCCTCTTGAAGTTGGGAATATCTGCAACAGGCAGCAGGGAGTGGTGATGGTGTAAGTCTTGTGTTTTCTTCTCCAGAGGGATTTGTTTTTGAGTATCTGCTCTTATAGACATATCTATTGCCAAACAGGATGCGGGAAAGATGGCAGGGTATCAGAAGTTGGTCTCCTCCAGCCTAGAGCTTTAAAAACTGACACAGGGGGGCTGGTGATAGCTGGGCCCAGGCCCCTTAAAAGACAGCAACCAGAGGAGAGGCAACATAGAAATGACAGCTTGCACAACAGGAGAGAGATAAGTTTATATTGATTTCAGAGTGTGTTGGGAGACTTCTCTATAAACAAAGGAGCTGGCAGGTGCCATTTTCCTCCTCTGCTACCAGCATAAACACAGAGCCACCTGCTGCATAGACACGTGCTGCCTAACCTGCCAGCAGTGTGCCCTGCCCATGAGTTCTCCTGAGGACTCATGCATTCCAAGGCTGTTGGCCTTGGCCCTGGGCTCAGTGCAAATTTTGTTAATACTCTTTGTGCCCCAGTACCTCTGCAAGCATTGCCCTGATGGCCACTGAGCTTCAGAGGATCCAGCCTAGGACTAGTGGCTCAGTGTAAAATTTGCTAACATCACCACCTGGCCCCTGGGCCCTTCTGCAGTGACCCCTCCTCAGAGCCACACTTCCTGGGTCTCACTGACACTACAGAGAGCAACTGCAGCTTATAAGAGGTGAAGAGTCAGTGCAGACATCTGGACTGAAAGGAAAAGCATTTCAAACACAATAGCAGATGCAAGCAACACACACAGGAGACTCCCTTGAAGTGCCAGGTTCTGGTTAACTGGGGACACTGCACTGAAGGACACTGCAGGACCTCTTTTCCATAAGGCCACTACTTTTAAGAGCAGTAGATATAGCTGACTTTCCTAACAAACAGAAACAGACACAGAGAGGTAGATAAAATGAGGAGACAGAGAAATATACCTCAAATGAAAGAAAAGGACAAAAATCACAAAAGGAGATCTAACCAAAAGAGAAGTAAGTAATTTGCCTGATATAGAGTTTAAAGTCATGATCATAAAGATCATTGGGCTTTAGGAAAGGGTAGAAGATATCAGTGAGACTCTTGACAAAGAGATAACAAATAACATATCAGAGATGAGAACCCAATAAATGAAATTAAGAATACACTAGATGGAATAAATAGTAGCCTACAGGAAGCAGAGGTACATATCAGTGACTTGGAAGATAGAGTAATGAATGGAGAGCAATCAAGCTGAACAGATGGGAGACCAAAAACATACTGCATAATGAGAAGAGAGAACTCAGTGACTCCATCAAACATAATGATATGTGCATTATAGGGATCCCAGATGGAGAATAGAGAGAAAGGGGAGCAGAAAATGTGTTGGAAGAAATAATAACTGAAAACTTCCCAAATCTGAGGAGGTAAACAAAGATCTAGATTCAGGAGGCACAGAGATCCCCCAACAAATTCAATCCAAGGAGGTCCACACCAAGACACATAGTAATTAAAATGGCAAAAAATAGCAATAAAGGAAGAATTTTAAAGATTGCAAGAGAAAAGAAGCCAGTTACATACAAAGGAAACCCTATGAGGATATCAGCTGATTTTTTAGCGGAAACTTTGCAGGCCAGATGGGGGTGGTATGATGTATTCAAAGCTATAAAAGGGAAAAATCTGCAGCCAAGAATACTTTATTTAGCAAGGCTGATATCTTTCAGAATAGAAGGAGAGATAGTTTCCCAAACCAAAATTGAAAGAATTCATGACCACTAAACAGACCTACAAGACATGTTAAGGGGGATTCTGTGAATAGAAAGCAAAATACATAAGTAAAAGCAA
This sequence comes from Panthera pardus, assembly GCF_024362965.1. Taxonomy (NCBI): domain Eukaryota; kingdom Metazoa; phylum Chordata; class Mammalia; order Carnivora; family Felidae; genus Panthera; species Panthera pardus. The sequence goes on along the minus strand of NW_026526655.1, from coordinate 57,822,630 downwards.
GAAGAATAGGAAGCACAAAAGCAACAAAAACAACAACAAAATTAAGCATATCTGTAAAAATCAGTCAAGAAAAGCATAAAACGAAAGAAGGTAAAATATGATACTAAATATCTGAAACAAGGAGGGGAGAGGAAAAAGGCCTGAGTTCAAAATTAAGCAACCATCAGTTTAATACAGATTACTATATACAGAAGATGTTATAGATAAACCAAATGGTAACCACAACTCAAAACACAGTAATAGATATACAAAAAATAAAGAGTAAGAAATCGGAGTATATCACCAAAGAAAACCAGCAAATGATGAGAGAAGGAGAAGAAAGGATCAGAGCATAACTACAAAAGCAATCACAAAATGGCAATAAATACATATCTATAATTACTTTGAATATAAATGGATTAAATGCTCCAATCAAAAGACATAGGATGACAGAGTGGATAAAAAAATAAGACCCATCTATATGCTGCCTATAAAAGATTCACTTCAGACCAAAAGACACTTGCAGATTAAAGGTAAATAGATAAAGAGATGGAGAAACATTTATCATGCAAATGGATGTCAAAAGAAAGCCAGATTAGCACTACTTATATCAGGCTAAATGGACCTTAAAACAAAGTTTGTAAAAAGAGACAAAGTAGGGCATTGTATAATAATAAATGGAACAATCTAACAAGAAGATATAACAATTGTAAATATATATGCACCCAAATACATGAAACAATTAAAAACCATTAAACAACACAAAGGACCTAACTGATAGGAACACAATAATAGTAGGGTACTTTAATATCCTGTTTACATTGATGGATAAATCATTTAAACAGAAAATTAATCTATCATAATACAGAACAAACATATTCTTTTCAAGTGCACATGGAACATTCTCTAGAATAGATCACATATTAGGCTACAAAACAAACCTCAGAAGTTAAAAAAGATTGAAGTCATACCATGCATCTTTTCTGACCACAATACTATGAAATTAGAAATCAACTATGAGAAAAAATCTGGAAAGATCACAGATACATGGAAGTTAAATAACAATAAATGTTCAACCAAGAAATCATAGAAGAAATAAAAAAACACATGAAAAACAAATGAAAATGAAAACACAATGGTCCAAAATCTTTGGGATGCATCAAAAGCAGTTCTAAAAGGGAAGTTTATAACAATACAAGCCCACCACAAGAAGCAAGAAAAATCTCAAATACATTACACTTAAAGGAGCTATAAATAGAAGAAGAAACAAAACCCAAACTAAGCAGAAGGTAGGAAATGATAAAGATTAGAGTAGAAATAAATGATATAGAAACTTAAAAAGCAATAGAATAGGGGCGCCTGGGTGGCTCAGTCGGTTGAGCGTCAGACTTCAGCTCAGGTCACGATCTCGCCATCTCGTGGTCCGTGAGTTCGAGCCCCGCGTCGGGCTCTGGGCTGATGGCTCAGAGCCTGGAGCCTGCTTCCGATTCTGTGTCTCCCTCTCTCTCTGCTCCTCCCCCGTTCATGCTCTGTCTCTCTCTCTATCTCAAAAATAAATAAACATTAAAAAACAAATTTAAAAATAAAAAAAAGCAATAGAATAGATCAATGAAACCAGAAGCTGGTTCTTTGAAAAGATTAACATAATTGATAAACCTTGAGCCAGACTCATCAAAAAATAAATAAAGAGAAAAAACTTAAATAAGCATGCAAAAGAATGAAACTGGACCACTTTCTTACACCATACACAAAAATAAACTCAGAATGGATTAAAGACTTCAGTGTGAGACAAGCATAAAAATCCTAGATGAGAGCACAGGCAGTAATTTCTCTGAGATTGACTGTAGCAAAAGTTTTCTAGATATGTCTCCTGAGGCTAGGGAAACAAAAGCAAAAATAAGCTATTAGGGCTACATCAAAATAAAAAGCTTCTTCACGGCAAAGGAAACTATCAACAAAACTAAAAGACATTTTACTGAGTGGGAGAAGACATTTGTAAATGACATATCCAATAAAGGTGTAGTATCCAAAATATGTAAAGAACTTCTACAATCAACACCCAAAAAACAAATAATCCAATTAAAAAATGGGCAGAAGACATGAACAGACATTTTTCCAAAGAAGACATAGATGACCAACAGACACATGAAAATATCCCCAACGTCACTCATCATCAGGGAAATGCAAATCAAAACCACAATAAGGTATCACCTCACACCTGTCAGAATGGCTACAACCAAAAACATAAGAAACAACAAGTATTGGTGAGGATGTGGAGAAAAGGGAACCTTTTGTGCACTGCTGGTGGGAATACAAACTGGTACAGCCACTGTGGAAAAAGTTAAAAATAGGGGCATCTGAGTGGTTCAGTCGGTTGAGCATCCGACTCTTGATTTTGGCTCAGGTCATGATCTCAGGGTCGTAGGATTGAGCCCTGTACTGGGATCATGCAAAGCCTGCTTGGGATTTTCTCTCTTTCTCTCTCTCTCTCTGCCCTGTCCCTGCTTATGCACTCTCTCTCTCTCTCTCTCTCAAAATAGATAAATAAACGTTAAAAAAATAGAACTGTCCTACTATCCAGTGATCGCACTACTTGGTATTTTTCCAAAAAATACAAAAACACTAACTCAAAGGGATACATGCACCTTTTATATTTATAGCAGCATTATTTATAGCCAAATTATGGAAGCAGCCCAAGTGTCCATCAACAGATGAATAGATAAAGAAGAAGTAGCATATATATATATATATATATATATATATATATATATATATATACACATATATATATATGCTATATATGCTATGTATACATAGCATATATATATATATGCTATATATGCTATGTATACATAGCATATATATATATGCTATATATGCTATGTATACATAGCATATATATATATATATGCTATATATGCTATGTATACATAGCATATATATATATATGCTATATATGCTATGTATACATAGCATATATATATATGCTATATATGCTATGTATACATAGCATATATATATATATGCTATATATGCTATATATGCTATGTATACATAGCATATATATATATATATATATGCTATATATGCTATATATGCTATGTATATGCTATATATATACACATATATATAGCATATATATATGCTATATATATGTATATATGCTATATATATGTGTATATATGTGTATATGCTATATATGCTATATATACATAGCATATATATACACATACATATACATAGCACATATATATATATACACACATATATATATACATAGCATACACACACACACACATATACACACACACACAATGCATACATACACATACATGCAATGGAATATTTTTCAGTCATAAAAAAGAATGAAATCTTGCCATTTGCAACAACATGGATGGATCTAGGGGGTATAATGGTAAGTGAAATAAGTCAGTCAGAGCAAGACAAATACTGTATAATTTCACTCCTATGTGGCATTTAAGGAACAGCAACAAAAATGAACAAAGGAAAAAAGAGAGAGAGAGAGAGAGAGAGAGACAAACCAAGAAACAGACTCTTAACCATAGAGAACAAACTGATGGTTACCAGGGGATGGGTGAAATAGGTGATGAGGATTAAGAAGTATACTTGTTGTGATGAGCCCTGGGTGATGTATGGAATTGTCGAATCACTGATTGTACACCTGAAAGCAATATAACACTGCATGTTAACTACACTAGAATTTAAAATAAAATTAAAAACCAAAAAAACAAAGATGGGTTGCCCCTTCCAGGTTTTGGAAGGGACTCTGCCTTGTTTGGTATTGTGAGGCCAGTGTGTATTCAGTCTTGTACTTAGGAGCCTGTGCTCATGTGACTGTCCCTGATGCTGCCTGGCAAAGGCAAAGGATGTCATTAAAAATACACACAAGGACTTTTTACTAGAGTTAGTAAGAAAAATTGGCTACATCTCTGGGATATTATGCACCATAAAAGTTGGGCTGGAGGCCAGAAGATTCCAGTGGACCAGTCAGTTGCCACCAGTCAGAGCAAATATCAGGCATTATCCTGCAGGGCCTGGTCCAGGGTGGAGTTCAATGGCTAACCAGTGAAAACCATCAGGTAAGTTGTCTCCACCACCCATCACCTCTCCTTGCTGCCATCATCTGCTGACCAGAGGAGAGATGGGGAGGAGAGACCGACTGGAGATGGGGTTAGGTACTGTCCTGAAACTGGGCTGATAACATCATTTTTAGCTGAAAAATCATTTTATTGCACCAGCTATAATTGAAATTGGCAGGGTTAAATTTTCCACAATTAGCTGAGATAGACACTTGGAATCCAGACTATATCTATTTATGAAGTAAAGAATGTTTCATTCTCTTCCCATGTTATACTAACATATCCATTTGTTATGTTTGCTTGTGAAATACAACCTGCAGAATTCAACTAGGTCACTCGTAGTCCCACTAACTGAAGACAGCAGCATTAACAAAATACGAAAATGCAATCTATTTCCCCAAAACGATCTTGAGAGAGAAAGACAAAGTCGAAGGCCTCACACTTACTGATTTCCAAACACACTACAAAGCTACAGTAAACAAAACAGTATGGTAATGACATGGAGTCAGACATGTAGACTAATGGAACAGAACAGAGAGAAATGGACAGAAATAAACCCTCCTGTATATGGCCAAATGATCTTCAAATGATTGTGTTCCAGGGCTAAAAATGGCAAGTGGATAGTCTCCTCAGCAAGTGGTGCTAGGAAACTGGATATCCATATGCAAAAGAATGAATTGGACCCTTACCTTACCTATATATAAAAATTAATTCAAAATGGACTAAAGACCTGCAGCGCTTGGGTGGCTTGGTCAGTTAAGTGACCTCAGCTCAGGTCATGATCTTGTGGTTTGTGAGTTCAAGCCCCACCTGCTTTGGATTCTGTGCCTCCCTCTCTCTGCCCCTCCCCCTGCCCGCCCTCTGTTTCTCTCTCTGAAGAATAAATAAACATTAAAAAAAAATTTTTAAAAATGGATTAAAGGCCTAAAGATAAGACCTTGAACGTGTTATAAAACTTCTAGAAAAAAACAAAGGGGAAAAGTTTCGTGATACTGATCTTGGCAATGATTTCTTGGCTATGACACCAAGAGCACAGGTGACAAAATAAAAAATAGACAAATGGAACTACATCAAAACCTAAAACCTTTGATGTCGCAAAGGAAACAATTGACAGCGTAGATAAGCCACCGTTGGAACAGGAGGAAATATTTGCGAACCATGTAGCTAATGAGTGGTTAGTATCCAAATGTGTAAAGAACTCCCACAACCCAAATAATCCATTTGCAAAATGAACAAAGAACTGAAATAGACATTTCTCCAAAAAAGATACCCAAATGGTCAGTAAGCAAATGAAAAGATGCTTAGCACCACCAAGCATTGGGAAAATGCACATCAAAACCATAATGATAAGGGCCAGTGACTATGTTTAGGTAACGAAAGGTCACCTCCCATCTATTAGGATGTCCACTAGAAAAAACAAACAAACCAAAAAAGCAAGTATTGTCAAGAAATGTGACATATGCATACAATGGAATATTATCCCGCATTTAAAAAGAAGGAAATTCTGTTATGCTCCACCACGGATGAACTCTGAGGATATTATGCTGAGTGAAGTAAGCCAGTCAGAGAAGGACAAACACAGTATAATTCTACTTATATGGGATATCTACATCAGTCATACTCTTCAAAAGTTCAATAATGATTGCCAGGGTTTGAGGGGACGGGGAATAAAAAGAGTTGTTCAATGAGTATAGAGTGTCAGTTTCCCAAGATGAAAATTTTCTGGAAATCTATTGCACAACAATGTGTATTTAGTTAATACTACGGTATTGTACACTTAAAAACAGTTAAGATGGTAAATTATATGTTTGGTGTTTTTTACCACAATAAAAAAAATAATGTATATTCTTTCAGTCTTTTTCTTAGCATAGAGTCTCTTAACGACTTGGACTTGTTTGTGGCTTTGTGTGCAAATCCTGCCTGAGGAAGACAAATTTTTTTTTTAAGTTTATTTATTTATTTTGAGAGACAGAGAGAGAGAGAGAGAGAGAGAGAGAGAGAGAGAGAGAAAATCACAAGCAGGCTCCGTACCATCAGCTCAGAGCTGATGCGGGGCTCAAACTCACAAACTGTGAGATCATGACCCGAGGTGAAATTGAGAGCCTTAACCGACTGAACCACCTAGGTGCCCCAAGACAAATATTTTTTTTAACTATAATTTATTGTCAAATTGGCTAACATACAGTGTGTAAAGTGTGCTCTTGGTTTTTGGGGTAGATTCCCATGGTTCATCGCTTACATACAACACCCAGTGCTCATCCCACCGAGTGCCCTCCTCAATGTCCATCACCCATTTTCCCCTCTCCCCCACCCCTCCATGAACCCTCAGATTGTTCTCTGTATTTAAGTCTCTTATGGTTTGCCTCCCTCCCTCTCTGTTTGTAACTATTATTTTCTCCCTTCCCTTCCCTTCCCCCATGGTCTTATATTAAGTTTCTCAAGATCCACATGTGAGTGAAAACATATGCTATCTGTCTTTCTCTAACTGACTTATTTCACTTAGCATCATACCTTCCAGTTCCATCCACGTTGCTGCAAATGGCAAGATTTCATTCTTTCTCATTGCCAAGTAGTATTCCATTGTATATATAAACCACATCTTCTTTATCCATTCATCAGTTGATGGACATTTAGGCTCTTTCCATAATTTGGCTATTGTTGAAAGTGCTGCTATAAACATTAGGGTACTTGTGCCCCTATGCATCAGCATGTCTGTATCCTTTGGATAAATTCCTAGTAGTGCTATTTCTGGGTCGTAGGGTAGTTCTATTTTTAATTTTTTTGAGGAACCTCCACACTCTTTTCCAGAGCGGCTGCACCAGTTTGCATTCCCACCAACAGTGCAAGAGGGTTCCCTTTTCTCCACATCCTCGCCAGCATCTGTTGTTTCTTGAGTTGTTCATTTTAGCCACTCTGGTGTGAGGTGGTATCTCAGTGTGGTTTTGATTTGTATTTCCCTGATGAGGAGTGACGTTGAGCATCTTTTCATGTGCTGGTTGGCCATCTGGATGTCTTCTTTGGAAAAGTGTCTATTCATGTCCTCTGCCCATTTCTTCACTGGATTATTTATTTTTCAGGTGTTGAGTTTGGTAAGTTATTCATAGATTTTAGATACTAACCCTTTATCCAATATGTCATTTGCAAATATCTTTTCCCATTCCATCGGTTGCCTTTTAGTGTCATTGATTGTTTCCTTTGCAGTGCAGAAGCTTTTTATCTTGATGAGGGGCTAATAGTTCATCTTTGCTTTTAATTCCCTTGTCTTTGGAGATGTGTTGAGCAAGAAATTGCTGCACCTGAGGTCAAAGAGGTTGTTGCCTACTCTCTCCTCTAGGGTTTTGATGGTTTCCTGTCTCACATTTAGGTCTTTCAACCATTTGGAGTTTATTTTTGCGTATGGTGTAAGAAAGTGGTCTAGTTTCATTCTTTTGCATGTTGCTGCCCAACACAGATTTTCTTGATTGTTGATTATTCCTAGAAATGAGGTTCTTGTGATCTTCCTTAAATTGTATGGTAGCCAGACCCCAAAAGCAGATGACCCATTTAAGGGCTACTAAGTAATAATAGTCTGCAACATCTTGCTAAATAACACCTAACTACACTATTAGCAGCAGTCAATATTTATTAAGCACTTACTAGTGTCAACACTGTCCTAAGAGCGGAATATATATGATCTCAGTTGATTTCCATAACAACTCAGGGAAATTGGCCCTTGTTATGCTAATTTCACTCCTGATAAAACCTCCGCTCAGAATGGTTACCTAACTTGCCCAAAGTTGCGTAGTTTGTAACTTGCAGAGGTTAGATTTACTGGTACTCAGTTTTAATGGAAGAGATGATCTAGGGACAAAGTATTAATAAATACTTTGGCTTAATAGCTTAATGGGAATAATCAAAAGAAGAAACTGCTAAGAAGACATGGATTGTTGCTAATGTCATCGAGAGATTTGAGAGCCTTGGACATTTGCCTCTTTTCCCCGAATATTTAGCTCAGACAGTGATTATCATGTCATTCTCTTTACAAAGACCTCATTTATAGTTTAGGGAGGTGGCTCTGGACTTCCGCAGCTGGTGTGTCAGTGACCGTTTCATCTTGAAGTCAAATGCTTAACCGACGGAGCCACCCAGGCCAACCTCTTTGTCTCTAACTTAACAAAGAGTCAAGCTTGAGCTGAGGAACCATTCCCCACGACTTCGTGGTCATCTGGGTATTTCAGGGAACTGGTGGGAGGGATGTGCCCAGAAGGAAGTGCCTTCTGTATGGTACTGATGGAAGAATGACAATGTATGAGGGTCTTAGATACATTGTGCCACTGGGGAAGAGAATGTAGGAATCTTTTCCTGCCCCTGGTAGACCCGGCAAGCCAAAGAGTTGCTGTATTTAACAAACTTCTCCGTGGCACCCCTCTGTATCCAGCAGGATCGGACCCTCCTCTCGCTGCCCACTCAACTGGGGGAGGGACCTGGGGTGCAACGAATCCATGCAGAAGAAGGCAGGTAAAAGGAAAACCCAAGCAGAGCAGGGAAGTCCGTCTCTGGATTTGGCCACCCGTCTCAGGAGAACCTACGCAGCTCTAGTTGGATGAATAAGGGCTTTTAGAGTTCGTAATAAATGGATTGTGAATCTTTATTCCTTTCTGTAATTATGTAAGTTGCCTTAATATGTCTTAAAACAGATAATTCAGTTCAGTTTGGCATCTCAGTCTTGGGACCGTGTGATGCCGGAGAAGAGAAAGTCACCTTTCCTCTCCCGAGCGCCAACATTTTTGTGAAAGAAAAACCGCACGAAGTCCCTGTGCCTCCCGTGAGGCTGAAATGCCCCCAGCTGGGAAGGTTAATCATTTTCTAAGAGGAAATTTGATTAGGGAGTCAAACTATTTCATGGTCTTACCGTGTCGCACCACCCATTCTACACCCTTCCTGGAAATATTAGGTATGGGATCAAAGTCAAAAGGACTCAAGTCCTGGGGCGCCTGGGTGGCTCAGTTGGTTAAGCGTTCGACTTCGGCTCAGGTCACGATCTCGCGGTCCGTGAGTTCGAGCCCCGCGTCAGGCTCTGGGCTGATGGCTCAGAGCCTGGAGCCTGCTTCCGATTCTGTGTCTCCCTCTATCTCTGCCCCTCCCCCGTTCATGCTCTGTCTCTCTCTGTCTCAAAAATAAATAAACGTTAAAAAAAAATTAAAAAAAAAAAAAAAGACTCGAGTCTTTTTGCCCCATCACCATTCCTGGTGAAGTCTGGGGGGAGGATGAACAGGTAGAAACAGATTTCTACACTCAGGGCTCATCCTTCTGGGGGGCCAGGTGAGACTGCTGCCATCAGTTGTTTTTATAATGGTGCTTCTGTCTGAGTCAGCCTTACTTTGTGCCAATAAGAATAGCCCAGAAATATAATTAACGTCTTTGTGTTTAAGACATTTCATCTCAAAATGACTGGGTATACCAACAGTGATGGCACTGAAATCATTAAAATCATGCAAATGCCTAAAGTGGATAGGCCTGGGAGATTATAGTTTCATTAGAGGAAAGGCTATAAAGTTAGACCTAGGTAATTACCTTTCCCATTAATGCTAGAAAATTCTGTGCTCCACTGAGAAGTGATCGTGGTGCATCCGTGCCTTCTGTGCTTTTACATTCAAACTGCGGGGGCCTTTATTTCATCAGCACAAACTGCAAAGAAACAGCGGCAGCTTTCCAGGTGTACTTTGCAAATTGGGGTTTAAATGTGGAACACATCAAATTAAAATTCAATATTAATTATTTTGTCTTGCTAGGAGTCTGAGTGGTTTAAAGCAGCAAGGGTAATTGTCTAATTCATTGTGTGTGTCTACAGCGAACTTAATCATTATGTCAGCTTCCTAATAAAAGGTTATTATAGAAACAAAGATCCCAATTTTACATATGGTAGGCAAGGGAGGATTCGAGGAGCGGGTCTCTAAGGTAGACTTGAGGATCTTGACAAATGATGCCCATGCTGTGATCAGATACTTAACAAGAAATCTCGTTATTAACTAGGCCTGTACAGATAATTAGCCCTTGAGCTTCAAATTTTAAATCTGGCTTGAGATGTATAATTTATCAAAAGCCTTAGCTGGCTGTCAAAGTCCGATAATAAGGTAGCGTTATTGATGAATTGAGATTAAGAGCAGATTGAAGAGAAAATTAGGCCACTGGTTAGCCTGAAAGGTCTGATTTCAATATTTACAGTACTAATTTGGTATTATTTTGGTAAATGGATGTGGTCCCCAAGTGCTGCATGGTATAAAAGAGTAAACTATGCATCATTATTCTAACAGAAAAAGTATTGTTTACCGTGTAGTACATTTTGCAGCACTAGCAGTCTGGTTAATAGGCTGCTTTATAAGATGAGTGTACCTGGTTTTTATTGCGTGCATTTATTATAACCCATTCAGCACCTAGGGCTTTTAGGGAAAATTAGAAAATGTAGCTTCTTTACATTAAAAATGATATTACATTAGACTAATTGCTGCGGAGCCTGTCTTCCTGATTTAACTTACTTGCGTTTATCTCTTGGCATTGTCTTCCAAAACTTCTTGCCGCCGGAATTTGGATAACTACCATTTTTATATATTCAAGCTACATAAAACGAGCAATCTTTTTTTAATGATCTCTGGTAGCACTTCATTGCAAACGATCTTGGGGGGGGGGTGGTGTGGGGGAGAAGGAATGAGACGTACAATAAACCATCTATCTGTAGCGTCTCTTGGCTTTGAAGCATATTCTGAGTACACTTAGGTGACCCTTAGCAAGTTAAATCTTTTTGATGCATGCAATAAAATGTCGTTTGGGGCAATAGCTGATTTCCAAAATTATATTAGGCATAACATAAGGCTGTGGCAAACTGTCTCCCCATTTTTCCTTGCTCCAGCTCACAAATGGGATTGGAAAGTGTTGGAGTGTTTTATTGTCTATCGTATCAGGTATGAAGAGACCGTATACTGCACCATAATAGAGCTATATGTAGCTCACAGCAATATCTGCCCGTGAAATAATAAAGCACGGGACTGTTGGGTTTCCAGAAAATTGTTAGAAAATCCCTCGTAACATGTTATTGGCAGCAGCCCGTCTTCTCCAGTCTCCAGCTGTCCAGCGGGTTGTGCCAAGTCACAGCAGGACCTGAGGACTGTTTGCGTTGAATGGTGGCACAGAGCTTTATGGCGATTTTGCTTGTATATTGTGCACTTGCAGACAAGCGGGCTTTCCGAGACTCAGCAGGAGCGTTCCAGCGTTTGTGCTGAGGTGGTTAGCTTGTTGGCAAATCGCTATTATTTAGGAATGTGTGGCAGAGGAAAATGTATTGCGTTACGTTTTCTATCAATATCATCTTAATGCTGGCCAATAACGGGCCTCCATTCAAGCTGCCTTTTATCTTAGGTGTGATTAGATCGAGTGGAATTTAGTAGAGGCGTTTTCTTGGGACGCGGTGGAGGGTTTTCTGACCCTGTGCCAGCTGCGTCTCCCCAATCTACCCCCATCTCGACTCAGCAGTGTCTCCCCATCCTGCCCCCACAACTCCTGAAATAACACGAGTTTAGCATTCTGCTTTTAGAGGAAAAAGATTTGGTGTTTCAGCTGTTCCAATACATGTTGACTACTGACTAATGGATATTTATTCCACTTTATTGCTTTCTATAGGCAAAACTCAAACAAAAGGAATTGGATTTTGCTAATAGCAATGAGCAGCATTGGCATTTTTTTTTGTGTGACAGCGGTGAGGATAATAACAACTCCACCCACGGAGATACGACGTACAGCTTTTCAAAGCCCTGTTACACGTATCATCCCCCTTGATTCTCAAGTACGACACAGGCAGCTTAGGGACTTTAATAAAGCCCTTTGCTAGGTGGGGAGAAAACAAAACAAGAGGTTATAGAATTAGCTTATGGCAGAGCCGGGAACATGGTATTCCTCGAACTTGATGACTTTTGCCCTCTGTTCTTTGCCCTGAATAAAGAAGTTGTATTCTTTATAATGATATTTCTTTTCTATCACTAAAGTTTACCCAAGTACTGCCTCTGCAGGGCAACCACCCCGCATCTCTCCGAGTTTGAATAAAACGGCTGTCCAGAGCCCAGAGAGTGGGTAGAAATGTGCTCCTTCAAGTCTCTTCCTTGTGGGATCATCATCTAACTGCACGCATGCATTCTACAATTGTCCTTTGTGGGGCGTCGCCCAGCAGCCCACGGAGGTGCCACGGGGTGTAGCCTCGCCTCCTCGGTATTAAAGCCACTGATGGCGTATTAACTCTCGCAGTTCAGGCAGTGCGTTCCTTTCAAGAAAATCACTTCCTTCTCTTTTTTCTTTTCTTTTTTTTTTTTTTTTAACCCATTCAGGGAAGGTGGTGGCAGAGACAAACTGTGCTGTAATTAGAACTCAGGGGTTTCCCTTCTCCGATGTCGACATTACCGGGCCCTGTAGCTTTCTGACCTTTGAAAAGTTCCCGTGTGCCACCCCACCACGGCCCCACGCTCGGAGCTCTGTGCCAGGATGCCTTCTTCTCCAGGGCTGGTTCCGTGAGGCCATGTTCACTTGGGGACTGTAGGGGGCGGGAGGGAAGTGTGTTTCCCCAAAAGAGAGCTCCTTCCTCAAACATCCCCGCTCCCAAGCTTCAGTCCAGGGGCTAAGTCGGAGCTTACTGAGCAGTTTAACGGCAGTTGCGCGCTGCAGAATAAAAATATTTCCTTCCATTTCGGATAGGATTAGGGACTCATCGCGAATACATTACACACGCGTGTGGGACAGGTTGTTACACATGGCAAAGAAATCATTGTGATCATCAGTGATTACAGGCGTGAACAGGAATTGGTATGTTATACTGAGCTCACAGGTACCAGATTTTTTTGCTCCACACCCAGGCGTTCTTCTGGGCTAGGAGCTTCGGCTGAAGGCGAGGAAAGGAGGAGGCTGTGTGTGCGCATGTGCATGTGCGCGCGCGTGCGCGCGCGTGTGTGTGCACGTCTGTGTCTTGATGGGGAAAGAAGAGGAGGAGGACGGTGGGAGAAATAGCAATTTAGTTTGCAAAGAAAAATAACGGAGAAGAAAACACGTACGAAAATGTTGACAAAACCAATAACAAAGTAGTTAAGAACGTACTGCGTCTGTAAAGTTTTTGAAGTATTTGTTCTGTTATCAGTATTTTTGTGCATTATGTTAATATGCCAGTTAAGGGATATGGATCTTTCAAGTCTAAGCACAAAGACATTTTTCATCTGGCAAGTGATGAGCTTTGCTTTTTCAGAACAGTGTGGATCGGGTAGAAGTTTTGAATACTTTTAGAGAAAATATGTGAAATAGTTATCACATTCATGTTGCCACGATTCTTTTAAAAATCCGGTTTAAAAGTGGATGGAAAGTAAAGAGGAAAAACCCCAGGCATTCTCAGATAATATCCCCATCCCAAATGAATGAAGATTTATGGTACATTTAGTATCATACAACAGCTTTTATATTATAGTTGTAATAGAAACTCTAGCTATTTCATCTTTTAAGCTGTCAAACGAATTGCAATATACCCATTGAAAAATTCATCCAAGATGTTGGAGAGGTGATCATTTTGTCATGATGAATAAAGTTGTCCTTTATGATTTGAAATAAAAACTTTAAGCATTCAGAGGTTCTAAACTAGTACCTGTTAATTTAAATTAAGCACGTTGCCTCTTAAGGGTCCTGCAAAAGCCTAGTTATTTATTAGACTCTACCACAGAAATATTTAAAAGCCATTCAATGTTGTTTTTAAAGTTGGACGTAGGAAGTGTATGATTACCTAAGTCTCAGAGAGATTGGGACTTCGTGGCTGCTTTGCCATATTTGATCAATAAATACTTCTGTAAGGGCAACGCTGCATTTATCCCTGTTGTCTGTTATGTACCGAAAAGGCAGTGCCCTAAGATTACAGAAGATCACGTATTGTTCCTCTTGTCATCTGCACTGCCTTCTTATTCAGGAAGGTTGTCATACGAACCAAAAGTACAGTAAACGCACACATGTGCTTTCACAAACTGATCGATCGTATGCAAACATTGTTGGTGTTGTCACTTTCGGCTCCACTAGAACCAAAAGGAGCTGAGCAGAAGCCGACCCAGTTTCTATTCGTTGCGGGGTCAGGCTGCACATTCACTGCCAGAGACTCACCAATAGGGGTCTCCAGTGTACCACAGAACTTACAACCACTCCGTTATGATTATTTACAGTATGCCGTCCATGAAGACAGAAGCAAAGGGGCAGAACAGATTTTTATGGGCTGGGGCTGATACTGGATTTATTCAAGGAGTGAAAAGGTGACGTCACGAGTTATAAGTGATGAGGAGAAGCAAAGACATGTCTAGGTTTGGTGTGAGAACACCTTTCACCTAACTGCAGACACAGCCTGAATGTTCCTCAAGTACAGGAAGGAATCTCCAGGCAGCTACATGGGTGTTTCCAAATATTTAAATGTGTCTTTGTTTAGATGAAACATCCAAAAGAGTGAGTAAATTTCTCTATTCTCACTGGAACGTTTAGGCCATATTTAGAAAGAGCAATACAGGTTCATGATATATAAAGCGTGTCATAACATACTTTCTTTTTATGCATCATGGAATTCCTTTGTGCCATCCATTCTGTGAAAAATAAGTTTTTTAAACCCTTGACTAACAAACTAAGACAGGTTTTGGAGATTGAGGGTTAGCTCTCTTTGCAAGGCAAAGATATCTAAGGCAACAGATAGTCAAGATGCCTTTCTTATCATTCATTTATTCCTTCAACAAACATTTACTCCCTCATGCTTTGTGAGGTCACTGAGTACCTAAAGAAAAATGTCTCTCTTCAGGGGATGCAGTCTAATATATAATAAAGAAAAAACACTTTTAATAGAAAAGGAAGGAGCTAGCACTGAGGCAAAAGTATGAGAGGGAAAGAGACTAAGCAATTAATTCTGAGGGAAGGAGTTGCGTGTGCTCAAAAGATGAGTTGGCCTTCGAGATGGGTTTGAGTGAAATTTAGGATTGTGACGGTCAGTGTTGGGGAGAAGAACATTCCGTGTGCAAAGACTTGGAGGCTGTTCATGGAATGACAAGTTATGTGCAGAAATGGAGTGAACTTTATGAGATGTGTTGGTTTGTTTTTCCTGAGAAGGGAGAATGGGTGAAGCTCTAAAGGATCAAGACAACTTTGGTGAAGGTGAATTGAATTTAGAGTTCAAGGTTGCGATGGAGAAGAAAGGAGCCCAGGCAAATATAGAATATCAATTTCCAGGACGCTTAGAGGGATCATCAAAAATGACCCCATTGCAATGAAGCACGTAGCTGTGTGAAGGCTGATCCAGTAAAACCCCCTGTGACCAGCACCATTGTGATCTATTTCATTTTCCCACATTTAGGAGTGGCCAAATTGCTTCATCTAGGCTTGGAAATGAGACAATGACTATAATCCATTTGTGTCATCCTAACTAGCTGGATGAGTTAGTTAGGAGATAGTCTCTTTGGTCTTCCCCAGATTAATTTTTTATCTATAAAATGAGAGATTGTATCACGTTATAGCTGAGGTCAAACGTGGCTCAAAGTAAGTCTGAAGACACCGTTAGGCATATCCCACAAGACAAAGGAGTTGAGAGGAGCTGCATCTTTCAAAGGAAATACCACACAGGATACTTAAGGAATGCTCTCATTGCTCACGCACGCGAGAGAAAAGCCATTGAGGAATAACATGATGAAATGAAGACCAAAGAGCCCAAGTTCAGAAAATGATACTGCAAGATGTGAAAACAAGACTCAGACATTAGAGACGAATATTATGAAAGATTCTAGGCTCCCTGAGATCATCTGAGTGAATGCAGCAAGACTGCATTTGGGCAAAACTGATTTCTTTTTTTTTTTTTTTTTAATTTTTTTTTTTAACGTTTATTTATTTTTGAGACAGAGAGAGACAGAGCATGAACGGGGGAGGGGCAGAGAGAGAGGGAGACACAGAATCGGAAGCAGGCTCCAGGCTCTGAGGCATCAGCCCAGAGCCCGACGAGGGGCTCGAACTCACGGACCGCGAGATCGTGACCTGAGCTGAAGTCGGACGCTTAACCGACTGAGCCACCCAGGCGCCCCCTGATTTCTTACATAACCTCCTTTCAGTCTAAAGTAAGTTGCTAAGATAGGGCAACACTTGAGGATGGTAGGAGTAATTCTAACTTGAGGGATGCCAGAGGGCTTCCCAGAAGAGAGAATCCTTGGGCCCTACCACAACTAATGAACGGTGGTTCTATAGGTGGAAAGTGGCTAGAAGGGCACTTTGAGTAAAAGGAACAGCATGATCAGGGGCGCCTGGGTGGCTCGGTCGGTTAAGTGTCCGACTTCGGCTCAGGTCATGATCTCACGGTCCGTGAGTTCGAGCCCTGCGTCGGGCTCTGTGCTGACCGCTCAGAGCCTGGAGCCTGTTTCAGATTCTGTGTCTCCCTCTCTGCCTGCCCCTCCCCTGTTCATGCTCTGTCTCTCTTTGTCTCAAAAATAAATAAACGTTAAAAAAAATTAAAAAAAAATAATAAAGGACTAGCATGATCAGAAAACAATCAGAACCACGGAGACTTCTTAGGGTTGATGAGTTACATTCAGAAGCAGAGGAAACCGACTTGGGTGGACAGATAAGGAGAAGAGTTTTCTAACGTAGTATTGGCTAGGCAGATGGTCTTCTGTAGATGCCAGCTATGAATCTGTAGAAATTCTTGGGGTCTTAAAGGATAGAACGGCACCAAGATGGTGAGACAAAATGACAAACAGAATTTGCAGCCTTACAACCTTCCAGGTTATAAAAATGGCCAGACATAGTTGGCATAACCCTTAATAGGAATATATATAGGTAATGGATGTGGGAAAAGAAATGTCAAAAATGAAATTTAGAAAATGATTCGCTGTGTACATTGGACAGGAAATGATCTAGGGTTATAAAGTTGAACATAAATCAATAGTATAGCTATATACATTCTGAGGGCCATGTGTTGGGGTCTCCCAAAAGGTAAGAGAGCTTTGAAAGAAGATTCTTTTGCTACGCCGTCCCAAATTCTTTAGTTCGAGGTATAAGATAGACACAGCACTTAGCAATTTCTACTCTTTGGTAACCATTCTTGTGGAGAAATATGGATATAAAGCCATTAGAAGTTTGTAAGTCAATTTGTTAGAGCCAACATTGATTGTAAATACCACAGATGCTCTTGTAAAATTCAACACAGTGTTTAGTCCGGAATTGGGGTGAAGTTGGGGAATGGTATAAACCACGAAAGAAATAGATACGATGCATTAGATTATCTTGCAGTTTATGCAAAGTAGAAAGATGTAAATAAACGGAAGGATCAAAAATGACTAAAGGCATAGGAAATAGGTCCTTGAAAGAATATTGTAACCATTGTGCTTATCCAGCTTAGAGAAAGGAGAACAAAAGTATGTCATAATTATGCTCTATAGAAAGGAGTTTAATAAAACTAGTGATCAGTTTTAGCTCTTTACCTGATTAGGTTTAACTTGAAACATCCTCAGATTACAGAATTACAGACACTGAGGTTAGTTGAAAGAATGCTGATTTTGCTAATAGAAATGATTATTAAGTGTAGGAATTGGCCCAGGATAATGCCTGGACGTCAGACTGACTCACTGAATTTTAGCTCTTCTGCTCAGTAACTGTGTACTTAACTTCTCTGAGCAAAGGGACCTAACTTCTCTGGGCTTCCGTATTTATATCAGTAAGGTAGAGATAAACAAAAAACGATTTTCATCTCAAAGGAATTTGCGAAGATTAAACGTATTAACAAAACAGAAGGAGTCAGAACAATTCTGAAACATAGCAAATGCTCAATAACAATGAGCCTGTATTACTATTAGTTGAGCATAATCTGTGTGCTCATTGCATATCTACTGACTGATTAGCCGCAGCCAGTGCTGCCAGAGATTTATCTGAGTATTTGAAAAAATAAAGGCAATCGTTCTTTTTGGCACAGCTTTGAGCCTTGCTGGAATTATATACTGACTTGCTCACGGTTGTTCTTTCTTAAACAGGCGCACGGTGGCTGTGCACAAAATACTTCTAGATGTTATGAGGCAGAATTGAATAACAAAATACCGTTGACAACTCAGTGTGGAAATAGGTTCCGAGAATTAATTGAAGGCATGGAATGCCTTTGATGGGCAGCTGTCCATCTCTGATTGCCAAACAGGCAGAGAGACAACTGTCCCAAAGCTCAGGATGGTTTGAAGCTGGAGCCCAGCCCCATAGTCAGTGACAATGTACAGTGGTTGATGAGTTAGTTCTAGAGGCTTCTGAATTTTAATGATGCTGGAGATGATATTGTGTGTCCTTCAGCTTGTTAGAGTGACACCAGCACTCCATAAATCATAATACCTGTGTATTGTAAAATCAATAGCAAAGTGCTATCTCAGCGCTAACCCTTAATAAGTTTTTCAGTGCTCTAACAGCTTAAACTTTGCCGTAATGCTATTGGACCTGTAGGTTAGGATCAGAGCATGCTTAATTTGTTTTGTAATAGAGACTTTTCACTAATGAAGGACCGATTAGTTAAGCTTTGGTTGCCACTCTGGTGATCAGTTGGCAGAACAGCCTCTGCAATTAAACTCGTGTATCTCTGTCCTGAAGCAAAAAAGCAGGCTTAAACAGTCAATAAATGTTAATCCAGTCACAACCTGTCTCTGCCTTTGAAGGCTGCCCATGAGGGTTTTTTTTTTTTTTCCCCACATCACATTTTTTTTCATCTTGTTTTAAATGTGGTGGTCCCCATGGAGTCGGGATGTGGCGTACATGACCTCCCACGGTTCTGTAATAAGATCTGGCATGCTAACAACATTGTCTACAGATCTGTCATCTATAGGTCTGTCTGTCCCCCCCACCTCATCTCCTCGCCTCTTTATCCAAGGTTGAAGAATAAATGAGCAATTGAAACACATGAGACCTCCAGAAGAAATCGGCTAAATATGTATGCAAAAACGAGGGCCCGCTTTGTGTTGTTGCTAAGACATATATTATGGTCTCTCTCTCTCCTAGGTCGGGATGGTGCAGGAAAGCCTTTGCCTTATTTGCTTTTATTGCAGTGAATGTGGGTTGTAATTGTCACATCAGTGCTAGGAAGTGAGAGCTCAGGGCAGACCGGCAAGCAAAATGAAACATCAAAATAATTTCCAGGGTAGGGGGAGAGGGAGAAAGGGGAGGCGGGATGGAGAAGGAAAACCTGGGAAATGAAAAAAAACCCCTCAAAACTATATAATGCTTTCCATGTTATCTGTGTTCTCAAGCAGAATTCCAGATATTTTTCCATTGTTTTTTTTATTACTCTTTCACATAAGAGAGAGGAGGGAAGACTGACAGCCAGAGAGGAAATGAGCTAATACAGATGTGCCCCACAGATGTGTGGATGAATGAGAGAGAGTGGTCTGAAAATGTAAATGTCTTCTGTTGGATCCAGGACCGCATGCCTGGGGAATCAGTGACATTTGTTTATTTCTCTCCCTAACTAGGAGCTTGCATGCCAACAGGGCATGCATGGAGACCATTTGACTTTATGTAATTCAGTCTGCGATCCCTGATTGGAGGATTCAAAGTTGTGTGAAAAGGTGGCGCAGAGGGGAGTGGAGGTGAGAATACAGAGAGTGAGTTTTCTGGGAGTCACCGGCGTGGGGTGGCGGTACTGAAAAATGATCCGATGAGCGAATCAAAAGAGTGCCAACCCGAACAGGGAGGTGTCGAATTTAACTTGCCCTTAGCCTGGGTTTTTGGTCTTTTGTTTGGTACACTAGCGATTTACGATACAATTTTGTCTTTTAAAATTAGGTAAATTGGTACTCACCAGAGTCTCAATGTAATTATGCTTTTCAAACTTTCTGAAGCTGAAGAACTCTTTTATGTGGGTCTTCTTCCTGGAATGCAAACACTGGATAAGATCTAATAGCTCAGGAGCAGGCAGGAATGAATCGCGTCCTAGGAACTCATTTGTCTTAGAAGAGCCGCCCCCCCGCCCCCCCAGCGATTCCTCTGCAAGTCACTGTTTTTTCTGAGTTTCAAATACACAGATATATTAACCCTGCCTTAATAAAGGCAGGCCCTTTCAATTATTCAATTATTCAGCCAACAAATATTTATTGAGTGTTTACTATGTACTTCTTACCAAGCCAGGTACAGAAGAAACAAGGTAAAATAAGACAAGCATGGTCTCTGCTCACTGTTGGGAAATCTAATACATGCAAAGAAATAAAACAACAACAACAACAACAACAACAACAACAAACAACAACAACAACCCAACAAAATCAAACACAAATATATTGATCAAGAGCACTGAAGGCAAAGAATAATTAGCATTACTCAAGTAATTTATGACCCTAATGGACATTGAGCCCACATGCCGCAAGCCTGAAGTCATTCAGTTAATGGTGTCTTTCTGAGCTCTCATTCTGTAGAAAACACTGTGTCAGATACTGTGAATAATTGTCAAGAATGTCCAAGATATTCAGCTCTCAAACGTTATAATGTTATCTTTCTCCCCCAAGAACCCAAGATGGAACATATACGGCAGAAGATTTGTAATCAATTAAAGAGATGTAATATACGTAACATATACAGAGACCTCATTTCCTCATTTTATATTATACATGTTTTGCCGCACTGTTGGTTGTAAGGCGTATCATTTGAAATGCACGATTTAAAGGAATCCTGCTGTGATGCCTTTTTTCTAAGAGGAGGAGAATCTTTTTAGTGTGGATACATTCCTGTAACTACTTTGTTCTCCAAGTCTGAATTTTGGTCAGTGGGGTTTCCTGAATAGGACTGAATGGACAGATGTGTGTGCAGACGTGTATCAAGTCTCTTAGTGAGTCCGAGTAACCAAACAGGCAGGCAATGCAAATTGACCCTGTCAGGGAGTTTTTTAGGCAGAACCGACTCTGCACCCGGTGGTCAGCGAGGGTCACTTTCTCCTGGACTTTGCATATTCCCCATGCTACCAACAAGCCCCACACCAAGGACAAGTCATTCTGAGTTAGCGGCAGGGAGTAAGCAGGAATGGAGAGAAGGAAATCAATATCATCATCAGTGTTGTTTAACATTTCTTTGTTAAGCTTTGCAGCCTAACAAATATTTTACAACTCTTTTGTTCCCTAGTCTGGTTAACCAAGAAACAAATCCGGAAGGCGAGGAGCTCTGTTCTCAAGCTTCTGGGAGGGAACTTACTGTTCTCCTTAACCAATTAAAGGCCATTAAAATCATGTGGTTTTCCCATAAGGCTCTAATTTAAATAGATAGAAGCCAGGATGTTCCTACTGGAGGCACTCCTTATTTCTTTCATTTATGTAGGGATGGCACAAATATCATCCCCGTGGGGAGAGATACAGCTGGATGGAAGAATGGTGTGTGTTGAAATGGAAAAGAAGGTTGTTTGCAAGGCGGGAGCCTCCTCTGCCCCGTGGCCTTTCCCCACTGCCTCTTTCCATCCAGGGCAGCACTCAGTAGGGCCAAGAGTCAGTCGTCTGACGGGCTGGTGGCCCCCAGTCATTCTTCCTAGTATATATAATATGAATGGACAGAAGGGTTTCTCATGGGACACTGGTCTCCAAAGAAGCAAACACAGCTTGTTTAATAGATAGGTATAGCTTAGCGGTAAATTGCAAAAAAGCATAAAATTAATCTTTCTTAAGGCAGAGCCCCTGAAGTTAAACAGATAGGGCAGCTACCGTGTACCTCGGTAAACTGAGACCCAGTTTCAGATCTTCGTAAAAGTGCCTACATGACTTTTGGATGAACCTCTTCTGAAGACGGTTCAGAAGCTTGCATTTAATTCTCGATGTGTAAATCTGTCTTAACAGTTCCCTGGGAAAGGGCTGTCAGTGTTTCTCTGGTGGCGGCCCTCAGACTCTTCTCCAGTTCGGGTTTGCCAGGAGAGGAGGGCATACGAGGAGTCTCAGGCTCTAGAAACCAAACCCCACTCTCCCCGCGTTTGTTAGGATTCGACGCTTCTGCTGACGACCAGCCAGGCTAATTTGAGAGTTATTGTGGGCAGGAACCGAAGAAATTAGCAAGCCCTAGTTCCACAGTAAAATGAGTCAAGGAGAGGAAAGAAAGGCAACTGTATAGTAAATTACATCAAGCAGCGTATAGTTTTTGAGGCCTGACACACTGTTTGAATATCTGCTTTGCCATTTAACTTTGTGACTCTGGGTAAACCTCTTTAACCTCCTGGAGCCTTATTTTCATGGGATTGCTGTGAAATTTTATTGAAACACGCATATATAAAGCGCTGAAAGCAGGAGCGGGCACAAGAGTCGCTGTTCTAGACATATTGATTTCCCCATCCTTTTACTTTCTTTTCGGTTTTCTGCCGAATTCAGACACTCATGCTGTTTTAACCTTTTAACCTAAAATGTCTACCGACAAGACAGAACTCTAATTAGCGAGGGGAAAATAAGACCAAAGCTGAGGCGATCACGTTCAATGTTATTTGGGTACAGGGTGTGCTACAGTAAGTCCATGGGGTTCGTGCATTCTCCATTTGCTTCTTGCCCAGGTGTAGAAAACGAAATTATCATTTGGAAGCATTAATGGATAATGGAAAACACCGTTGTCGTTGCAAAGCTTCTCTCGCAGTAAGTCCTGTCAACGTGTAGGAGTTTTACTTCACAACACGACCACGCTTAACACGCGCTAATCGTGAAAAACCACCAATACCCCTATGATTGAAAGCATTGTACATTCTTTATTTCCAAATCGATTTGAGCCAAGCTAAATCCTAGACCCACAGTGTGAAACAAAAATAATGTGTGGCAAGCAACAGTTTTTCCTAAGCTCCAATAACTCAAATATTTTCATTAAAATACACAGCACCCTAGACTCACTTGATGCCTGGAAAGTGCATTTATTTTTTCCTCTTTATTTTTAAACAAAGCAAGGAGCTCAAAACATCAGAAATAATGAAAGCAGCATATTTTTATTGCTCTGTTCTTACAAGAACTGATTTTTAATGAAATTTAGTTTAAAACAAAAAAAATCTCGTTCCCTTGTTGAACCTTTTTGCGTGGCGCATTCCAGCCTGGGGCTATCTTTTATTGGCCAAGTTATAAACCCCAGAAAAGGGGTTTTATAGTGGAAATGCTGACAGAACCCGCGTAGTGCTACTGGGTGCCTCTCTAATTAGTCTGAAATCCTGAAAGCTGAATTCCATAATATGTGGCCTGTACTGTAGCAAGATTACAGTGTGGGCCAAACCCCCAAGCTTAACTGGGCGTTTCATGCACAATCAGGGCTTCGTATAGACGACGGTGGAGCCTTTTACAGTTGTAAAATGCCAGTACTTGTAAGCAAGAGGAATCTTTATTGGTCCTCTTACTGATTTAAATGTTAAATAGGGCTGTTTGGATATTTTTTTGATGATGGAGGAGTCCCCCGCATGCCTTCCATACTTTGCAGACAGTGAGGTTCTACCTAGGCCCGGACAGTCGAATTTCTAGGGATTCGTTGTAGCGCTTATTTAAACGTCTTCCATAAAGCCAACTTTGACTTGTGTTCAAGCGTTTGGGGCCAATGTTGACAGGGAAACATCAGGCCGGGGCCCTCAGGTGAGTAAACAACAGAACACATGAAGCTTTACACGCACCTACAGGTCTCCCATTTTGGCTTGCCGCCCTCTCTCCCCTGCCCCCACCCTGACTTGCCTCGTCTGGGCCCCCCGTTTGCCTGGAACGATGACAGGCGCTCCCACTCTCTGGGTACAGGTCTGATGAACCTATTTCTCCTGCAGCTGCAGAACCTAGCGGAAAGATTCCCTCAGCTATGGTGCTCTGGCCTGGCCTGACGCCGGGGAGGCTTTTTCCCCGTGAAGGAAAAACAAAAGCATCAGCTTCAGTCGACAAGGGAGGGGACGTTAGGCAGGCCACAGCTTGTGAAATAGGCCTCCCCCTTCCTCAAGCGGGACCTTGATTTCCCTCTTATTTCTCCTTCATCTTTCGGTTGGTTGGGTTCCTTCCACCGTGGATTTCAGTTTCCTGACGTGCTCTGCCATGTTCAAGAGGTTAGGGGACACACACTGAATAAGGCCCCTCAGCTCTCAGTGATTGTCCGAGGGGTGCAAGTAAGAGACTTCGATGACAAAGGAAAGGGCTGTGATAGCAAAATGTCTGAAAGACTAGAGGTTCTCAGAAGTAACATCCTGAACTGCCACCCAGGTGCCTTTTGGCTCAAGGCTTTAGCTGTGAGGCATAGCGCTGGTCACGTGGAAAACTTAGAGAACATTCATTGAGACTGTGACAACCGGACTGTCTTTCTCCTAGTACTCCATCCCTTGGCACAGTATTTTTGATCCAGAAATCACTCCTTAGCAATTTTCAGGGCGTATAGTATAAGAAGACAGCAAATATCTGTGATAGAAATGACCTCCTTAAAGTGACCATAAAAGCAATAGCAAACACTTTTTTTTCTTTTTTGTCCTTTTTTTGGTTAGGTGAGGTGCATGGGGATGTTAGTATGTTTACACTCAGCTAACACAGTTTCAATATGATTTTAAAAATCAATTATGTATTAATTATAAATATATAACTAAATTACGTAATACTTGCATACATATATAAATCGGACGTGTCATAGGAGAAAAACATTTCAGAGAAAAGTCATAAATTTGATCAGCAAAAAATGACGTTGGCCTTTTTCTCTCCTTTTTTTCCTTCTGTGAGAGAGTGACTTCCAGTATGACCCAACGATTAGTCTTCTTAAGATTTCCATGAATATAATTTGGCAAACTATTCATCTTGGATTTCTCCAGGTCCATTGTGATGACAAATATTTTGCTCATTGTTACACCATGGGTTAAACCATGTCTACTGCTTTGGGGTTGAGAAAATACATGATCATTCTGCCTGCAGTCCAGCAAGCTGGTCACAAAGTAGATGATCACCTCCTGGGGTGTGGGGATGTTGGAATGTTGTGTGGAGGGGAGAGAGAGAAAGAACCTCAAAGCAAGCCCTTGAGATTATTTATGCAACCATATTTGCCCGATTGAAAAGGCATTCTAATAAAGAAAACCTTGAGTGAGATAAATGACAGAGGACCAGTCACCTGTCTAGGATTCAGCCGATTAGACATACGGCAAAGTGCTGAGGCTCCCGGAAAGGCACTGGAGCATGGGCACACCAGTGGACTCATTCTCCGGGAGCAAACTGCAGGTGGAAACAGTTTACTGAAAAAGAGGGCAGACAAAACTTGACAGGCTGATTTTCTTAAAGTTTGCATGAAAGATAAAAATCAAAAATAGTCAAGGCACATTTGAAAAAGATTAGAAGGGAGAATTCATCCTAGAAGACATCAAAGCTTCTTACAGAGTTACAGTAATTAAGACATTGGGGTATTGATTAAAAGACAGACAAATAGGCCAATGAAACAGAATAGAAAGCCCCAAAATAGACATATGGGCATTTAGCAGTTGGCAGAGATAGAATGAGATTTCAGTGGCATGACAATTTAAAAAACGTTGCTTGGACAAATAGATATATAAGAGAAATGTAAATTTCTTATCTCATACTATATACAAAAATACATGTAAGATGTGTGATAAGGAAAAAAAATTAAACTTTTTGGATTAAATGTGGAAAATATCTATGTAAAATGGGATAGAGAAGGATTTGTTAAATAAAAAGTATAAACCATGATGGAGGAGATTGATGAATTAGACTACATTAACTGTAAACTTAGAAATGAGCTGTGGAATAGATATTTGCAATACATTTAACTGATATAAGATTTGACTGTGTATGTGTGTGTGTGTGTGTGTGTGTGTGTGTGTGTGTGTGTGTACATGTATAAGCATTTATTTTAAGTGCTGGCCCTGTAAATCAGCCAACCCTCTGGAGAGAATCTGGCAATATCTACAACAGTTAAAGTCAAGCATATTCTGTAGCCCAGCAATTCCTCGTCTAACTTAATACAGTAAAGAACTTTTGTTTGTGTATACAGGGAGTCACGTGTAAGACTATTCAGCACATTATGACGTGGCAAAGAATTGGAAACAAGATAAATGTCTATCAGTTATACACGAAATAGAAAAATAAATTGTAAAATCATTAAATGGAATAACATTGCATAGTGGTTAAAATGAATGAATTAGATAGCTCTGCATGTATATCTATGGGTACATCTCAAAAACATATGGTTGATTAAAAAAGAAATTTGCAAAGAATATGTACAATATATATACACTTTGAAACTATTAATAACAATTGGAAAAATTCACTAGGTATTTCTATTTATGTGTGTGTGTGTGTGTGTGTGTGTGTGTATATATATATATATTAGTATAATGATAAAGTTATGAGGGCTGTATTACATCTTTCACATAGTGGTTTCCTCTAGGCAGCAAACAGGGAGAATAGTTAAATCTATATAGCTTTATAAGTTTTATAAGATTTTCTATTTGTATTTTGAATCTTATCCTCTTAATATTTTCATTTTATGTATAAGTTACATAACGTACACTGTTATTCATGTAGTAAAACACAAATATTCTTAATATTTAGGTAATCATGTTATGCAGTCATATGCAATAATCTCACACAAAATGTTTTCGAAGTACCTCTTCCAATTACATGGAAACAACTCTCTATACTAGTAAATCATTTTCTTCCATATCATTTATTTAACTACTACCCTTTTTTGTTAGATTTTTTTGTGATATTTTAAATAACGTGTTTCTTTCTGATGATAAAAATAATACATATTCACTATAGAAAATACAAAAACTAGAAAGACATTTTAAATTGCTCATAATCCCATCACTCAAAGAAAATCAAGACTAATATGTTTGTGTGTGTTCTCCCATTCTTGTGTGTTTGTACATTTGGAGTATACAGACTATAATTCTAACTTTGGAAATACTGTTAAAAACTAGCATGTACAGTTTTGCCTTTTTTTTTAAACTTAGCAGTTTATCATCAGCATTTCTCCATATCATTAAGTATTCTTTAAAAACTTAACATTTAATGGTTGTACAGTTTCCATCAAGTAGATTGACCATAAGTTGTTTAACCAGGCCTATACTGTTGGGCACTGATGATATTTCCAATTGGTTACTATCATAAATAGCACTGTAATAAACATTCTCATATAGAAATTGTGGTGAGCCTTGGTGATTATGTCCTCATAATAGAATTTGGGTCCAAGGATAAGAATTTTTTTAAGGCTCTAAATACACATTGCCAAATTGTTTCCCAGAAAGAATCAGACGATGTTTTTACCCTTACACATAAATGATACGGGGATATATAAAAGACATTAAAAGTTTTATTCTCATATAATCTGTGGGCGTATATTAATTCATGGAATGAATGTGTCCCTGTATTTGATAGCAGAATCTATGCTAGTGATTTAATTTGCCTTGAAATCCATGAATAAAAGTAGATGTTATAAGAATAAAATGTTTTCTTAATTGATACATTGGTTATCTAACATGATAAATGTCCTTTTAAGGCACACTGGAAACTAAAAGAGAAAAAATTGACCGTTACTTTTGTGGGTAAAAAAAATGAATAAATCTGGAAATGCTATAAATTTATATGTAAATTATTAAGGGTGCCTCAAAAAATAGAGAGAAAATATACTTGGAAGAGGAAAAGATTCAATGCTTTTTAAATAATATGTACCATAATTGGAGCTTATTTATAAAACATTTTCATTATTAAAACCAAAACATATGGTTGTTTTTCATGAGAGTTGGCAAGTGTTTTTATTGCTTTATAAAAAATTATTGAATTATGCTCTATAAATCTAATCGGCATATAGATTTTTAATGGTATATATTCTCTTTCATTAACTTAGAGCTGTTTTCCATAAATACCAAATACTGGTTAAAGCTCAGACTGAGGGCGTACAAGGTTAAATCTAGGTGTTTAAAATTTAGATAAATCAAATTTTGAAATATAATTTTAGAACATGTTCTAGATCCTTTAGGATTTTTATGGCAGGCTAATTTGGGTGATTTCTAAAGGAATGCTTTATTCCAACTTCCGCTTTGAATATAAATACCCACAGAAAAACAAAGACTTGGGGATGTTAAGTAGTTTTTAATTTCAGAAGTCAATAAAGGTCAGAGCTCTCTGGCCACAAAAATGAGTTGTTTCCTGAGTTCATTCTTTTTAACATCCACACAGACGTAAAATCTCGCAGATATTTTTTGCCAGTCTCAACCCAAGAAGGAAGAATCTCATGGACATAAAGACAAAAACTGTCACGACTGCCCCTTAGAACGTGAAAACGAACCAAAGTGAAATGGTTAAATTTTGTTGAAGTTTGGAATTCAGTTCCCAAACTGAATTCAACTCAGGAGGTGCAGTCTATGAAAATAGTCTTTGTCTGTGTGTGTCACTTTCTGCCTTTCCAGAATGGGTTCTGAACTCCTCCACAGATCAATGCAGCCACCCACTGGGTGACTGAGGCATGAGGGCTCATAGGCAGGAGGGGAGGGATTAGACAGTGGATGGGGAGGGAAGCATGGTTCTTCTCCTTGGAGCTCCTAATCCCAGCTGCCAGGTCCTATCAGTGTGTGTCACAAATGTTCCAGGGGTAAAATAAGGATATTGTAATTACTGAGTTTAAATCATGATGACTTTTACGGTTGAGAGAGAGAGAGAGAGAGAGAGAGAGAGAGAGAGAGAAGTTAAAAGAACACATTTTATCGGTCTCTGTGTTGCTTTAGAACTGGGAAGTTAGGTTATTTTCAGTTGCAGTCGTTCTTGAAACAGAAAAGCTGTATTGGTTTGCATATATGGTCAATTGTCTAAAAGAACAGACTGTGGGGTTAACCAGATATAAG
The DNA here is from genome assembly GCF_024362965.1 of Panthera pardus. Taxonomy (NCBI): domain Eukaryota; kingdom Metazoa; phylum Chordata; class Mammalia; order Carnivora; family Felidae; genus Panthera; species Panthera pardus. The sequence goes on along the minus strand of NW_026526655.1, from coordinate 57,793,728 downwards.
AACTAAATTTCATTGTTCATTATAGACGCCAACAAGTTGTTCCTAGACATTTTATTCTATTGTAGTACATTCACTGTACCTCTGTGTGCACATGTGGAAACTAATTTGAATATGCATATTTAGTGGCAATAAAATATGCCCTTTATGCATATTTGTAAAAGTATTAGACTATATGCTTCCATGCTTTCCCTTTGGTTCCTTATTGTCTGTGAAATTAGACAATATTTGTTCTCTACGCATAAAACTCATTGTCAGTATCTACAGTTTCTAAATGCTCATTTTCTTCTTTAAAAGTTACCATAATATCTAAAACATATATGGAGTTTTAAAAATGCTATGTCGAAAATTACAACGGGGAAGTTCCTTTTTGTGGAAAAAAACAACAACAAGTTTTAGGCAGACCCAAAAATGAATTCTTAGCTGTTGAATCCAAACTCCCAATATACCAAACAATAGTAAGAGTAGGTGGAGAAGTCCAGATTTCTTTTTTTCCAGAAACAAACTATAATTTGGTTTCTTTAGGATGATGATTAACTCATTAATCAGTATATACTGATTGCTTATAATGTGCCCAATATGTACAAGTAAGACAAAGGGCTATGAGCCACAGTTTTGTGCATAAAAGGAGTGCTAATTGATTGGGGGACCTTAGAGCCCAGGGGAAAATGAGACCAAAAGATGACAGCCTTCTTTCGAATCCGATAGTGCCATAGGGACTTGTTCAGCTAATGATGTCTTCTCAGGCCACTTGGGTCCATTGTATTGATCATTAAGTGAACTAGCTCAAACAGTTAGGCATGCAGAAGACACAGCTAATACGTCCTCAACAGAGTGGCTGTGACTTGAGTGCTAGCAAGGAGTGGGGAGGCAATAGCCCGATGGTCAAGGGCTTTGGCACTGGAGTTAGACTAGAAACAAGTCCACGCGCTTCACTGCTGTCCTAGCCATATACCTTGGGTAAGTGACCTAAACACCCTGAACCACAGATTCCCCATCTGTAAGTTGAGGTGTCTCCCTCATAGTGTTGCCGTAAGGACTAGAGGAGAGGTGCATGAGAACGCCTAGGACGTAAATATCACATTTCCCTGAGTCTAAGATCTTATTGGTTGGACAATGCACCCTTGGGGGAATAGCAGCTTTGGAGACAAAAGAAGCAACATTAAGTACAGACATGAAAATGAAAACTGCAAATAGCATACACTTCCGTACTTCCCTCTTATTCATACTCTTAAGTTTACAACTTAGCTCTCTCCATATTGAGATAAAAAGCCTCTTAAATCACTTTCGCTAATCACCAGTTTTGTGTATATAGCGAGACAGTGACACGTGGCTTTCTAGAGTTGACACTTGTGACCTTGATCTTGTTAGCACCTTTAGGACTAAAAATACAATTTTTGATGGCTATGGAAGAAAACCATGTTTTCACCTGCATGTCCTGTTTGGTTAAACATGCAGCATTTTCTGCTTAGCTAAAAGAAGTTTTAAGTAGCTTTTCTTGAAAGTCAGATGGAATCTCCTGACAGATTGGTATCTGGTGCTTGAGACACCCTTAGGATACTTGAATGGGCCACAGCAGCCTCTCTTAGTTTTGGTCGTTCTTAAAGGCAACTGTTAGATTTGGCGAGTTTGATCCCCTCTAGTCATATTGCCAAGCACAAGACAAGCATTCTTCTGTGTCCCCAATAACTTTTACTGCATCACAATGTCATCTCTTAAAAAGATATTTTCAGGACAGTTCAAGACCCGTTTGAATACAGTTCATCCACTTGTGATGCTATCAATGTAAATCACTTAATTGAGATGATAATCAGGTAACCAAATACTTCCTAAGCAAGCCTGATTGCACACACACCCCTGCAAGGAAACTACTTGCCCAGAAGCCAGGAGTTTTCTTCTGACATCAACTATAAGATTCCCCCCTCCTCCCCCAAAATGCTAAAATGTTCCTCTTAAAGGGAAGGAAGTGGGTAGAGATCAGGCAGAGAAGGAAAAGGCCTTCTAGGAAGAAGAGGCAGCATATACAAAAACATAGAGAAGGGGATGTTGGAACAGTTCAACATGGGGGGAGCATAGGATGTTGCTGGGAAATCACAATGGATCAGAAGCTCGAACACATTTGTTAAGACAGTGGCTTGCCACTCATGGTAATTTGGGATGCAGCAGTCTGAGAATCCATAAAAAGTTTCCTAGCAAAAAAGTGACACGGGAAGCAGTTATGGTCCTTGTCAAAGTCATGGTCACAGATGGGGACTCTGGGCCAGAGAGCCTCAGATAGCTTGTCCCCACGGCCAAGAAGCTACCCAGGCTATTGTGACAAGTCTCTGTCTCCTCCCACTCATCTATGATTAAGTTTGGCAGGGAAGATTTAGAAATAGGCCAAGTAACTCAGAATCAGAGAACGAAAAGTAAGCCAGTAGGCCTTAGGCGAGGGATAAAGAAACATTTAGAGAGGTAGAATTGCAGCATTTAAGACAGTATTAAAGCATTTAGGTGTTAAATTTTCTCCTATTCCTTGTCACTGTCAGGTAGTATAAGTGTAGTTAACTAAAACATCTTGCACTGTAAAAAAACACCTAGATGAAGATTCACATGGAGCACAGATATGCCCTTCCTCAGATCTCACCCTTGGTGTAAGCAAAATGGTGGCACTCATGCTAACCTAGTCCAGCCACCCCAGTCCAGTATGGTGTGCTTGGTGCAGCCACAGAGCCTGGCTAGAAGGAGACATGTCCACTGAACTTGCCTTGTGGTTGTAACCTTGTTTCAATGGTATAAACGTCTTACCTTCCAACATTCCCAACATTCCAATTCCAGTTCTCATCACAGAAGAGAATTTGTAGCCTGATATGTACAGTTACATGCCATGTGAGGAGTTAACCTATAGAATCCGGGCAGGTCTCAGTGATGAGCAAAGTTTTAAAACCCAAGATGGAAAAGAAAAGAACATTAACGCAACTGGTTTTCAAGATGACACTGGCTTTGCTCACTTATCCAAGGAACCCTGGATTCCATGTCAGGAACATTTTCTGTTCCCCGCCGGAGACAATGACTTTGGAATGAAGATGTTTTTCGTATATGTGAATTCATAAGGTCACCCAGAGTACCAATAAGAACAAATACATTTACAGCATGCTGGGATTTTCCCTGAATTTTACAACCTTTGGATATAGCAGAGCTCTATCTTAGTGTAGTGTTGGGTCAGAAAACATATTTAATATTTAAGCAAATACATAAGTGTAATGAAGCATTGACATACATATCTTCTGAAATTTATTCATAACATGAAACCACGATGACTTCTATTTTCACTCTTTGCTAAGCCATTTGTTCTTTATTCTAGAAATATAAACCAATGACACAATCATAAATATAGAGGCTTTATGGAGACGGAGACCTCAAAGCCAAGAAATGAAAGGGGGTAACACCTCTTCAACATTGCTGAAGAAGCAATGATGAAATTGTGATTTGCTATTTGAAGCGGAGACAATGGAATGACAAACAGAAGAGGTTAAAGAATAAAACAAGAGGCTGTAGAACACCAGAATCTTTACAAAAAAACACGTTCAGCTCATATAGATATAGCCATATAGTTCCTGAAGGCATCATATTAGAGAATGCTTATGGAAGTGCTCAGAAACAATAAAGCATTATACAAATATGTGATTATTTATATCACTATTACAGTTTAAAATAAGAAAGAGAAAATATTTCGTAGCTGATGTGCTGTGTATGAGGCATGTTCCACTCACATGTCACTTAGGATCTAACTTAGACTGATCCTTCAGTGCTCCACGGAACCTTTTCAATCTTCTTATTTGTTTTCATGGTTTATGGATTTCTAATTATTACGACTTCTATCATCTATCCCTGAGAAAGACAAAGGCCTAAAATTCCGACGTGACATGAGGTGCATTTTCAAGATGAAAAAAGAAAAAGCAACAGGAATATAGGAGAGAAAAACAGTGCTGGGAACAGAAAACTAAAATTCAGAGTAATTTATCCTTCAATGAATTCAATCAGCACATTTCTATTGGGCTACACGTCAGACATTGTTAGGACCTAGGAATCCAGAAATGAAAAGACAGGAAGTTAAATGTTTACTGTTGTCTTGAGTTCCTTGAAGGAAAGGGATACTTATGTGAAGCGGATAGAATTGACTACGACCACCTTCGAGTAACTTGAGTAATATGTTTTCTGGTAGAAGGGATTCTTACAGCTTCATGAGTGACTTCGAGATAGCCAGAGGTAATGTTGTCACATGAGACGTGATACGTTGGGTCACTGGTCAAATGGTTGATCAGGTGTCAGTAGCAGTACGTAGGTATAATTTTATAGGCTTTTTTCTCCATCATGTCAAAAAATACACAGTATTGAGAGATGCACAGCATCATTTATTTTGAAAAATGGACAACTCCTACCCTAGTCAATGAACTGAAGGAGTGGCATCAGGAATTTAATGGTGGCTTACTGGAGGACGAGGTGATATGACAGAAGTCATTCATTTATGAGAGTCACAGAACAAATGGGGAGTGGAAAGCTGTTGTCACTGGTCTAGGGTTGTGAAACATACTTAATACAGCCAAGCTGCGTTGATAACAGTTAAGGAACACTCACCTGGAAATTGATTTATAAATTTGGGAAAGAAGATTTTACTCAGCCAAGTTGTGAATATCAAATGTTGTCAAATTCCTGTCTGGGTAGCTGAGTTTCAGAAAGGCAACTATAAGGGGCAAAGAGCCTTGTATAGAGGGAGTACATGGTCGTCTAGGAGATGGTTGATGGATTGGCATCCACAATGACATAGAATGGCATTCATTACCTTGCTGGATTTACGTGGCCCAGAGGCTGATTCTCAGTTTCACAAGTATAAAAACTTGATTTTTACTGGCACACCAAGAATGGATTTAATCTCTCAGGACTAAGCTCATGGTAACCAAGCTCATGAGACTGATGTATAAAACCACAACTTCTAATTTTCCATCTAATTGATGGTGGAAATGTATTTGTTCTTGGGATGAATCTATTCCAAGTCTGGAAAAAAGACTTAGTTTTTCCCTCTAGGCAATCACATTGTAGTCAGAGGGTGACTTGGTAAATGTTGAATCAAACCAAAGAAAGTTCAAAGAGTTAAAAGTTCAATTATGTCAGATTAACATACCTTGATGCATAAACTCACAACAGAAATGGCCTTGCCCAAAAGTTCTGAGAATCCAAAGTCCTTGGACTGATGTTCTCCTGCCATGGCCAGTGCCATTTAATTGCTATTTCTGAGATATTTCATTTTCTTTGCTTCCACTGTTTACCAAACTTCTCTGATTGACGAACAGTCAGGTGGTGGAGATTTGCAAGAGAATCAGATATTATGTCCTAGAGGAACAACTTACTGTGCTCTGGAAAACACCTGAAGAACTATTATGTCAGTTGGAAATGACTTTGTTAGCACTACCCAATTCCCTTGAGTCACTCTGCCCCCATAGGTCATGCAGCAACCGGCAAATGGATTAGATAATGGCGATCGGGAATTGATATCAAGACCTGTACTGGTGTTAATGAAGAACCCTGACTGTGTGCCCGATGCGATCATGCCTTAGGCTCCAGTTAGAAAAAGAAAGGAAAGAAGAGGAAAGGAAGGGAAGGGAAGGGAAGAAAACTTAAAGCACAAGCTGAAATTGCGAGGGGAAAAGATCATGTAATAAACAGAGAGTCTGTAACCGTTAATTAAAGGTCAGGAGTCTCAGCAGGAAAAGTGTCTTCCAAAGGGATGTTCTTTCAGTTTTGGCCAAGCGTCTCTTCAACTCTTTCCTTAGCCTGCTCCACCTCTGCCCAGGAGTCCAAAACCCCAAACCTGGTGGTAAATATTGGGCCTCCTCCATGCGACTCACTGTACTAACTGAAAGCGGATTTGTGAAAATGGCTTTCTGCAACGAGAACGATGAACAGTGAGGAAGAATGCAAGGTGAAGGTGCTGTCTTTTTGAAAAGGCTTTTAGGCTAAACCGCTAAGAGTTCCAGGAAGGAAGTTTTCCTTTTGGAAAGTCCTCCTTCGTGCGTGTTCACCCTGAAGCCCTTAAATATGTCTTCCAGGCACCACAAAGATGTTAGCTAGCAAATTACACCTAATGAATGCTGGCACAGCAGCACAGCATCGGAAGAATTGACTCCAGGAATCCGAGAGTGAGCCAAATTAGCCCGAATGCTAAGCAGGCCCTATTGTTATTATGTCTATGAAGCACTGGGGTTTGAAATTTCCCTTCCAGACGTATATTTTATGGTAGGATCTCCCCAACAGAGCCCAGCTTTGTTCTTTCTTGAACTGTCTTTCTTCCAAAGCACGAATACGGGCAATGCTGCCCCAGAGAATGACACCGACAGTTGAGCAAATAGAGGTGACGGAATTGAAGCTGGAGGTCAGGAGGAATTACTGAATGAATGTGTATGGCCAGGCAGTGATTTACTCTTAATTGTATATAATCTCATTGTGATAGGAGGTGGGAGAGGGAGGAAAATACTCATATGCATTTATTATTTGTGAATCTTCTTTCTTCCCTCCTCCTTCCTTCCCTTGCTTCCCTCCTTCCCTCCTTCCTTCCTTCCTTCCTTCCTTCCTTCCTTCCTTTCCTCCCTCCCTCCCTCCCTCCCTCTCTTTCTTACTTTGGTACTGGACAGGATCTTGTAGAAGTATTAAACTCAATTTCAAGTCCTCAGTAAAAATAAGTTGTGGAAAATTCAAAGAAAGTTTATAAGAGACTTGTTGAAAAAGTGTCTTCCTAGGCGTATAGAAGGCCTCTGCTTTCCAAATTCTCTGCTGGCATCAGCAAAGCCCGTATTCTCTGAGAGCAAGTTTTGAGTCATTTGCAACTCTGTTTTCTTTAGCCCCTAATTTTAGTTCCATCTCTAGTTCCTACTGAAACTCCCATGTCTTTGATTTGGCCCTGTCTGTTCCCATCCTTTCCCCATCCTAATTATCCCGCCTAGAAATTACAGTGGTAATCGGGTTGGTCCGTGGTAAATTCCTCTGGTCCGTAGATCATCTCTGCTCACCCCAACCTCAACCTTAAACATCATTTTTAATACAGAATTTTCTAAGATAGCTCTTCTTTGTGTCTTTGGTAAATTAAGTATTTACTATTTCACCATCTTCAAAATTAATTAATAGGTAGTATTTCTAGTCAACACAGATGTTCTTCGGGCCCCAAATAAGATGCACTTCTGGAATGGGGAGGTAAGATCATGAGGAATCCTGATAAACAGAACGAAGAAGTCACGTAACAAAATGTGTTTAGCGGCCTTTGGAAATCATCCTGAAGCAACTCACCTTGCAAGGAGAATTGCAAGTATATTACTGATGAGACTGGAGTATCTCCCCCAAATACCCCAATCTAAAATAGAATAAAGATAAAATAAGGTACAAGCGTATAGTATAACATGAAAAAACACAGTGACAGATTGGTAACTTGGAAGACAGGCATTGAATGAGAAGGTGGTAAGTGACTCTGTCCCAGATGCTCTGATTATATATGGCTGGTACATGTGCTTGGTCTGACACATTCTCATCTAGAGCCTAGGATAGGGTAATGTTTTACCACAGGGTAGAAATAGCCCTCAAGGACATTCAGTTCCCTTTGCTTTCATCCTGAGTATGCCACGTGACTTTATGACTAACAAAGTCATAAGAGACTCATTATGAACTGGGAACCAATTTATTGATTTTTTTGGTTGGAGCTACACGGCTGTTGACCCCGGGGCAGGGGAAACACCTACATTGTGCACGGGCCACTTGCACTCAAAGGGTTAGGGTGAGGGTTAAGGTTAGCACTAGCATGAATGGAGCACGTGTAGACTCATCAACCTTAGATTAAATAAGAAAATTGCATTTAAGAACCTGAAACTAAAAATTCTAACCTCAAGACAAACTCTTTCCTCAAGAAGATCACATACCTCTAAGTCAAGCAATCTTTCTGTACAAAATCCTTAAGGACCCCCCCCCCCCCCCCCCGATGCTGGTTCTGAACATACACGTTCATAAAAATGACCTGAGGAGCTAATTAAAAATGCAGACTCTTGGCCCCACCTCTAAGGATTCTGGGATTCACTTTACTTTGAGAGACACCGCTTGACAGAAATCCTGAACTCTAGCTACAACTGTTTGGTATTTTTCGGTCTACAAATCACTCACTTCTGAGGACATAGCTTTGGATGCGGCTGTATGTGAACTTGCCCTACCTTAGGAGTGGCAGATGTATGCCAGGAATACGGCAGCCCTCTCCTGGGCTCCGTGGCAGACACCCTCTTAGTTTATTCCAATGCTTTTTCCTACTGAGTCCTGGTATAGTCTTGGAATCCTTCGCAATACCTGTTCCCAGAGACTACAACCAATTGGTAGGATTTGGCATGGAGTCAAATGAATTTTCTTTCCTTGTTCTCCATCAGTGAATCTCAGACCTGGATGCTCTGAGAAAAAAACCTCACATTCTAACCTTGGCACGCTACAGATGCATGGCATACTGCCTGACACAGAGTAGGTGATGGGTATTTCTTCCCTCTGTCTTCACATGTTAGGGGAGGCTCCTGATCTCCCGATCCTTGTCCTTCAACTGGGTAGATATCTTAGTAAGACACTATGAATTCCTTCTAGTGTCCCTCTATCTGTGTGGTCATCCCCAGGGTGAACGAGAAGAGGGCCCTTTAATCAATCACCCATTCTGTTTGAGAGGATCGTCTCCAGGCCAGCAAGTTACCTTTGTTTAGGGAACATAGTCACCGCAGACTTTAAACCTATTAATAGGATATGCAAGGTAATGTCAGAACGGGAACTTAACTAAGGGCCGGGGCTCTGAAAAAGCCCACAGTCCTCAGCTATGGATCTTCCACCCAGCTTTCTCTTTGAACCCTGGGAAAGTTCCTTGGTGGGTACATGTTCTCCCTTTCATACCGATAATCCACTAGGAGAGAGGATGATTTAGAACCACTGGTAGAGAGGATGATTTGGTTTTTCAGTATAGAGACCGTCTGCGATTGGAAATGTTAGAATTTAATAAATAATTTAAATCGCAAGCATGTTATTATTTTAGAAAAGCACAACTTCATGAAGGCCAGTGAGATTTTTTTAAGCTATTCATATAGCAGGAAGCTGGAATTTGCTAAATAAACCACACACCTCATTTCACGTGTCAGACAACATTTGCAAATGTGGCAGAAAGTGGCTCATGCCTGATGGCTTTAGGGGTTCTGATTAATTGGTGGATGTGCATTATGGTGGAAATATTGTAAATGTCCTGCTGCTGTGGTGTTGGTTATGCCCTTGACCTTATGTGTCTCCTTCCCCTCTGTCTGCAGTGAGTTTCGCTCTGCGTCTCCACTGTCTGCTGTATCTGTGTCTTAATGGATCAAGCGATTTGTAGGACTTTGGGATGTCTCGCCAGTCACTCAAGTGCCTGACACAGTGCTGGGACACAAAAGGTAAACGTGGCAAATATTTCATGAATTATTCACTGATTTTTAGAGGCTTTCATGGCTTAAGAGCTAAACAGTGGCCTCATACATCCAAGCCAGAGTGACAGAGATTTCATGATGACTTATGATCAAAAGGCAACATTTTCCATCCATTGGTATGACATACTTTTATATACCTAACACACACGCGCGCCCCAACGTTATTTTCATGTAGCAAAGTAAAAATAAAATTTCCTCTAAAAAGACCAGATAGAGGCTGTGTTCTCAGCGGTTTTGTATACCATCTACAAATACTTTATACGCACAATGGCCAGAATTCCACTCGGGAGTAGGAGTATTCTTTCCTAGCTCAGTTGGGTCTGATTGGGTTCATTTATTTTGGAAGTTCACCTGGCCAGTCTTTTTCTTAAAAAACAAAAACATCAAACGATCCACCAAGATAATTTATTAGAATCTCATCAATTCTTAGTCCTTCTGACACGAGGTCTCATCTGTTCTCAGCCTCACGATGAATTTAAGAGAAATTGAAAATGAGTGGAATATGTGTGTCATTCAAAAACCTGTAGGATCAATGAATCTTGATGTTCTAGAACTGCTGGTGACCCCAGCAGTCGGCTAATCCAACTCCCTCATTTCGTAAATGGGGAAACTGAAGATCACTTTAAGAAAACTATCGGATGCCCCAAAGCTCGTTGGTGTCACAGTCTGAACTACAGGATCTCTTCACCCTCAGTCCCTTAACATAATTGGAAATAAATGCTAGAATTTATTATTTGTCATCATTATTGGTTAAATGTTTCCACATCCTTAGGAAGCAGAGGTGAAACCGAAGTGGCTCTCCCAAACTTAGTGGATTCAACCTGGGAATTTCTTGATTCCCAGAATTTTTAAAACCTCAGTTCAATGAGATCGTGTGCAAAGCATCCAGGACAACATTTGGCAAATAATAGGTGCTCAATAAAGATTTGTTTTACTCCTCTTTCTGCCTCAGTTCCAGTTCAGACATTTGGCATCTATTCTTTTCAGTAGTTGTACATTTAAAACATTGTTTTTGGAACTGTAGCTATAGCCCTTCTTCCCCTCTGCTATTGTTTTGAAGACCGTTTGTATTAGACAAAAACAGGTAGGGGGTGGAAGATGAAGGTCTTAGACTATAAGGTTTTGAGCAAGATTCTCTGAGACCCTGTGGCACAGGGCGTTAGTGGCTCTTGTAGTTGCGAGACTGGGTTATAATTTGTGTTGAAGCTACATGGGTTTTCAGCAGCAGGTTTTGTACATAACAGGGAGTTTCTGGATCTTGTTAGCTCAGGGCAAAAAGTCATGCTTTGGAGCAGTTACCCCAGCAGGAGGAGAAAAGATGATGGTTGGTAATTACATCAGTTTTGCACTGTTGAGCAGATGTTCTTGCAGATAGATTTTGGCTGGCATTTTCAGACTATCACTGGTGATTCTCATGATAGTGTCAGAGCTTCTACAAGTGGAGGGGACTGCGGGTCTGTAAAACATTGTGGGAAGGAGGGTGAGGGAACCAGACAGCAGTCTGGAAGTTAAAAAGCAACTCCTAAAAAGGGCTTTAGTGAGATTTACTTGGAGATGATAGTTTTGTGGGCTTGGATAATCAGATCTAATACGTATCTGGTAACTTATTTTGTGGTTTAACTTTGAGAATAATTTAGTAGTCCCTTGGTGTTTTTTTTAAAAAGCAGATTATTATTATTATTTTTTTAAGTTAAGGACAATTTAGAAAACAGATGAGGGAGCTGAACTTTGATTAGGACATAAAATTAATGAGGAAGATCAAAACACGTAGTGGGTCACAGAAAAGAATGGCCCAAGGGTGTTAACAAGAAATGCCTCCCATTCGGCTTTCTAGAAATTCTGGCCAACTTCAGGTCAGGTTGAAATCAACATGGTCAGCAATGAGACACCACTGGATAGCAAAGTGCCCTAAGGAAGAACGTGTTTTTCCCCCTGGGCTTAAAAATCTTTTTAAATTTAGGGGTGCCTGGGTGGCTCAGTCGGTTGAGCGTCCGACTTCAGCTCAGGTCATGATCTCATGGTTTTTGAGTTTGAGCCCCCCATCGGGCTCTGTGCTGACGGCTCAGAGCCTGGAGCCTGCCTCTGATTCTGTGTCTCATTCTCTCTGCCCCTCCCCCATTTGTACCGTGTCTGCCTCTCAAAAATCAATAAATCAATAAATCAATAAATCTTTCCAAAGATTTTTATTCTGTTCATTTTTTTTAAAATACTGATTTAAGTTCCTTCTCTCTGTGCTTTGGGATATATAAGTACATTCTTAGCACTAGATTTTGAATCTTTGTTCGTTGATGTCATTTTCTCTATATGCAGTGATAAGAATTTTTTTAGCTTACTGACATTAACCGAAAAGATGTACTCTAATGCATCACTAATTACATTGGAATCCATACCATTTCATTTTCCCAGGCCACAGAAAGACTTTAAACACTGCCAATGTGTTGTCATGGGCTCTTCTGGGTAAATGACTCAAATAGGAAGGAAAGACAGAAGGAAGGAAGGGAGGAAGGAAGGACGGAAGGACGGAAGGACGGAAGGAAGGAAGGAAGGAAGGAAAATATGGCACTAGTGGAGGTGTGGAAAGTAGGTGGATAGGAGGGCCTGGTAAACATTTCTTGTATCCTAGCGCTTATTAGCCACTAGAATGGGTTAATCAATGGATAAATGAAATGACATAATGTTCTAGAAAAGTCATTCCCGAGCACTTGGTTACCTGTTAACAGCATCGTAAAGCCAGTCACCTCTTACACAGAAGTAGTATGTGCCTTTTAGGAAACAGATGCTCTATTGTTTTGCGAAGCAAATATTTAGTCTCAGAATTGATTGGTAACGGCAGAAGGGGAACCACTTTGCCCGCTTCTATGGCTCTCAAGAGAGGAGCCAGTGCTCCTTTCTTCTATTCTTGATTTGCCATCAACTTACATTTGGCTTTTGTGAGTTGTCAGTTGCTTTCATCTTGCTAATCATTCGGTGATGTTTATTTTTCTTCTTTTACAGAATCTCTATTTCGACTTCTCTACAAAACGGGATCAGAGGTAGTTACTGTAATGTAACGGATGTTTTCAATTAACAAAATATCAGAGGCACATTTTCGCATACTAAACATTCTTCTGCAGTGATATAGAGTGTTCCATTGTAGAGACAAAACATGGTTGCTGGGCATTCAAGGTTTTTTTTCAGTATTTTGCCATAGACTCTGCTGTCATGAGCATTTTTCTTTTTGGCTAAATCTTTGCCGCATCCATGATTCTTTTCTCAAAATAATTTATATAAAAGTAGACTTACTTAGTACAAGGGTGGGATGAACTGTAAATGGCAAACTTCAAGCACAGTGACAAATGGTGGGAGAGATATTTGGGAAATGTCAGGATTTTCTGGTGTTCTCTCCCCTCCCCTCCAAAAGTGCCACCTAGGCCAGAGATAATTCGAGGCAAAATAGTAAAGTGGGAGGTAAAGATTTTTTCTCCCATTGCTTTCAGACTCCTTCTATGTTCTCTTTCCTTTCTTCAAACACCCACTTTCTCCTTTTCCAAAGCAGTGGATTTTAAGTTATAAAATTATGAAACTTATTCTAGGAAAGTCCATTTACGTTCAGATCTAAATGACTGAGATGCCATTACTTACAATTACCTTAGGGATAAAACCTCTGTTTTGGTAAATCAGAAGAATGAACATCCAAGTATGGGGTTGGAACGTCCACTAGAGAGGTTAACAAAACCCCCTTCTGAATGTCTTGGAATCATACCTCACAGGCAGACGTTCACTCCTAGCCAGGAGGCCATGCCTTGTATATGAGATTATGGATCTGTTTAGTGTTTAGCCTTAATGACTATCTCCATGTGTAGGTCATAAGACCTATACTCCACTCATACAGTAAAGGGATCTCACTTAATTCTGGTTACTAAGAGCTTACAGGAGAATTATTCTTGTTAATAATCATGGCGTCTGAAATTGAGCTTTAAAGTCAACGAAGGAGGGCTGTTAATAGGAAAAGGCTACTTGAAGTAAATTTACATAAAATGAAGAATCAAATTTCATAGTATTTGTTGCCAAATATAGGAAACTCTGGCTTAAAAAAGAAACCAAAAATTATCAAAGCAAATGTGTTTTCTCTAATGTCTGACCGCCTTCAGATCGTACTTGCAACTACGTGCCCATTCTAAAAACAAAGGACCAATCGAGAGTTGATTTTTGGTATAATTCTTCTGATGACACAGTGACAACATGACTCAGTGTCTTTTATGGCATGTTTGACCTTTTCAGTGTAAATGTGGAGTCAGTGCATTTACAAAAAATAGTCTAGGGTATCCTCCAATTTTCCACAGGCCTTTTTTCATTCTTGGATACTTAAGTCATTGTCTTTTGACTGCCTGTTGCGTTGTCAATTCTTAGCTGGTCCAACTTGGCCAAGTCCTCCCTTGTCAGTGGCCTTGCTTTGTGATGTGAGTGGTTCCAGGCTCGTGGTGACAGGGCACTTAGTTTTGACGAAGTCAATTCATTAGCGAATATGTTCATGTTCTGGTGACTTTTGCTTTCCTACTCAACCTTACCACGGTAGGGATTCAGGCAATTAATGCTTGGTTAACAAGCGACACCCTGTTCTCAATTTCTTGTCAGACGTTCAGTGTCAGGATATGTGTGTTAAGGAGCAAAGGGTCATTCATTCCATTCTACAGATACGTACACTGAGGTAAGGGCGACCCCAGGTTCAGTCAGAAAGGTAAAATCTGGAATGGTGTAGGTTCTCTCTGAATGTTGTGCTCACCCACAACCCCACTCCACTCCTCTACATTATGAAGCCTTATTTCAAAGTGGTGTTGCTGGCAGGTGGGAATTCGACCATTAAGAAAAATACTGGCTTCACCCTGGCCTATCCCATAATAAACCGAATGACAGAAAAACAAATGTCACTTATTAGAACATTGAGGTTTACTGTTCAAGTGATTAACTAAGAATCATTTGTATGATTAAATGCTGGAAAATAATTTGCTTTCCCTATGAACCTATAGCTTAGATCTCATTACACAGAAGTGCTGCATATTAGTTGAAGCAAATTAACATTCAAACACTTTCTGGAGTTGCTGCTAATCACAGGCTGTTAATTACTGTCATTACATTAGGCTGCGGCAGAGACTACCCAAAGAATCATTCTCATGATCTCGGTATTTGAAAGTGATCTTCACCAATAAAAACACATGTCAGACATACAGAAATTGCAAATTGCAGAAATTGCTGACGGGGCCGAAAATTCCGCTGACTAGAAGTACCCATGCAGTGATGGATGCATTCTTGACACAGTTTCAGTGTTTGGACTTAGGAAATAATGAGTATCAATGTCCTAGCAAGGGAATATGCAAAGATGAAGGAGCCCTTTTGTATCCTTAATTAAGGAAAGTAGTAGCACAACTCGTTCACAGATAAGTGACTGTACATAATAATCATGTATTTATGTAAGGGACCGCTATGCTATATTACTGTAGTGGCAATTAGATTTTCACAAAGTCGTTTTAATAAAAGGCATACTTACATAATAAATAAACAAAACGGCTCATTTTCATAATAAATAAACAAAACCTCTCTAATTATACACTGGCTTAAAATAAAATGTTCTGCAATGCTAAGTTAAACATATAGACTCCAGCTGCCTGCCACAATGTGCCCCAAATATTTTTCCACCCCGCCGTCTCAGTCGCCCCGGGGAACTCTGCTAAACAGGGAAAGGGTATTTGTGCATTTTGCCTGTTCTGCGCGAGGGAGGAATCCTTTGAGAATTTAGAGGTCGAAGCTTCTGGTATCTGCTGACCTGACTTCCTTTATTGCCCAGAAAGTCTGCTGTCCACCCTGTGGCTGCCAATAATTGGGATCGGCCATGTGCCAGGATGGCAAGAACCCAGGTGACCGCCACACACATGGGCTTTGCGGGCAGTCCTATTCATTAGCAACGCTACGTCAAGGAAGCCTAGGCTGCGGGTCTTTGAGGATCCATCTGTAGGGCTCCTGATTCTGGCTTCTCGTTCAACAAACGTGTATCAAACGCCTTCTTTGTAGAAAACATTGTCCCGGGTGTTGTGGGAACACAAAGATGAATCAGAAACGGCTCTTGCCTTTGAAGAACCTAACAGCTTACGAAACAATCATCTTATCAGTGTAAGCCTCTGGTCCCAAGGGGCAGAATGGGAGCTCTTTGGGTGGATCTGGACAATCTGCCTCTGATCCTGTGACTGTAGAACCCCTCAGAGGACTTGGCCTACCACCTGTGAGTGTGGTTTCATCAGGACCAAAGGGATCCGTGTCCCTGAGTTCATAGGTAAGACACTGTCTCCTAAGGACTAATTAAGACACATTCGCGGCTATACATTCCTTCCTTCCTTCCTTCCTTCCTTCCTTCCTTCCTTCCTTCCTTCCTTCCCTCCCTCCCTCCCTCCCTCCCTCCTTCCTTCCTTCCTTCCTTCCTTCCTTCCTTCCTTCCTTCCTTCCTTCCTTCCTTCCAGATTTGTTCCAGGTCTGCTATGGGTGTGTGTCAACTTCTGGGGATTTGAAAATGAACATGATATAAGTGATTCTGCGCAGAACTTGCCATCTGGTGGGGAATATAGATAAGTGGACAGGCACTGTCACTTTCGGGTAGAAATACATGGGGCATGCGATGAGAGCACGAAAGAAGCACTCACAGACATGAAGCGGCAGACTGACCGGGATTGAAGAAGAAAAACTACCACTGGACAGTGGGAGTTTTGGCACGGGGGGCGGGGAGGGGGATATTCCAGCACGGTGTGTTGCAGGAGTTCAACGAAGTTCGAAATGACTCCTTTATAGAAGGCAAGGAAATGGGAGCAATGACCCTGATACTGGAGAAGTAAGGCTTGTAAACAATAGGAATGAATTTAAGAATTTAGGATTTATCTCAAGTGTTTCCTAAGGGAAACCACTGATGTTTTAACGTAGGGAATGGCATGGTCAAGCTTTAAAAATATCACTTAAGAGGCACCTGGGTGGCTCAGTCGGTTGAGCACCTGACTCTTGATTTCAACTTGGGTCATGATCCCAGGGTCCTGGGATCGAGCCCTATGTCTGGGCTCCATGCTGAGCATGGCACCTGCTTGAGATTCTCTTTCTCCCTCTGCCCTCTCCCCTGCTCACGTGTGTGCTGTATCTCTCTCCGAAATAAATAAAATGAAAAACAAAGTCAAAAAATCAAAAAAGATAGCACTTTAGATTTGCCCAGAAAATGAATTGGAAAGAGAGTGCAGTTAGGACGTTATCGCAGCATCTACATGGCGTGGCTGAGGTGCTCTGGGATGGGGTGGCGGGAGGTTAGCGACGAGTTTGTTTCGGCTGTTGATTGTGAAGTCTACTTGAAGGACTTCCAGATGGAAACGTCCAGGAAAGAGTTGGCTGTGAAAGCCTGAGGCTCAGGAGAAAGAGCCAGTATGACGCCTAGTCCTTGCCGGTGTCCTTTGCGTTTCTTTGCTTTTAGTTGCTTGGTTTCCCTACATTTCACCAACAGAGGCGGAGATTAAAGTCAGTGTTTTACTCAACAGTGTTTCTCTCCCAGCATGTGTACTTACCTTTTAATTATCTTGCTTTATGTATTATTAAATATAGGAAATTGTGCTCAGATATCATGAGCTTAATTTACACTGACAAAAGCAAAAGACTTTACAAATTAAAGATGCTATGCTTCCCTTTACTGCCTTTAAAGTTTCCATCTATTAAAAATGAGAAGTGCTTGTGTTCTTTTCTGGAAGAGGTCTCTGGGATCTATCCAACCTTGAGGCAAGTTCTGGACATGGTGTCGAAAGGGAGTATGATAATACAGACACAGATCAGCTTTGGGTGGATTTACAATACGCACTCCCTCTCTGACAGGAATAGGAGCATGTTTAGCTGTAAGAAAGCACTAGAAGAGGCTCAGAAACCTAGGCTTGTTTGGGTGTCAGTCTACAGCTGGTCCACCAGTGTTCTTGCCATTTCTTTCTCCATTAAGGTTGGAGTATTCAACTCCATGCCAAACCAGTGATGGGAATTTTTAGCTTTCCTGGGGAAAGCTGGGAGAGTTAAGCGGGGAGGTGGGGTCACCAAGATCTGCCTGCCAGCAAAATAAGAAGGGGTTACTCCCCTCAGAGCCATCGTAGGAATACTTGGGACTCAAGAAACCACATGGCACGAATAAATTCACCCGTTAACACAGATACTATTTCAAGATTGGAAGCATTGTCTCCCTCTCACCAGCTCACCAAGGAGGAACCGCGATGCCATTTGTCTGCCCATTCAAGAGATCAAGGCTCCCTTGGCCGGACTCCGCTTTGTGGTAGCTCCCAGAGCGACAGACAGCAACGGCATATGTTCTCATCTGACAGGAGAATCTCAGTCTACCTTGTAGTATTGCAGGACTGTCCTCACTCTTTCCCTTGTCACTAACTACCGTCAACACATACGGCGGCCACTGGCCAGAGGTAAGCCAACAACCTGCTGAAGCATCGCCCTGATCAACACAGAGTCATGAGGCATCTCCTTTGGCCACTCTGCGTGTGAGCCTCTTCCCAACCCCAGCATTTTTCCAACCAGAGGTGAACTCTGGCTTAAATGAATATGAAAATCAGCAGTATTCAACTGGACTCAGATGATGGCTGGCTGAAGTCTCTAGGAGTTATTTGTGGGAGACAGAGCTCAGCGATGGGGTCCGTAGAGGTTTGGAGCATGAGGGTGTATGGAAGGGTGCCATCCCCAGGATGTGGCATGTTTTTCTAAGCACAAGGACATTCTTTACATAACAATTACCAATATCAGCAAATTTGACATGAAATACAATACTCTAATTTATAGTCTTACAGAAGTTTTGCCATTTATCTCTTGCCCTACCCTGGGTTCCAATCTAGGATCACCAATTGCCTTTAGTTGCCACTTCTAACCTTGTTTTGTTTTCTTTTGTTTTTTTTTTTTTTTTTTTTTTTTTTCATCTGCCAGCAGTGCCTCAGTCTTCTTTGTCTTTCACAGCCTTGAATTGTTGAAATGTACGGGCCAGCTGCTTTGCACAATGTCCCGGAATTTGGATCTATCTGATGTGCCCTCGTGATGAGATCCAGGTGATGCATTTCGGGCAGGTGTACCACAGGAGTCATGGCGGGCCCTTCCCAGTGAATCATACCAAGAATCACAAGATGCCACTTTCTCCCAGTATCAGTGATGTAAACTTCAGTTCTTTTGTTCAGGTGGCGCCTACCAGGTTTCCCCTTGTGAAATGGCTAATTTTCCCTTTGTAATTCCTACACGGTTTGCAGAGAGTTACTTTGAGACTCTTTAAATGTCTTGCACTTCGTCATAATTTTACTCATTACTCTTAGCATTTATTGATAATTCTTGCTCAAACCTATTATTACTATGAGGGTTACAAATGGTGATTTTTAACTCAATTTTTCTACATTTATAAGTTTGCATTCTACTGTAAAGATGAGCTTTTCCTTCTGCCTCATTTACTTTTTATTCATTCATTTATTCAAATCAATATGAACTCTAGACTCTCATACATGCCATTATTTATTATTCATTATTTATTTTGATGCTCAAATTGCCCTAGATTTGGCCATTTGGAACCCCTTCAAATTGGCTCCCGTATCTTTTGTGACATGTCTGCATTATATTTCAATCACCCCCAAATTATTCTAGACTTATATGTCTTGTATTTTCTTTATTCCATTTTCCCAAGGCGATCTAATTTGCTTTAGTGGAAAATGTTACTTAGTAAGCAAGACCTGAGCATATATAATATTTTTAAAATAAATAAACAATAAAGAATAATAGAACTAAGCAGTTTTTCTTACCTAAACATGGTGTATTTGTTGGAGGAATTATGGGAAATGATGGCAAAAGCCATAAATACCTGCCTCCGGATGGAGTCAGCCAGGCAGTGGGGAGCTTTGGTGTGGATGGAGGGTGAAAAGTTGAAAGTCTGAATGTCTTGTTACCTCTTTATCTTTTGAGGATTCCAAGAAAGAAAAAAAAATTCAGTAATTTCCACACCAACTCTCTTTTCTTCTTTCCTAGCTACTGAAGTTGCTAAACTTACTAAAAGCTAAACTTAGCTTCACAATGGCATAGAAAAGTACGTTCCATACAAATGAGCAACAAACAGAAGAAAATATGCAGAAGCCAATATACGTAAGGCAAACCTCTGCATTTATTAATTCCTTTTATATTTGAAGAAACTGAGGTTCATGGAGATTGTATAATTTGCTCGAGACCAGATAGCTAATCTCAGAAGGGGGTTGCACCCCGTTTTGCCAATTTTGAGTTCCCTTATTATGCTGCTTTGCCCAATTTGTCTTTGACATTTAATTAAGTATTATCATACTTAATAATACATGCCCAAGGGCCCTCCAGATTGGAACTGGTTTGGGGAGGGGCTTTATTGTTTAGCTGTTAGCTCTATAGTCTTTAAAATAATAGCAATAGCTAATATTTCTAGAAAATTTCCTATATATGTGTGTGTTATCTTATTAAGCCTCCAACAACTCTATGAAATGAATATCATCATCAACATCATCATCATCACCATCGTCATCCCATTTACAACCAAGGGAACCAAGGCTTAACGCAAGTTAAATAACTTGTTTGCAGAAAAAGCTGGTCAGTGGAGGAACTCAGATTTGAACCTGGGTAGTGTGGCTCAAAGCCTACATCATTTAACCATTGTGCTCTATCAGAACCCATTAAAGGTGTACAAGTAGTCCCAGTGGTCCAATTGTTCTGCAAAGCACGCCAACGGGCTATTCCTACGCTTGTAGCAACATGCCTCCAGTGCTAAAATAAGCCATTTCCCTTTCATGTATAGTTAACTCTCAACTAACCAGGTAAATTAAGAAAGCAACAGCAAGATAGCTCACAAGTCGTGGATACTGCTTTGGAGTGCTGGGGCTATTCTCTCCAGTACATGCTGCCTTCTAAATCCGTCCCTGACAAGAACATTCACTTATATTAAGGGGAAATAGTTGTAAACTTGTTGGTTGAATGTGACATAGCAAATCGCTATGAAAATATTATTCCAGATAAACTACCCAGTAGACAGTGTACCGATAGACAATCCAGATCGCTACGTTAAAAAATCCAGCAAAAACCAAGTTCTCTGACCATGACAAGCAGTAGTCAGGAAACAGGCTCACGTGATGGTTACAAATACGGCCTCTGGAGTTAGGCCATCCATGTCTGATTCCTGGCTTTGCCAGTTGCTAGATGTGTGACTTTGAACAAATTACTTAAACTGTCCTTGTCTCAGCATATTTTTCCTGCTTTTTAATTTTTTTAAAAATTTTAAACGTTTATTTATTTTGAGAGAGAGAGAGAGAGAGAGAGAGAGAGAGAGCATGAGCACACGAGCAGGGGAGGGATAGAGAAAGAGGGAGAGAGAATGCCAAGCAGGCTCCACGCCATCTTCAACACAGAGCCAGACATGGGGCTCATACCCACGAACTGCGAGATCATGATCTGAGCTGAAATCAAGAGTCAGACACTTAACCTACTGAGCCAACCAGGCGTCCCCAGCATATTTTTCTTTCTGTAACACTGTCCACCCATCTACTTTCTTCCCTCTACCCTCTACCTGGAGAGAGGACTACTGATCCAAAGAATTGCTTAGAAAAACTGTACATTCATTGTAATTCTCACTGCTATAATCAACACATCCAATAATGCATAGTGGCTCAAATATTACACACGCTTGGGTTTTTGTCCCTGTAAAGCCCAAATGGGTGTTCCTAGCTGGTGGTTATTTAGAGATTTAGGCTCCTCCAGCTTGTGGCTTCACCATCTCAGTCTTGACTTCCAAGGTCACTGGGCTTGTGTGCACCAAGTAAAAGGGGGAAGAGCATGCAGAATGCATCTGAGAACTTTTTCCAAGCCAGGTGTGGAAATGGCTTGCACCGCTTGTACTCATATTCCACGGGCTGGATCTGAGCCACATGGCTGTACTGAAGTACACATAAAATCAGAAGATGTGCTCCAGCTGTGTGCCCAGGAAGAAGAGAACATGGGTCTGGTGAAGAGCTAGTCCACCTCCGATAAACATCGGTAGCAAAATTAAGTTTAGAACAAAAACGTCAGGCTTGCAATTTGTGTTGTTTTAACAGTCATTAACATAGATCCGCGCTTCTTTTGTTCTGACCCCAGCCCTCCAGGATGTACCTGATCAGTTCACCTGATCTGAGTCTTGAATTGCTAAAATGGAATTTTCCTATGGACATTTTAGTCAAGCAAATGTGATACTGTATAAACTCTGCAAACATTTGATCTAATACCAGTGATGGCATAGGTGGTAAAGATTGGCACAATAACATAGTATTGCCATTACCAGAGGCCACTGTGAAAATTCCACTGCACAAACAGCCCACTGAGAGAAGTTAAATTTTGTATACTCCAGTGAGCATAAAATACATGGTTGCATTTGACTCTAATATGTGTTAATTATGAAAATCAGCTCCAAGCAAAGCAAGCCATAATAATTAAAACCCATCTTTTCATCTCAAAAAAGCCTCCCTCCCTAAAGTATTTATGTATTCTAATGAAACGAAAATAGTTATGGCAAAGCCTAAATAATAAGCTCTATTAAAGTAGTATATACACACACTCCATAATATGTAATTATGTTGCACTTAAATAGCAACCAATACTGAACAAATCCATTCAGTGAACAGCAACAAAATAGATAACAGATTGTGAATGTTGCTACTTCCTTTATTGTTTCTTTCTAGTTGCTGGTATATGTAAGTGGTGAAAGAAAATACCACTTTGGCATGATCCTCACCCTCCTTTAGGCACTTAAAATTTTCAACCGCTGAGATACTGGCTCTAGGACATCAGATAGGATTGACTTCACATGTAATTCCAACCAGTGGTAGTGGCTGCTTGGAACATTGCATAAAATTGTGTGACTCTGTCCAAACTCACTGGGGAGAGTGCCGTGATCAATTAGTGATGTCTGCCCAGGCATAGCAATAGGGAATAGTGATATTCTTGTCCAATGTTTCCAAGCATGGTTACATATTTATAAATAGACTGGAGATAAAAGAAAAAGAGAATAAGAAAAGGTCAATTTAGGTCCTTATATTGGATCTACAGTTTATCCTTTCAATTTTAAGAACCAGTAGGGTAAAGCAGACAAATCCCAGAGCCCAAAGCAAGAAGTAGTGCATAGAGTTACTTAAGCTGCTTTTTTTTTTTTTTTTTTTTTTTTTTGGTTTGGTGTTTGTCTGTTAGTTTTGTTTCCCCAGGCCATCACAATGTAGCTGAGTCATAATGTAGCAATTTCTAATAACTTTGAGCCCCATATCTCAAATCCCTGGGTTCTATAAGTAAATACACAAAGAAACCCTATGTGGCCTATGACTGTTAAATATCAAGGAAAAAAATTAAGATATTTCCCTTTTTCAAGACAGAGCAGCGTAAAGGAATTTGCATATAAAAACCCCAAATACATGTATGATCTAGAGAAAATGTTAAAAACTGCAAGTTTCTCTCCTACTTACATGGAAGATCATAGTGGAACTTCCTTTGGAATCAAAGCATTTCTGGGCAGAACCAGACGTGATTTTAGTTCTGCAGGGATTCAGAGCAGACCACCCTCCCTTATCACTCAGAAGAAAGAAGGCATGCATTTGCTTACTTGTTTGTTTTTTTTTATTGTGCTTGCTATATTCGTTGTGGGGCAACTTGAGTTTAATCCTAAACGACTCACTTCTTCTTGCACCTCTAACCTCCCACTTTCCCCCCCCCAATGAATCGTCTTTGCCTTGAAGTAAGCTCTTTGCTACATGCAGTGTAACAAATTGCATTTATTTGGACGATCCCATGTTTCTACAGGTCCGCACATCCCCTGGCTCCAAGATCTCCCTTTCCACAACGGAAGGTTTCCTTGGCACACAGACTCTAACACTGATCTCCCGCTGACCTTAAAGCTTAAGCCATAGAAAGTTAATTTTCATTAATTTTCTTAGCATTTTTATTTTACCATGTAAACATATCCCCAGAGGCTTTATTTCTGAAAGGAGAAATTACTCCCTCCTTCCCTCCCACTTGAATCTACCTTTTAAATTATATTTAAATGAACTGGAATAGATTTAGAACACAGATACGGAATGGTTTCTACACAATTGACTGAAAAAGGGAGATTTTATTGTCACATATTCTTTTTTTTTTTAATTTTTTTTAACGTTTATTTATTTTTGAGACAGAGAGAAACAGAGCATGAACAGGGGAGGATCAGAGAGAGAGGGAGACACAGAATCCAAAACAGGCTCCAGGCTCTGAGCGGTCAACACAGAGCCTGACGCGGGGCTCGAACTCACGGACCGTGAGATAATGACTTGAGCCGAAGTCGGACACTTAACCGACTGAGCCACCCAGGCGCCCCTATTGTCACATATTCTTAAGTCCTGCTATTCTCTATGTTTACAACCTCATAGTGATCTACAAAACTCAAGTTCTAATTTTTCTCCATTTCACACCGCAGCTGAGTCATTCTCTTCCTATTGTAGAGGGAAGGACTTGTACTAGGTCTTTCATTTTCAACCTAAGAACGGGTATAAATGAGTCTGAAACTTTGTCTTTTCCACATAGGTAAATATAAATGTTGATGCTATGAGGGAAAGTTATCGATGATAATTATAAACTCGTTGGTAGATTTAAAATGTTCTGTGAAGTTTTAACTTTATCCATCACCAAAATATCAGCCTTTTCCCCACAGCAGGACTACGATTGGCTTGTTTGCTGCTGCCGCTGTCAGTCACTCAGAGACAAAATGATAACTAAAAATTCTTAGACCCCTACTGAAAATTTGAGAGCCAGTGCCTAGACAACATGGAGGAGATAGGACTTGTCACAGATCAGCGTAGAAGGGGTATTCCACAGCACCTTGGTCAATCAAGCACTGGGCAGAAAGTTCTCCTTGAGTGTCGTGTTTTGATTCTATAGAGTGTGTATTAGTATATTAATATATAATGTATTTTAGGATATTAACATTATACATTATATATTTGAATATTACATATTAGTATGTCAGTAATTATCTGTACTAGAATATTATATTCACATATTTAATATTTGATACTTTAAGTATATATGTTTTTTACTTCTCTTCCCTACTGAATACGGCTCCGATTGTGTTCCCAAATGAAATCTGCTTTGGAATAATTGATTTTATTTAATGGCCTGTTATTTGCCAGTTTGTTTTTTATTGATAATTTGATTGGCTACAGGAGTAGGGACCTCTGTGGGGCAGGAGGTATAACCACCCGCAGAAGTGCTGGAGAGAGACCAATTGGAAGAGCCAAGGGTGAGCTCGAGATCAACCAGCAAATGGTCAACAGCAAAACAGATGGGAGCCCTTTATCATCTCCGGGCACTTTCCAAACATGGAAATCAATAATAATTAAAGCAGATTATGAAAAGGCAATACTGGATAGTTAAATCTTTGGGCTTGATTGAAACTGAGCTCCATGCTTGCACATGGAAATTTCCTCCACGGAGAGGGTTCAAGGCTTGTCAGAGAGAATAAAATAAAGCTGTAGATTGGGTTAAGGCTCGGAAGCACAGCTAATACTTCCTCGTCATCATAAATTATATACACACATATACGTGCATATATGTATACGTACGTGTCTATGTGTGTGTATATTTCTGGTATATGAGGATTGTGCAGTTGCACAATTACAACGTGTATACACATTCCAGAAATCAGCATCACAAGGGGAACTTTGTACTGTTTTCTGGGCTGTTGGTAAGCCCTTTCTTGTCCACCCCTAATGTGATAGTTTTTGTTGGGCTCGTGGCTAACTCTGGAGCTAGAACTCAAAGCGAATTCCCAACCTCACAGAAAGTCTCAAGGAGGCTAAAAACCAAAAACACTAAACAACTAGGCAAAAAATGAATTACTTATCTGGGCCAATGCCTGCAACAGGGTTTAAGCAGCATAATAAAAACGCATTACCGTCCTAGTATCTTGGCACAGTGTAAGGAATTTTCCCCAAAGATCATGCAAATCCCGATTTCCTGACGCTATGTAACTTCCATATCTGCAGGAAAGCCAGTATTTCAGTGAAGGCAGTCAAGGGGGAAGGAAATAAAAAGTGAATCAGTCTCTGGGCTATTGGGGTTTGGAGAGCAAAGGGGCAGACATTGCTCATCGAGAGGGGCTGAGCGGCTGGAGAAGACTGCAGCGGTCAAAAAGGTGAAAGGTCCACCACATCCCACGTAGCCATTTTGCCAGGCAGCAGTAGGGACTCCGAAGGCCACGCAAGTGAAGGGCAGAATGACTGCCGCTTCCAGGAGAGGCAGAGTGTCTACACATAGCTGTGGCCACGGGCAAAGCAATGGTGCTTTGAGGGGAGATTCTGGAAGAAGGGAAAGCCTCACTAAACAGCAAGATAGCAAGCAGGGTTCACCCACGGCACTGATGGATTTCGGTTCACGTGGCCCCACTCAGCCTACCGACACTCCTCTTCTCCAGCACTGCTTGCCAGCCTGTGGCCTCCAGCCCATTCTCTCCTCTGCTCCCAATTTTCTGTCTTCTCAGTTTATCCCATACACTGCTGAGCACATGACCTTTCTGCAAAGTCTGCCCAAGCAGAGTTAGTCTTCCGTGTCTCCTCTGTGCTTCCCTGGCTCCTAGAGCCTTTATCTCTCTGCACTGCCATGATCTCTGTACCTGGCACACCTCTCTACCTGGTAGAGATCTGCTCTACCCACCTCTAAGTGGCTTTCAGAAAGACAGGGGTGGCCTCAAACACAAGTCTGTAAGCCCAGGGCTTCATGCACTCACTGCTGAGTCCATCCTCCCATGGTCATTTCCATTTCAGGAAATGGCTGATCCGACCTTCCAGTTATTCGGGTCAAGAACCCAGTAGTCATTCTCGATTCCTTCCTTTCCCTCTTGAACTCTTCTGTGCCCTGGCCCAGAGTTCAAGATCTGGACCTGCATTATCTAAACCAATGGTTCTCAACTCTGTATGTCAGAAACAAGTGAGAAATCAAAAGCATTTAAAAAAATGACCGGCGCTCTAGCCCCACACCAGACCAGTTAAATATGGGGCAGGGTTTAAGGTCCAAGCATGGGGATTAAAAGACAAGAGAAAAACCAAGTGGAAGCTTCTTAAAGCTGATGCCAATGTGCAGTCAGGATTGAGGAACCTGGACTCAGGTGCTGTATTAAGGATGGGAAAATCCCCAGCCCTCAACCTACACCTTGACCCAAGATGAAAAATCTGGGATAAGAACTCGGGTTTTCTCTTTTCTTACAGCCTCTCTATTTAACCACTCTGCACACTCATCTCAGTCTGACCCAAGTGAGGCTTCTAATATCTACCCCTAGTGACCCCCTGCTTTCCAAATGGTTTGCCTTCCTCATTCATTTAGCCTTGGCCATTGCTCCTGAACCCCGAGGACCCTTTTAGTGTACTTCTCAGTGTGCATGAAAATAATGTAATGTCAGCACCTATGATTTGTAGCTAATGGTGCACAAAATGATTAAGCTATTTCAGTAGAACCCACTACGGTCTTATAAATACTAGGAAGCTTCAAGTTGGTTACTTTAGATTTGATATCCTTTTAGAGGCTGCTTCCGGGCTTCCCCCGCAAAAGCTCTTGGGATAACCTGTTGGCTGTGGACTTTGGGGAGGCTGAAAAGCTATCTTGCACCCTTGCTCTTGGGATGCCATCCTCTGAGGTTAGTGAGAGAGGCCCTCCTCAGAGCCGCTGCAGCCTTGGCTTTCAGAAGCGGCATGGTCTGCATGACCCCAATTCCTTTCCTAGATGGTGTTGTTTTAGTTTTCACAATTGCTGCTGGCATTGAAAGAAGGTGAAGCGAGAATGTGGAACTGATCTACAAATAACCGTAGCTTTGTTCCCAGGTTCCCAAGGACACATGAATATCAAAATAAAGCCAATGCCGGGGGGGGGGGGTGTTCAACCCAAGTTCATCCTTCTAAAAGGACATGGGTGGCTTATCGGTCCACTTGGCCTCCACCTAGTTCCTCTGCTCTCACCAGGTGGCCTCACGCTTGCACTTCCCAGGCTACCGAATGCTTATTCCTTCCAGCCCAGGCCCAGCTCTGCTCCTTCCCTTTTCTCCCTGGGAGGTTCATTTGCTCTGAAGCCTGTAATCTGTAAATAACCTGTGCTGGGTGAACTATGGAAGCTGAACATAAAGGACGTGTTTAAAATGTTCCGAGATATGTGAGCTTAGTCTGTGCCACTATGGTTCACTTTGGGTCCCAGCAGCAAAAAACCCTGGTGAAGTATGGCAGGATGACTGACAGGAAATGAACATATTAGCAGAACCTCACGGTTTATCTTCCTCAGGGTAACACAGGCAGTATCTTATTCAGATGCTCCCTTAAGACCTGCTATAGCTTCCTATGCCTAAGCCTCCCACAGCGGGCATTCAGGATTGGGGACCACCAGTTTACCAGTTTAAATCAGGTGTTTAGGTGAAAGTGAGTTATTTGGAGCTAAGGAGGGGCCACAGTTAACCACTGTGCGCTATTTTCTCCCGATGTCAGTGTGAACCCCAGTTGCCCCTGAACCACCACATGTGCACAAGACTGCTTCATCCTGGCCCACTTCACTCATGCCTGCCGTGCCCCCCCCCCCCGCCCCCACCCCCCAGTCCCCACTCCACACTAGACATCCGCTCCTTGAGCACATAAGAGCACGGACTAGGGCTTTCTTGTGGAGATCTCAACCCAATATGTAATGTCTGATCAATGATTACCAGGAATGTAAGGGAGCAGGATGACATAAATAGAAGAATTATCAACCCATTGAAACAGACCCAGAATTGACCTAGATGTTAGAATTCGCATAATAAAACATTAAAACAGTCATAACTGCCTTTCAGACATTTGAAAAGTAAGTAGAGGCAGGGTAGATACACAAAGGATGCAAACTGAACTTCTAGAGAGGAAATGTCTGAAATGGAAAATATGTTGGAAGCAATTAACAGCAGATTAGAGATTGTTGAAGAAAAGAGGAGCGGACTTGAAGGCATAGCTATAAAAACTAGCCCGAGTGAAACTTGCAGAACAAAGAGAATCCAGAAAAATTAAAAGAGCAACGGTGAGCTGTGGGACGACTTCAAGCTACTAAAAGTGGAGTGCCCAAGGGAGAGAAGAAAGGAGGAGAGAAAGAAAAAGAAAAATATTTGAAGAAAACGTGGCTAGAAAATTTCCAGATTTGATGAAAAAAGACTCACACACCTAGGAAGCTCAAAGAACAACAAGCACAAGAAACATGAAGAAAACCACACCAAGTCACACCACAATAAAATTGCTCGAAATTAGTGATAAAGAGAAAATCTTCAAAGCAGCCAGAAAGTCTTTTTTTTTTTTTTTAATTTTTTAACGTTTTATTTATTTTTGAGACAGGGAGAGACAGAGCATGAACAGGGGAGGGTCAGAGAGAGGGAGACACAGAATACGAAACAGGCTCCAGGCTCTGCGCTGTCAGCACAGAGCCTGACACGGGGCTCGAACTCACAGACCGCGAGATCATGACCTGAGCCGAAGTCGGCCGCTTAACCGACTGAGCCACCCAGGCGCCCCAGCCAGAAAGTCTTAAAAACACTTTATGGATAGAGGAATAAATACAAGACTTAGAGTAGCTTTCTTGTCAGAAATAATGCAAACAGGAAGACAGCAGTGCAGTGTTTTTAAATTTCTGAAACACACACACACTCACACACATGTGCACGCACGCGCACGCACACACACACACACATGTCAGCAAAAACTAAACCCAGTGAAAAATCTTTTAAAAAATGAAAGTAAAATGAGGAACTTTTAGACATACCAAAGTTGAACTATTTCATCACCAGCAGACCAATTAAGAAATGTTAAAGAGACTCCTTTAGGCAGAGAGAAAACGATGCCAGGTGGAAGTATCGACCTAGATGAAGCAATGGAGAGTGCCAGAAAGGATGTCTACACGGATAAATAGGTAAGATGCTTTCCTTATTAGTTAAATCTCTTTCAAAGACAATTGACCGTTTAAGAAAGAGATAATACAATACACTGTGCAGTTTATAACAAATGCATAAATAAAACACATGGCAAAAACGGCATAAAGATTGGGAGGGTGAATCTTGAAAACTTTACTGTAGTGTATGATTCTACTCTCGTGAGTTGTCCAGAATAGGCAAATCTACAGAGACAGAAAGGAGATTAGTGGTTGCCTAGGGTCGGCAGGGATGCAGGGATCGGATAATGGCTAAGGGGTATAGGCTTCTCTTAGGGATAATAAAAATGGTCTTAATTTGAGTATGGTGATGGGTATACAACTCTATGAATACACTAAAAGCCATTGAGCTGTGCACTTCAAATGAGTGACGTGTATAGTATGTGAATTATATCTCGATGAAGCTTTTTCAAAAATATTTAAGAAATAATAGCAATTCTATGTAAGAAATGAAAACCCCATGAGGTCATTATCTCTCACAAGCATAGATGAAAAAATTCTGAACAAAATGTTAGCAAATCAATTCAATAATATACAAAAGGATAATACATCATGATCGGGTTTATCCCAGGAATGCAGGGTTGGTTTAACATTAGAAAACCAATCACCATATAAGAAACAAAAACAAAACAAAAACAAAACTCACATGACCATCTTAATAGACATAAAAAAAATCATCTGACAAAATCCAACTTTCATTTCACACAAGAACTTTAAGCAAACTAGTAAGGGAAGGGAACTTCCATAACCTGATAAAAGGCATGTACAAAAAACCTACAGCAAACATATATTTACTGGTAAAGACTTAATCCTCTCCCCTTAAGGTCAAAAACAAGACTGGAATATCTTTGTTTGCCCCTTGTATTCAATATTGTAGTCAAAGTTTTAGTGCAGTCAGTCAAGGCAAAGAGATAAAAGGCATCCCAACTGAAAAAATAAGAAATAAAATTACCCTCATTTACAAGCCATGTAATTGTTTACAAAGAAAATCTAGTAGAATCTACAAAAAGCTGTTAGAACTAATAACTGAACTTGGCAATATTGCAAGATATAAGATCAACATACAAAAATTAGTAGTATTTTATATACTAACAACAAAGATTCAGAAATCTAAATATAAAGCAATAACAATAATTTAATTCATTGATGTTAAAAATCAGTAAAATTTTTGGGTGCCTGTGCCTCAGTTGGTTGAGCAACCAACTCTTGGTTTCAGCTCAGGTCATGATCTCACGGTTTGTGAGTTCAAGCCCCACATTGGGCTCTGTGCTGACAGTGAGGAGCCTGCCTGAGAGTCTCTCTCCCTCTCTCTGCCCCTCCTCTGTGCATGCTCTCTCTCTCAAAATAAGTAAATAAACTTTTTCAGAAAACATTTTAAAAATCAGTAACATTTTAAATGGATACAATTTATAACTGGTATATTTAGGGATAAATATGAAAAGATGCAAGATCTGTACACTGAAAACTACAAAATATTACTGAGAGAAAACAAAGAAGACCTAAATAACCGAAGGAAGTTACCTTGCTCGTGGGTTGGAAGGCTCAATATTGTTATAATGTTACTTCTTTCCAAATCGGTCCATATATTCAACAGAACCCCAATAAAAATATCAGCTTGCTTTCTTATAGATAGTGGCAAAAAGAGTCTAACATTTGTATGGGGCTAGAAATGACCTAGAATAGGCAAAGTACATTTGAAAAAGGAACAGAGTTGGAGGGCTAGTGGTGTCAGTTATCAAGACCTACAGTTATAGGGTTACAGGAATCAGACAGGGTGGTATTGACGTAAAGTAGACAAATGGATCAATGGAACAGGACAGAGAGTCCGAAATAGACCTAGCGGTATATAGAGAACAGATTTTTGACAACTGGGCAGAATACTTGAACAAACACCTCACTGAAGAAGATATATGGATGGCAAATAAGCACATGAAAAGATGCTCAATATCATCACTAGTCATTAGGGGAATGAAAATTAAAACCCCAGAGAGATATTGCTATACATCTATTAAAATGGCTAAAATGAAAACCACTGACCATATCAGGTGTTGGTCAGGATGTGGAGGGACTGGAACGTTCGTACACTGTTGGCAGGAGTGTAAACAGATAGGACAGCTTTGGAAAACACTTTGGCGTGTACTCCAGTCATTGTATTCCTAGGTGTTTATCCAGTAGAAAGAACGGATATGTCCATACCAAATCATGTGTGAATGTTTGTAGCAGTTTCATCTGTACTTGCCAAAACCTGAAAACAGGCCAAATGACCATCAGCAGGTGACTTGGATAAATAAACCATGGTATATACCTACCATGGAATGTTCCTTGATAATAAAAGGGAGCGAGTTACTGATAAACGCAAAAACATGGATGAATCTCAACATCATACTTTGTGAAAGAAGCCAGATACACAAAAAAAAGAATACACAATGAATACACCTATTCATATAAAACTCTAGAAAATGGAAACCAATCTATGGCGACAGAAAACATTGCAGTGGTTTCCTGGGAAGGAGGAGCAGGGAGGTTGGGAGGAAAGGCTTACACAAGGGCATTAGGAAATTTGGGGGCCATAGATATGGCCTCGATGATTAAGATGGCTTCACAGGTGCGTACATAAGTCAAACTCAAATTGTATACTTTAAATGGTGCAGTTTTCTGTGTCTCAGTTATAGCTGCTTTAAAAAAGTGATAACAAAGTTGGTAGAATAAGGAAAGACTGAAAAGAAATGCATCTCTTATCCTGATTTTCATGATAGGCGTCGGGGTTTTCCTGGATCGCAGCTGTGCAACATCACAGGGGACCCTGGTCCCCATACCCTCCTGTAGCTCCTACCTGTGCTGCTCCATTCCTGCTCCCTCTGCACTTACATGTCTGACATTTAAAGAATTTTATAAGGAACTGTGAATGAACAGCCCATTAAGTGACTCATAAAAGTGATTTGTATAAGAGTAGCTTCTCCTGTAACCGGAAGGTGGGGAGTGGCGAACTGATAAGTTTCTCACTCCTGGTCTCAGCTGGGAAGGTCTTGGCCCTTTTGGGGGTAGCCTAAGGAAAGCCAGGAAGTATCATGTCAACTTAACCCAAACTAGGTCATGTTTACACCCTTTTATGGTAAATTCACGATCAGGTGGTCAACTGTTACAGACTTGCGAAGAAAGTTCTAGTTGCCCCGCGTGCCCCGCCTACCATGTGTGAATGTCAGACATTCTCCTAGTGGCAGTCTTTTTAAAAAATACATCGTAAGCACTGACACTGCATCCGATCCAAATGGGAATGCTGTGTTCTCATTTCGGAGAGTTTTCCATACCATACCATTCCATTGCCTTGTAGCCAAGTCTGTTGGCCTTCAGAGAAGGCCAACCCACTGTGCTCCACAAATAGCCAGCCACCTTTGCTGAGGAGCCTCTAACGCGAAAGACACGAAAGCGACGTTAACTTACAAAATAAAGAACTACTTAACAGCATGGAACGGTGCATAAAAAAGGATGGACTGGTTTGAAAGTAGAGTTAATTACGGAACACCAATGGCGACCAATATATGCCAGGCTTTCTTGAATGTACGTTTTATTTTTAGCTAAGAACAAACCCCAAGTGTCCTCATGATATGCATACTATTTCTCCTAAGCATCTAATCTGCATTTTCTTTTTTCCTCTTTTTTTTTTTTTTTTTTTAAACTAACACGAGAATGTCACAACTGTTCCTATTCTGCACCAGGCTCTGCTTTCGCAGCAGAAACAGGTTTTATGCCGGAGCAAGTATTGATGTCTGTGAGAGCGTGCTGCCTGCTGCAGTGTTTACCTTCGCTGGGGCTGCCTGGCTATTGTCGAGCCAGTTGAAATGATTCATGGGTCTGACAGATGTCTGGTACAGCTGGATGTGTCCTTGATTATCCCAAAAGTCTGGACAGCACTGTCATTCACCATTGCCCAAATTATCTTTGTATTGACTGTGGAACCCTCTGTGACAGTACTGTAATGGCTAATTACCCAAGATACCTTTGGTACTCACTTCCTAATGGTTTTGTGGAAGAAGAAAAAGACCGTAGGAAAATGAGAAAAAACACACCGAGAAAATAACATCCTGTTCTTTGCAAAGCACGCGGACTCTGGCGGGACACAGAATATATATTTATTTGCTATCATGCAGTTTATGCTAATGAAATCCAGGGCCACAATAGTGAAAGCATAGATTTCTCAGGAAACACATAAGGAGGAAATAAAATGTAAAGAACCTTGACAGTGATAAATTATGGACAATAGAAGGAGCTATTAGCTGTGAGAGAATTGTATGTATAACATACTTGAAAAAGGAATGACGAGTGGCCATTTGCCTACCTCATATGTTGCAGGGGGAAAAAAGAACATGTTCTGTTTAGCAAATAACCTCCCCAGAAATAGAGAAGAGGGAGGGAGAAAGGAGGGGATCCTTAGCAAAGCTGCCCGAAGGAACAAGAATTGAAAGCTGAGGTTTCATTTTTTTCCCCATAATGCCATAAATTAGCACATTTTGACAAACATAGCTCCCACAAAGCAGATATATATTAGGGGGAAAAAAGATAAGGGAATAGAGGGTGCAAAATCCCATTTTGACTTTTAGTGGAGATGATGAGATCCCAGGAGGGCAGACAAAGCAGACTGGGAACAGCTTTTCACACAAAGAATACAGTAATTTGCCACGTCCTGTCCAGGCTGTGTTTGAATGTCACTCCTGTCTTAATTACCAGACTAACAAAGCTATTCTGTTATTCTGGAATCTCTGCCACGGTCCCTGCAATGCGAGACAGCGGTCGGGAAGCATTGCTCATGGATCATTACTAAGAGAGTAGGCGAGGCAGGAGCCTTCCGAGGCAGTGGGAACAGTGGGGCCACCGGGGGGTAGGGAACAGTACTCTTCACGGAGGACTGAACTCTCGCTCTCGGGTTTTGGAGTGCGTAGGTGGGCACAGCTGGATGCGTCAGCTTGTGCCCAAGTCTGGGACCAAGTCTGGGACCGTAGTGCTTCTACTCCACGTGCCCTTTGGGTGAGATGAAGCGTCCCACTTCTCCCCTCCCTGTCAACCTCATGCCAGGGACCCATAACACCTAAGACGTAATCCACCTGACCGCGAAGCCTTGGTTACTGAAATTCTAACTCAACCAAACTGTCCTTTTAACTGAAGATAAAGAAGAAAGCCCTTCTCGTTTCAACCCGTTGCTGAAGGCAGTACGTAAACGTCATGGCACCCTTCTGGGTATTCCTTGGGCTAGTCTTCCGTGTTTCGGAGACACCTCAATCATTCTCACCAAGGACCACAGGGGTGGTTTAGGTGAGGAAGGTGCAGAAGTTTGCGCTGTATGTGCCCTGAGCTCTGGGCTGATGAACATCCTGGGTGGTGATTGTTTAGACACAGCCTAACAATTCTGTACCCTGTTGGCACTCATCACATCTTCCTCCTTGAAAAGAACTTAGAGTGAGACAATTTAGCGCATTGTAGGCTGGTTAGTTGAAGTGTTTTGTGCTTAAAAAGAAGCTTGCTGCATTTTGAAAACATCCAGATGATGTATTTATGTTTCTTTTTTCATTAGGATTGGGGAATGATACAATGATGACACGTTATAGAAAAAGAGAGGGAAGTGAAACATAAATCTTTGGTTCTACGCTCGTCCCCAGGGAATAGTTCTCTTTTATATTCACTAAAGTTATTATTTTTTAAAAAAAATTTAACGTTTATTCATTTTTGATAGAGACACAGCGTGAATGGGGGGGGGGGGCAGAGAGAGAGGGAGACACAGAATCCGAAGCAGGTTCCAGGCTCTGAGCTGTCAGCACAGGGTCCCAAGCGGGGCTTGAACTCACAAACCGCGAGATCACGACCTGAGCCGAAGTCGGACGCTTAACCAACTGAGCCCCCCAGGTGCCCCTATATTCACTAAAATTATTAAACACAGACAATTTCCTGATCACATTTGATCTATAATCATTAGAACTTTACTTGGAGAAGTTGGACATTGACCCAAAAGTATTCTACAAAGTATCAGAATGATTATTTTGTCAATCTTTAGTAAGTAAAGCTTACTAAAAAAGTAAATCGTTCTTATTTCTTCTCTGTACTTTTTAAAAGAGTCTAAGAAAGGGAAGATTTCAAGGCTACAAAACCTGGCTTGTCTTTCATATAAAGGTGCCATCCGTCCTAAGACAAGGCATGACAAATGTAGCTAGAATGGCAAATTCTAGTATAGTGTGGAGCTTGTGTGGAAGTTACTTCTCAAAAGGAAATAATGGTTTCAGGCTTCTAAAACCCCTGCTTATATGAATAGGATTTAGGGAAGAAATGAAAGGAGGGTCTGAAAATAAAGCAGGTAGCCAAAGCTTGGAGAGAGGCCTATCTCATTATAAGCAGATAATAGAACTTCTCTGTTACGTTGGGCTTTGAATTATTTCATAACTATATTAAAAACATGTCATGTAGTCACCTGTTTCTGTTTCCGTCTCTCCTTACAGATGTGATACACAACTTAAAGTTAAAAGGATAATCTCTTAAAATGCCTTCGGTTGTAATGACTTCTCTGAAAGATGGAAAACTCAAAAGCGAAACCAGAAAAAGGCAGAAAAAAACATACTGATGCATTGTTATGAAATAAAAGTACTGTCTTATGAATAAAACTGTAAAAATGTATATTTATAATGGTCAGCCTAGAACTAATTATTGTGGATGGAAGGCACACATGTTGTATTCACTAACTCACTCAGTGACAGTGAGAGACCAAAATGCTAGAGGGGGAGAAAAACCGTCATAAAAGAAAGAAAATAAAAGAGAGAGAGAGAAGAAAAAGGCAGCTCTGTGTGCTGACTTAAGAATTTGCCATTGAAGATCTGAGGGGCGCCTGGGTGGCGCAGTCGGTTAAGTGTCCAACTTCAGCCAGGTCACGATCTCGCGGTCCGTGAGTTCGAGCCCCACGTCAGGCTCTGGGCTGATGGCTCGGAGCCTGGAGCCTGTTTCCGATTCTGTGTCTCCCTCTCTCTCTGCCCCTCCCCCGTTCATGCTCTGTCTCTCTCTGTCCCAAAAATAAATTAAAAAAAAAAAAAAAAGTTGAAAAAAAAAGAAGATCTGAAAGCATTTCCTGGGTGCGATTATTAATCAGTTATGTTACAAATAAAAACCCGTGTCACGGAAACATCTAGGAGGAGATGCAAACTCAGATACTTACAGGGGCCAGGCGCCAGGCAGGAACGTAATGGGCTGGCTGGTGGAGGTGTGACAAACGAGTGTGCCCAAACTAATGAGAGTATTTCCACCAAGTATCGCCATGTGGGAACGTAAGCCTAATTTTGCCGGATCTCTTACCTTTTCAGGAAAACCTGAAAATCCAAATGTTTCGAGGTTATGAGCCCCTGTGGCCCCACAAGCTCCTAGTCTGCACGAGCTAGCCAAGTTCAGGGGAGAGAGCTGGGTTGGGAGGCGCTTACTGTATTCAGTGGATTATTATTATTATTCAATAGATAGTGAGAACCATAGAGAACAGACGCTGTTTGATATTAAGTCCTACATGGTTGATTGCAACAGGGTGCTTACATGCAGATACTTTAATTCGGTTAGTAGCACTTGTCGCATCTTATGCCATCTAATTCACATGGTCACAGAGATGAAGGTCTTTCTACACTGCCCACTTTATAGGTTCCTCCTGTCACAGTGGTCTTTGCCTAGGCTCTCCTTCCCGATCTTCGTCATCTAGAAGACCCAACTCATTCTTTTTAAAAAAATGTTTAACAATGTTTATTTATATTTGAGGGGGGGAGGAGGGAGAGAGAGACAGTGGGCGAGCAGGGGAGGGGCAGAGAGAGAGAGAGAGAGACAGAAAGAATCTGAAGCAGGATCCAGGCTCTGAGCTTTCAGCACAGGTGTGGGGCTTGAACTCACGAGCCGTGAGATCATGACCTGAGCCAAAGCCGGATGCTTACCCGACCGAGCCACCCAGGCGCCCCAGCCCCAGCTCATTCTTCAGGGCTCTGAGGAAACTTTCGTCATGTCTTTAGCTGGGCTGGGGCCTTGTGTCATTACCCCTGGACCTCTCCTCTGCTGCCCTATGACATATATGAATATGTAATTTTTATTGTTGGTATTCCCTCCTAGACTCGAGGCATCGTGAGGACAGGGAACGACGTCTTTACTCTCAGCACCTGCTTCAACATCCGGTTGTATTTATGGTTTGCAGAAAGAGAGACATTTCAATGAGTCGTGTAAAAATTTACATAGGTGCCCAAAGATTATTCTTGTCATTCAGAATCTTCTCTGCAGAGCCTAAATGAAAACTATATTTTATCTACTGTCAGGTGGACTTGTTACATATTTCTGAGAGTTCTTCTGAATCTCCTCTGTTCAGCTGGAGACTCCTTAATCTTTCTGGAGTTCCCGTTTCTCTTTTTCTGATATGTATACATCATGGAGGTTTCCTTAAAATGTCCTTTTAGAACACATGCTCTGCTTTGTCCAGATGACAGGAAGGAAGAAAAATACTAATTGCGGTAAATTGTAAAAATAGCCACAAATTATTTCCCTCTCTGTATCCATGCTCTTAGATGGTCCCCTCACGCAAGACTTGGCTATGTGGCTTGTTTTGGCCAATGTGACAACTCAAATACGATGCAAGCAGAGACTTAGGCACTTGGAAATATTCTCGCTCGCTGTTCTTGGAAACCCTGTGACCGCCATCATGTAAATAGGCTGGGCTACTGAGGATATGTAGGCCAATTATCTTCATTACTGCAGCCAGTAGCCTGTAGACAGACAGGTCAGTGAGGCCATTAGACTAACCAGTCTCCAGGCGACCTGCTGTCCGACTGCAGTTTGTATGAGTAAACCCAGGCAAGCCCCGCCTCTGTTGCTGGACCACAGAATTGTGAGTTAATAAATAACTGTTGTTTTAAGCTACAAAGTTTTGGGGTGGTTTGTTATGTAGCAACAACTAACCGATACACCATTTTTCAGGGTTGTGGCGCTGTTTCCACAAGACTAGACTGGAAAATCTGGATCTCAATTCTCCCTCCCCCTCCCCACTCCACCTATGCACGATTACTGTTAGCTTCGAAACTGCAGAAGGCATTCAACGTGGGAGAGCAGCTGATAGAGATAGGGAATGCGAGCGAAAGGGACAGAGTTCAATGCTGTTCTCCCAATAGCCCCTCTCCAGGGCTCATTAACACCAGAATGTGAGCAGCCAGCCGATCTGACAGTGTGGAAAGAAGAGGAAGAAGAGAGTGGGTGGTAGTGAGAGTCAAGCCGCCTGCCGCTAAAATCTTACACAGAGAAAATAAAAGGACCTAGTGTTCTGGCATTGGATCACAATGTCCTTATTATATTTAAAAAATCCAGTTAAAATTTCTAGCCCCTGAAGGCTAAAGAATAAAGCCAAGCAAATATGGGGACTATGCAGTGCATCGTTTTAATGTAGAGAAAACATACCCATTAGATGTGGAAGCCTGCCTTTGTTTGAGGTCCTTAAGCCTTTCTTAGCATTTTTAGGAAAACTCGTTGAAAGTAAACATTTGTTACTTTCTAAAATGCTGCTCTGGAATTTTTGTTTTTGTGCTGAATCTTGACATAGTAATTTAGCAAAGCAAGAACCACACAAAATGTAGCATGTTGTTGCAGAGTTAGGGTAGAAGAGGGTGAGTGTTTACTGAGTGCTCGCTATTTGCCAGGACTTTAGCTCATGTAATCTTTGCAACCACCCTATGGAGATTCTGTTTTATCTTTTATTAAAGAGATGAGGTTCCAAGAGGTTAAGTAACTTGGCCAAGGGCGCACAGTAGTTGGTAAGGTTATAAATTATAGACACAGACGTCAGTTGGAATCCACTGGCCGTGTTACCTCAGCAATAATATGGTACTTAATCATTAGCAATAATAATAATGATGATTTTTATCAAGCCCTTAATTATAGAACATTTTTCATTAAAAAATAATAGCTGAAAATTATTGAGAGTTTATATGTCAGCAATGTTCTAAGCACATTACGCATAATAAATAGTTTAATCCTCACAAAAACCCTACGGGGTAGGTGTATATATTGTGTCCGTTTTCGAGATAATGAAACCGAGGCACAAAGAGCTCAATTTGCCGGAAGTTGCATAATAAGCGAGGGATGATGCAGATACGGAATTTAGATCTGTCAAAGCCCAACACTTTCTATTAAACCATGCATCTTCCCTTTTATGTTTTCCCCCAAATAACTGTGATAGATTTTCAGCTCATTGCTCTAACATCTGCTGGGACGCTGGGTCTCCAAAAGAAAGGGTGAGCGGTCACTACTTAGAAAGTCTCAAAGAAAGCCAGCCCCCTGGAATATACCCTCAATGAGATTACCCGCCCCGCCCCCCCCCCCCCCCCCCCCATATCTTTTTCCAAGAATCGAATCCCTCTCCTGGAGCATAGTGTCTGACAAGTGGTAGGAGCTCAATTCATATGTGCTGCATGGATTCAGTTCTCCTCTACAAGTAGTCGTAGAGGGGACAGAGGACGTAATGCTAGACGGCCCTTTGGGCTTTTGGTAGACAGATACTATATTCGTGTCCTGGGACTTCTGTAACAAAGTACCGCGGTCTGGGTGGTTTAAAACATCAGAAATGTATCCTCCCCTGGTTCTGGAGGCTTAGAAATCTTGAAATCAAGGGTCTGGCAGGGCCATGCGCTCTCCAAAAGCTTTAGGGAAGGAACCTTCCATACCTTCTCCTTTGCCTCTTCCACAAACCAAAGAATGCCATACAATGTGGCTTATGGCGCCATAATTCCAACCTCTGCCCCTGGCTGTATTCCCTCTGTGTGTGTGTCCGTGTCTGAATTTCCCTCTCTTTAGAAGCACACCAGTCATATTGGGTTCAGGGCCAACCTTGAATCCAGTATGACCTCACATACTGTGAGGTCACAAGTATAACTTGCTCACATCTGCAAAGACCCTGTTTCCAAATAAAGTCACATTCACAGGTTCCAGGTGAGTGAATTTGGAGGAGAGGGAATAATTCAACCCAGTATGGTTTATAAATGTAAAATATGTTGATGTTTGCAGGGCTAAACATAAGAAGAGGCAGGACCAAGCATACCTGGTCAAGGCTGGGAATGGCCTCACCCACCCCCAACAAACAACAGCCCCAAACTCCTTTCGGCATAGGTTTGATTTTTTTTAATGTTTATTCATTTATTATGAGAGAGAGAGAGAGAGAGAGAGAGAGAGAGAGAGAGAGAGAGAATCTCAAGAAGGCTCCACACCCAGCCCAGAGCTCGACATGGGGCTCAATCCCACGACCCTGGGATCGTGACCTGAGCTGAAACGAAGAGTCAGGCACTTACCCGACTGAGCCTCCCAGGAGCCCGTAGGCTTGATTTTTAATTTCAAACACCCATGAAAGCGACACATGGCAGACTCTATCGGCTAACTGATATCTAACCACAAATAAATCTCTCTGAGAGCCAATCTGGGTGACAGAGAAAGAAACAACAACAAAAAAAAAAAGCCCAGAAACTAAGGTAAGGAAGTAGGGAAATGCCACTGGACAAGCAGAAGAGGGGCAGAGCTCCCAGATACAGAAAGTCTGAGTGGATCCATGCGAAGAGGAAAGAGACAATAGCCTCCGAACAAAAGGCAGCTGAAAGAAGAGAGCTTTCTGTTGGTCACTGGCAGAGGCATCTGATTAGAGGCACCAAGGCTAATCACTTTCCAGGAGGGGGGTAGAGGGAAGACTCTGAAATGTTACAGAAAAAGCAAGGAAGCCACTTGGAATGAGTACCCTAGAATTCAGGACCTAAGGCAGGATGAT
This sequence comes from Panthera pardus, assembly GCF_024362965.1. Taxonomy (NCBI): domain Eukaryota; kingdom Metazoa; phylum Chordata; class Mammalia; order Carnivora; family Felidae; genus Panthera; species Panthera pardus. Next base: position 57,752,451 of record NW_026526655.1, on the reverse strand, counting down.
AGGAGTCTTCACAAAATGCGTGCGTTTCCCGAGAAAAGATACCACGTGTTACGTGTTTTCCTATTTCTTTCCACTCATGCCTGGCACCCATCGGAGGGTCTGCGTCCCTAGCAGACCTGTACTTACTTGGGAAGGCAAAAAGGGAATGGGAAATAATCCTTCTCTGAAGCTCTGCCAGTCAGCATGAAGAATGTCTACATAGTGAGTGTACCTGGGCCAGTGCCATGGCCCCGGGGGCCAGGTGGGAGGAAAGAGGGCTCGCCTGGCCCCCAGGGGAGGCTGCGAGGGGCAACTTGGGTTTTGGTTGCCCCAAAATGGCTTGGTTGCCCCAAACTTGGCTGGTGGTTCTCGGCCAGTCTCTCCAGGGGGTCACAAAAAGAACATGGGGAGGAGTTGGACTAGCTGTGTGGCCTTGGGTAAGTTACTCGCCCTGAGTTTTCACTAAAACAACTAAGTGAAATATTCATGTAGCACCCACCATTCTGGGCGCACAGGATAAGCTCAAAAATTGTTGTCCTGCTTTCCCTGATCATTGAATTCCTTCTTCAGATGAACCCGTTCTGTGATCTAAGTTTCCTTAGCTGAGTTCAGAAATGTTAATCTTAATCATAACTTCATTTGCTTTGTAAGAACCCCCTAGTCATCTGGGGCCTGAAGTTTCATTAGGATTTTAATGCCAGGACCTAAATTGAGTTCCTGGCAGAGGTGGAGTGAAACATGCACGCGTTCTACACCTGACTGAATGGAATGCTGCTAGGGTTTAAATTTTGATAAATGCATAGCTTTCTATGTGCTTCCCAGTTCAATTTTGCTCTGTTGTGTATTGTAGGATTTATTTTAAATGCTCCATTTTAAAGGAAAGTTTCTCTTTTGCTACAGGGGAATGGGGCAGGGCTCTGGGTGTAGGCTGTGAGGCAATCCCCTAGGTAAATTTGGTGATACTGTTAATGAAGAGTTTTAAAAAAATGCTAATTAAGCTCTTTATTTAAGCACTCCAAACTTTCCTCAGAATGGTTACCATCCCAATGATTCAAAGTTGCAAAGGTATTGTAAACTTCTCTGGGGGGTATTCTTTTCAATAATGCAAATGATCTCTCCAGCTCTTGTAACATCATTTAAAAATGAATTTTGATTACTTCTGAGCTTGTAAAAAACCGGAATCATAAATGTGCTCATTTCCCACAATGAAGGGGGACAGGGAAAGAGAAAAGCAAAAGAATACATCACATTTCTAAGTAAGCAGTCACAAAAGACCTTTAAATAACTCAACTTCCTACCATATTTTATTATCTTCTCTCAGTTTTACAGCATTATCTACCATAGAAATGCAGGGAGATTTGTAAAACACTATAGCATTTAAGTCATTACATTTTATAGCTAATTTCTAATGTGGATTTGATTTTTTATGAGCAGAAAAAGAATCTAATTTGCATTAGTGACAGTAACTAGAGAAATTTAACACCTGGCCCTGGTTGTAGTAGAAATTGAATATTAGGTACTTGGGTGCTAAAAACCCATTCAGATCTTCAAGGGGGATTTTTCATTTATTTATGTGCTGCTCTCATGTTTACCATTATAAAACTGTTCATATTATGATGGCAAAAAAATCTCAGTGCCTACAAAAATTCTGGATATGCATTTTTCATCCTCTGTAGGAGAACAGAATTATTTCCCCATTAGCAAGAACACACCCTGAAAAAAGCACCACCATTCCCCTCATCTAAAAAATACCACAGCAGCCTGCGTGAGAAGCGCTTTGATTCCTCCTGGCCTTTCCCATCTCCCCCCCCACCCCCAGCTCTGCTCCCCCAAGCTGCCCTCTGTTTTCTCTTCCTCACTTCTCCTCCCAAGCCCCCTCCATGTCGCTGTTGCCCAGGGAGAAGCTTGGGTGCAGTGTATCCAAGCAAAATTAAACCTCTGCTAAGAAGATCACATTGTTGTTACACGAGCAATCCATATGTTTATAAAGTGTAGAAAATTAGGAACTGCAAAAGAGGCGAAGCTGGTGTTAAATGATATGGGAAGTGACACTTTACATAGCCAGTTACAATTAACACATTGATGGCATTTTGCTGGCTCCTTGCAGTGATAATGCTGTTGTCAAATGTGTTTAGTGCACCAAATCTCCTGGAGCCTTCAGCCAGGCAGCGAGCTTTTGACAGATTGAAGGTTCGGAGATAGGCTATCATGACAGATGGAAACTGGCACCGATGTTCAGCTTTCGCCGATCACAGGGGACCTGCCCCCCTTATTCTGCAGGGCTCGGCTCTGCAACCTTCCCCCTTCTGATGAAAGCAGGGGATGGCATTGTTAAATAGTGCATCTGTGTGAGTTAGACTCCTCTGATGAAAGCATAAGGCAGACGCGCCGTGAAGCAAAAGACAGCCTCTGCTCTAACTGCATTTTAGATAGACTTGAGGAAGACCCCAGGGAGCTGGGAGAAAACTTTGGTAAATTTCAGACAAAAATGGAAAAAGGACCACCTATTAATCTCTTCTCTTCAAACGATATTAAAAATGCACCTCTGATGGTAAAATCCCAATTAATGACTGTCATAAATGGTTCCCCAAGCTAGCAATCTTTATGGAGTTGGGTTGGATGCGCATTTCTTCTCTTATGGTCCTTTTCTTGTTACTAATCAATTAATTCCCAACCAATCCAAGGAAATCTGTAAGGAGGTGCCCAGGGGCAGTTGTGAATAGTCAACTTGTCGGAAACTAATTCAATTACTCCAAGTCACTCTTCTTGAGATCAGGCTGGGTTCTTGAATCTAGGTTTTAAAATCCAGGGTAGGGGCGGACAGAGCTTTACACAGCTGGGTATAAACGGGCAGATAATATAGTTAATTAACCTTTCACCCTCTCCCACCAACCCCCTTTTAAAGAAAAGCATTCGTCATTTTATTTCCAACGCCCATCTACTTTAAAGGCTTTCCCTCCAGCTCCTGCAGTTCTTTCTTCCTCTCGCTGACAAATTCCTCTTTAATTTTCCTAAACTGGCTGAAGAGCCCTCTTTCTTTCAGTCTTAATCTTCGATTCTGCTCTTGCCCGTACAGGTTGGGAGCAGCAAGCACTGCAGCCCATTTGAGGTATGATAATCAGCTGATTAGCTAGTGGAGTCGTTTTCCCTGAGGCTCTTTTGTGTGAAAAATCCTCACGCTCAATTGACGTGTGGACATCATAAAGCTGATGAAATGCAATTGTAATGAACAAGAGGGAGCGGCATCTGCAGCCATCTAAATGAAGGACCCTTCCCTCGCGCCATGCTAATTCAGAAAATCTGCTCTTAACGTGTACTCCCCGTGGATTCCAAATCGAGGCACATCTCCATGAATGCATATTCAAGAAGTGAATTAGCCTCCGTGGCAAGTGAGTGCCTAGCCTGGCCAGACTGATTCTAATTTCAAGACAGATTATACCGTATCAACTGTGGTAATGATCTGACAGTTCATTTGTGACGAGAGTCCTACAGTCAGGTTTACTGCACAGACAGACACAGGTGCATAGACAGAGCCAGCAAAACCTCTCAGACAAGACCAAAGGTTACTTTCCTGTCAAATTATTTCAGCCAAAATAACCCGATGAAGGAGAAAAGAGGTAATACATTGAAAAAACCCCCTCTCTTGCCCTCATATTTAAACCCCGGTTGTAACGGTGGCCAGTGGATGTTCCCTGCCCTATTATAGGGTCATGTCATTAAATCAGGAAGAGAGAGGTGAGATTTTCCTCCCACACCCCTTTTCAGAAAACTACGTTACTTGCTAAGAAATTTCCAAGCGAATGAAACTTGGCATACAAGTTTTTTTTTTTTTTTCCTAAATTGAATTTCACATGAATCAGTTTGTAGGAAGAAAAACTCTGCAGTATTAGGGAGAGAGGCTGTTCATTTCCACTGCTGGCTCTGTGACAGTTGCTAATATAATATGACAGGTTTGTTCATCACGATTTTGGCTCACCTTTGGGTTTTCTGTGCTATTCTTTCTATTAATACATGTTAATTAATGATGGTAAGGAGTGCCTGCCTTTACATCGACAAGCTCAAAGCACTTTTCAGACATTGATTTATCTTTGAGAGTTGGAAAGAGGGCAGGCATTAGCATGTTATTTTTACAGAGGTGGAAATGGAAGGGCGGTGACGAAGTGACTCGTACACGGTCACACTGCAAGCTGGTCCCGGAGCTCTGCCTTGAACTCCTTCTCACCCCTCTCCACAGCCTCAGACACAGAAAATACTCCAGGGAGAGGTGTTGCTAATCCAACATTAAGGAGACTCCTTCATAAGCATTGCTAATAAACATGGCACATGCCTTAAAAGCAAATGAACAAGACAAGCTTAATCAGGACTGTTGTTACCACCAGGCAAGCTACCCGGCGTCCGCACGGTTCACACGGAGGTCCTTGTCAAGGAGCCACGTTTCCGAGATTACAAGGACCACTCCTTGGTCTCTTTATGCTTCTCTTTGGCGCTCACGTGGACCTTGATCTGTAGCCTTTCAATTCAGTGTAACTCAATAACAGTGCTGCAAGTGCCTGTAGACACGAGCGTAGATTATTTTGCGTCCTCCGGTACATTTGGAGGCAAAATTTGGGGAGGCTGATGAGAGCCGTCATTGTCCAGCCCTGTGCTCCAGGGCTCAGGAGTTAACCAGCGGATCACTGGCTGTCCACTGTGGGCAAAGCAGTATAGCGGGCCCTTCAGGGAGCCGAGCGGAGCGACAGAAGTCCGTACCCAAAGGCCACAGCGCCTAACACTCAGCTACAGGAAAGACAGAGTTGCATGGAAGCAAACAAACCAAAAAGCACGAACCTCGTTCTGACTGTGTCGAGACACGTATGCAGACACCAATTAATTCACCAACTAGCTGTTTTCCAAAAGCTGCTTGCAAATCAGTTGTTTCAAACTCACGACCCATTTTCCCACTGGAAGCTGACTTCTAACTGGCGGTTAGGTGCCCGGGCCAGCTGTTAAAGCCCCGTGTCACTTATAACATAGCTGACTGCATTATTAATAATAGTACACATGCAGATATGGCTGGTGCACTGCACGAAAGGTCACAGTTGGGCTCTGAGATCAGGTGGCTTAATTCAACTATCAACCCTGCTAGTTGCCATCCTGGGGCCCTCCACAAGCTACCTAAGCCTCCATTTTCTCATCTGTGAAAGGGGCTGCCGACAGTACTTACTTCACAAAATTGTGTTAGAAGGATTAAATGGGATAAGACAGAGAGTAAAATACCCGACCAGATATATAGTAAGTGCCCAATAAGTGCCAGGTAGGAATAATGGAATCATTGACATCATTTTGAGCTCACGTTTCTCAAGTTCATGGCTAACATTCCTCACGCCCCATTCCAACGATATGAAGAGAGTTGCGCATATGTGCATTTCTTTGTTTAAGAAGGGATCTTTCTCATTTGTTTAAGAGAAGGTATTATATGGGGTGCCTGGATAGCTCGGTCGGTTAAGTGTCCAACTCTTGATTTTGGCTCAGGTCATGATCCCACAGTTTGTGGGATCAAGCCTCAGGTCAGGCTCTGCGCTTGACAGGACGGAGCCTGCTTGGGATTCTCTCTCTCTCCTCTCTCTCTCTCTGCACCTCCCCCACTTGTGTGCACATGCATGTGTTCTCACTCTCAAAAATAAATAAATAAACATTGAAAAAAAGAGAGAGAGGGGCGCCTGGGTGGCTCAGTCGGTTAAGTGTCCGACTTCGGCTCAGGTCATGATCTCACGGTCCGTGGGTTCGAGCCCCGCATCGGGCTCTGTGCTGACAGCTCAGAGCCTGGAGCCTGCTTCAGATCCTGTGTCTCCCTCTCTCTGTGACCCTCCCCCGTTCATGCTCTCTCTCTGTCTCAAAAATAAATAAACGTTAAAAAAAAAATTTAAAAAAAGAGAGAGAGAGAGAATGTATTATAACCTAAAGGTTAAGAGTCGGATTCAGAATCCAGGATGAGTTCAGGTTTTGCCCCTGCTATTTACTCAACTGAGTGACCTTGGGCACGTTACCTAATCTCTTCATTCCTCATCTGTAAAATGGGGATATTGTTAGGATATATGTCATGGGGCTGTTGTAAGGATTAAGTAATTTAGCATATGCAAAGTGCCATGCTTATGAGCATAATACAATGTGGCTATAATGAGGATACCATCCTGTTGTTGGCAATGACAAATGATCCGGAAACCGTGGCCCAGTTGGAGATTAATGACTGTCTTCGGGTGACTGTTAGTAAGTAATGATTTGGGACTCCAGGTTGGTCTTCTAATCCCTCGTCTCACGCTCTCTCCAGATCACAGTTTTCCCTTCACCACGTACCTACGAGGGACCCCGGAGTGTTAGCTAACATTTATTGAGTACCCAGTGGGTGCACAGCACTGGGCTGATTCCTATAGAGTTCCCTTAGAAAAAGCAAGTTATGCTCTAGACTCTAAACCAAGGGTTGGCAAACCGTGGGCCAAATCAGACTGCTACCCGTTTTCGTATGGCCTGTGACCTAAGACGGGCTTTTGTGTTTTTAAACGGTCGAAAGCCGTTCAAAAGAAGAATAGTGTTTTGTGACACATGAAAATTACGTGAAATTTGCGTCAGTCTCTGTAAATAAAGTTTTACTGTAACAGAGTCATACATATTGTCTGTTGGTGCTTTTGCCCTAGAGCAGCAGCAATGACTAATTGTATCAAAGACCATGTGGCCACCAAGCCTAAATTATTTACTACCTGACCCTTTATGATAAAGTTTGCCGCCCCCTGTCTGGTCCCAAGATCGATTCTGTCCGGCTGTTGCTGAGAGGGGTTAGGAGGTCCGATGATCTAACTCAAGGCATATACACCAAGCCTCGCACTGGCTGAGATGAGATTATAATTGCCTTCCATGGCCTAAATGAGGTTTTAAACGTTATATTCTGCAGTGCATTGGAGGCAGAGCCCCGGGGTGGTGGAACTCATAGACCCAGGAACCAGGCTGCCTGGATCCAAATCCGGTTCGATGACTTGCCAGTTGTGTGACCTTAGTCAAACTACTGAATTTTTCTTGTGTCACTGCTTCCTTACCTACACAGTGGGATCGTGTTAAGGATTATACGAGTTTTGACACCGAAACCACTTTGAAGAGTGCTTTGCGTGTTGCCGGCACTATGCGCATATCAGCCATTATTATTTTTGAAATCTCACGGTTCGGAGGACGAGAGAAGGATGCCTCCCTCAGAGCAGTGGGCGATGTGTCTGCTCCGGCTCCCTGTCCCCACTGTCTCTCTGGGCCAGCACCCACTCATTCATTAGGCCAGTGCAAATGGCAGCATTTTTCCTGCTATACTTGCCTTGAGTTGTTTACTTCTTCCTGCTTTTGTAGAACATTGTACCTCCCTCCTTTAAGGCTTATGCTGAATTAAAAAAAAAAATTGTGTACATTTTTGCGCATGCTAGATGGTGAGCTCCCGGAAGGAAAAGTTTCTCATCTTTGTCTCACAGTGCCCGGTACGTGGAATATAGGAAATGTAGGAGTATCAGTAAATATTTGCTGAATTAGAGAAGGAATAATAGGCCAGAAAACTGCAAGGTTGAGGTGCCTCTAAGTTTTGTTTTATTTTGTTGGTTTGTTTGTTTACCGTGTGAAAGCCTTCGAAGTGTGGCAATTACTTTACCCCTTCAAGGTGCAAGCTCGTGATGCAATTCAAGGAGAAATTTTGAGGCTTAAAATCAAAGGCACAAGGATGCCTCTATTCACTAAATTTAGAGATCACAGGACAGAAATTTGGGGTTTTGGAGAAGCTTTGTACGCGTGGGCTAAGACACCCTAAGTGACTATTTGATCTTAGGCAGGGTACTCACTGACTTTGGACTGTCAAATATCACTGGACAACAGGGAAAATGCACAACAGATCATCACGAAGTCGTCTTCCCCTCCCCAAACTGTGATGTCTGCCTCTCCCAGAAGATATACCCAATTCTGCTCATCTGTGAGCGGGGCTTCTAGATAATGCTGATAGGTAAGCTACTTAACTTTACTGACCTGAGCTTGGCAAATAAAGAGTGATGTGATCACTGAAGTAGACACATAAGGATAAGAGGCAAAACATGAACATACAAAGGAGGCTGGGGCTGCACCATGACAGGCTTCAGGTGCCGTGCTGGGGGATCTGGGCTTGAAGGACAGTGGACAATAGGAGGCTACGGCTGGCGTTAAGAAGTGGAGAGATGCTTTGTGTTTTAGCTTAAGAACTCGGGCCACAGTGTGGAAACTGGGTTGGAAAGGAGAAGGAGAGCCAACGTACAACAGTGCTCGAGGAGGGATGGGCTAAGAGGGGTGTTGGAGAGGTTGGATTTTGGATTTGGGAAGGTAGAGAAAGCTGTGTACCTGTGCAGACAAAGTGCCATTTGTGTGACAGGCAGCAGGAGAGATAATGCTGATGGTCAGCTTTGATTTCTTGGGACATATTCTTAATTAAGAAAAAGTCCTGGATTATAGATGTGTGCACTCACATTGGAGCCAATCTAGGGTAGTGGCTGAGAGCTCAGGCTCCACATTTCACTGTAAATTCTTAATTAGCTCTGAGATCTTGGGTAGCTCATTTTACCTCTTTAAGCCTTAATTTCCTTGGCTGTTCCTCCCAAGGTCATGGTGAGGATTAATGGCATGACACATGTGAGGGTACATATCCTGGGGCTTCGTAAGCAGCAAGGAGTAGATTAGCATTGGCTATTATCACCAGAGAGCTTTGGGTTTGCTCCAGCGGCCATCTCCTCAAACCTTCCGACTACATTTTCATTCCAGAAAGATACATTTAGAAGACTCAGGCTTAGACTCTTTGGCCAGAGCTGGATCTTTAAAAAAGCTAGATGACGAAAATAAAAGTTAAAAGCCACTATTATAATAAGAGTTTAATCCTTAGAAACCCAGAAACAATTAAATGAAGCTATTTGGTTAAGTTAAATGCAGTTCTTTGAAATGAGCTTAAATGCACGGCTCACTACTCAAAGGTTCCAGAGAACTCCACTTGCCTGCTTGAGAAGCCACAAACAAGGTCAGTATTGATAGCTCACGCTTCAGTGAGTGTATCAATTTAAAGCTTCATCAGTGATTCTCACTCATCTGCAGCCCTGCGTGGCTGTTGTCTTGTAAGAACGGGGTGACTTACGAACCTATTAAGTAACTTCTTCACTTGTGCTCTAATGAGCTTATTGTTTCCCTGGAAGAACACAAACACCTGAGAACAAGCCACAAATAAGAGGGCACAGACTTCCGGGCGCCTTACCGAGAGGCAGTGTGTGTTTTGATTCTCTGTCCTTCCCAGTTGCTTTGCCAGCCTCGCCGGTCGGTAGGAGTTTTGTAACAGGTCCTGAGAAGGGCTGTCGGGGTCCCGCTGTCCCCTTCAAAGGGCTTGGATCACAGCTGACTCATCTACCGTGTAGGGCACACGTGTGGAATTTGAATATTGGACACTTGCTTATCTACTGTTCTCCCTGCCGCTGGCAGAAAGCCCACCCACAAGGAGGGCATCCTGGGCACGTCAGCCGAGATGTTCTCCTCTGCAGCCCTTCTCACGTAGGAAGGCTCTGGCCCTGTTTCTCTGCTACCATAATTCAAATTGAGTGTCCCGGGTCCTCTCTACACAGTATCATTGGTGAGAGATGAAGGATTGAAAAATCAGACCCTTAGGGTTTGGGCCCAGCACTCTCCACGGAGGGACAGTGGGTAAAGAAAATATTATATATGTTGATACTTGGCACTCTTTGTTTAGGGAACAAACCTGATCAGGTTTGAGGGCCGGGGGTTGGAAGACGACAGAGAGCAGCGAGCTAAACGGTTCTATTTCGGAAATGCAGAGGAAGCTGGGGGGCGGAAAAGGGCAAAGCAGAGAGCAGATAGGAAGGGGTAGAGAGCCAGACACGGGAGGAGCGTGGCGCCTACTCAGAAAGAGGGTCGTTGAGAAGCCTTTTGAGGGTATCGGAGGATTGTTAGGAATTCTAATGCTCAACTTCAAGTGTCCTCCCTAGCTCACGTTTCCAACGTTTCAGAAGTTACTTGCCTGAGTTCAATAACTAAGGCAATGGGCGGGAGTACCCAGAGTCTGGGGAAGGGGAGAAGAAGCAGATGGAAGAGAAGAGCCCAAAAAGACAAGGAGTGAGGGCCGTCAAGAGGACCCAAAAGTAGCCATGGGAATATAAACCCTTGGGAATTTTCAGAAATCATGGGAAGGATCGAGACCTTCCAGAGGATGTGGGACAGAAAGCTAGAAGGACTTTCATTTAGTGTACAGAGTAGCCTCAGCTGAGACATGGGTCCATACACTGCAGGGAACGACAGCCATCTGTCCCTAACGTCCTCCAACTCGTTGATTCTCCATGTAGGTTTTCACATATCTCGTCTTCAGTGAGTTTTCTTTGTGAAGATCGACCCCTCCGTGGGCCTTGAAAGAGAAACGGGGTCAAACAGAACACTGGGAAAGTAGGAATTCGAACAGTCAGGGCTTCTTACGCTTATTGGAACTCATTTCCTGCTTTGTATCCTCCATATGGCATTATAGGGGTGGGAATGGGAATTGCCCCTGGGGGGTAATGAGACCCCTCCCCATTACTGGAGGGCTTACGCGGCGCCTGAGTGACCAGTTGACCCAGAGCTGTGCAGGGGATTCACGTCTCAGGTAGAAGCTGGACAGATAGGCCTTCAGGCCCTTTAAACACTGAGCTTCCACCAGGGGGAGGACTTAAAACTTTCAGAGGAGTTTGAAATATTCCAAATGTCTGTGGCCGTTTCTAAAGAATGTATATTTAGCCCTTTCTACGGCTCCAGGTTAATCTGTTCCAGCTTATGCTAATTATGTTCTCATTATTTGGAGGAAGGAAAGGAGACTTGGACCCTCTCCAAGGGGTGGGGGTGGCAAGCAGCTCATGCTATACGCTGGCAAAAGGGAACATTTGGCATGCTGGGGGGGACGCTCTGAGTGCCCACGGGACTGGGGAGCTGCAAGGGACCTTTTGGTCCATGCGTGGATCCCATGGCAATGTGGGCGATTCTGAAGGCACATTACACCTGTTTGCAGAGGTTTAGAAGGCGGTGGCTGGGGCTGAACCACAGCCATCAACCCCCGTAGGGTTTCTTCTGTGGAATCTCAGGAACTCTGGAGCCTGAGGAGCTAGGAGGAGGGAGACAGGAGAGTGTGGCTTCATCAGTAGGAGCTGTCACAGTGTCTCTTGATAACCTACTATTCTCTCTTCTGTTGAAAAGTCGCTGCAGGCAGGTACGAGGTGGGGAATCACAGCTCGCTCACATTGCAACCGAGCCGGGCAGAGAAAATGCACGTTTACAATTTGGCCCTTCAACTGGTTTCTTTTCTCCGCGAGCCCCCGCTCATAGTGTCAGGGCGAAAGACGTTTTTCACTCAGTCCAGTTTAAGGCTTAGTCTGATCCAATAATTTGCATGTAAGTCGTTCTATCTGCTTCTTCCCTAATGTGGCTTCTCGGTGAGTATACGTGACCTCAGGGCACCGGGGAAGACAGGCACTTAGTGTCACGCGGTGGCCGGGGGCAGCGCCCCATCCACTGGCTGGGCCGCAGATTCTGCGTGAATCTTGTTGGCATTTGCAGTTACAGCCCTTGGGGGTGTGGCCCGTCATGTGGGCACGCTCCCGGTCCCGATCTGGGTAGGAGTATGGAGGTACCCCTGCCTTCCGACTCTGCCTCTCCTGGGCCTAACTTGCTTCAGGACTCTCTGCAGCCTGGTGCCAGCTCTTGGTCAGGCCCAGGGACGGTTGCCGGATTTAGTCAATAAAAATACAGGGCATCTACTTAAACCCGAATTTCAGATAAACAGCGAGTAATTCTTTTAGCATAGAGTATGTCCCAAGTATGACACATAATATTATTTGTTGTCTATCTGAGGTTCAGATAGAACTGGACATTGTGCATTTTTATCCAGCTACCCTTCTCCCGGGTCCAGTATCCTTGGCCACAAGGACTGTGGCTCCTGATGAGGGAGTCCTTTTGGCCGACGCACCAGCTACACCTTCAGGAACCTTCTGTGTCCTTCGTAAGGCAGAGGCTACCGCCGAGATACGTCTTGTGCCCAAAGGAGTCAGGGATTCCCTGGGGGAGCTGAACCCAGGCCTTTCTGGCTAAATAACTACTCTAGGCTGTCATTTCTCCCCGAGGTGGCCACCCAGCCTGATGCCAGGGAAGTCTGTGAGCACCATGGGTGTGGGTCAGCCCTTGGTGTGACTGCCCTCCCCACCCCTCCCCTGCCCTCCCCATCTCTCTCCTTCTCTTCACCAAATTCCCCAGACAAGAAGCAAGGAGTTTTTCTTTTATTTCCCCCATGTCATATCCTTCCTACCATAGTGTAGCATTCGTGCCTCATGCCTGGCTGCCATAGCAGAGAGAACATTTTCTTTGTGCTAAAGGAGGGCTCAGTGACTTCCATTCTCCAGTCTTGGTTCCGGTTTTGTTCCAAGCAGAAACGAAGGAAATGTAGAAAGCACCCACTCGAGGTCACAACCTGGCTTGCATGGTTGTCCTTTTGCCACATGGAGTATCTGATATTTTTGCTCTTTTTTCCTGCATTCCTTCCGTATCAATCCTGTTCCCCGCCCTGGGTAAAAGGACACCACTCCCCGATTGCAGAGATCATGAGCTCCGGAAAGCTCCAGAAAAAGAGCGCGGTATCTCCTCACTGTATTCACTTCCTAAGGTACTGGCCGACACAGATGCCTCTCCCTTGAGCTGGGCACCCGCCTCCTCCCGCTACCGAGAGGCTTCTTGTCGTATGAACTTCCGTTACGAGAGAAGTTGACTTTGTCTCCTGAAATCTTCAGGAGATGAATTAATTTCTGGGCAAGAAAATATTTAAGTTTTGCATTGGATTATGAAATTTCCCAAAGACCCAGAAAGGTAAATGAAATAAAATAGTAGCATGCAGGAACTGCCAGCTAGATAAGATTCTTTAGACAGGATCTTATAAACTTCAAGTTTATAAAGACAGCAATCAATTTTAAAAGAGATGAGAAAATTATCTGCCGCCTTTTGCTCTCTGTCAAAACATTTTCTCTGTATTTTCTGCCAGTATTTTAGGCTGCAAGCTCTGCCTCTCTGAAGTAGATAATCTAGCTCCAAGGATGAAATTACATTATTGGATAGGACACAATTGGGAGATGTAAAGAAGGGCAATTGTGTACACAGGATGAATTCCGTTTTTGACTTCCTGAAATGCCGTTGGTAGGTTGAGCACTGGGGAGAAGAATATGCACTTCTGTTAGTTGGAAAATAAAATCATTGCTGGCCCCAGGTAATCTGTGTCTCCGCTGGCCTCCCCGGCTTCCTTCTGCTCTAAGTGGACCCGTTGCTCCAATCCGTGTGATGACACGGAGCGGACTCGGTAAGACTGCTCACACAACCCATCAGTCCTGTATTCTCAAGTCCGTGCTTGGAAGCGGCCCGTGCCTCGCACTTTTTCTTCTTTAGTTCAGAAAATCTTTCAGGTTGGAGGGCAAAGGGAGAGGATCCAGGGCAATCTCCGCATACACTGGCTTCACAAAGAGGTGGAGCGATCCAGCCTTCGGCCAGCGGGGGGCAGAGCTGTGTCCGGACCTGGGCAGCCCGCGCTCTCTCGCATCACCTGCGGCACCACACCGCCTTCCTTCTGCTGATTAACAACAACAACCCACCCTACGTTCTGGGATCAAGAATGTCGTAAAGTTTAAATTGGCCTATCTTGTAATTAACTACATTTTAAGGGTTTGGAGGTGGGCTAAGCACCCCGCTTCAGCATATTAACCGTTTCACAGGGAGGAAGGGGAATTGAAACAGAAGACAAAAAGGGGAAACATGTTCTTTATTTGGGGGCAATGAAAACGGTTTCAGTGCTATTGGATTATAATGGCCCAATTTTTATCTAGAATCTGTGCCTCTGGAAACAAAACCCTTAAAAATGAGTCAAAATTATTTTCATGGACTTTTTAGGTGAACCTCAATAACGGGTATAGAAAAGTTACCTACTCATGGCTATTTTTATATGCACTGGGTTTTCTTTTCATAGTCTTTTCTGAGAAATACTTTCTGCATCACCGTTTCAGTAGAAGGAAGATCCAAACACTCTGTGTCCAGATTTAAACCCCTCCATTATCTGATTGTATTTCTAAGAACATGGATTACTTCTGTTTTGCCTCCTGCTTCCAAATTGGACCACCTAACACAGCCTCACTGCTGTTGGTTTGGGCTTTTGTTTATGATTTACTGATTTTCAAAGCTTGACCCCTTTTTACAAAAGCGGCTCAAATGCTACTTGCTTCGTGAAGCTTTACCCCAGCTCAATTTCTACTCCGCCCTCTGCAAAACGGACCTTTACATCCTCAGTGTCCCCATGGAATGTTCTTTGTAGTCCTAATATACTTAATAAAGAGCCAGCATGTGGAAAAGTTGCCACTTTGTCAAATGCACTTCACTTCATTATTTCACTTAATTATAGCTCGTGTAACATTCTGCATTCTTCCTTGCCTTGGCATTTAGTGCTTTCATTGGAATGTAAGAACCTTAGCCGTGAACTTTAATTTCATATTTTGTTTTTGTGTGCTCCACTGTATTATGCTTTGCTCACGGTAAGTATCCCAAATGATATTTATTGGCACTGAATTGATAGCGTGGTCCACGCTGACCAGAATGGATTAAATTCCTAAATGTCAATAGATTGTTCCTTGTCCTCAGATGAAGGCTCTGGTCGTGACCCAGCAGGCACCGCTTGCCTCAAATTCCACCTCCGACTTTGAAGTCTGGCAGCCACCTCGGAGCATTAATAGGCAAAGCTGTGACTTGCTGGGTAATAACACACTGCCTTGGAATAATCATTTTCAAATGAATCAACAACAGCAGCTATTTGCCTGATCTAATTAGCATCACCTTTTTTTGAACAAGCGGAAAAAGGTTGGCATATTCTGTATGATGCAACATGCAGCAAATTATATAGACAAGGCAACATCACAGGGTCAGGCACTCACCTCCGTGGCTGAAGGCTTTCTGGCAGTCTCCCCCCGCCCCCCCTTCCTACACTAACTCAATAAATGGCTTGTATCGTTTCAAGGATGAGAACCAGAAGGAAATCCTTAATTTGAAATGTAGTCCAAATATGCTTTCTGTATTTAAGGAGACTTGCTTCACAGGGGCATTGCGAGAACAAAGGTGAAATTCTCTTCACGGTCAAGAATATTCGGGAAGCAATTTAACCTGAATGAGAAGTCAGACCCGCTTATTTAGCTGTCAGGAATGTCGAGACAGAACAGTGTTACCCTCTTGTCCATCCTAAGAGTTAAGAGGGGAGGTTTTTGTTTCCAAAGTCTGGGCTGGAGACACCCCCGGGGGAGGGGCTCGAAGGGACGACGGACAGAAGGGATGGCTCCATCTCTATGCAGAAGGAGAACCTGAAGGAGGATGTGTGCACGGGAGCACAGTCTGCTAATGGCTAAACATAGTGCTCTCCATCACTTGGAAGGCGCAGTGGGACCTTGGGTTGAGGAAAGCTGACAAAGGTTTTGGGGAGGGAACTCCAAGGCAGTGATATGCTACAGCCAGCTTGTCCAGGCACATCTCTCCCCAAAATGTCATCAAGGTAGACTCAGAACTGTCCTTTTCCCATGTCTTCGGGACCGTGTAAGCCCGCCCCCCAGACTCCTGGGAGACCGTAAGATGAGGAAGGGCCCTCCGTGCTGACCAAAGCTGAATGCTCTATCCACCCTGGTGGGCTTGAAGCCAGACATAATTTGGTTTCAAAAACCCAAACGTGGGCTTAGGAGGCAGACTCCTTGCATTCATAAACCTGGACCTGCCACTCGCTAGGTGGGCCAAGTGCCTAGCTGCCTCATCTTTCACCCGGGAAAACTGTAGTATCTGTGAAGTCGCTGTGAGGGACAAGGAGCTAACACACGTGAAGCCTTTAGAGCAGGGCTTGGCATAGATTAAGTACCATCCAAGTGTTCCTTCTCACCGTTGCTGCTGGGGGGGGGGGGTGCTGAAGCATATTTGTATATGCTGCGTTGATCATTCTATTCCAGTCTTTCCATGCTGTTGATTTCAGATGGTTCATTCGTAGAGGGTAAGTGTGTCTATATCTCTTTCTCTGTGCCTTCCCGGTACCTCTGTGCTCTCACAACACTTCCTATTACAGCCAGTGGTGAATGTGTCCATTTCGTAAGTCCTCATCGCTGTACTCCCCCCTCCGCCCCCCCCACCCCCGGTTCCTGACACGTAGGATAGGCATGCCACAAACAGGTTTTAGGGTGAATTGAATTTAGATCTGTTGCATGGCGTTCGGCAGAGTATTCAGGCTTCAATCAGGACTTTCTGATGAGGCTGACAGTAAACAAAACAAAGCCAGCCAACAAGCCAATCACGATTATCTGTTGAAGGGTTTGACACACTACGGCTCCTTGGTCAAAAGGAAACAGGGCCGGAAGGAAGTTACTGCCAGAAGGTCACATGGATCTTCAGAGGCAGAATTGGCTCCCTGCTCCCTTCTCCACGTTGGAGAACAGCTCGTGCTTTTCTCTGTAGAGGGAGCAACCCAAGCCCAGAAGACCTTGGTCAAAGCAAGGACTCAGAGGAACCCCGGGTTGCCTGTGGAACCAGATTTTGGGGGCAGGGGACAGCTGTCTCACAGTAAGAAGAGATTTCAGCGGGGACTGAATTTGTTTACTAGAGCAGCCGATGACCTTTTCTTTCCTCCTGTGGTTCGGGGAAAGCCCCAAGCCGAAAGACACGTTTCTTCAATTCAGACCCTTCCTATGAACTTCGTGCCTTAACAGTTAACCAAGGAGCTTTGACACAGCGAAGTCCTCTTTGCTTACCAAATAAAACCAAAATGCATTTGGAAAGACAAAGGCTACATGGCAGGGGTTGGTTTTCTGAATTAATATTCCAGGATTAAGAGGAACAGTGATTGGACAGAAGATCCTGTGCTTGATTTTTTTTTTTTTAAATTGTTTTTTAACACTTATTTATTATCAAGAGACAGAGAGACACAGAGCATGAGCAGGGGAGGGGGAGAGAGAGGGAGACACGGAATCCCAAGCAGGCTCCAGGCTCTGAGCTGTCAGCACAGAGCCCAACGTGGGGCTGGAACTCACGGACAGTGAGATCATGACCTGAGCTGAAGTCGGTCGCCTAACCAACTGAGCCGCCCCGGCGCCCCATCCTGTGCTTGATTTTTACGTATGTCACCTTGTTCGATATTCACAGAAGGCTTAGGAGATACGCTACCGCTTTTTTTTCAATTTTACAGAGGAAATGAGGACGAAAGAGACGCTAATGGGCTCGTCCGAGGACATACAGCCACAAGCACCCAGGCTTTGACTTCTTCTTTCAGACCCCAAGTGCCCTGGCATCCCCTCCAAATATTACAGTTTCAAAGCCAAAGAGTGAACCAATTTGGGCCACAAAGGAATAGGAGTAAATAAACCGATGACTGAGGCTGAAATGAATTCACTTAACTCTTAAATAACGGTCCCAGAAAGTAAGGAGTTCAAAATCCACACGTTGATTTTCAAACAGTTGGATTTCTGTCTATCAAGGTTAAAATTATGGCATTTAAAATGCCAACGTTAAAAGGAAAGAAAGGAAAATGCTGCGTAAAATTAGCAAAAGAAAGAGGACCATTAAAACAGCAGGAAGGAATAAAACCCAGAAAGCATGAAACAAGATGAAATCAGCCAGTTGGCTTGAACTTACAGTTTTGACTGTGGGGAAAGGCCAAACTCCCCTTCTCCCATTTAACTATCAATCTAGACCAAGGGACAGAGAAAGGTTAGAAGCAAAAGAGCAAGGAATTATCTTAAAACTACAAGTAAAGGCGGCCAAGGACATGGCATCATTAATAGCAAATGCTGTAGAAATCAAAGGAAAAACAAAGCATTAAGCAGAGGGCAGCTTTTAAATGAAGGTTGGAGTCTCCATTGAAGATAGAATAGAGGCGAGTCTTATGCACAATACTAGGGAAAGACATTAAAATGCCATCTTCAAAAACCTGACTTATCAAGTAGGCACAAAACAAACTATAACGTAGTTTAGCCCAATCTCCCAAACCACAGATCCTGCTGGGTTAGCAACATTAGTTTAGACCCTTGGCCAACAGATCCTCCTGCCCCGGGGGCCTAAACCCTACAAACAGTTCCAAGGGGTTTCTTTATTTGCTTCCTTCCTTTCCCCTTCTTTGTGACGCCTGTAAACACACCGCACAATTACAAAGTCGCAGCCGCACGCAATATTGGAGCAGAGACACCCTGTTAAATCCGTTCCTGACAGCTGCGAGCCGCTTTTAAATTTCAATTATAAGATCAACAACTGTAACCGCTAGCAGACCGTTACCACCCAGGGTTCAGGGAGTTCTGGGGCTAGAGCAAGCCACCTGGAGAAAGGAGGCCTGGCCGGGAGGGCCTCCTGATCTCCCTACCTGGCCAAAGGATAAACTCGAGAGCAAACGTGCAAGGCCCACACCCCAAGCCACCTTAACGCTTGGGGCTGGAGCCTGTGCGAACAGTCAGACCGGATCCCTGACTGCTGCTTAGGTTTCATTTCACCTTGCTTGAACTTGGAAATCAGCCTCATGCTGGAAGTTAGGAAAGACAAAGACGCGGTATTCCCTGCTAGGTCTCAACTCAAGGAAATACTCCAAAAATTCTGCTGTAAAGACCAGGCCTTGTTCTTTGCAAACGTGAGCATGATGCTGCCCCCCAGCAAGGGCAGCCGGCAAGGTCCCCCATTGCCCGAGGCTCTGGTTTGCAGTGGGAGGGCGCACGCACACAAAACTGCTGCTGGGCTCCCTGGGCCTTTACCCTTGACCACAGCAAGTGGGGGTATTACCTGGTTCACGCCAGTCTCCACCTGTGTTCATGCCTGCTGGGTCTTAGCCAGACCGAGCTCCCGACAGTTTTTAAGTTCCAGAGCTGAAAAGGCACGCTTCCGCCCTAGAATCTCTCTGCCCATCCCAATCCACACCAGGTTCTTCCGTTTAGGACTTAAATGAGACTGACTCCCATCTCGGGAAGGCTGGCCTGAGTTTTCCGGTGTAAAGTCCAATTAGCAAGTTTTTATTGAGCTTCCGCAGAGATCTGGATTCTTCAGGGTGCTTAGAAGTCATAGATAGAAAATTAATTACCCAGCAGCTCCTGGGTGGCTCCGTCGGTTAAGCGTCTGGCTTCGGCTCAGGTCATGATCTCACGGTTTGTGAGTTTAAGCCCTGCGTCAGGCTCTGCGTTGACCGCTCAGAGCCTGGAGCCTGCTTCAGATTCTGTGTCTCCCTCTCTCTCTCTCTCTCTCTGCCCCTCCCCTGCTCATGCTCTGTCTCAAAAATAAATAAACATTAAAAAAAATTAAAAAAAAAAGAAAATTAATTATCCATTCCCCTATTTTTTGGTCATAGTTATAACGTACAGATGCATACATCCCTTTCAGAAACCATACATTCAAAAGTGTTGCATTCCAAAAGCTTTATACACCCTCCCCCAGAGTGGATTTGGTCATTTGCAGACCTTCCTCAAAGGAACAGCCTGTGACTGCCACATTCACATCAAACCCTGGCCACCCATATTCATCCCCTTGAGAACTCTGAAAAGCCACATTTCACAGATTCGGACTTTTATAAAGAAGTCCTACTAATTAGCCTGGCTCCCTAAGCCTCGGATTTAAAAAGGATCTGGTTTAAGAGGAGTGTAAAGGTACATGAAATGTTTTGAAATTTTCAGTTTTTCAGGCATTCTTCTTGGTTCTACTCAAGCTCTTTGCCTGCAGAAACACCAGGAGACCAACGCTGGTTGCCATGGTTGAGATAAACTGAAGAGATTATAGTTGGGATGGGGGGGGGGGTCTTTGAAATAAGCTTGTAGAGAGCACTCCAATGTTAGCCCTCAGATATTTTCTTGCTAAATTCATGTTTATGGCTAAATTTACGTTTATGGTTGCAGTGAGAACTTGCAAGTTCCTGTGTGTGTGTGTGTGTGTGTGTGTGTGTGTATGTGTCACATCGCAAGATGTATTGTCACACAGCACTCCTCCAATGACCCAGGGAAGCCCTTTACTGTCTTTGTGAGAATATGCCTCGCACATTTTATATTCCTCCAAGGATTTGCTTTTACAGGACCTAACCTTTGAAAACAGTATCTTTCAGTGCCTAATTCACATTTGCCTGAAAATGCAGTGTAATATTCCACAAAAGATACCCTTACTGAGCTCTGGTCTACATGTCAATATTTTGTTAACTAGACCACATTTTTAAACTTTTTTTTTTTAACAGACAGAGGGAAAGAGAGTGTGTGTGTACGCAGGAGAGTGGCAGAGGGAGAGAGGATCTCAAGCAGGTTCCACACCCAGAGTGGAGCCCGACGTGGGGTTCAATCCCAAGACCCTGGGATCATGACCCGAGCCGAAATCAAGAGTTGGTTACTTAACCAACTAAGACACCCAGGTGCCCCCCAAAATCTTCACCTGTGTGTGACACACAACAGCTCATCTTAAATATCATCTTATTAAAAAACTGTAGGGGCATCTGGGTGGCCCAGTCAGTGGAGCGTTCAACTCTTGATATTGGCTCAGGTCATGATCTCATGGTTCCTCAGATCGAGACCCACGTCGGGCTCTGAGCTGACAGCATGGAGCCTGCTTGGGGTTCTCTGTCCCTCTCTCTGCCCCTACCCTGCTCACACACTGTCTCTCAAAATAAATACATAAACTTAAAAAAAAAAAACAACAACAAAAAACTGTAAGGTATTTTGGCAATAAAGATTTGAAATTCAAATGTGATAAGAATGGATTGATAAAGATTATCTTTCACAGTAAGCAGGAGTTATTAGATAAATAGCTATTAGTAACACAGGTATAACAATCTGTCATCTACAATTCGAGACTCCAAAACTTTAAAGTTTTGGAAAATTATTTAGCAGCAAAACCTGACCCAAATCAATACAAGGCTACTTACATCTTTATTCTACTTCTTGTGAATATTCATATGTTTCCCCATGGAGGTATTAATGTGCTGATAACGGAGTGCTGCCCCATACCCTGTTAGGGATGTTATATAAGTGCATGCACCACATTACCTTTCTTTTTTTTTAAGTTTATTCACTTTGAGAGAGAGGGAGAGAGAGAGTATGTGTGCAAGAGAGAGTGGGGGAGAGGCAGAGAGAGGGAGAGAGAGAATCCCAAGCAGGCTCCACGCTGTCAGCATGAAGCCGGTCTCAGGTCTTGAACTCATGAACCATGAGCTCACGATCTGAGTGGAAATGGAGGTGGACGCTTACCTGTCTAGATAATTTGAAATTCTGAAACATTATCTTGTCCAAAGGTTTTACAATGTTTTTAATGTTTATTTATTTTTGAGAGGGGGAGGAGGGGCAGAGAGAGAGAGAGGGAGGCACAGAATCCGAAGCAGGCTCCAGGCTCTGAGCTGTCAACACAGCCCGACGCGGGGCTCGAACTCACGAACTGTGAGATCGTGACTTGAGCCAAAGTCAGACGCTTAACGGACTGAGCCACCCAGGCGCCCCTCTTGCCCAAAGGTTTTAGATAAGGGATTTGGGGCCTGTAAAGTCATACCGTAGTGGATGCCGTTCCATTTTTCTTCAGGGCTCGACGTCACTGTTGGTTCTTACTGTGAGATCCCAGCCTTGCACAGAAAATTTTTGTATAACATTTGCACCCGCTTGCGGTGAGAATGGGGTCTATTCCCTGGAAAGAATTTACTTGCCAGTTTCTTGTTGTTGCAATCACTGGGTGTTTTACCTGCATCCTCAATTCAGTCCAACATGCATTGCTTGCCGTTCTGTCCCAGCACTGTGCTGCTACCATGAGGGACACAGGAGTGAGCAAGACACTACCAGCCACTTACAGCAATCTCGTTGGGCGGTTTTGACATGTAAATACTACTCATCTATAATGACCCGTTGAATGCCATAAAGGGCAGAGTTAGAAACAAAATGCTAAGGGACCAAAGAGGAAGAGTAGTACATGTCGAGGGAGGCTTCACAGAGGAGGTGACATTTGAGCTTATGCATTTGTGTCTTTCCCAGGATGTTGAAATTTTCCCATGTGAAGAAGGGAGAGATGCTAGTTCAAAGATTTTCACTGGCCAGAAGAGCCTTGACCTTGACCTTTTTTTTTTTAAAGATGCTACTCTAGGGGCGCCCGGGTGGCTCAGCCGGTTGAGCTTCCGACTGCGGCTCAGGTCATGATCTCACGGTTCGTGAGTTTGAGCCCTGTGAGCCCTGTGAGTTCGTGAGTTCGAGCCGTCGGACTCTGTGCTGACAGCTCAGAGCCTGGAGCCTGCTTGGGATTCTGTGTCTCCCTCTCTCTCTACTCCTCCCCCGCTCATGCCCTGTCTGTCTCTCTCCTTCAAAAATAAAAACATTAAAACAATTTTTTTAAAGATGCTACTGTATAACCAAAGAAAAAGTTTCAAAGCAGGATTACAAAAACTGAGGTATATTTTCATGTTTACTTTGAATGCCTTTTGCACAGAAAATCCCACGTCCTAAATTTGTAGTCATGGGCTAACTGTGTTAGATTGCAAAAAAATGTTTATATCTAGTCTTCTACAGGAGTGGTCTGGTTTAATGAGGTATAATGAACACCATCCTGGAATCCCATCAGTCATCCTGTGACTGAATGTATTGACTTCTTTGGAGAGGAGATAAATGTCTAAGCATAAGAGCCCATATGAAAGCGAGACCAGTATGAAATAAAAACTCTGGAGTCCCCTGGCATCTGTTGCCTGCCTTCCCCCCCCACTCCCAGCTTGTTAACCCTACGGTGGTTTGAAGGAATCCAGGCAAGGGAAAAAGCACGGGCAGAGGTATGGATGTGTGCCGACGTAGATACGTTCTGGGGAAAGACGCACCAGCCATATAGCAAGCTATGCACGGCTTTGGAACATGTTTTGCTTTCTTTCACGTTTGTGCCTTTTCATATGCATACTACTCCTTGAAAAAAACAAAACAAAACAAAACAATGTTTGGCATCATTCTCAACATCATCCCAGAGAAGAATAAAGTGATCTCTCTCTTGTTCCTGTTAGACCCGAAGTTTAACTGTAGCAATTATCATGCTGTATTGTAACAACTCCAATGTGCGTATGTAGGTCCCATGGAGGGCGTGGGCCCTTCGTATTCCCAGGAACTATCGGAGTTGCCGGCACATCATACTCTCAGCAGGTTAAGTGAATGTGTAAAAGATAGGCCGAGGCCAGATGGCGGAGTGTCTTCAAGGTCCAGTTGAAGCAGCTTTGATTTTAATTTGTACACGTATCACTCAGGATATGCTGGATTATGCGGCAGCAATATGCAACTCCCAAATTTCAGTGATTTAACACAAGGTTTACTTCCTGCTCACATCCCATGTCCGCTGAAGGCTGGCAGGAGGGCTCTGCTCCTTGTAATCGCTTGGACATCCTGGCTGATGGAAGCTTCATCTTGATGTATGTTTCTAATGATCACCAGAGCAGAGGGGCAAATCACATGCCGCTTCTTAAAGAGTCTGCCCTTTGTCATTTCCACGCATGTTGATCGACCAAAGCGATTCACGTGACCATAGCTGGTTTCAAAGAGGGTGGGAAAGAACAATCCTGTTCTGGAAGATCAAGAGCCAGACTTCTGAGGTCAAGGGTGCTAATGGCAACGTCAGCGGATAACAGGGAGTCATACAAGGTTCTTAAGAACAAAAACAGGCACTATATGGTTGTGCTAATAAAGTGTGAAGTAACACATAGCTTATCTGAAATTGGGTGCCTGGGGAAAGTGAGCTGGGAGACACATTGGACCAGCAGAGGGCTAGAAGGTTAGGGTTCTCTGAGCAGTCCTTGCACCGAACTGTGCATTCACATTAAGCAAGATACTTATTCTGGCTTCGCTTCAGTACCTCCAAGGGGAAAAGAGATACAGCGATGGTAATGTATACAGCCTTCCTGTTAGTCTGAGGGTTAATGAAAGTTGGGGGATGAGGCGCTTAACTCCCTGTTTTCTATTCAGTTCTGGAGAGAGCTGCCTCTCAAACAAAACGAACATTTTTTTGAGTTCACAGTACATTTCCACAGTGACAACTTTTGCCAAGCTCACCAAAATTTGAGCTAAACCTGAATAATAAGTTGACTATTTATTTTATGAATTGGATGCACATCCTGCCGGGTTTTCCAAGTGGTTCTGACAGCAGAATCCCTCATCTATAATGCCCATCCACAACCCTCATCTATAGCTCCCTTGTTGTTCTGAAGATAATATATCGACTGAGCCTCTTTCGATGGCGTTCTTTCCATGCTTCTCACATGAGGAAGAATTACTGCTGTTTTCCCCAGGGGACCTAAAACGACTGCATTTTTACACGTGTTATTTACTGTATACATTCTGATATCAAAATGGTCAATTCATTTATAATCTTTTTTAACGGGCCTTAGAGAATAAAAAGTCTGTCCCTTTTGTACGGAGAGGTTCTTATCTTCTTTTGTACGTAAGTTTTACTTTGCAACCCATTAATTGATCTTGTGTCCGTTAATAGTTAGGATTAATTACACACAATTAGCATATGATAATGTATGACACGTTTCAAGTGAATACCAGACAGCATAATGATACTGAATATTATTGTTCAGCTATGCAAGTCCACTCAAAATATGATGGATGGTGTGTTCATCTCTACTGAATCCATTTACCTGACCTAGAGTGATGCTTTAAAAATAAACACAGAGGCAAATAAATGCACAGAAGTTAAATACTGTTAAGCACCAAGGAGTGTTTCCAAGTACTGAGAGCTGAAGGTCAGCCGACCGGTTCTTTTGCTTTTAGCAAGAAGATTATTTTAGGCGCATATTGTAGGATTTTAGAGCTCAGCTTTAAAATCCTTCAGAACTCAAAGGCTGGTTTATGTAAAGTGTTCTGACAAGCAAAGATGATTCCTTTTTAAACATAATTCACCTCTGCTCTGCAGGTTTATTGTGGAGAACAAAAACACCTACCTACACGTCGTAACAAACAACTATTTTTGGCAAGTGCAGAACGGAAAGCGCTCAGGTAGAAGGGGAAGCCTACTGCATTGTACCCTTGGTCCAAAGACACCACATGAACTCCAGCAAGAGAAATTAGGCTTGGGTAAATCCTCTCACCCGCTAGAATTATTAACAAGCATTTATCTGTCTTCTGAAATGTTCTTTCATTAGAGCTTTTGAGTTTTCTATTCAAGTAAAATAAGACAAACGAATAGGCTATGATTGAACTTTGGCTTTCTAGTGACGAATTCACTATTTGAAGTCTATTAGCCTCCAACAACGAGACTTCCTTTCAAAAGAACCACAAAAGCCTACAGTATAGATAACCTTACGTTACCCATTGTGAGCACAGAAAATGAGTCTATTCTGAGTTGTCATACGAACCAGTTTTTGTACCTGGACTTGGTCCAGCTATTAGCCTAACTGGGAAAGGCTCCTTCTGCTCCCTGCCCTTCTTTCCCTTTGTGTCCTCACATTAACTTTGAGGGACCTATCTTGAGAGCTCTCGGCTGGTTTCTATTTTAAGAACCTAGTTCAGCCATTATAATTAGTCCCCAGTTTGTCTGGAATCCTCTCAGGCATTCAAAAAATTCCAAAGATCTTAAATAAGTACTTCTCAAATTTTTCCACTAAAACATCCCTAATGGCAGAAGAAAGTGAATTTATCTTTGGGTGTCTGGGGCCCTAACCCCAAATGGGAAATGTCTTTGAAGTATTTCCATTGCCCTAAAGTTCTATCTACGTGTTGTTTTCCTCTGTATAACACATCTCACTTATTTTTTTTAATCAAAAATCTTGATATTCTAAATTATCCGTCATTGAGTAGAATGAATGTTCCCAGAAGACACGCTGTGCCTATGGCTTCGCACATCAGTCGGCAAAAGTCACGGAATAGTGTGATTCCATTAATACATTTGCATAAAACCCTTGCAAATCTTTGCATGGAGTTGGGTTTGGGGAGATTTCACTTCCCACAGGAATGCATGATCTATTTTTTTTTTTGCACCAAATGTGAATTAGTGCAAATCTAAAACAATTAATACAATGCTATTTTGACAATAAGAAACAGGCTTTGCATGGGTTGCACGTGGCCAAACTGACCAAATGGAAACAGACCCTGTTTATTCAGTTTTTTAGTTGGAGATTTGTATAGTCTTTACACTAGAAGAAAAGATAGATTCTGCTGTCCTGCACAAATCAGGAATTCTCTCTGTAGTACTCCTGATGAATGGTTTTATGGACTCATTTCGAATAATTCTATCTGACACCTTGGTATAATTCGTGGTAGAATGCTCAGGACATATAGAGGACAATTAAAAGGTAAACAAAGATAGCCCCTGTTCCCACGATCCAGAGAACTAGAGATTTTTTCTCAACTTGAGCTGAATCTACCTAATCGTTCTTTTTTCTAGACATGCACTTCTAAGAATCCCTCTGTTCCCTTGTTCTGAGACAGCCTCAACCAAGTGAAGGCAGGGTTGACATTTCTCCTTAGTCTTTGCTAGATTAAGCAGAACTGTTACCTAAGCATACAGTTTCCTTTGGAGGCTCAGAAGTTTGACAGTGCCCATCTTAAAACTTGCCCCAGAATGATTGCAACCTTCTAAATAAGGTTGTACCTTGGCAGAGAATAGTGATTGTCTCTCTGTATTTTGGGAATCTAACTCAAAATGGGAAATTTCTTGTAAGTCATATATTTTATCATGAAGCTTCATATGCCTTTTGTATTAGTATGTATGGCATATCTGGATTTTATTACAAATGAATATTTTACAGTACTTATCATCAAGTAAAATGGATGGCTCAGAAAGCCACACTACACCCATAACTCTGAACATTCCCTAGCACACTGCCACCATACCCTCCTAAATGGTGCATTCTCAGAAGCAGCAGCCGAAGAATTGTTGCCATGTTGCCCTTAAAGTTCTCCAAGCACAGATGTGATTCTCTTAATCATCCAGACCCTTGATAAACACTTATTCTGTATACGAGGTCCTAGGATACCTTGAGAGACTGACAAGCTCAGTTCCTGCCTTCCCAGAATTTACTGTCAAGAAAGGGATTTAGACAAGTAAACAGACAATTATAAGGCAGTGTCTGTGACACTGTCATGGGCCATAGGATCCAACAGGGGCTCACCTAACAGGTGCACGGGGGTTAGAGGAGCCTTCCTGGAGGAAGTGATACCTAAGTTCAGATTTGAAGGACCAGCGAAAATTAGCCAGGCCGTGGGGGAGGGCACGGAAGTGCATGAGCGTAATCTCGGGGACAAAAGCAAGCCCAAGGACGGAAGGAAGTGCAGCATCCTGCCAGGGCGATTGAGGTGAGGTGGAAGGTTTGAGAAGATAACTGGGGCCACATCACAAAGGCCCTTGAAAAACTTGGTAATAAGTTTAGACTTTGTTCTAAAGGCCAGGAGAATCCACTAAAAGCTTTGAAGCCTGGAACAGATGGGAAGTGGTCCGCTAGACTGGAGGCAAGGAGGCCAGCCTTAGGCATTGATTTATTTTGATTTTTCTGAGCTTCATTCAATTTCTCATCTTTGAAATGAGGACAATAGCACGTATCTCAAGGATTGCTAGGAGATTTAAGTGGAATATTAGGAAAAAAAGAAGCTAGATCAGCGTCTAGCATATATTAGGAGCCCAGTAACACAGCCTGACCCCTCAGAAGTCTGTGCTGTCGTGCTTATATTGGCATCTGACATATTTTCAACACGCTGATCACTGAACTGATACTGAAATACTGAATGATTCTTTAAGTAAAGCAAGGTCCATATGGCCATTCAGTGAATGACCGTGCTTATCAGCAAAAGGGCAATCCATATTCTTGTACAAATTATTAGAACTGTGAGCCACATAAGTTTCATGACTACTAGAAGCAACAGCATCGGGTGTTTTTCCTTAGTCTTTTGTCCTCTTAACTAAGCACACGTGCTACGTTTTCATATTTAATATTTTCTTTAGAGTTCATAGATGGTGTTTTTAAGATTGCTCAATTTTTGCTCACATATCAAGTCAGATCCACAGTAGAATGGAGAAAAAGGGGGGAAGAGGAGGAGAGGGGGAGAGGGGGGAGAACAAGCAAGGGAGGGAGGTGGCTGGGCAAACACAACTGAAGAATGACATTTTGTTTTGGTTCATGCAATGTAAGATCAAACTTTTGACTATGGAAAACCTTATGCCAATCAAAAATAGTGACGCGAAACACTAACCTATTGATAGTTGAAACCATATCAGCAATAGGCATGCTTCAAAGGGATGTTTTAAAGGAAATCATCTTTGGGAGTGTGACTTTCCCCAGAGCTGTACAAGCAGATTCATATTTTTCTTCATTATTTTGCCAAGTAAATTTGTTTAGTGAAACCAGGCAATAGTGACTCTATTAATCCTGATATTACTTAAAAAAAAAAATAACCTGCCTAGGGAACAGAGTCTGGAATCCAATGGCAAAATCTTCTTACCAGCCAGGGATTCTTATAAGGGACCTCACGCCGAAGGTAACTCTGAAGTTGTACCAAGATGGAAGGTCAGAATAGCTTCTATCCAGTACCAGTGGGGACGTGGAGAAAAAAACCAGGGACACAAAATCCTGGGATTTTTTCCCTCCCAGGAATAGGCAAGTGATTTCATAGAAGTCTAGAGCTTTAGCACCTGGCCCTTAAAACAGAGACTGATGCATAGAGAAAACCATTATATTCTGCGTAGTTACAAGGTTAGTGATTGTGAGTCAAGATTTGACATTTACTTTATTTTTCACATTCCTTCAGCAGAATTGGTACCATATGGCAACTAACCATCGGGAGGTTAAAAAAAACACAAGATGATCAATTTCTGCTTTTAAAATATAAGTGGATTAAAATGCTTTAGGCCTCTCTTTGTTTTTATACTATTCTACCTTCTTCTTTCTTTTTCTTTCTCTGGGAAGTTCACCATACAGTACCAATCACGTAGAAGGCACTTAGTAATAAATTGGTGATGACGAATATTACACGTATACGTCAGATAGCGTCTATCCGAGCTTGGGTTTCCTAGTGGAAGTGGAGAGGCCTTCACTGAAAATACTTCTTGGGGCGCCTGGGTGGCTCAGTCAGTGACGTCTCTAACTCTTGATATCAGCTCAGGTCATGATCTGATGGTTTTTGGGTTCGAGCTCTGCATGGGCTCTGCACGGACCGTGCGGAACCTGCTTGAGATTCTCCCTCTTTCTCTGCCCCTCCCCCTGTCTCAAAATAAATAAACTTAAAAAAAAAAAAAAGAAAATACTTCTTTATAAGAGATCACTCATTTTTTTTTCTCATTCTCCTGAAACTTCAGCTAAGGAAAGCCAAGCATCCTCTTTCTTTCAATTTGTAACTAGTATTTTCTTCACCATTTGCTTAAAAATTACTATTTTTTTAATTTTTTAAAATTTACTTTGAGAGAGAGACAGATCATAATTGTGGGAGGGACAGAGAGGGGGAAACACAGAATCTGAAGCAGGCTCCAGGCTCCAAGCTGTCAGCACAGAGCCCCACGTGGGGCTTGAACTCATGACCCATGAGATCACAACCTGAGCCGAAGTCGGACGCTTAACCGACTGAGCCACCCAGGCGCCCCTAAAAATTACTATTTCTACTTAAAGGTGCCCCAAATATCCCCCATCCCTTAGTGCCCCGATTATACTATTAGAGTTTTATTCCTTTAGCTGAAAGCTAAACGGCTTGCTATAATACAAATACCCCACAAAAGTGTTAGCAGTTAGTTTTTTGCACTATACAGGGACTCGTGGATCTAATGTAATTACAAAGAAGAAATCGGGTGCTCCAAATTATTAGGCACATCATTGCCGAAGGGGAACGATTTGAGCTACAAAGAAGCAGAATAGGGAGACCGCACCTGCCAACATATAAGCCGCCATCCAGGGATCTGGCTGAGCTCAGCTGCAGGTGGTTCCAGGCAGGTGTTTCCTTTTATCTCCATGGTGTGAATATTTGCAGGCAACAATGCTGGAGGACCCAGTAGGATCAGCAACCAGTGGGAAAGCTTTTCCTGGCTGACCCCAAACGGACCCGGGGGGTAGTCACAGGCAATCCAGAAAAGTACTGCAGGTTCGCTCCTTGAATGGGTTTCTGCAGAAGGGAGCGAGGACAGAAACGGAAATGGCAGTAGCCGGAGCAAACAAAGTTACTGAATTTGTACCGGAAGCCTAGTGTTCAAGGCCGGAGAATGCAACTTTGATGATGGAGCTGAGGAGCGCTTTGTAAGTAGAATAGGGACGAGAACCAAGAAGTGACAAGAGAATCCAGGGGCAAACCTGAGTGGGGACATTAGCCAGCCAGCCCAAGCTGAACACCCGTCTAACCCCAGCCAGGTGGGCTCCAGAGTTAACACTCCAAGTGTATTTTAGTTACTTGTAAGTGAATATTCCCAGTGATACCCGACATTTATTGAGCACTGCAGCTGGTACTATATTAAGCGTCTCTCAGTTGATTTTCATAGTAACCTGGATATAATTATCCTCATTTTACAGAAGAGGACACGGGGGCTTAGAGCTAACTCGTTAACCCCGAATTTCAGAGACAAGCAATTGTATTCGTGTATTTACTAGTGTTAGTAAGCGACAGACCGGGAGGCTTGAACGATAGAAGCTGATTGCCTCGTTGTTCTACAAGCTAAAGGTCCAAGATCAAGGTGTCATCAAGGTTGGTTTCTTCTGAGGCCTCTCTCCTTGGCTTCTAGATGGTCTGTCGGACGGCCATGTTCCCTCTGTGTCTGTGTCCTCATCTCTTCTAAGGACACCTCAGGATGAGATTAGGCCCCACCCTGATAAAATTGTTTGACCTTAATAGCCTTTCTGAAGATCATGTCTCCAAATACAGTCACCAAATCTGAGGTAGTGGGGGTTAGGGCTTCAACACATGAATTTTAAGGGGACACAATTCTGCCCGGAACAGCAATTAATTCTTCAGTTTGTATGCAGATAGAGATTTACCACAGATAAGCACGACTGAGTTACAACAGTAAACTGTTACATCGGCCAATGAAACAGAAACCACTCCGGGTACCTCGAAATAAGAAACTTGTCACAAGGAGACAGTCACATAGGTGAGAGAAGACCGAAGAAGTCCAACAGAAAGAAGCTAGTGATAAATACGCACAGGAAAATATTCGTCCTCCTTGACTGGCGGGACAAAGGAAGGAGGCGGTGTCGCTGGAGCGGCTTGAGATCTGGGGCCACCCAGTGGATGTCAACCCCGGTGGGCCCCGGGTGACCAGGAGGAGCTGGGATTACAGAGGCAGGTCTGTCTGGCCAGCGATGATGCCATCTGAAACAGACAGGAGGAGACATGGCCTCACTTCTCCTCTCGGCCAGTGCCTGCCTCCGGCTGGCCTCCCCACTCCCAGGCTGGAGGGCATGAGAAACTCAGAGATGTAGCCCCCTTAATTGCCCACAGTGCGTAGAGCAGAGCAGGGGACGGGCAAGAAAGAGCTCCGAGAGCAACGAGCCAAATCCCCACACAGCCATGCAGGGCATACAGTCCTTCGCAAGTTGGACGTGATGTGTCTCAAGTACTGGCTGTGTGGGCCTTATAATGTCACCGGTGACATTCCTCCGACGACTGTGAAGCAGCACTCCCTGAATTGTTTAGACCTGGTTTCAGGCCAGGATGCCGGCCTTTGCTTATAGAGATCAGAAAAGCCCCCCACGCTTTGCACCGATGGACGGTTTCCTTCCCAGTTTGGTCTGGGTTAGGCGTTGCCTATGAGATTGTTCTCTAAAATGAGCAAATGCTGGCCAAGAGCTTTGCGGCTGTAAAAATGTGACTTGTCTGACAATTGCTTGGTTCACTTGCTACCTGTGTCTTGCATATCGTTCCCTTCGACTGTGGTTCTTTGGGAGAGGGACAGATCTTTGCAGAGATCTGTGGCTCCCAGCAGCATTAGGATTGATCATAACATCCATGTGGAGCCCTCTGTGGGGAGGGGACCTGGAGGAGGGCGGGATGCATGGTTCATGTGGCCAGACTTCTCTGCGGCAATGAACAGGAGAGAGCGAACAGGAGAGAGGCAAGGGATGTCAGACGTGTTAACAGAATCATTTAGAGCTCCTTGTTTTCTACGCGGAGACTTTTTCAAGACCTGGGCTGTTTTGCCTGCTTAATGTACTCGGCATTTGCTGCAGTCAGACCCCGCGGCACGGTTAATGACACAAGTTCGAGGAAGCTTGGGGATCGTGTCAGTAGACACCAGACACTAACCTTGTCAACGCAGAAAGAGACGACATACTTATGGCACCGGGAGACACTCGGCTCCTCAGCCCCTAAAGCACCAGGGAAGCAAGAGATTTGATGTGGGCACACTTACCTCATGGTTGGATTTCTCCGAAGGCAACAGCAATCGATCATAAAAGTGCAGATCAACAGAGGACTAATTCTGAGTCGTTCAATGGGGTGATCGTGGTAATTTCCTAGGGGTGGGTAATTTCCGAGGGGCGGTAGTTTCCTAGCGGCCACGCGCACGGTCGGGCACAGACCGAGTCGCCTCTCTGAAGCCGGCACTGCCACGTAGAAAAGGTACATGTGCCAGAGGGGTAGCTGATGATGCCACTTCAGATGGAGGTACACCCGCTAGTAAATAGAATTCAGCTGTCGGGACACTGCCATGCGCCCCAAGCAATACCCTACTCATGGGATCGGTATTGATGGCCCAGAAAACATAAGGATTTAACACAGGTGACGCCACTTTTATAGGTGTCACTCTGGCTTCTTGGTGGGCCTCGGCTGGTCAGGTGCCCAGCCTATGGCTAGTAGCCTCCCCTGCTCACTCTCCCGATCATCCCCGACTCCAAGCGACCATTTTGGCACGACGTGGATCTACATTTATAACTGTTTTAGCCCCAGCATCCAGCCCGGTGCCTGGCACGTGGTGGGACAAACTGATCTCTAGGATGCTCTCGGGGGTTTGCCCATAAAACGTTTGAAGCGGTTGGGGTGCCTGGGTGGCTCAGTCCGTTGAGCGTCCGGCTTCGGCTCAGGTCACGATCTCACGTTTCGTGAGTTCGAGCCCCGCATCGGGCTCTGTGCTGACCGCTCAGAGCCTGGAGCCTGCTTCGGATTCTGTGTCTCCCTCTCTCTCTCTGACCCTCCCCTGTTCATGCTCTGTCTGTCTCTGTCTCAAAAATTGAAAAAAAAAAAAAATGTTTGAAGCGGTTGGCCATCCTATTTAATGACTGCTGTGGTTGAAATCATTTTACTTTCTTAGCAAATAAAATCGTAATGTGAAGAGTCTGCGGCACTGAATCCATTTTTCAAATTCTGTCCCAGAGTTTTTAGAGAAGGCGGCATTTAATTATAAATAGAAATTTGGGCATGAGGCTCAGGTTTGGAGTGTTCCAGAGCTCCGTGGAGGCCATGCCACCTTATTCTTCAATTTAGGGCATCTGGGAATGGTGAGATTTAAAATGGTTTTCAAATGTGGCTGCTCGCTGGTGTTATCTGGGGAGCTTTAACGGTTCTGATGCCTCGGTCCTGGGATTCTAGTAGAATTAGTTTGAGGTACCGCTGGGGCATGGGGGGGTGGGGTTTAAAATTTTCCCAGATGATTCTAATATGCAGCCAGGTTACCCACCAATGTAAGACTCTTCTCTTTTGCAGGTACGGATACTTAACGTTACTGATGATTTGTCTCAAGTGACTTCATCTGTTTATTTTCTGCTCTTAAGTTACCAATAAAGGGAGATGTGTCTCATCCTCCGTGGGACTCACTGTTCCTCACGAACACGGTGTTTGGCAGATTGATGGCATAGATCACACAGCCTACTTTCTTTTCCTCTTTATAATGGACGCCTCCCATTTTTGCTCTGGCTTCTCTCCATCATCCACCTCCCCCGCCCCACGTATCCCTACCCATCTCCTAGCTTTAAAGTGGAATATAATCCCCCATTCATCCCTCTGCCTTGTGGGCTCCCAAGAGCATTTGGTTTTTAAGGAGTTTCGTACTATTCACTATGAGGAGACTGGTATAGAGCAATGAAACATAAGGAAGTTACCAAGGTTCCAGAATTTCTAACCGTCTTGACAGTGGCCATCTCTTCTATAGCTCATGCCCTTCCCCTCTGTCATGGTGACTAGAGGCGGGGCCTACCAAACCTCTCCCCTGACTTCCAACTTCTTTCCCTCTCAGATAAAGAACATGCTAAGCTTTAGCCATCACTCCCCATCTCCCCTGTCCCCACCAACCACCTTCTCAGTGTCCAGGCAGATGAACAGGTGGATCCTGGCCCTAAGTGAGCTGTGGTGCTTGTCTGAGACCCTCCAGCCTCCAGGCTGGATGCCCACTTTACTGCCCTTTTAAAATTATTATTATGAAATTTAATGTCAAATTGGCTTCCATACAACACCCAGTGCTCATCCCAACAGGTGCCCTCCTCAATGCCCATCACCCACTTTTCCCTCTCCCCCACCCCCCATCAACCCTCAGTTTATTCTCAGTTTTCAAGAGTCTCTGATGGTTTGCCTCCCTCCCTCTCTTTTTTTTTTTCCTTCCCCTCCCCCATGGTCTTCTGTTAAGTTTCTCAGGATCCACATAAGAGTGAAAATATACGGTATCTGTTTTTGTGTATGACTTATTTCACTTAGCATAACACTCTCCAGTTCCATCCACGTTGCTACAAAAGGCCAGATTTCATTCTTTCTCATTGCCACATAGTATTCCATTGTATATATAAACCACATCTTCTTTATCCATTCGTCAGTTGATGGACATTTAGGCTCTTTCCATAATTTGGCTATTGTTGAGAGTGCTGCTATAAACATTGGGGTACAAGTGCCCCTATGCATCAGCATTCCTGTATCCCTTGGGTAAATTCCTAGCAGTGCTATTGCTGGGTCATAGGGTAGGTCTATTTTTAATTTTCTGAGGAACCTCCACACTCTTTTCCAGAGCGGCTGCACCGGTTTGCATTCCCACCAACAGTGCAAGAGGGTTCCCGTTTCTCCACATCCTCTCCAGCATCTGTAGTCTCCTGATTTGTTCATTTTAGACATTCTGGTGACCACTTTACTCCCTTTAATGTGTCAGCCTGGGCACTAACCTCTTTTAAAACATCGCCTCTATGGAAAATATGTTTCAAATTGTAAACAATTCACATACAAATAAACTTTTTGGAATTCAACCTGTTTGTAAGTTGGAGACAGCTGATACTTATAATGCAGCAAATATTATTCAAAGGAAAGAACTCAGCATATGAATTAACCCATTGTTTCAGCCTTAAGCGATAAATACTGCTAGCAATAAAACCAAGGTGCTGGAAAGTTTCAGGTCAATTGGGAGCACAGTGTGTGGCGTTCTTGTGTTCTAGCATAAGCTACAGCTCGCTATGGAGGTAATTCCCAAGACCTGAGGGGGTGCCTGGTCCTTAGAATTAGCATCAGTTTGGAATACAGGGATAGAGCCCTTACTAGGAGTCAAATACATATTGAATATAATTTGATCTTCACAACAACCCCATGGATTAGGGTCTATTATTACCCCCATTTTATTTTATTTCATTTTATTTTGAGAGAGAGCGAGAGAGTGAGAGCATGCGCGGGGGTGGGGCGGAGGAAGAGGGTGAGGGAATCTTAAGCAGGCTCCGTTCTCAGCGTGGAGCCTGACATGGGGCTTGATCTCATGAGCCGTGAGACCATGACTTGAGCTGAAATCAAGAGTCGGTCGCTTAATCAACTGAGCCACCAGGTGCCCCACCTACATTTTGCAGATGGGTAAACTGAGACACAGAGAAGTGAAAGAACTTGCTTATAGCATAGGGCTTGTAAAGGGCTATGATTTTCACCAATGTGGCCACTGAGTTAGCACACTTCACGACGCCCAGGTCGCAAGAGTTGGGTAAAGGATGTCATCTGAGTCATACCTTATACCTAAAGATGAAAGAGAAAGAAGAAAGAAAGAAGAAAGAAAGAAGAAAGAAAGAAGAAAGAAAGAAGAAAGAAAGAAAGAAAACAGACACTGCCTTGGCCTGGGCAGTTCCCTGTGCTAATGCTACCAGGGGCGGAAGAATCTCGCGTGTGCATGTGTGTGTGCATTTGGAAGTTCAGAGCTGCACCCTCAGCATGTTTAAACTTAAATGTACTGAAGGCTTGGACTTCGGGTGACTGATTTCTACAACACTATTCTTGCTCACGCCTCAGGGCCATGACAGGGACTCCTCTAGAGTCTAGACCTTCTCCTGGTCTTAAAAACAACTGATTTGTTCTATTTAGGTCTCCATAAAATACAGTGAGCTTTGACTTTTAGGACTTTCCAATATCAGTTTTAAAACTTGCTTCCTTCTCTGAGAACACCTTTTTTTTTTTTTTTTTTTTTAAAGATTATCAAAACTTTAACAGATAAAAATGTTTTGGAAGTATTAGTAATTTTAGCTCCCCCCACCCCAAACTGTGAATAAATACTTTATAAGTCTCTTGAATGAAGAATCCCAGTTCTTAATTTTTGGAATAGTTTTTATTATTTGTTAGGATTCAGCTATGCCTCTCCTAGGAATAGGTTGTACATTTCCCTGGCCTCAGGGCAATGGGATAATCACTGGCCCATTAAAATAAGTGTCAATGCACCATAAACTAGTATAGTTTTTCTTGGAGAGCAAGGAATGAAGTATGAGTAAGATGCACCATAGTGTGAATAAAATATATTAGGGACCAAGGAGTTAGGGCTTTAAATTTCCACAATTTTAAGCCATAGTCTACAGAGCAACAATCTGGGAAGACAGTAGGTATTTCTATATCTGTTGGTAGAAGCTTTAACCTGAACCAATGTGATGCTCTTTGTGGTCTCGGAAAGCCCCTTCCTGAGTGCCTATGCTTATGCTTTGCTTCAGAAATTTTAATGTGTTTTATTATTGAGTGGTGCCCAGGTCCTGCTGTAGATGTCATATAATAGTATGCATACAGTATTAATTTTTTTAATGGAAAAATTCTAAATTCTGAAAAACATCAGGCTTCAAGGACTTGAGATAAAACACTGTAGGCTTTTTAATTTTTTCATTAAAAAATTTTTTTTCGGGGCGCCTCAGTGGCTCAGTCAGTTAGGCGTCTGACTTGGGCTTGGGTCATGATCTCATGGTTTGTGGGTTCGAGCCCCGCATTGGGCTCTGTGCTGACAGCTTGGAGCCTGGAGCCTGCTTTGGAGTCTGTGTCTCCTTCTCTCTCTGCCCCTCCCCTGCTTGTGCTCTGTCGCTCTGTCTCTCAAAAACAAACAAATGTAAAAAAAAATTTTTTTTTAAATTTTTTTTCATGTTTATTTTTAAGAGAGAGACAAGACTGTGAGCGGAGGAGGGGGAGAGAGAGGGAGACACAGAACCTGAAGCAGGTTCCAGGCTCCCAGCTGTCAGCACAGAGCCCTATGCAGGGCTTGAACCCACGAGCCTTGTGATCATGACCTGAGCCAAAGTTGGACACTTAACCGACTGAGCCACGCAGGCACCCCGAAACACCATAGACCTTTTTACAAAGGACCATTTGACTGACATATAAATTCAGCAAAACACATCACTCAATCTGCTTTTTAAAATTCATTGATTGATTGATTTAATTAACAAGTATTTATTAAATTAAGGGTGAGGATGCAATTATGATAAAAATGAGAAACCAATCTAACAAGGCAGACAAAACATTTAATTGTCACATATAGAAATAGAGACACACAAACTCAGTTAAAGACTATAAAGGATTTTTTTTTTTTTTTTAACTAAACTCCACGCCCAGCTCAGAGCCTGGGTTGCAGGGTTGCAACTCACAACTCGGAGATCAAGACCTGAGCTGAAATCAAGGGTTAGGCGCTTAACCAACTGAGCCACCCGGGGGGCCCCTAAAAATGACTTTTGATATCACCCAGTCTAGAAAATGCATGTTTAACATTTTTTTTTTAAAACTGATTGTGCTGAAATCAAATTTGCACAGTGCTGGAGCAAAGATGAGAATACTTCAATGTAAATGCATATGAAACAAGGATGGGTTTGCCAGCCCACAATTTGCTGGAATGAAAGAGGGCAGATATACTGAATTCTACCTGTCACAGCTGGAATTTTGAGTGTTTATTTTAATGTCTACTTAATAGTGTGTGTGTGTGTGTGTGAACTTGTTTAATATTTTCAACCTAATGCAATATGTACATATCAGTCTTGTAATATAGGTTCTAATATTATTGCCGTATTACAGATGTGATAACTAAGGCTCAGAGAGGTCAAGTGATTTGCCCAAGTCACATAACAAGTGGCCGATACCTAAATTGAACATGATATTGCTCCTGGATGCTCACTGTACTTATGACTGTGGGGCATGAGTCAATGGGGACTAAGGTGACGGGGACGGTGCAGAACAGTGAAAGAATTCTGGATTTATAGGCTGGGGAATTTGGTTCGAGTTCCGATTTTATTACTGACCAGTTCTGTGATTTTGAGCCTTACCCGTATAATATAGATAATAATTACTGCTTCTCTGGGTGGCTGTGAAGGCTGAATGTATGTGCAGTAGACTGGCAAAATTAAAAGTCTGAAAGTAGTCAGTGTTGATAAGGATGCAGAATAATGGGAATGTTCTTCATTCACTACCAGTAGGAGTGTAAATTGGTTAACCTTTGGAAAACAGTTTGGCATTATCTTGTTAAGCTGAATATGACCATTACTCCATGGCCCAGAAAATCCACACATGGGGACACTCGTGCATACATACACCAGCACCTATGTGTAAGAATGTTCTTTGTAGCATTATTTGTAATAGCCCCAAACCGGAAATAAGCCAAATGTCTACCAACAGGAGAATGGATACATCAGTTGTGGGATATTCACACTGTGGAACATAAGAAAATAGTGAAACCGAATGAACTTCAGCCATATAAAAAAGCATGGTTGGGGCGCCTGGGTGGCGCAGTCGGTTAAGCGTCCGACTTCAGCCAGGTCACGATCTCGCGGTCCATGAGTTCGAGCCCCGCGTCAGGCTCTGGGCTGATGGCTCGGAGCCTGGAGCCTGCTTCCGATTCTGTGTCTCCCTCTCTCTCTGCCCCTCCCCCGTTCATGCTCTGTCTCTCTCTGTCCCAAAAATAAATAAAAAAAAAAAAAAAAAAAAAATTAAAAAAAAAAAAAAAGCATGGTTAACTTTTAAATCCATTGTTGGGGGGCGGGGGGAAGCAATTCTCAGGAGAATACTTACAGTGTGATTCCATTTTTGTAAAGGAATAACATAGGCAAATTAAAAATATCTTGCTTAGATATAGAGCCATGTGGGGTCAAATTATTTTTGAATAATAAGGGGATGATAAACTCAGAATTCAGAGTGTAGTCACCTTTGTGGGTGTGGGGGATGGTGTTGGGAGAGGAGCACCTCCATAGATTTAACAAAATTAACCATGTTCTGGTTCCTCTATTGGATGGTGGGGTCACAGATGTCAATTATTAAACAGTTTTCCCCCTAACATGTATATTACATATAATCTTTTTGTGAGCATCAATCGCTATACAACGCCCATTAAAAAGCCCTAGATAGTGCAACTCTAAGCCTTTTGAGGAATTCTAGCCTTTGCTCCCTCTGTCCACAGCATCTTGTCCAGAAGTAAACACATAATAGATGCCCAGGAAGGATTTATTAATTAAACTAATAACATTTGGCTAAAAAGAAACTGAAAAGACACAATATCCATGATGTGCTTTACAAACGAAAACTGCTATACACACAATAGGTATTATTAAAAAGAGAAACTTACAGTAATATCATTTAGGTCCTACTCCCTCAAGACTGAATTGCTTTAATGGATGATCTTGTGATGAAATGTCCGTCAACACTTCCACTGTGGATGCATAATGCGTTGAATCGGTGCCCTCGAACCCACTAGTTTCCAAGGGAACACCAAAGTAAGTTTATTTCCAACCTGTTTCTTCTCTTCATTTTATTTTATTTTTTTAGAGAGAGAGAAAGAGAGCGCACAAGTAGGGGAGAGGGGCAGAAGGATAGAGAGAGAATCTTAAGCAGACTCCACGCTCAGTGCGGCACCCGATGCAGACCCCATCCCACCACCCTGGGATCGTGACCTGAGCCAAAATCAAGAGACGGATGTGCAACCGAGCCACCCAGGCGCCCCAACCTGTTTCTTCTCTTGGGTTTTAAGAGCAGAGCAAGTGTTTTCTTTCGTAGTAGATGGGGGTGCAAAGAATACTTGTCAGTTTGAAAATACTGAAAATGACTAGGAAAGAAGAAACGTGCACTCTTCTTGAAAAACGCTTTCCTGCAATCCTACGGGAATAACCCAAGGTGGCTGTTCAGGCGATCCACATAATTCAGAGACAAGGAGGAAAGAGCTAAGCGTGCAGTATGCAAAGGCAAATGGCATCTGTTTACAGTATGTGTTTTGTACCTAAACTTTGTCGGTCACCCACTAGGCAAAGCATGAGAAGATGGCTCTTCGTTCTTCCCACTAATGGCCCACTCTTTACGACCTGATTATTTCCTCTGTTACTTAGATTGCAAATAGATCCTCAGTGCAACCTCTTTATTTTCGACGATCCCTTTTCCTCGTGCCTCTGGGCGTCACTCCTTTCTCAAGAATAAAGGGGAAGAGCTAAGATAGAAATTCTTGGTACGATTATCAAACAACAATTAGAGTTTATTGTGCGTGTGCCTTACAATGCTGTACTGCGTTTTCCTTCCTCCAAACAGAGGCAGCCCTGAAGTGTGGTTCTGAGTCTGTTTACACCACCCAGATATCAAATTGACTTGCTAATGGTAACTCTTCCTTGGTATCCATGGGTTACTGTGTCATGTGATTTGACATCAAGTACAGACAGTGCTGATTAGGAGCATCCAGCTCTGTCCATCTCCGTGCATCACTGAACCATCTGGTCATTTATTCACTAATAAGCCCCTAATGGCCCAAATATTCACCGGCCTGTCATTGTGACATGGCATAAAATGCCTACATCTTTCAACTCGCTTTGACATGTTGCTTGTTTCACATCAAAACCCGTCATTTACAGGAAAAGAGCTCAGAGGGGTAAAAACTTGACCTAATCTGCAGTGTTAACACAAAGACAGAGGCTTGGTATCTGGTAGCCTGACGAAAAGCATGTAAATGGGCAGGAATTCATTTTGTACATTTTTTTTTTCCCATTCTCATTTTACAACGTTCTTTAAGTTTGGTATCATTCCTAATATGGGATTTTATGTGGGCTCTGTGTCGAAATATCTATCCTGTATCTGCTTAAATAGTAAAGAGTGCTTTCAGAGGAAAGAGCTTTCTGGAGGCAGGAAGCCTGCCTGTTTACATTTAAATGGTAAGGAAAAAAACCTGCACAATCTGGATCCAAAAAGCAAGTGTCTGCAATTCTCAGAAGACTATGGTTTGTGGTTTTAACGCTCTTATTCTCTGTCCTTCTTTTCTCGCTTAATGTGCTGTTTTTACACATTAGATCTGAGTATCGCAGGGAATGTGAGATTATCCACATTTGGAGCGTTTGATATTATCACCAGAGCAATAATGAAAGGTTGTGATCTTTACTTTCAGTCGTGACCAGTAGGAAAGAGAGGCCCAAAATGCTACAGTCAGACCGGCAGAGGCGGAGAGAAAGTGATAAAAATTAGCAGGGGTTCAGGAGGGGAAATGCAGCATTCTATCACATTCAGTGCTGTTAAAATCTTGGTCCTTGAGTGGAAGGAGAACACCTTGTAACTGAAGTTCACTAGCTGTTTTTGGGTGGTTCATAGCTTACAGATGCTATTGAAATGAACATCTTCCTCAGAAATCTCCCCATCCCATGTCTCTCTTTCATTGTCTTGTTTTTTCTTTTTAAAAAATACGTTTCTAAACACCACGGGCTGCCACGGTTTCGGTTTAGAGCATCTTTTTCCCCATCGTCTTCCCTCACCCTTCACCGAGGCCCCGTACCCTCTCTGTCCTCCACATCAGTAGGCAGAGAGAAGACAGCACCTTTCCGCAGATTTCTCACGGCCCGTACCAAAGGAACTGAACCAAAGGGGGTGCCGGTGGTGGTACAGAAGGCAGATTTAGGGCTTTCCGATTGGCACAAAAGGTGGAAAGGGCACCCTGGTTTATTTGCAGCTGGCTGGCTTTGTGGGCATAGCAGAGTCTGGATGTAGTGCTGTTGGTCCCATCAAACCCATTTGAGGGTCAGCTCCCACACCTGTTGGGCCCAGCTGACCTAGAGTTGAGCCCAGACCAGCACCCCTCTGCTCCCCTTTGCTTCCCACGGGAGGAAGCCAGACCAGAGACGCCTCAAGGGTGACAAAGCGGGGGCAAGCTCACCAATGAGCCTTCCCAAGTGCTCTCTTCACTCGGGTGTTCTGATTTATTGATGCAGACCTTTTCAAAAAGAGCAGCTTTCAATGCTGATTTGAAAAGAACCCAAATGTTCTACCGCCTCCGCAGCAGCTTTTCAAATTCTAATTTTCTTTTCCCCTATATTTAGAAGAAGTCTACTACGTTGGTCATGAACTCCCTCATCCTCTTGTGATCCCTCATTCTTGTGTAGCTTTATGAAAGCCTCGGCACAAATAATGCTCAGTCTTTATCACTCTACGGACTGCAGCGAAAACTTCCCTCCTCGTCAGACTGTGAACCCACATCACCAAACCGAAGGGAAATTCAAAAGTCCCCTTTTTCTTTGGGGAGCTAATATTCTTGATTTCCTAGGATACTCCTCATTTAAAATATTCCTTCCTGTCATGCCCTAGTCAGCCTTGCATGAAACCAACCACAAGGCTTAGTGCTGTGCTCAGACAACTCGCATTTATTTGTTTACCCATTCAGTCGACAGATATGAGTTGAGCATCCAGCATTTTTCTAGATACCAGGGATACGAAGGTGACTAACATGATGCTCCAGCCCTTAAGGAGGTTACAGGGTAGTAGTTTTTTTGGGAATGTGGGATTTGGGTGCAGGTGGGCAGAAATCAATAAATGAGGGCATTGGGGAAGACAACGTTGGGAATTACCAAGGCTTGGTCGTGCAGAAGCAAGTAACTAAAAAATAAGAAGACAGAAAAGTTGGAGGTCGTATGGGAATAGAGGGGAGAGTGGAATACCTGTGTGCTCTTGAATTTTCATCCTCTTGTAAACAAAGACCCACACACCCTCCCTACTTCCTCTCCCTCTATTCATACCCTTTCCTCTCAGCACCAGTAAGGGAAAAGTCTCTTCAGAGTATAAAAGTACTCTAGCATGGAATGGAAAGAGAAGGGAGGAGGGAGGGGGGAAAAGAGGGGGGAAGGAGAAGGGCAAGGAGGACAACAACAGAGCGGTAAGGGGGGAGGGAAACTCTTGGAGGAGTGTCAAGCCCTCTGAACCCCAAAGCTGCTGAATTAAAAATCCGAAAGACCCTTACCTTATAACAATAATCGGTGGTTTTTCCCACCAAGTGCTCATTGCCCAGCCCTATGCTGTGTTCACCAGGACGGGAGGAAGGCCTGCATAGGAGACTAGCTCCTCCCTTCTCTGTCTCATCATAGGCACACCTCTTCACCTCTTCTCAGTCCTTTCTGATATGTAGGATTGTCTTCATGTGCCTTTTCTGTGGCTTCTCTTGTTCTCCCATCCATGTTTTCCTCCATGATGTGTCCTTCATGCTTTTCTAAAAAGTGGAGGAAGTGTGGGGTAGGTGCCATCAGGACTGGCACTTGTCCTTGTCTCTGTTCTTCCAGCCAGGGGGAAGGACTAAAGAGTTATTCATCACCGGGCCTCCAAGATTCTCACAAGACTGCCGGGGTTACAAAAGTGATTACTAGAATGCACTATCTTGCTTGTTCGTTTGTTATTCCTGATACGTGGGACAATAAGTGACCGGGAGACCTATTTTTTGTTCATCTAAGTGTGTGCTTGTGAGAAGCTGGGCATTGTCTTCACATTGGACGGCCTGGGTGCCTGGAGGGCCACTAATAGAACATTCCTGTTCTACAGGAATTTACATTTTACATTTCAAAAAACTTACAGAACCAGAGAAACTGAAATCATGGGTACACACAATAAGGTTATCTAGGTAAACAAAACAATCCAATTTCCCTTTTTTTTTTTTTTTTTTTACTTAGGTAAATATATAGTATATAATTTGCCATTTCTACAATTTTTAAAATTTTTTTTTAATGTTTATTTATTTTTGGGAGACAGACCGAGTGCGAGCAGGAGGGGGGCAGAGAGAGAGGGAGACACAGAATCCGAAGCAGGCTCCAGGCTCTGAGCCGTCAGCACAGAGCCCGACGCGGGGCTCGAACCCACAAACTGTGAGATCATGACCTGAGCCGAAGTCGGACGCTTAACTGACTGAGCCACCCAGGTGCCCCATTTCTACAATTTTTAAGTGTACAGCTTAGTGGCATTGATTATAATCACAAGGTTGTGCGGTCATCACTATTATCAATTTCTAAAACCTTTTCATCATCTTAAACAGAAACTGCATCCATTAAGCAATAGCTCCCCATTATTGCCTCCCCCTACCCCCTAATAACCTCTAATCTACTTTTTGTCTCTATAAATTTGCCTATTCTTGGTATTTCATGTAAGTGGAGTCATACATTGGTCCTTTTGCATTGGGTTTATTTCACTCAG
Organism: Panthera pardus; assembly: GCF_024362965.1. Taxonomy (NCBI): domain Eukaryota; kingdom Metazoa; phylum Chordata; class Mammalia; order Carnivora; family Felidae; genus Panthera; species Panthera pardus. The sequence goes on along the minus strand of NW_026526655.1, from coordinate 57,707,875 downwards.
CGTAATGTTTTCAAGACTGATCCATGTTATAATGAGTAACAGAACATCATTCTTTTCTTTGTGGTCTAATAATATTCCATTGCAAGTATAGACCACATTTTGTTTACTAATTTATCTGCTGATGGATACTTGGGTTATGTCCACCACATTTCTTTGATTTTGTTTAGAAGGTTATCAAATGATTCTACTCAAAACTTGGGAGAAAGGGGCATTACCTAATTAGAAAGGCAGTAGAGGATATAGATAAAGAAACTGAGTCTTAGCATTAGACTTGGGTTCAAATCCTGTGACCTTCCTATCAAATGCTCAGTCTTACACTCACCTTGGGTAAGTCAACATCACCTCTCTGCACCTTAATTTCCTCATTTTTTTAAAAAATGTTATTTATTGGGGCGCCTGGGTGGCTCGGTCGGTTAAGCGTCCGACTTCGGCTCAGGTCATGATCTCACGGTCCTTGGGTTTGAGCCCCGCGTTGGGCTCTGTGCTGACAGCTCAGAGCCTGGAGCCTGTTTCAGATTCTGCGTCTCCCTCTCTCTGTGACCCTCCCCCGTTCATGCCCTGTCTCTCTCTGTCTCAAAAATAAATAAACGTTAAAAAAAAAAAAATAAAAAAAATGTTATTTATTTTAGAGAGAGAGAGAGCGAACACAAGTGGGGGAGGGACAGAGAGAGGGGGGACAGAGGAGCTGAAGCAGGCTCTGTGATGACAGCAGAGAGCCCGATGTGAAGCTCAAACCCACGAACCATGAGATCATTACCTGAGCCGAAGTTGGACACTTAACTGACCAAACCACCCAGGTGCCCCAATTTCTTCATTTTTAAAATGGGAATCATAACCTCTATTCCACTGACTTCTTGTGAGACTGATAGACAATAAGATACTTTGTACATTTTTGGCATGTAGCTGACAGTCAATAAATAGAAGCCATTTTTCTTCCTTAAATGAAATCCAAAAGGCAAGCGTCTCTCACAATATGGAGTTTAGAGGAGGTAATTAAAGAACAATAAAGGAGGGCCTCAGTGATGAAAAGTTTGGGAACTATGGAGGCTTAGTGGTCTCTAAGGTTATTTCCAAGCTCTAAAGTTCTATAATTTGGTTAAATTTTCAGCTTGCCTCCCATGACTTAGAGGAAAGAAATAAAATGCCTTAAAAATCAGACAGGCAAGTTCTACTGCATCATTGACCCCTCTGCTCCTGCCTTTAGCATACGATTTAGAGGCAGTGAACAAGGATATTGCCTTAAGATTAACATCATTAAAACAAACTTGTGAATGCCCATCTATTTGGGTGGTACTTACCAAAGTACGAAAGATCCATTTGTTTACTCTGTGTTAATTATTGAAAGTTAGCTCAAAGTCTCTCTTCTAAAGGGACTAGTCCCCCCCCCTCACCCCCCCGCCCGCCCTTTGGGTGAAAACCTTATGAAAAGTTAAGGAGTCACACAAACTAAAATATGATGAAAATAAAATGAGAAGAAAAGGAAATAATTCCTCTAGGATCTCAGAGAAAGACTGGTTTACTGGAAAAAGATCTGGGAAGGATGCCAGACTTTAGGAGTACCTTGAAAACAAGGTAGGAAAGACAGAGATGACTATGGATATTCAAAATGGAGCAAGGGTAAAACATACATGAAAATAGAAATGAGGGGCGCCTGGGTGGCTCAGTCGGTTGAGCGTCCAACTTCGGCTCAGGTCACGATCTCACGGTCCCGTGAGTTCGAGCCCCGCGTCGGGCTCTGTGCTGACTGCTCAGAGCCTGGAGCCTGTTTCAGATTCTGTGTCTCCCTCTCTCTGCCCCTCCCCCGTTCATGCTCTGTCTCTCTCTGTCTCAAAAATAAATAAACGTTAAAAAAAAATTAAAAAAAAAAGAAATGAATAAAAATATATTTAAAGGACTATAAGAGTAAGGAGTTGCAACCGTTAGGAGGATGGAATTTAAAAAAGATTTCTTAGTCATGTAGGTCAAGTACCGAGTTAAGCACTGCATAGTAGAAACAGTATTTACTTTCATCGAATTTGCGGTCTCTACCTATTGGCATAAACAGATCTATACACAACTTGTATCTCCACCCATTACTGGCTGTTGCAACACGAGCAAGTCACTTAACTTTTGGTAATTCTTGGTTTCATCGTCTACATAATGAGGATGATAATCGCCCTACAAGGTCGTTGTGAGGATTAAATGAGATGATGAATTTGAAGCATTTAACATGGTGCCTAACGCACAGTAAATCCTCAATAAATGTTAGCTGCTGTTGCTTGGAGTGATGGTGGTGGTGACAGCAGCAGGACTGCTCGGAGAGGAGGGGAGAGAGATTGCGTTGCCAAGAGTGGGGTTTGAGACGGGAAATGGTATTTTGGCCAAATCCGTGAAGTCTCTTGAATGTCAGACCAAAGACTTCGGGTTTTATCTTTAGGCACCGGACAACGGGTGAGGATTTTTGAGCAAGGAAGTAAAATGGGAACCCTAAGGAGAAGGGATCTGGATTGGGGGTATGGAAAAGGAACAAAGGTAAAGAAGTCTGTTAGGATATCATTGCGACCAAAGCTGTAATGCAAGGAGTCGTGAAAATGGAAATGGACAGAGCGTTCCTAAGTTTTCCAAGTTTGGTCAAATGAAAAGGGATGCTGGCATGATGGGTGAGGGCAGGAGAAAGACATCAAAAAAAAGACTGACTTGGGTTATAAACAGAAGTGATTATACTGAGTGCATGAACTTAAGATTTTCTTACCTAATGTGTATTTGTTGTGTTTGCCACCCTTGCGGGGGTGCTCAGGGAAAATAAACCGTACATTCAAGGATCCACGTGGTCTAACCTGTACCACCTGGCAGCCAGCGCTGTATGAAAGGAAAGCCATAGCTGGAAATGATAGAGCTTTTGGGAATTAGCTTGGCTTAGGAGCAGCAGGGGAGCTTGCTGTCTGGATTGCTCTCTCCACCTCTCGCTGTGACAGAGAAGGTCCAGCTTACCAAAGCAAATTAGCTCAGGACAGTGGTTCTTAAACTTCAGGGGGCATCAGAACCACCTGGAGTGCTTATTCAAACACAGATTGCTGAGTCCCACCCACCGGAGTTTCTGGCATAGTAGGTGTGCGGTAAGGCCCAAGGATTTACATTCCTAACATGGCCCTAGGTGATGCTGTTGCTGCCGGTCCTGGGATCACACTTTGGGAACCACTGACTTAGGTAGAAGAAGGAAGTCACATGTACGACTGCAAAAAAGTCAGGGAAAATGACACCTAAGAAAGAGCCACACTTTGGCTTTAATATTTGCGTTTTGGTAACTTTTGAGATGGGGCTTATTAAGAGCTATGAAAATTACAAAGAGCTTCTAGTGTCCAGCTGGTAAAGAAATAGAAGCAACACATATATAACATTGGGTACAATAAGTCAGTTTCACATTGGGTACATAATCTTAGTGGGAAATGAAAAAAATGTTATCCATTGAGCGAAACTTACAAAAAATGTTATCCATTGAGCTAAACTTGAATATGTTTATTAATTCATTCGTCCAACTTATTCATTTATTTATGTGGTAGGCATGGTGTTAAGACTCTGAGTGATCTCACCAGACACTGTGCCTGACATTTTACTGAACTTCTAGTTACAAGGAATTTAGAAAAACAAATTAAGTAAATGCACACTTACATGATAAGGTACAGACTTCAGGGAGCTTAAATAGAGAGCATCCAAATAGCATGATTTAGGGAAGCTTCCTAGAGTAAGTAATAATTAAATGGAGCATTGAAGATATGTGGGATCACCCAGTAGAAAGTTGGGCGGGGGGTAGGTCCGGGGAGGACGGCAGAGGAGACAAGTGCAATAATCCAGAGGCAAGCAAGAGAATGCCAAGTTTAAGGGACCCAACACAATTCAACATGGTTAAAGTACGTAGTCATAGGGTATAAATAAGGCTGGTGGCTGACACTAAACCATTTAGAGCATCACAGACTGGGTCAAAAATCTCAGAATTTAGGTGAAGAGCATTCGGGAGCCATTACAAAGTTGTTGTTTTTTTAAACAGTGTTTTGAAGACATAATTCCCATACTATATGATTCGCCTATTTATACTACGCAGTTAATGGTTTTTAGTATATCCAGAGTTGTCCAGCTACCAACACAAGCAATTTTAGAATATTTTCATCATCCCCCAGAGAAACCCCATCCCCACTCGTAGTCACTCCCCATTTCCCTCCAATCCTCCTAATCCTCTGCAGCCACTAATCTATGTTCTGCCTCTATAAATAGAATCCCACAGCATGTGGTCTTTCCTGGAAGAGCCTTAAGCCAGGGAGTGGCACGCTTAGACCGGCCGTATAGAAAGATAAATCTGGCTGGCATATGTGGCCTAGGTTGGATGGTGAGCCTAGAAGCAGAGACATCCATTAGGGAGTTGTAGAAGGAGTCAGATGAGAGAATCTGGTGGCCTGGACCAGGGCCGTGTTGAAGAGACGGAGAAAAGGTAGTATTGGCTGGGCTTGGTAATTAGAAGGATGTGGCATATGAGGGGGAGTGAGCAGAAAGACACGGCCCTCAAGTGTCATCCGTGACAGTGGGCTTGTCCCCGAGATGGGATCCCTCACGGGAAGATCAGGTCTGGGATGAGCTGGGGAAGATGATGGGTCAGAATTCACTATGATACACCACTGTCCACACTTCGGATGGCCTCAGCATGTCATAACCGGGGTGACACGGATCCTTAAGAAAAGGGGAAGATGGTATTTTTTTACAGTCTTGCGAAAGATCCCAGAAAGACCAAAGCAACTTATATACAGATTTCATCCTGATTCAATAAAATTAAAAGTTTGTTTAAATTTTAATGGAAGTATATTGGTATCAAAGGGGAAAAATTAACCACTTTGCTCTGAATAATTTTGCTGTGTCAATAATTTGTTGCCTTTCAAAATCATCACCAAAGGTCCACGAGGCCACATGGGCTTTGTGAGGCCACAGAGTGTATTCCCTCGGCCCTGGTGAGGAATTCACCTGAATTAAATCAAAGAAATGGGGATTGATTACAGAGTCAATTTTCAATTACCTGTACTAATAGAGCAGTGGTGTGGGTAATCCCAAACTGTGGTTAACCAAAAATCATTTATATTTGCTTTTGGATGGCATTATTTAAACTATTTATAGCAGCTGGGATCCTAACTACATTTTTCTTTTGTGATTACTGGCATTAATTTGCACCCCCGGACTTCACGTTAAGTTTTGGCAAATGGAAGCAGCCCGATATGATAAGTGAGAAGGATATAGCATTTGGGGAGTTTATACATCCCACACATCATCTACAAATTTAATAATTCACATATATGGATTTTTTTAAAGGTCTGCAAGGGTAGAGATTACAAATCTCCCTTGATAACCCGTTTCTCCATTTAAGAACATTTACCATTGGGAAATGATTTTCCAATGCTAATCTTGATCCTTCTGCCGAAATACAAACTGATCTTTCCTTCTTTCCTCAATGGGGAAAAAATGAATAAACAGGCCCCGTCCTCCACGGACTTAACTCCGATAATGCTGAAAACTCCTCTTGACTCGTCTCTTTTTCAAGAGGGACCAGGGCCGTTCTGTTTGTTGTCCTTATTTCCCGGCCTGTCATTAGCTGCTCTCGGAAATGAAAGATCGTTAAAAACCACGAGGAACATGACATTTCCTAAGAAACAAAATAATAAAAACCAAAAAAGATCCTGTAATAAGAAATCAGTCAAGAATTTTTACCTGTTTTTTTTTTTTTTAATTAAGAAGTAGATATGTTTACTAGAGAAAATAAGAATAAAGAAACAGAGAGGAGAAAATTGCAGGCACCTGTGTTCCAGCAGCTGGAGGTAACCACTGGATCTCTGACTCATCTCACTCCCACCACAGCCTTCAGTTACTGGAGGAGCTCTGTAGGGCAGGCATTCTAGGCAAAACCACGCCAGCCAGTATCATAATGCTTAAAAGCTACACCCTCATTTAGAACCTGATGACTTAAGACAGAATCGCGTCGAAACCACAAAGACTGCTTTTGTGCCTTCAGTGGAAGATCTACGCTAAAAGCGGGTGAGACGGCCTCCGTGGTGCATCTCCCGTGCACACACATCCTGATCTCACTCCTTACGCCTTGAGACGAGGGGTTAGCCATAGACGAGTGGCGCTGGCATCATCTGGCAGCTTGTTGCAATTGCACAAGCCCAGGCCCCACGTCAGACCTAACCAAATTGGAATTTGTGCCAGATTCTGACTCACTGGTCCCACCGCTTGGCTGAGAAGCCTTGCTGGATGGAGCTCATCAATTGGCTGGGGAGTAAAGGCAAGTGGCGGCAAAAAAAGAGCACCGGGAAGGACACAACAAAGAAGAGAAATTCTTCACGAGGTCTAGAGCTGAGCTGCTCCGGGAGGCTCTGCCCTGGGCCCTCCTGGGTGGGAGGTATTTCTCATCTTACTGCGCCAACTGGGTGTCAAAAAATTGAGAAATGATTTCAAGATTGAGTCAGGGTCCACAGAAACTGGACGAAACTCCTCCTTCCTTATGTTGAACAACAGCCCTTAGCACCTGGGCTCAGTATACCTCGTCTTGCCTCTAAGTGAGACTCCTTACGGGGGAGGAACGGCATTAGGGTATGAGGGTCTTGGGCACCCCCTGGAGGCTAACAAAGGGGCCTGTATGCTCAGTCTTTTCTGTTCAGATGCCACCCTTACTGCTTCTGTCAGGGGTCTGTAATAAAGAAGCAGACCGTCAGCGTGTTCTTGTCCACCGTTAGCCCACTTCTCTGTTACTGTTTCTCTCCCCTCCCTCCTTCCCCATTATGCAAGTTAAATGACTCTCTTTGCTAATTCTTTCCCCTCTTCCTGTGTTCTTTCCTGCATTTCTCTGTTTTCTGACAGTAGTAACCACAACGGTTGCGACAAGACTCACATGGGCAGGAAATGGAACTAAACCATGTACTGGGGGGACAGGAAGGCTGGAAAGAGGGAAGGCCAGGAAAACTCACTCACACGTATACATACATATCCCAGCATACGCACACGTGGGCACACAATTATACTGGTTTTCCTTCAAAACTTGGATCCTACCAAATGGTTTTAGATCCTTTTTTTTTTTTTACTTAAAGCATTTCTCCAGCTCAGTAAATATTCCTATAAGACATGTTTAATAGTCTCATAGTATTCCACTGTGTGACCATATCACAAATCATCCAGCGAGTCCCCTGATGTTGGGCATTTAGGTTGTCTCCCATCTTTTTTCATGTTTGTAAGTAATGCTGCAATGAACATCCTTGTACATAAATCTGTTCTGATATCTCTGGTTACTCTTTGAGGGTAAATTTTGTTTGACTTTGATAACAGCAATAAACAACCTGACCTTGGATTGAAAAATCTTTGTTTGTCCAGCACTCAATTATATTGTGGCTTTTCTCCAAAAGAAAACACAGGGTCTGAATGTCAGGTTTTTAATAAGCAGGTTCCACAAGATTGACTCTCTTGCACCTACCTGAAATTTCAGCCACAGTGAATTGCAGTAAAAAAAAAAATGCCTGCCTGCATTCTGCAACTCACCTAGGACAAATTTCCTCCAGAGTACCCCTGGATTGGGACATACTGCAGGGTGGGGATTCTCAACTCAAAAGTTGACATTCTATCTTATGGACTTCCATAAAGTCTGGTCTTTGAGAAGGCATAATGTTCACTGTTTAGGCTGAAACATTGTCCACAAATTTGTAAGTTTCTTGGCGATCCCAAACCTTCTTTATTTGGAAGCATAGAGGGAATTATCAGGGTGTAATCTTCATGTGCACAACAATAATAGCCATCCTGTATAGAGACTGTATTATGTGCCAAGTACTACACAGAACACTTTACAACATGTATTAGTTATCTAATGCTGCGTAACAAAATGCTCCAAAATTTAACAGCTTAACACAACAAACACTTATTGTCCCACAGTTTGGGTGGGCCAGAACTTTTCGTGTGACTTAGTGCCCCTTAGAGGCTAAAATCAAGGTATCCACTCTCTACTACCTTACGGCTCAATTGGGAATATATACGTGTAAGCTCACTCATGTGGTTGTTGGCACGACTCCATCCATCCTGGACTGCTGGACCAATGGCCTCGGTTCCTTGCCGGTTGTTGGCTGGAGGCCTCCCTCCGTTGCTTGCACTTAGGTCTCTCACGGGCAGTTCCCAACATGAGAGCTGGCTTTCGTCAGAGTGAGAGAGAGGACACACGAGACAGTAGTAAGAGTTTTTTTGTAAACACATCTTGGAAGCGTCACCACTTCCGCAATATTTTGCACACAAGGAGTCACTTGGTTCGGTCCATACCCAAGAGGTGGGGATCACTGGGAACTAGTCTTAGAGGCTGCTATGACACAACCATTATCTCATTAATTCAAACAACACCTCTTTGAAGTAGAGGTTGCTAATCCCCATTTATAGAGAAGAAAACAGACACTCACAGCCAGGAAGTGAAGAGTTTGAGATATAAACTTCTTTCTCTGGCTTTGGTGCATACATGCTTGTTCCCTGAACTATGTTCTCGGTAGGACACTTTATCTGTAAAGGTCATATGGTCCTAGAAATATCTCAGTAGGGATTTGGGTCCACTCTTAGCTTCTTTGGTTTACTCCGGCACTCTTGATTTATTTTCTCACTATCTTCCAACGTTTACATGAAACTGCTTAGCTTACGCTAATAAGAGAGGGTAGCATACCCCAGGGGTGTTAGGTTAGTGATGGAAGATCCAGAGTTGTTCAGTTGTCTGCCTTTTTGGGGGGTTCTGGTGAAAGCTAACTGGCTTCTAAATCTCTATCCAGAAGCCTTGTACATCGTTCTCATTCTCGGTTTACATTGCATATTAGCATTGAAGATGATTTGTAAGATAAACATCATTGGGGAGAAATCCCCGTGGTCAAGAATTAAACACATATGCGTGGTTCTCAACACGTTCTCTAGGAGTTGTCGATTTATTTTCCCTAACCAGTGGAGCTATAAATCTGGCCTGTGCTCAGCACACTGTATGTGTTTTGCTTTATGAAGGCATAAATCACCAAGATACAATTTGTGTTTGATTTTTTGGACACTTAATTTGCTTAAATGTTCAGCAGTTCATAGACGTAAATTGTACTGGGCATAGCTCCAAGTGGAGTAAGCTGAGAGCAAGAAGCTATACATATTAGGATGTAATTCAGAAGAAAAATCATCTTGGCTGGTCAAGTAAGTCCCCTTTATAAGTTATTTATAAATAACTTTTCTCCATAGGCAATATAAACATTTAGTAAACACTTCTAGAGGAGGGAGCATTGTAGTAAATTTCAAGAAACCTCACACATAATACGCTTCTCCACTGTTGGTGAGGGAGTGACGTGCAGGGGATGTGCCCATTTGGCAGATCATGGTTTAACGTAGAAGCATGTCTTCTTGAGAATTAAGACGTGGATTTTCACACCGTCTGCCACGAACTAAATGTGTGGAACTTGAGCACGTCACTTAACTTCTTTGGGCCTCAGTTTTCTCATTTGGAAATGAAGGGTTGGACTAAATAATTTCTGAATTCCCTTCCACTTCTAAAGTGCTGTGGTTCTAAATACTTACTGGGCACCCACAAAACCTCCCCACTCCGTGCCATGGGAAGGACAGTGGAAAAGAGGAAGGAGCTGGGGGACAAAAATACAAGGAGGTTTTGAAAATCAGGGAGGGCTGCTTAAGAGTTTGAGCCATAATACCACAGAGAAGTCTATATAACTTTATAGAGGCTGGCGTTCTCCCAAGTGTGCACAGCACTGTCTCTGGGAAGGGGTACCTAAAAGTGGCCCTGGGAACTGCCTCAGAATGGCCCCCACAGTAAGCCAGCTGGGATTGTGGAGTGGCTCCTTCTATTCAAGGATGAGGCTGCACGGGAACTTCTCAACTACCCATGGGATTGATGGCTTCTTTTCCCTGGGAGGAACGGATGCAACTTCCCACGTATGCTGGGCCGCTGGCTTTCCCAGGCAACTCCCGGAAACAGCTGGTGCCCAAACCTTAGCCTGACAGGTCTCCTCTCAGGCTCGCCTTTTAAGAAGGAGGAGCAAAAAGGGGAAGGGTCCCTCTACGAGCCACAGACACACCGGGCAGCACCTGCCCCAGCACCTCTGTGGGTAGCAGGGAACCAGTGTTTCTTGCTGACCCTTAGATCTGAATTTCCACAATAAGATCTATCTCTTAACTCAGTGGTTCTCAGACTTTTGCACACCTAGAATGGAAGACAGAACACATCAACTGCAGGGGTCTGTCCCTAGAATTTCTGAGTCAGTATGCCTAGCGTGGGCCTGAGAGTTTGCATTTTTAACAAGTTTCCAATGCTGTTTCTCCGGGGCCCACACTTCGAGAATCCATGCCATACGACATTATAGAATTTGTCCTAAACTCCATTGCAAGGCAAGTGGTAACAGGAAAGATCACTTAAAGTGCTCTTGGATAAAAAAAAATTTAACTTAAATAGTTACATGTTCATATGTATTAATATGTTTCTAACAGATGCTGATTTCCATTTGTAATATCAATATCCAGTTAACTTCAAATACATTTATTTTAGCAAAAAGGGAATCAAATTAAAGAACATATTCAAGTATTCATGTAAATCATAAAACAAGGTGGCATATCATAACAAAATTCATAAAGGTGGTAACATAAAGTTGGGTGAAATTTGGGAAACACATAAGCAATGAATGCAATAGAAATTGTTAAAGCAGAACCATGGGATCAGACTACCTGGAAAGAAAGAGTGGTTCTGCAGGGGACGGGTACTTGAGGTGAGTCTTTTTTTTTTTTTAATTTTTTTTTTTAACATTTATTTATTTTTGAGACAGAGAGAGAGCATGAACAGGGGAGGGTCAGAGAAAGAGGGAGACACAGAATCTGAAACAGGCTCCAGGCTCTAAGCTGTCAGCACAGAGCCCAATGTGGGGCTCAAACCCACAGACCGTGAGATCATGACCTGAGCCGAAGTTGGACGCTTAACCGACTGAGCCACCCAGACGCCCCGAGGTGAGTCTTAATGTGGACGGATTTAGATAAGCCAAGAGGCAGTGAGAATGTGAGCAGGTGGATGGAGAGGGTCTGGAAAGAGCCACAGACAGGCGAATGAGTGCCAATGTCAAACGGTGAGTTGAAAAGAACAAAAAATCTTTGCTCAGCCTGGTGTTTGGTGTACAAGACAGCAAACAACCATTACAGCAGATTTCCATTTTTGACTTGTTATTCTGGTAATGGACGTTGGCCGTAACGGGTCTCAGTAACCAGCCTTCTCTGAGAGTCTAGGCTCTCATTTTGTTGCCTTTGTTTTCCCCTGCCATTTGCTTATCTTTTTCTGGCAAGTGTACCGAGGCAAGGTTTATGGCTCTAGGTTCCTTACGTATTGGATCATCTTTAGAGGTCAGCAGCCCAAACGAAGACACTGATAGCTCTGTAGGGCCATTGTTGTAAACCATCAGAAGCTACTTTAAAGATCTCTTTGGAAGATAACTGTTTTTGTTTTCAATTAGCTGAGCTTGCTTATTGAAAAATTGCCACTGGAAGAGGATGCCATGAAGAAGTGACCATGTAGCCCATTTCATTTTGCTAGACTGTAATTTAATCTTTGGAAATAATAAGTTGTTGTTACAGCTGAATATAAACTAAAAGTGTTATTTGCCATTTTCCACAAACTTGTCATATAAAGAGCCATAAAACCATTCTACCATTTATGCATCATGCAAATTCATTTTCTTCCCATAATGTCCTACAACGAGAGGGCATTTTTGGGCCCCATGCAGGTCACAAACAGGGGTTTGGAAACCATTTGTCCTGCTGTGCCTTATAAACGGTCATTGAATTGCTACTTTCAAAAACAAACCCTGAAGACTAACAATTTGGTAAAAGACTTACGAAATTGCTTTTAAGAAAATTCCATTGTCCTGACAATCTAAGATCGTTTGCTCTACTTAGGCAACAGTGTAGGGAGAAAACGAACGAACGTGCAGAGCCTTCTGCGACTCTCCTGACTACTTATGACCTGAGACCACTGGTTCCCAATCAGACTCATCCCAATCCCAGGGGGATTCTTAACCTATAGATCACTGGGCCCTACCCCAGAGTTTCTGGTTGAGTAGGTGTTGGTAGGAATCAAGTATTGCCTATCTATGAGGTTCCTAGATGATGTTAATGCTGCTGGTCCAGGGACACTTTGGAAACCACTGACTTAGAGGGTGTCTCTGGTTTGCCCTATCTCCTCCCCTCTTTATACCATCTGAAATGGCCATGAAAAATTTGTAGGTCCTCATCAGCACCATAGTCCATGATCCTTCTACTTGACTGTCTTCCTCATCTTTATCTGCATGTCAGAATCCTACTCATTCTTCCAGGCTTATTGTAGGGTCATCTCTTTTGAGAAACCTCTTCTGACCTCCAGGGAGAATTGACCATCCCCCCTTCTGTGGTTTACATATCTAGCATGACGGGTCTGCCATAGCATTGCAATTATTCCTTTACACTTGTAGATTTTCTGCTATCATGAGCTAGGAGCTCCTCGAGGACTCTTATCTCAATTTTTTTAAATCCCCAGTTCCTTGCACACACTAGACACTCAGTAAAGTTTCCTGGATAAATAAATTAAAATTGCTAATAACATGATATTTATAACCATTTTTTTCATATCGTTTCTCAGCCTTTCGGCTAAGATCAAAGGTAACCATTTTTTTAATGTTTATTTTTGAGAGAGACGCAGAGCGCAAGTGGGGGAAGGGCAGAGAGAGAGAGACAGAATCTGAAGCAGGCTCCAGGCTCCTAGCTGTCAGCACAGAGCCCAACGTGGGGCTCGAACTCATGGACTGCGAGTTCATGACCTGAGCCAAATTCGAATGCTTAACCGACTGAGTCACCCAGGTGCCTCGGTCATATATGATATTTATGATATTTAATGCAAATGATAACATATGATATTTATGCAGTAACATATGATATTTAATGCAAACCCAATTTAGAGGAAGTACAGCACTGTGCTTAAGCACATAAGCATTTGGGGTCAGACAGACCTGGGTAGGTATCAGGGCTGTGGGACACAGTGCAAATCACTGAACCACTGTGAGTCACAATTTTCTCATCTGTATATTGATGACAACTCATGTGTTCATCAGGTGGATTAAGTGAGATTATATAGGTGAAGCACTTAGCATAATGGATCACAGACATGCTAAAATAATTATCATAATTATTATTCATGGTTAGTCATATAAATCAAATTTACATGCTGAATTTCAGAGGAAACAAGATTTTAGTTACTATTTTATTCATTAATAGGGTACTTTGCATGTGCAGAGATTTTTGTATGATGTTTCCGGTAATTTAGATAACGGAATAGCTAAACATGAAAGTGTTTACTATTCCCATTCTGGCCACTATTCCCATTTAGGCCAGAATTATTCATTCAGTGGATATTTTTTTAATGCCTGAAGTGTGCCCAACACACGGCTAGGTTAAAACAAATACCTAGTCCCTGCCCTCATGAAGCTCAGAGCACAGCAGGGAGCCTGACATTAAACATAATTAATGAATTAACGAAATTCAACTATGATCGATGCTGATGCAAAGGTGGTAAATGTTTAATTTGTATGTTCCCTTCCTGCGTAACTCACTCCTCCTCAACAGGGCTCTGATGCTTTTTCTATAACCATCCACACAGGTCAAGTACATCACGTGAATCTCCCAAATCATGGAGGCTGAATCTAGGAAGTCTTTCCTCACTAAATACTAAAAAGCCCATTTGACTCCGTAAACGAATGACACGTTGTGGGCAAGGCTTTCCCTGGTATGGGCTGGGCATATCTGGGTCTAGTGACTGTGTAAGGGAGACTTCCATGGGAAGAAGTCATAAAAGGCCACACAGAAAGGAAGAAGAGGGGAAGAATGAACTCATCGGTGTGTCTAAAGAACAGGAGGCATTTTTTTTTTTTTTTTGGCCTGGTTTTATTTTGTTTGTTTGTTTTGATTTGGTTTTGGTGGATAAGAACCAAAGGAAAGATCTCTCTCCTTGTTGCTTTGCAAGGTCTCTGCTCGGCACCAAGAAGATGTGCAGACCACCCTAAGAGCAGGCCTGTGGCTGTCACGTGACTCTTCTGTAGCTGGCTGGTTATGACCCACTTGGGGAAACCTGTCCTTCACAGATGGGAGTAACCGACAGCTGATTGGCAGGGCACTTTGTTCAGGTGATGAAAAATCATCTAGAACTGTTTAAAATCAACTCATGAGGGGCGCCTGGGTGGCTCAGTCGGTTAAGCGGCCGACTTCGGCTCAGCTCATGATCTCGTGGTCCGTGAGTCCAAGCCCCGCGTCGGGCTCCGTGCTGACAGCTCAGAGCCTGGAGCCTACTTTGGATTCTGTGTCTCCCTCTCTCTCTCTGACCCTCCCCTGTTCATGCTCTGTCTCTCCCTGTCTCAAAAATAAATAAAAAACGTTAAAATAAGATAAAATAAAATAAAATAAAATCAACTCATGAAATCAGACTGAATGAATGAAGGCAAACAAAACCGTTGCCAAGTGAGAACTTTGCCAACCTCTGTCTTCCAAGGGACTCAAACAAAGTTGCCGTATACGTATAATTTTCTAGCCCAAGCCATGTGTTATCATTGCTTTACTCAGTGAAGCTCAAGCTCAAGGAACGTTGACGTCAGGATTTCTAAATGGGTTCTTTCAAAATACTATTAACGTTTCTTTAAGGGATTTAACGCCTATCTTAACGCGTATGTATGTATGTGTTTTCTGTGGTGATAGCTCCCTGTGGTAACTATGGTTATTAATTATAAATAAGAGTTGGGTAAACTACATCAGTATTTCAACGTATTTTCTGATCATGATATGTTCTATATGCTCCATGAAATTACCAACAAATAGAAAATAGAGAATTTGAAAATCAGAGCGCCCCTGTGGCTCAGTCGGTTGAGCGTCTCTTGATTTCCGCTCAGGTCATGATCTCACAGTTCTCGGGATTGAGCCCCATGTCAGGCTCTGCATTGACACCACGGAGCCTGCTTGCGATTCTCTCTCTCCCTCTCTTGCCCCCTCCCCCACTTGTGCATGCCCTTTCTCTCTCTCAAAAGAAATAAACTTAAAAAAACGTTGAATATCATCTATTATTCCATCTCCCAGCATTAACCATTATAACTGCTTCAAAATTTTTGATAGAATTTATTTAATAGATTTTTCGATAAAATGGCAACCTTGCGGTGTATATAGTGTGTGTGTGTGTCTGTGTGTAATATTTTTCTTTGTTCTTAAGTTTTCTTTAAAAAATATAGTTTTAATGGCTAAAAACATATCACTGTATGAAACTACTTACGTATTTTTGAAAGTAAAAAATAAGCTGGAATTCAGCCAAATTTCTCTTTCCCTAAGATAGCGGTGAAAGTATGCCAGGTACTATTCATTGTGGAATCCTAGGCTCATGGAGCTGGGAAGGACCTCCAAGGTCATGCATGAACATGAGAAGGCTCCAGAGAAATGCGTGAATTTAGTTATCTTTTTCTCAGTAGTCTAACCATTATAGCAGCCAACTTCGTTTGAGTACTCAAGGTAATTAACCCTGGCTGTAGCCAAAACTTTTTTTTGTATCTTGCATGATGGGTGACTGATTTTAAGCAAATGTACATTTATCCCAGATAGAAATCCTAATTAGAAGTTTTGCCTGAAGAAGTTCAGGTTTGTGAACATTTTACAACGAAGCAATTACTACCAAACAGTAAAAGAGGAGCCATGGGTTACTTCTCATTAGACCTTTCCTTCAAAGTTTGAGAAATCTGAATTTATACTAAATTTAATTATAAAAGTACCTGATAACTTCTTCAGTTTCTTCCCTTACCCTGATAGAAACTGCCTGAAACTCTACTCTCACAAACATGCCTATGATTTTCTATTATCCCACACACCTCACCACCACCTTGTATACGGGTTTGCTGAGAGAAAGCAAAGTAATAGAAACCATTTCCATGCAATCTGAAGCAGGTTCATTCTACCTCCCTGAGTTTCAAGAGCTACATTCCCAAGGAAGCTTTTATTTAACAAATGTTGGATCTATCTACATGACAGTGATATTTAGCAATGTGAATTAAACATTATAATTAATACTAATTACAACTGCATTATAACTAACAGAATGAATTGAAGCAGTATTATCTTATTAATACTAGTAATTAATAGGTAGCTATGAATGTCATTAAATAACAATAATTCACACAATAATATCATTGCTCAACGGTCCCAAGTATTATCACATTTACCGTCACAATGAACTGGAGAGGTCTGGAATATGTATTGTCCAATTCTTCATGCAGAAAGCTATGAAAGATGAATGAAGAATTTTAGGCTTTTTAAAATCTTCTGAGGAGGAAATCTCAGTCTCCCCATCCTGACCAGCTGTTTATCAGACCTGTGGCCTCACTGGTGGGGCAGATGAACAAGTTTGATTTTTTTTTCTTTAAAGGGCATGCAACTTACTCAAGAATATTATTTGAAGCCCTTTTCACTGTTTTTTTATTAAATTTTTTTTAACGTTTATTTATTTTTGAGACAGAGAGAGACAGAGCATGAACGGGGGAGGGGCAGAGAGAGGGAGACACAGAATCTGAAACAGGCTCCAGGCTCTGAGCCATCAGCACAGAGCCCGACGCGGGGCTCGAACCCACGGACAGTGAGATCGTGACCTGAGCCGAAGTCGGACGCTTAGCCGACTGAGCCACCCAGGCACCCCTTCACTGTTTTTTTAACAGTTGAATATCACATTTACTCTTAGGGGAGTATTTTTTTTTTCTATTGTGAAGGTGAGGCTGGACAGATAACTTCATGTTCCAACTCGGCCGTACTGTTGGATAGGAAGGGTGCGCAGCTTTGACCGAATTATTCTGTAACAACGCCAGCCTCACATTTGATGTCTAATCTCCACCAGGAACCTGTGCATCAATGCATTAGTCTAAGTGTATGAGGAGCATTTGGTTTTAACTCCACAAAATGGCTCCTCTTTGGGGGTGTTCTCTCTTTACCCTTTCTCCTTAATGTTCTTCAAGGTTTTGTCCTTAGTCCTCTTCTTTCTTTCCATGTTCCCTCTTCCCACGTTCCCATCAACATCTCTCAAGGCACCAGGGATCTCCCAGTGTAGGTAATTCTAGCTTAGCTCTCTCTATATCATCCAGAGCTTGCTCCTGGCATTTCAGACTCAGTATTTCCCAAACGGAACTTTTCTTCCTTAAACTTAACTTCTTCTCCTGGCTTCTCCATCTCCATAAACAGTACCGTCATTCTCTCAGTCATTCCATCTTGAAAGAGGTCTTTGAGACTTCTGACTCTCTCCTCTCCTTTGGCACCTACATCCTGCCCATTCTGCTTCCAGAGTCGCTCTCCCCTGTCCTTCTTTTCCTTCGCCACAGTCCCAGTTCAGCCGTGCGGGGGGTTTCAACAGTGGCCGCGCAGTAGGTCATGTAGTGAGCTTAAACAACAACAGAACAAGGCCAGCTCTCCGTCCCAGACCAACTGAATCAGTAGCTCTGAGGGAGGAACCCAGATTTCAGGATTTTTCAAAACTTCCTCAGGGGCATGTAATGTGAACACATGCTTGATAACCCCTGCGTCGGATTCTCTGTGAAAGAAATCCTACATGTTTTCCTGTCTCTCTCTTCCTTTTTATCTCTGCCTGAGCATTCATTTTCCTATTGCCCTGCTCGGTAAGGGCAGGAACTTGTTTAAATGCTTTTCATGTCTCCCCACCATTACTTCAGAGTAAAATCATATTCCTTATCCTAGTCAGAGAACTCTCCTGGAATTTGTTTCATGTTAGTCCTAGTCCTCTCCACGTTCTAAAAGCATTTGACAAAATATGCATCATCCACTTGGCCTTACCTCATTTCTTTGCTCCTTATGTTCTCCCTTTGTGAATGGATTTCCATAATCTTGGCGTATCACTTTTAAGATGCCCTCAGCTGCAGGTTATAGAATATCCAACTAAAAGGGGCTTCGTGATAAAAAAAATTGTTATTGCATGTAAAAAATGTTAAAAAGTAGGGAGTTCTGGGATTGGTTATGTCCAGGATGCAAAGTTGCTGATCTGTAATGCTCTTGCTTTCTCCCTACATACCAGGATGCTGGATACAACTCCAAGCATCACATTCTTGGGAGACAATGTTCAAGCCAGTAAGGAAGCCAGTTTCTGTTCATGTTTTAAAAATCAAGACATAAAATTTTTCCCAAGGGCCCCCTAGCCAGCTTTTATTCAGTGCCATTATCCAACATGGAGTCAAAAGACGATATTCTTGCTTCAAGGAAGACTCGGAGAGTGAATGTCTGGCATTGTCCGTCTCTAAACTGGAAGCCTGGCTCTTCCAAGAAACAAGTGAGTGGGGAAGGCGACCAACACAAGGAGACAAGCCCCAGGGTCTCCTATATTTTGTCTTTTGAAATACATCAGTACTTCTCCTAAAGTTCTATTCAAATGCGTCCTCCGTGAAGCCTTTCCCAATCTCTGTCCAGACAGAAGTCCCTTCTCTCTGAAGGCCTATGGTATTTTCGTTTAAATGTCTCTCCTTGATCTTTGTGTGCTTCAGGTTTTTGTAACATCTGTGTGTCTTTTAAAAAATTAATTTACTTTGGGGCGCCTGGGTGGCTCAGTCGGTTAAGCATCCGACTTCGGCTCAGGTCATGATCTCACGGTCCGTGAGTTCGAGCCCCGCGTCGGGCTCTGTGCTGACCGCTCAGAGCCTGGAGCCTGTTTCAGATTCTGTGTCTCTCTCTCTCTGACCCTCCCCCGTTCATGCTCTGTCTCTCTCTGTCCCAAAAATAAATAAACGTTAAAAAAAAAATTAAAAAAAATTAATTTACTTTGATACAGAGAGAGAAAGAGAGAATAAGTGGGAGAGGAGCAGAGAGAGAGAGAAGGAGAAAGAGAGTGGCAAGCAGGAACCGCACTGTCAGGGTAGACCCCGACGCGGGGCTCGAACTCACGGACTGTGAGATCATGACCTGAGCTGAGGTCGCACGCTTAAGCAACTGTGCCACCGAGGCGCCCCTGGGTAAGTGTCTTATTTCCCATATTGAATTACAAGCTCCTTGAGGGCAGGGGCCATGACTCAGTCATCTTCGTATATCGTGTAGCACCAAGCCAATGGAAAAATATTTTGTTGCAAAAGTGATATTCTGGCTTTGATGGCCTTCACGTTGTTTGCTCAGCTAGTGGCCTTCTCAAACTTGTTTCCGATGCTGGTTTCAGGTGGCCAGTTAGCCAACGGAGATCAAGTGATAGTGACAACAAGGAGTCATTCGTCGTCTTCCCTCCTGGCCATTTCCTTCTACCCAGTCATCCGAGTGGGGTGGCCACCCTTTTCCCGTTTCTGCCAGTTGCAGACAAAGCAGATTCAGTAGTAATAAACCGGTTGTCACACTCTGAGCCCCTCTAACTAATTTCTAGTAAAATATTAGAAGTTCTTTGCTTAGAGCCTAAGGCTGACCAGGCTGGGATGCACGCTGGCGGCAGGGCTAATGAGAAAAGTCCCGCCAGGTGGCAACTCACCCCCGCTGGGGCTCTCCGGGAAGGGTCGGCCCGGCAGAGAAGGGTGCTACATCTTTACCCACTTGGGGAGATGCCGGCTTCAAAGACTGGGCTCCGACAGGAAAACGAATGGAAACCGGTGGGCAGGGGGGAGCCGGCAGGCATTGTGGGCTCATGAAAAGAACCGTAATAATAATAATACTTTTCAAAGCTTTATTTCGCTGAGAGTGACAGGCGAGGGATTTCATTGGCCTGAAATGCGAGAGGCTTGGTGGTTTTCAACACCCCCGTGGTGCTTCAGCACAACCCACAGGGAGGGTGTAGCAGCTTCTGGGAAAGACGGAGCTGGCCCAGATCCTTCTCTGCTCCGACTTTCTTCAGAGAACCATTCTCGGAGGTCCTCTCCTTTCCCGCTTAGGCTAGCTGGGGGCCCAGACGATTGTTCTCTTTACAACACAAACAGCTATTGCCGCCTGTGGTCCATCTTGTCTGGTGCCTGAGGGACAGGGTCGGGGCCTAATGAGGTAAACAGGATTCACGCTTGGCTCAGGCCAACTTACAAGGACTCTGCAAGGACAGGGCTTAGCTAGGTGAACTTGGGGCCTTAGAGGAACCAAAGGAAACTCTTGTGTGAGTAACCCAAATGTACCAGGGGATGCTGCCAATATCGGAAGTGGTCTCCAAAGGTCAATTCTAGCAAAAGGAAGCCAACCAAAATAGATTTGCCCTCCAATACTCTTGCTGAGTGATGAATATGCCTGAGGTTCTGGACTAAGCGGTATACATACGTCATCTGATTTTATATTTGGAACAGCCCTTCGAGGTCGTTTTTGTTAGCCTTATTTTCCGGATGAGGAAACTGAGATTTGGGAAGTTTGTCAGTGATTCCTGAACGTCGGTGGGCAGTGGAATCACCTGGAAGCTTTGCAAAAACACAGGTTTCTGAGATTCCTCACTGCCTGACTCATCTTGAAACTGGAACGGGGGCTTTTCTCCCCCCTGCTCTGGTGCTCGAGCTAAAGTGTCAGTTCTTCCTGGGTGTCTAGGCTGCTGGCCTTCTGGTGGAAAGCACACACAATTGGCTCTCCCTGCTCTCCAGCTTGCTGACTCACCTTGCAGACCTTGGAACTTGTCAGCCTCTACGGTCGCGCGAGCCAATTCCCTGTAATAAATCTTTCTCTACCAACATCCTATTGGTTCTGTTTCTCTGGAGAATCCCGACTCCTACAGACTTTCTGACTCAGTGGGTCTGGGGCCAGGCCTGAGAACACGCATTTCCAGGGTTCCTGAGTGACGCTGAGACTTGGGATCAATGCTCTGTGATTCAGAGACCACACTCTGAGAACCTCTGCCTTAGGTTCAGGGAAGGCAGACAACCTCCCTTCGTAATTCCCCCAACCCAGATCCTGTCGGCCGGCTTCTCCCACGAGACTCAACTTTCTTGAAACACACATTTAATTTGCTGTGCCCAGGAGGTGAATAAGAGACAGGCCTTGTCTTCGATGTGCTCACAGCCCAGAGGTGGCAGCAGGAGACAGAATACGATGTGGAATAAGTGTACGGGGATCGGGGAGGGGGACAAAGAGAGTTTACCTGAGGGCAGAGAACGTCTGGAGCTTTCACGTGGAAGGAAGACGTAGGGAGGAAATGAAGGATCTGAGGAACCAGGGCTCAGAAAGGGTGGCTAATCCCCTCTCACATCTCATTTCTTTTCAGTTCGACCTAGTTTCTCCCAGCTCTGCGGGGGCCCGATTGCCCTGCCCGGAGGCACACTGGTTCCCTCTCTGCCAGCTCTGTGCCCCACGCTTGGTCTGCCCAGGCCCATCCGGGAGACACACACGGGAGGAATGTATACCAAGCGCCTCGCTCGTCAGTTGTTCCGGGGATTGAAAGAGGCTCCACGGGCTTTACAACCAGCGAAAATTGTCGCCAGCTTCACAATTCTGGCCAACATGTCGATGCTTTGAAGTCTGGTTGCCGCCTTTTACAATTCTATTTTTAAAATGTATTAAAGATGTTTGAACGTGGCAGAGACTCCCAATAAAAGCCAGGCTGCTTGAGAATCAGGATGCTGGTCTCAATTTAAAGTGCCTGTTAAATAATAGGATACCCATGTAAAAGGGGCTCCATGAGACTGACCCACTGGTTCTCATGGAAGGCAAGCTCAGTCGCCAATGCCCCTGAAAGGATTCCAGAGGCTATCGAGCCCTCTATCTATCCCCTGTCTATGCCACGGAAGTGCCTTTTCATACACAGTGATAGAATTTTTGTTTGACTCAGTCATTAACGTAAAGGCACGAAGCGAAAACAGGAGAAGGTCCCTAATGAAAGATTTCGGCATGAGTTTTGCCTAAAAATCAAGCAAGTGCTAACCGATAAGTTTCCGTGATTCTGCAAGGCGTGGCTCCTGAAGAGGGGTCTGGGGTCCTGCTATATGCCCACAGAATCACAACTCTGAACATCTTCTGGGGACCTATCTTTGACGGTCCATTTTATCTTGAGGACTTTATTAGGCCCTTCAGGAGGCTACTTGAAAAATGAGATGTGGTTCCTGACCTCTGCCCTCCCCATCATCGCCCACCCTCAGTGACTCAAAGAACGTTGTTGACTCCAACTTCAATCCCGTCCACAGTTCTTCATCCTTGCTGCTACTGCCCTTAATTCGGGTCTTTGCTTGTGTGCCCGACACGGCAGCCTTATTCACCCACTTTTCAGTGTCTCCTTATACCCTGGAGTCTAGAGAGCTACAATTCCCATTCCCAGACTCTCTTGAAGTTAGAAGTTGCCATGTGGCACAGTCTGGCCCATAAAATATAAACCAAAGTGGTCTAGGGATTTCTGGGATGCTCTTGCTTTCCTGAAACCGGCACTGACCCTTCCTTCTTCCCATTCTCTCCTCCGGGCTACTGCCTGAGATGTGATAGGCCCGCTGTTTACGTAAGTGCCGTCTCGCGACTATGAGGGAAGTGCCAAGAGAAATGTGGGGTCCTTGGTTCTGCCATCTTGAGCTATGAACCAATGTCTGCAGTTGGCAACTTTTGTACTTCTTATGGAAGAAAAATTAAAACTCGAGTTTGTTTACGCTGTGATTTCTCAGTTCTTCACGACTTAGAGCCACGGATCCTTTCTAGCCGCGCTGTTACATGGGCTCAGAGAGATCACCTTACTTGCTTGAGCACGCAGCTGCTAAATAGCAGAATCATGATTAAATCTGATAGGTAGCAGGCTAACTCGAAGACTTACCTTCACTGAATTTTTTTTTTTCTGTGAATTCCCCGCATAGTGTCCGGGTGCAATGCTAATATTTTTTTCGTTCCTTCAGGACAAGGTATCTTTTAAAATCCGCGACAGCTTTGGTAGATACGGCAAGTTCCCTTGCAACCTGTTCTGGGAGGCCACTGAAAAGACTCCTCTCAATTACGTAACTGTCAAGCAATTGGGCCTTGCTGCTCCAGGGGGAGAGTGAGTAATAGGCCCTTTCTGTGGCTTGACAAAGGCAGCCTCTCCAAATAACAACCCGGTATGTAGATCTGATCATTGTGGGGGGAAGGAGGACATGTTCGTGGACATCAAGAAGCCTTGTAAAAGGAAACTGGCAGTCCCAACTCTATCACGTTCCCAGCTCTTTTGAGATTCCACATCCTTAGATGCTTCTGCCAGATTCAGAGTCTCAACTGACGTCTCCTGGTAGGAGAAGAAAGAGAAGACCACCCAAGAGGAAAATCCCCACAAGGGACGGCAGTCTAGAGTACGCCTCCTGGCTTATCGGCGACACCTAGACTCAGGGAAGGGTTTGTTCTGGCACAATGCGGACCTGCTTTGAGAATAAGAATTGCACACGTCCCTGTGAACCAATTTTTATTATCCCAAGCACTAAGGTCTGTACACCAGTCTGAACCAGAAAGAGAAACGCTGCACAAAGGTGTAGCGGAGTATGGCATCGACAATAATAGGAAGTCATTTTCAGGCTGCACCCCCCCCCCCCCCCCCGTCTGATTCCCTAGCTGCTTTCTGAGAGGCGTCCAGAGCAGGACTAAGCCACTTTAGAATGAGGGAATATCTGGTGTTCTTAGATGATGTGCAAGGATGACCTTGAAAGATCCTGGATTCATGTTACTCTGATGAATGGGGGATCAAGCAATTTTAATTTGAAGATTACAAGACGTAATCAAATTTGTGTTCTGAGCTGGTGAACGATGTCGCAACAGCTACACAAGTGATAGAGTTAACAGACGGAAATCAAGGGAAAATTTTATAACTGAAATGACTAAAATAAGGGTAACTAAACGGTTGGACATTGTTAGTGAAGTGTCAAAAATCTATTTGAATTCAGAGCATAATGAGTCAGCTAACTCGTATTTCAAACACTCCTTTTATGTCAAAATTTTCCTCCAATGGTCAAGAGTCTCCATAATCAAGAATTATAGTGGAGACGGGGTGGGTCACTAGGCAAGTCCATGTTATTCAGTATGACTTCATGAGCCAATAAATATTCATGCCGGCCAGAATAAAAAATAGTATTAACCTCCTGGAATGTGTAGGAGGGAAGCTTTGGCTCTAATGCTAATGGATGTTACATTGTTTTATCAAGATCTGGAAATCTTGGATTATTCTGAATCGTAGTACTGGAGAGTCAACATTGTTATTTTAAAAGTATAAATTGCCGGGCACCTGGGTGGCTCGGTCAACAGAGCCTCCAACTTCGATTCAGGTCATGATCTCACGGTTTATGAGTTGAGCCCCACATCAGTCTCGCTGCTGTCAGTGCAGGGACTGCTTGGGATCCTCTCTCCCCCTCTCTCTCTGCCCCTCCCCTGCTTGTGTGCTCTCTCTAAAAAATAAATAAACTTTAAAAAAAAGTGTAAGTTACGTATACAACATAGTGACAGATGAGTCCACCAAGGGTGGAGTAGATGATTTAATTGGTGTTCGGCATTATCGGTAACATCGGTAACAGTAACCATTTAGACTTCCACTAATAGTCCCAGATTTAGAGTTACAGTTTGAGAGATCCATCCAAGATATGTAAGAACAAAACCCTGAACTATAACTATCTTAAAATTCTCCAAAAGGCCTTAAGTTTTTAACTCCAAGCGGGAATCCTCATTAAAGACGAGCCATGCTAGCTTTATTTCATCAGATGCCTCCAGAATCAATTGGGGGAGGAGGGACCTAATGGGTCTGAATGATTATGACGTTGTACCGGGCTCTCTGCTAAGCACTTCATAGGTCCTTATTTAATCCCCAAAATACCCACATGAAATAGATGCTATTATTATCTTTGTATTACACAAAGAAACAGAAGCAGAGAAGAATTGCATGGATTGCCCCAAATTACACAGTCTGTAAGAATCAAAGTTAAGGCTAAATGCTGATTGTCTCTATAAAAATAACCACTTAAGTTGCATCCAGTACCACCCTCCATCTTCACTTTTCCTCCTTGCCCCTCCTCCCTTCAGATACTTCTCAGCTGGGTTTCAGGAATATTCCAGAATCCACCTTTTTAAGTCTCAACTGGAAAGGTAAATTTCCAGGCACACATGGTTTCCCTGACATTTCTATTCTGCTGAAATGTTACATGATTGGTCTTTATCCTATGGTAGGAAATTTATATGCATCTCTACCACTGTTGCGGGTTCCTTGAGGCTAGGGCCTCACTAATTTGGAATTTCCTCAGGAACTGAAAAATGGCGTCTCTGGAATACACTTGACAAATGTGCTGAATGACTGATACAAAGTACAGACAGAGCAGGAAATCAAGCTCACTTGATGTTGGCCAGGGTCCTTCTCAGGCAGAGGGTCACAGATAAACTCTGGGGGCCTTGCCTGCTGGGACTCGTGCTGATTTTTGCTTCTGTGTCCTCATGGGAAGCTCACTGAGCTTCAATCTTGGTTCTCATCAGATGGAAGTGAGAACTTGGAATTCTTTGAAGAGAGTGCATTAAATTACTTCCACAAAATTAGTTTTACTTGATCATAATGTGGTAGCATTAAATTGTTGCCTAGAAAAGCACTCTGGCTTTCACAGTTCTTTCCTTTCTTTCCCTTCCCTTCCCTTTCTTCCCTTCCCTTCCCTTCCCTTCCTTTCCTTTCCTTTCCTTTCCTTTTCCTTTCCCTTCCTTTTTTCTCTTCTTTTCTTTTCTTTTTTCTTTTCTTTTTTCTTTTCTTTTCTTTTTTCTTTTCCTTTCCTTTCCTTTCCTTTTTTCTTTTCTTCTCCTTTCCTTTCCCTTCCTTTTTTTTTCTTTTCTTTTCTTTTCTTTTCTTTTCTTTTCTTTTCTTTTCTTTTCTTCTCCTTTCCTTTCCTTTCCTTTCCTTTCCTTTCCTTTCCTTTCCTTTTCTCTTCCCCTCTCTTCTCTTCCTTTCCTTTCCTTTTTTCTTTTCTTCTCCTTTCCTTTCTTTCCCTTCCTTTTTCTTTTCTTTTCTTTTTTCTTTTCCTTTCCTTTCTTTTCCTTTCCTTTCCTTTCCTTTCCATTCCAGTATAGCTAACATACAGTGTTATATTAGTTTCAGGTGTACAATATAGTGATTCAACAATGCCATTCACAGTTATATTAGTTTTTTTATTCCTGCCATACCAAATTCATTTTATACAAAATTAATGTAATGTACACACATGTAGCATTTTGTGTCAGGTTTCTTTCACTTGGCATATTTTTAAGGCTCATCTATATTGTAGCATTTTTAATAGCTCATTCATTCTTGTGACTGAATAATATTTTGCTGTATGGATATGCCACATTTTGTTTATCCATTCATTAATTGATGAACATCTGGGTTGTTTCCACATTTTTATTGTTATGAATAATGCTGGTATGAACATATGTATACACATTTTATGTGAACATATGCTGTAAATCTTTGGGGTATATACCTAGGAGTGGAATTGATGGGTCATATAGTAACTCTGTGTTTAACTTTCTTTAATGTTTATTTATTTATTTTGCAAGAGAAAGACAGAGTGCATGAGCAGGGGGAGGGAAAGAGAGAGGAGGAGAGGGAGAATTCCAAGCAGGCTCTGTGATGTCAGCGTAGAGCCCAATGCAGGGCTCCATCTCATGAACCATGAGATCATGACCTGAGACGAAATCAAGAGTTGGATGTTTAACCGACTGAGCCACCCAGGTGCCCCTCTATGTTTAACTTTTTAAGGAATTGTGAACTATTTTCCATAGCAGCCCCACCATTTTCATCCCTATTAGGAAGATATAAGGCAATTTCTCCACATCTTGCCAATACTTGTTATTGTCTAATTTTTAAAAAATTATAGTCATTCCAGTAGATATGAAGTGTATCTCATTGTAGTTTTGCATTTCCTAATGAGTAATGATGTTGGGCATCTTTTCATGTGCTTCTTGCCTTTGAAGCATAAAAGGTTTTAATTTTAATGAAATCAAATTTATCTATTTTTTCTTTGGCTGTTTGGGTTTTAGGTGTCATATCTATAACAATGTTGTTTAATCCAAGGTCATGCAGAATCATACCTGTGTTTATATCTAAGAATTTTATAGTTTTCTACTGAGGTCTTTGATACATTTTAAGGTCATCTCTGCATATGGTATGAGATAGAGGTCCAACTTCATTCTTTTGCTTGTAGATATTCAGTTGTTCTAGCATCGTTTGTTCAGATGACTTCTTTCCCTATTGAACGGTCCTGGATCCACTGTCAAAAATCAACTGACCATAAACATATAGGTTTATTTCTGGACTCTCAGTTCTAGGACCCTGATCTGTAAGTCCAACCTGTGGCAGTACCACACGGTTTTGATTACTGTAGCTTTGTGGTACATTTTGAAATTGGGAATTGTGATGGACAATTTTGTTCTTTTTCAATACTGTTTTGGGTATTATGGATCTCTTGCGTTCTCCAAACTTTAGGATCTGTTTATGAATTTCTGCAAAAAGGGTAGCTTAAATTTTGATTGGTATTGCATTTAATTTATAGATCAAATTGAAGGGTATTGCCCTCTTAACACTGTTATATCTTCTAATCCATTACAATGGATGTTTTTCCATTTATTTAGGTCTTCTTCAATTTCTTTCAGTGACGTTTCGTTTTAAGTATTAAGCTTATTCCTGTTTTATTCTGTTGGTGCTATTATTAAAGGAATTGTTTTCTTGATTTCATTTTTGGATTGTTCATTGTTGGTGCACAGAAATACAACTAATGTTTGCAGATTAATCTTGTATTCCGCCAACCTGCTGAACTTGTTTATTGCCTATAAAATTTTTTTGTTATTACTTAGTGTGTTTTAGGTGCAACATTATATCTTCTGCAAATAGAGACAGTTTTACTGCTTCCCTCCCAATATTCCCTTTTAACTTCATTTTTCTTGACTAGCTAGGACACATTCTAGCTAGGACACATACTACAGTGTTGAAGAAAATTGGTAAAAGCAAGAGTGAGCATCCTTGACTTAATCCTGATATTAGGAAGAAGGCATTCAGTCTTTCCACTGTATGTGTGATATAGCTGTGAGCTTTCTTGCAGAGACATTTTATCAGGTTCAGGAATTTCCCTTCTAACTTATTGAGTCTTTTTTTCATGAAAGAATATTAGATTCTGTCCCATACTTTTTCTGTGTCTATTGAGATAATCCTGTGGGTTTTGATTTTTATTCTATTAATATGGTGTATTATGGTGATTGACTTTCATACGTTGAGCCAACCTTGCATTCCTGGGATAAATCCCACTTAGTCATGGCATGTAATCCTCTTTGTATGTTTCTGATTCAGTTTGCTAGTATTTGCTTGAGGATTTTCATTAAAAATATTAATCTGTAGTTTCTGTTTCTTGTGATGTGTTTGGCCTTACAGAATAACTGGAGAAGTGTTCCTTCTCTCCTGTATTTTAGAAGGGTTTGTGAAGAATTTGTGTTAATTCTTTAATGTTTAATAGAATTCATCACTGACGACATCTCGTTCTGGACTTCTCTTTGTGGGAAACTTTTGGATTACTAATTACATTATTTTACTTGCTATTGGTCTGTTAAGATTTTCTATTCCTTCTTGAAAAAGTTTTATTAGTTTCTTGCCTTTCTAGGATTCTGTCTATATCATTTAGGTTATCCATTTATTGACATACAAGTATTCAAAGTAGTCCCTTATCTTTTTATTTTTGTAAGGTCAGTAGTGATGTTTCCTTTTTTTTTTTTTTTAGCAATTTGAGTCATCTTTTTTTCTTAGTCAATATAGCTAATTGTCAATTTTGTTGATCTTTTCAAAAAACCAACATTTAGTTTTGTTGATTTTCTCTATTGTTTTCTCTTAATTTATTTTTTCTGCTCTAATTTTATTACTTCCTTTATTCCTTTTGCTTTGGTTTTTAATTTGCTCTTTTTTCCCCCTAGTTTCTTAAAGTAGAAGGTTAGTCTATTCATTTGAGAGAGCTTTCTTTTTTTTTTTTAAAGTATGTGTTTACAGTTATAAATTTCCCTCTAAACACTGTTTTCATTGCATATCATGAATATACATTTGCACTCATCTTGAAGTATTTTGTAATTACCCTTATGATTTCTTCTTTGATCCATTGATTATTTAGAAATGTGTTGTTTAATTTTCACATATTTGTGAATTACTTAAATTTCCTTCTGCTATGGATTTTTAACTTCATTCCACTGTGTTTGCAGAATATACTTGCAATGATTTCAATATTTTTAGGTGTATTCAAACTTGTTTTATGACCTAATATATGATCTATTTTGGAGAAATTTACATATGCACTTGAGAAGCAGAATATGTATTCTGCTGTCGTTGGGTGGGGTGTTTCATAGATGTTTGCTTTGTTTGATAGCTGTGTTTTATAGCTGGCTTGTAGTTTGGGCAAGTCTTCTACTTGTTTGCTGATTTTCTGTCAAGTTGTTCTAGACAGAAAGTGGGATATTACAGTCTCCAACTATTATTGTTGAATTGTCTATTTCTCCCTTCAAGTCTGTCAGTTTTTGCTTCATGTATTTTGGTGCTCTATCGTTAGATGCATATATATTTATAATTATATCTTCTTGATGGCTTGACCCTTTTACATTATAGAATGTAATTTAAAAAATGTTTATTTATTTTTGAGAGAGTGAAAGTGAGGGAGGGGCAGAGAGTGGGACACAGAGCATCTGAAGCAGGCTCTGTGCTGAGAGCAGCAAACCTGATGTGGGGCTCAAACTCACAAGCTGTGAGATCATGACCTGAGCCAAAGTCGGAGGCTCAAACAACTCAGCCACCCAGAATTTTTGTCTCTAGTAACAGTTTTTGTCTTACAGTCTATTTTGTATGATGTTGTGTAGCCACTCTAGCTTTCTTTTAGTCATTGTTTACATGGTATATCTTTTTTTTCAACATTTCACTTTGAACCTACTCATGTCTTCCTATCTAAAGTGTGTCTCTTTTAGACAGCATGTAGTTGAGGGGTGCCTGGGAGGCTCATGGGGCACCTGAGTGGCTTAGCATCTGACTCTTGATTTTGGCTCAGGTCATAATCTCATGGTTTGTGGGTTTGAGCCCCACATCAGGCTCTGGGCTCACAGTGCGGAGCTTGTTTGGGATTCTCTCTCTCTCCCTCTCTTTTTGCCCCTCCATGTGTTCTCTCTCTCTCTCTCAAAATAAATAAAATACACTTAAAAAAATTATACGGCATGTAGTTGAATCATGCTATTTTTAATCGATTCTTCCAATATCTGCTTTTTAATTAGTTTGATCATTCACATTTAATGTAATTATTGATAAAGGGGATTTATGTTTCTCATTTTCTTATTTGTTCTCTGTATGTTGTGTCTTTTTTGTTTCTATATTCCTCCATTACTGTCTTCTTTTGTGTTAAATAGATATTTTCTATTGTACCATTTTAACCACCTTTCTTGTTACATATTTTTTAAGGTGATTGCCCTAGAGATTGCAATTAACATAATAATTTATAATAATCTAGTTCTGATTAATGCCAACTTAACTTAAATGACAAAACTTTGCTCCAAATAGCTCCATTGCAAGAGCCTAAATGTCCACCAACTGACGAATGGATAAAGAAGATGTGGTTTATATATACAATGGAATACTACTTGGCAATGAGAAAGATTGAAATCTGGCCATTTGCAGCAACGTGGATGGAACTGGAAGGTATTATGCTAAGTGATATAAATCAGGCAGAGAAAGACAGATACCATGTTTTTACTCATATGTGGATGCTGAGAAACTTAACAGAAGACCATGGGGGAGAGGAAAGGGAAAAAAAAGTTACAGAGAGGGAGGGAGGCAAACCATAAGAGACTCTTAAAAACTGAGAATAAACTGAGGGTTGATGGGGGGTGGGGGAGAGGGGAAAGTGGGTGATGGGCATTGAGGAGGGCACCTGTTGGGATGAGCACTGGGTGTTGTATGGAAACCAACTTGACAATAATATATATATATATATATATATATATATATATATATACACACACACACACACACACACACACATACACACATATACACACACACACATATATACATAGATACACACACACATATATGTATACACACACACACACACACACACACACACACACACACAAGTAGCTCCATTGCTCCTCTCCTTGATACTGGTTTTGTCACAAATTACATCTTCATACACGTTGTGCACATCAACACCTATTTATAATGATTGATTTAGGAAGCCGTTTTTGAAATCAGACGGAGGGAAAAGTAGTGAGAAACACAAAGTACATTGTTTCTGTCTTTTATATGTACCTATATAGTTACTTTTACTAGTTTGCTTTATTTCTTCAGGTTGAATTGAGTTACTATCTGGTGTCCTTCCATTTCAGCCTAAAGAATTCCCTTTAGCATTTCTTGTAAAGGAGACCGGCTAGCAGAAAAGGCTCTCAGTTTTTATTCATAGCAATAGACCCTTTTGATGGTTGCTTATTTAGAAACTTTTACTTGGTCTGTCTGTTGTTTATATTTTTGTCTTATTTTCTCCTTCATTTTTATAGGATAGTTTTATTGAATATGAAATTCTGGATTGACAGCTTTGTTTCCTTCAACGGTGCACGTGTCATCCCACGGCCGTTTGGATTCCACGGTTTCTGATGAGAAATCAGCTGCTAATTGTTTTGATGACCACTTCCACATGACGAGTGTGTGCTGTTCTTGCTGCTTTCAAGATCTTCCCTTTGTCTTTGAACGATTTCTTTATTAGGCATAAATCTCTTGAGTTTATTCTACCTGGAATTCATTGAGCTTCTTGGATGTATATATTAATACTTTTCATCAAATTTGGGAAGTTTCCTGCCATTATTTATTCAAATATTCTTTCTACCCCTTTCTCTTAATTTTCTTCTGGGACTACCATTCTGTGTATGTTTCTGTGCTTCATGATGTTTTTTGAGCTTCTGAGGCTATGGTCACTTTTTAAAATTCGTCTTTCTTTCTGTTCTTCAGACTGGATAATCTCAATTGACCTGTATTCAAGTTCGCCGATTCTTTCTACTGCCTGCCCAATTCCGGTGTGGAGCCCACCTTGTGAATTTTTGGTTTAAATTATTATACTTTCCAACCCCACGATTTTTTTCTTTCTTTTTTTTTTTTTTTACAATTTCTATCTCTTCAATAATATTATATATTTGGTGAGACACTGTTCTTATGCTTTTCTTTAATTTTTTTTTGACACGGCTTCCTTGAGTTTTTTTAAAATATATTTAAAATGCCTGACTTAAAGTCTTTGTCTAATAAGTCCAACATCTGAGTCTTTTCACAGACCATTTCTATTGATTGCTTTTTTGTTGTTGCTGTATACTGGTTATATTTTTTTGTTTTTTTGCATGTATTTTAGTTTTTACTTGAAAACTGGACATTTTACATACTCTAATGTTCTCTAGAAATCAGATGTTTCCCTCTCTTCAGGACTTGTTGATATTGCTGCTTGATGTAGTTGTTGTTATCTATTTAGTGACATCTGAATTGTTCCATAAAGTCTATGTTATTTGTCATGTGTGGCTATTGAAATCTCTGCTCAGTCATCTCAGTGGTCAGGTAACAATCGGAGAGAGATTTTCTTAAATGTCTAGAACAACAAGCCTCTCCATCTTTGCTGAGGGATTCTGTGTGTATCTGGGGGAACACCTTCAACACTGAGCCAGGCAGTTGACAACTCTGCCTTAGGCTTCACTTTCCTGCTTGTGCAGACCCTCAAAGTCAGCCAGAGATGAGTGGTTAGGGCCTTCTCAGGTTATTCCTAAGCATGTGCCCAGTCCTATACTTGTACATGGACTTCTAGATTCCCAGGAATACGTTGGAGCTTTACAAGCCCTAATGACATTTCATTGCCCTTTTAAGCATCCGTGAAGGAGGATTGGCTCAGATTCCACTGCCTATCTCTTTGCTCCTACTTTTCTTCTTCTTCTTACTTTCATGGCTTAGCATTATCTCCTCAGCCTCAATTTGTCACAGTGGGACTGGCTCTGCTCTCTCTGGGATTTTAATTCCAGATCACCTCTTTCTTCTTCTGGACCTCATGCCCAGCAGAAATCCTCCAGATTTGGTGTTTGTCAATAGTTTGGTTATTTAGAAAACATGTAGCTCCATTGTTAGCCCCCTTGAGGTTGAATATGCACAACTAGACCAATTTGTATTGGGAAGTATTAATCTTGTCTGGCAATGCTGGGCATATATAGGATCCTTTTCTCTCTCCATTTCCTGATTCTCCTATGCTCCTAAGCTATTTATCTCATTAAAAACTATTTCAAAAAACTTTCACACTGCTTCTAGTATTCTTTTGCCTGCTTCGATCTATAAACTTTGTTATTTTGTGTGTGTGTGCTGTGCCTTCAAAAATGCAAAGCATCACCTTCAGTCTTCCTTTACTTTCACGAATCATTTTCTAGAAGTTGAAGTCTCAAAATTCACATCAGTGAAAGTGGACAGAAGGACACCAGTTGACTTAAAAAGTGGCATCCATTTAATGAAGGGATGGCTGCTGAGTGTTTTGATTGGTGTAGTTTTTTAGTTTCTCAGCCATGGGGCAGACAGATGGAGAGGAATATATTATTTCCCTATTTACCTTTTTGATGGCAGGTGTCATTGGTTTTCAGCTGCATAGCACTGCCAGTCCTCAGTTTTGTTTTTCATTGTAGCATCATTGGTGGGGGGGGGGGGGGGGGGAGGCACAGTTCTGAGAATATTATTCCCACATGCTGGAAATAATAATCACTATCTTTCCTAACATTTGGGAAGTATTATAAAGTTTAGTCATTTTTTTTTTTGGTCTCTTTATGGGTAATCTTAGAGAAATCTTGGGAGAAGCCAGAGCAGAACCGAAGCCATTTTAAATGAAAGTCAAGCAGACAGATCCAGATTTCTAAGGGCAAAATCTTGTTTTCTTGGTTGTGGTCCGGGGGGTTTGTTATGTTCTCAAGTTTTAAAGATTCTTATTATCTATGCACACTCAGCCTTCAACTCTCCTTATGTATAGGACTCCCAAGGATGCTCGACGTGGGAAAAGCTTTAGCAGTTAACTTTTTGAGAAAAATTTTGAAAAAGTAAACTTGGGAGTCTAAGAACAAAGTCTGAAATTTTCTTGTGAATTTTTACATCATGGGCGTCACCAGCTGGTGATGTTTAAACTCTTTCACAACTCGTAGGCACGAATGTCAGAATGAGTGAGCGGAATGGACTCTGGGCAGAATGCCTGGACAGGGACCTGGGGCCCCAATGCGCCAGGCATTTATTCTTTCGTTGCTGGACATTTTCCTATGAATAAAATAGGATTATGATATGTGCCCTTTTTTCTTTACTTCGCAGAGAGAACTCCGAAATGACACTCAGGAAAAACAATTCATTTTACCGACCTTCAGAGAAAAGCCCGCTGAAGAAATTCCGGGCGTTGTGCTTGGCACGCGTCTGGCACCTGCCGGAGCCAGTGCAGTCAAAACCAGCCGCGACGATAATCACGGTGATGTCGCTGCACTTGCTAATATACTTTTCAGCTGGAGTTAATAAGCAAAGCGGTAGTCCGAATATTACCATTCATCTTCTTCTGGAAAATATTGTCAACGCCTCTCGATGAACTGAGGGGTGACCCAGGCAAACACTCCTTTCACGTGTTGCCTGGTTTATGCCCAGCCCTCTCTCCCTGCCTAGTTTTCACCCCCACCACCGTGCCGGGCAGACGACACCATTAATATGCAACTTTGGGAAACCGTCTCCAGGCCCAGGCGAACACATCGCCCAAAGAAACTCCTCGAATGGTGGTGCGCTGGCCTTGGGGAATCCGTCGGCTTCTGTGTGCTCCTTCTCAGCCTTCCCCGTTTGCCTACATTCTAACCGCCCGTACAGGCAATCATAGCACTTCATTGTCCAGTCCCATCATTACAATATTGTTATCATCTGAGCTGGAGTCTGACACTTTCTCTAAGACCTTTCCAATAACCCCTTTACTAGGCTTCAGTACCAAACCATTCAGGGCAAATCTCTGCTTTGTGCTTGTCAGCCTTAATAGACTGGATGTCACTTGAGCCTGTAAAAAGTGCCTGCTCCTCAGCTGTCAGTCAGTCCTGGCGGTGTCAGCGGAGAGCGTGGCTGGAGCTGGCTGGATTAGAGGGTAGTTACGTTAGCTGTCAGATTACTGACAGGCTGACACCCACACTTCCAACTTCCTCTTACTGTATTTGGTGTCTGTTGAGCTCTCTGGACCTTTCTTAAGGTGGATCCCTCTTTTGGAAACAGGTCATAATTTGGCCAGCATCTTCTGAAGTTGGGCTCTTTTCTCCCCCCCCCCCCCCCCCCCCCCCCCCCGTGAGGATCTGTAGAAAGCTTCTCATTTTAAGCATCTTTCACATGGCGGTGAATATTTTTAACCCCGTTGCGACAAAACGTCACCGCCTTATACTTTCCAAGTTATGGAAACTCTGTGGGCGTGCATACGTGGGCGTTTCAATTTTATCATGTTAATTAGTCAAAGAAATAGAACTCCCGACTGAAATGTGCCTTCTTATCTCCTCCTCATCTACAATCTTTTCATCCTCCTCTTCGATCGCACCTTTGTTTGACCCTTTGTGCTAGGCAGGAAGCTCCGTGAGAGAGAGAGAGAGAGAGAGAGAGAGAGAGTGTGTGTGTGTGTGTGTGCGTGTGTGCATGCACGTGCACGCATGTGTTAGAAGGTGTGGGTGTATATGGAACTGTTGACTTATCTACGAATGTGGATATATATTCATACTTAATGAAAGGCAGTCAGCTAACGGCTGAGGCAGGAAGAACAAATTGGCAACTCTCCAAACCATGCCTTCGTTAATATTCACCTTGAATGCAGCCAATTAGCGAATGAAGTGTCTCTCCCTCCTTCCTCTTCTTCTTTTAATTTCTCATTCGCTCCTTTCTTTTTTTCTCTCTCTCTCTTCCCCTCCTTTATTCCTTCCCACACTTGTTAAGTGTTTACTATCTTGCAGTCTCCACACTGCGCGCGGGGCAAACAACAGCAAATGTGCCTACACCCTTGTCACAAGTTCACAGCTGCC
Source organism: Panthera pardus (assembly GCF_024362965.1). Lineage (NCBI taxonomy): Eukaryota > Metazoa > Chordata > Mammalia > Carnivora > Felidae > Panthera > Panthera pardus. The sequence goes on along the minus strand of NW_026526655.1, from coordinate 57,671,872 downwards.
TGTTCACATTCCGCAGGTATGTTTGAATTTCACAGGCTTTTATTTCTGACCAGGGAGGCGAGATTAATTAACACTTTCATTTACTTAGGCAATAATCAAGGCTGATTTGCTTTTATTAAACCAGGCTTTAGGACCAGAAATGCAACTTTTGCACAATCTTGACTTTGCTTACTGTTTCACCCTGCTACAGAATTAAACCTGAGTCTGCATTCTGAGAGCAGCTTCTAGAACACACAGGCCCATGCACATGGGACGCTGTGTGATTCTAGGGGCGAGAAAGCACTAGGCTTCAGAAAACCTACCTGTACTGGGAGAGTTACTTCCGCTTGTTAAACCTCAGTTATCTTTTTTTAAAATGGGGATGATGATGCTTATCTGCCAACCTCATAAGCTTGGCCTATAGTCCATACATAACTGACCATCTATATGAAAGCCCTTTCTAAACTGCAAGGTACCACAAGAGCAAATTGTGATCATAGTATTACTCGATCTGGTTATGTACAGAATTGATATCGGCCTTAGCTTACTTAGACCCTTTTACTTATTCTTATCTCCTTGGCCACACATATTTTGCTTTTATTTTTCTACCACATAACCACAGGGCTGAAAAAAATACTCCCCTGTAAAAATAATCGATTACGTATTATTAAACTTATGAACTCACACTCAAATCAGGAGCCTTTAGTGGTCCTCCCCGGTCCTTACCGTGCTTTTAACAGTGTTGTGGCTTTTTAAGACCATTGTTGTTTTCAATGAGCCCAGCAAAATGGTTCAAATTAAAATGAGTCAGTATCTACCTCAATTGCTAGGAAGTTGCATACTGCTTACAAGTCCAGAAACTTGACAGGATAAAGTTCAAACCAGAGACCAAAAAATGTAGTAAACATATTAGAAAGGCAGGGGGTAGAAGAGTGGTACAAGAACGTTATGGTTTCAGTGCCAAGGCCAAAGACATATTTTTTCCAGCACTTCCTCCCCATTCCCCAAAAAATTTTTTTAAATAAAAAGACCCTTATATTTCACCCAATTAAATGTTGGAAAACAGCCTTTCAATATTATTTACAAGCATCCAGAAGTTTTAAACTCAACAACTCTCCCACCTTCTCGCTTTTGCTCTAACACGCATTCTTTATGCTGTGTGCAGTTGGGGTCTGTCTACCCTGGGCCACAATAACCACGGCTCCCATTATTCAACTCATGGGGTGAAAAACATCACATCTAACAAATAATAAGTGGGTTGTGAAAATGTTTCGTTTGCAAACCGAGGGTTCTGGCCACATTCTCGTTGAACTTCCCGGGCAAGGATTCCGTTCCACGTCAGCACATTTCAATGCTTTTCCAACCCAGTTCCTTCCTGAGCAACGCTCAAGAATGAAGGCCTGCAATTTCCAAGGTGGCTGTCACCGGTAAGGGGCTCACCGGTGCCCCCAAAGCTGAGGAAGGTAGCTGACTGATGGAGAGAAAGAACTGCCAGCCTAGCATGGCACCATACTTAGCGGAGGGAGTTGACCGGCCAGCTTTTAGTAAGACCCTCCACCTTATTTTCCACCCGAAAGTACAAAGCGTGTTCTCCATACCTCCTCTTCATCTCTGCTGCAGGCTAAATTCCAAAGTGCAAAACTCCTAAGACCGTACTTGTGGACCATGCAGCCAGTGTAGGCCTAGGTATGTGACCTTGAACCTCGCTTTCCTTATCTGTAAGAGAGAGAGAGTTATATTTATAAGACTTACACTGGATTAAATGGGATAATTCATGTAAATTTGGCGTGGTGACTGGCACACAGTAGGTGCCTAACGAATGGTGGTTATTATTACCATTAGTATTACAACTTCTCTTTGTGTTCTCGTTTTGTTTCTTAATTTTTTTTTAAATGTTTTTATTCATTTTTGAGAGACTGAGACAGAGCCCGAGTGGGGGAAGGGCAGAGAGAGAGGGAGACACAGAATCCGAAGAGGCTCCAGGCTCCCAGCTGTCAGCACGGAGCCCGACGCGGGGCTCGAACTCACGAACCGCGAGATCATGACCTGAGCCGAAGTCGGACACTTAACCGACCGAGCCACCCAGGCGCCCCCGTTCTCGTTTTGACATAGGCCGAGCTCCCTGAGCCTCTGTGGAAAGTTGAAGAAGCCTTCAAGATGTTAGTCTTAGGCCTACCTGACCTTGTGCAATGATACGTTTCTAGTCATTCATTCATTTGTCCTCGCGTTTATTTCGTTCATTCATTTAACAAATATTGAAAGGTCTGCGGTGTGCCAGGCACCCGGCCAGATGAAGAGTCACAGAGATAAACATTCCTTGCCCTCCGGGGATTCCCGGTCAAGAGGAGTAGGCCGAGATATTACCATTCCGAGGAATGTAACCACAGCTGTAACAGAAGTATGGAAATGTGGTGCTAGGAGCATTTAGGAAGAGGCATTTTCTTCTCCTAGAAATATTAGACAAGGCTTCCAAGGAAAGACACCTTTGAGGTGAGTCTGCGATTACTCTGCTGAGTAGAACAGGGAAGTGCATTTTAGGAAATATGCCAAGACGGGACCAGACTGGGACCAGGTGTGTGTCTGGAGCGGGAGGGAGGGGCGTGGAGCCGTGGGAGAACTGCAGCCACCGTGCTGCGGGGGGGACAGCAACACGCAGGTCCGCTGACGGAGCCTCGTACCCAGGGCTTTCCTCAACGTTTAGGGATCTGTTGACAATTTTGAATACGGGAATGGCAGGGTCGGATTGCATTCCAGAAATACCATGCTGGATGCAGGGTGAAGGGCATATCCGTGCCAAGAGTACAGCCCAGCAGGGAGATAACAAAGGCCAGAGACAGGGAAAATGGAGAGGAAGGAATGAATCCGGAGGCATGGAGGAAGAGGGGGAGGACACCGCCTGGCTTTTGGAGAGCCGGGGCCTCAGGAGTAAAAGGAAGCAGGGGCTCACGGTGGTTTCGGATTTCACTCAGGTGATCCCAGAGAGAGTGAAGTCTTCATCAGGCCGGCAGGTATGATGGAGGACCTGGTTTAGAGGGAGAACCAAAGGATGAGGACAGGCGGGGCCCCAGGAGGGAGGAGTTTGTAGTGTGGGGCAGGTGAAGTATGAGGCTTCCATGGGATATTTAGAGAATACGTTCAATAACGACGTGATGTGTTAAGTGAGAGCCCGGGAGGAAAATGAGGGCATTTCTAGAGTGGGCTTGGTGGTTGAGGCCACAGCTGTGGAGAAGGTTGGAAGGAGACGGTAGCTGAAGAGGGCACTAGACAAGGACTGGGATGGAACCCCTGACGCTCCAGTGTTAGGGATGAAGCAAGGAAGGGGGCCCTGGGCAGAGCCCAAGAAGAGCTGGGAAAGCAGAGTGCTGGAGAAGCCACATGGATGGTGGTGAAGATGATGGGAGAAGGGTGGCCATTTGTATCTCGGAGAGAAGTTTGGGAGGCTGAAGGTCTTCAGGGTGGAAGATGACCAGCAGCCCTGGTGAGAGGAAGTGCCAGGACTTCTAAGGGGTAACAGGAGGCTGGGGAGAGGGGTCAGAAACCAGGGGAGGGTATTACAAGCTTGTGGGGGTGGAGTGGGCAGGACAGGCTGAGCATGAGAGGCAGAGGACTGGCCCCGAAGGGCCATCAGTTTCCTGCTTTATGGTTAAAGTCGCACCTCTCTGCATCGTGCCTTATTTTTCTTACCACAAACTTGATTGCAGCCTGGACATCTTTAGGCCTGTTTCTTTACCCCTTTAAGTATGTTTCTTTTCCAACATACATAATAAATTGAGAGAATTAGCATTTGTCATCCCTGAGAATCCCAGGTGGCTCCAAAAGAGTCCCGAGTAGCTTCGGTTACATATCTTTTCGTTCGGAAACTGCTCCTTTCAAACTGATTGCATCACTGCCTCCCGGAAAACCCGACAGGTATGCTACTCCCCTTGCCTAACCCCGCTTTCTTCCTCGCAGCAGGCAGGAGTGACAAGCTGCCTGGAACCGGCAGCTGAGACACCCAGAGACCCGGTGTCTTTGAACAGCATCTAACGCTTCCTTCCCCAAACTGCACGAGCGCCTGCCTGGGCTGAGCAGCAAGGAGAGACATCTGTGATATCTGATGACAATCATCTCTGATTAGACTGTCACTACCCAGCACAGGCGAGCCGGGGCCACAGCTAATTAGCTATGTGAGGCCAGCTCTCTGTTTACTGGAACCGTACTAACAAGTTGCAGCTTTTCCAACGCAGAGGAGTCACTGCACATATGCCAGCCGGGAACCCTTCACTCCAGCAGTTTAGGGACAGGGCTGCTACTTCTTTGGTACACAAAAACCATGAAACGTTAATGTCTTTGTGCCGCGAGCCGCTCTTAGTCCATGTTTCCACCTTCTGCAAGCTGTCACTTCAAGAGAAAGTAGTAGAATGAACTGCTTGATAGAATCCGACATTATCCTAAGTGGGCTTGTACTTTTAAGTGGACATCTCTTACTTCCCGGTTTTCCGTGGTTCCTGGCCTGTGTCAGGGAATCGGTTAGGTCTGAGAAACGTAGCTATGACTGGCCCTTCTCATTTGAGCTAAAAGGTGAAAGAACCAGATGAAGAACTAGATACTTCGTGGAAATTAAAGACACAAGCTCTTTCTTATCCCCTTGGGGATTGGTAGAGTTCGATTGTTCATGAACATAATGCATGTAAGGATGTATTTCCAGTTGTTGCTATGGAACGAGTACAGCTGGAATTACTCTCAAAATGTTTTTCTGAGCTTTTTTAAACCTAAGTGAAAGTGTCCGTGTAAATTCTCATTTGCCCATTACAAGGGCTTCTCTGATAACTTCAAGAGATTATATGCTATTCTGTAGCTTACGTTTCCTTTAGAAACAAGTGCGTCTAATTCATAACAAACGTAGGGGGCAGAAAACTAGAGTATTTTGCAAAGTTAATGAAAATTAGCAATACCACTCTTTGGATTACTGTCAGAAGCCCAAACCCTTGCAAATAGACTCATTTTTTCACATGACATATCTACAACCTACTCTTAACAGTCGCTAATTTCAGGTCAGAATAAGATCAGTGTTTTGCTGAATTCCTACTCTCTTTGCCTTAGAACCAGTTTGTTCAGAGACTTTCTGAAAACAGAATTTCAGCATAATTCTGAAAGCCTGTATGTAGTTATATAAGTGGATGACTGTGGGCTCTTAACATTTGAAATTGATGAATAGTTTTACTCATTTTCTGATGAAAACTATAGATTATGCTCTTGAAAATACGTATACCACAGTACAAAATGCAATCTGCTAGGAATATAAATATTTTCAATAAAGTCTATTATGGATGCGGCATTTACTTTTGGCGCTGTTTAAAATTTATGTATTTACATTTATCATCAAAAGCACATTTCGGGATAGGTTTAGACAAATCTCTGTATTTAAAATTCAAAAAAAATGTCTTAGGCATGTTCATTCATTTTGTTTATGTCCATAATTTAAAACAAGCAAACTTTTTCTCTTAATGAAAGTGTGTGTGTGTGTGTGTGTGTGTGTGTGTGCGTGTGCGTGTGTGTGTGTGTTTTAACTTTAAACAAAATTCCCTCTCCAGGTGGAAAGTTGATTACCAATCTTTGGTCTGGAGGTAAATTTTACAGCTGTTTTAAACCCATGAAAATGGGTCTTATATTAGAAGTGCTGACACAACCTATCCACAATGTATGGACATGAACTATACCGCTGTAATAAGCAGTTATTATGTATGTGTAAAAATAATGAGAGGCCGTGTCTGAAGAGAGTTAATGTAAAATGCTAAGCAATTATAGTTGGTTACACAGTATAGGTTAATATTCCTTCATCTAGCTGCACTTTTTTCTTCTTTTGTCCTCCAGAACTCCTAATGAAAATTTGAGACCTGACTGTAATGATAAGCAGCCATTCACACGTCCTCTGTGTCAAGGCTGTTGCATTAATGCTTCCCTTCATATAACATTTTGCATAGCCTAAAGCATCTATTAAAATCCTTTGTAAAATTCATGAAACAAAAGTGGTGGGTTGAGTCTAGGGGGAGAGAAAGTAAGCTGCTTATTAGCAAAAAGTCAAAAACACAGGGCCAATTACAGATCCGAACAAGCAGGGCTAAGGACCAGCATGGGGAGTAATTCTTTCTCCAGCCCAATGGGCTCAAGCGAGGGGCAGGTTGGGTGAAAATACAGCAACAGTCGGAGCAGTAATTAAACGGAGATGTTTGCAGTTAGAAACAGCTCTATAACAACGCAAGGAAATGCTCAACTAACACCATTGTCTGGCCTCACAAAGATGCTAAATTGGAAGGATTTAGGGTTGCTCCCTGAAGAAGAGACTGGAGGTAGTGAAGAGGGGCAGGGGCTCAGGAGATATGTAAAGAATCTGTTTGGTATTTCAAATGTTATAAATTAGATTTTTAAAAGAGAGAAAGAGAGAGGGAGAGAGAGAGAGAGCCCGCGCCTTCCTACCGACCCAGCAACATAAAACCGAATAAACCACAATAAGATTGCCCTTTTTCTGTTATAAACTTGGCATTAAGCCTGTCATGTTCAATGACAGCCTACTAGGCCTCATGCTTTACCCTTTGGAATTTGAAAGATTGGCAGGTGTCATGATTTCCTTAACATAAAAGACCTTGCAGATAATGTTCACCATGCACATTTATACGTCCATAACTCCACTTTCTGCGTTTCAGTATCACTGGACGAGCTTTCCAGACAGGCTGGTGGTGCGGGGGGCTCCCCAGAAGTATATCTGGCCCGAGGACAGTGTTTACTGCCAGAGGAGCTTGCGGTCGAGGCCGTACTTTTATGATTTGCCTTAGCAGTCTAAACATGCGCCATTTACAATAATGAGCTGCTTTGTAGAAAGCGGCTCTCTGAGAGCATTGTTACTTTTCTTTGCAATGTTGAATGCAACAAGAATGGCTCTCCTCTGACTTAATGCTAGAAACAGGGTCCCATTTAAACAATAATCCCCTCTCTTTCTCTTTGCAACCGCCCATCCCAGCCAGATTCTTCCAGTAACTCCAAGAGAAAAAAAAAAATCAACATTGAGGGAAACACAAATCCCTTACTGAAGGCTGAGAGTTCTATTTCAACTGGCATCACCTAATGGCACCTGTTTGTTACCATCCAATATCACTTTAAAATAAACGAGTAAGTCTTTTCAGAGGAATCAGTGGCCAGAATGAGAATCTGACTCTTTTTTCCAATCCAAAGAGAGAGAATGAATATAAGTACTAACCGTTTAACAAAATAAGTTTCAAGTGAGAAATTCAGTAAATCTGTCCCCACACATCTTAAGCTTTTTAGTATAGACAAAATTAAACACATGAAAAGAGACAGTAATACAATAACCTCCATGTACTCATCACCCAGCTTCAACCAATATCATCTCATGCTTATGACCAATCTGGTTTCATCTGTATTTCCACTCACTCCCCACCTTGTACTGTTTTGACGTAAACCCTAAGTATTATTTCATTTATCAGACCTGTAAACATTCCAGCAGGAATCTCTAAAAGATAAGAATTCTTTGGTATTTTTTAATAGGTCAAGGAAATAGTTGAACCTCACAGCCTTTAAAACTTGTGTGGATATGTTTTCCCTTGAGCTGCATTTCTCTAAATAATACCATTCTACCACATGTTGAAAATATAAAGAACAATTCAAGAGCATTGCTAATCTCTGGTTTGTTTCAGAGGAGAGTTTTTCTCATTTATTTCGGGGGTACAGGTAGCCAACTTTGCTTCTGTGAGCTATTGTATTATTACTTGTAAATGATCACTTTTGGCATTCAAATATAATTATTTGCTTCAAGGTATCTATCTTCGTGGAAATCGGTTCCACAAAAAGTTTGATTCAAAAGGATATGCTGACCTCTTGCTATATGCCAAGCTCTGTTAGATACAGGAAGAAAAGAAATGGCCAGGCTAGGAATGAAAGATACATGAAATAGACCCATTCCTCTCACAATGACCTCCAAACTTGTTGGACATCTTACAGGGATCATGTTACTTAATTGCTTTTTACAGTGCTAAATGATGCTAAATAAAGAAGAGTTGTTGTTTTTTTTTAAGAATGGCAAAAACTTGCCATTTCCAGCCCTTATACCACTGTTGTTTCCTTAATTGTCCCAAAAGATAAATCTGCTACTCAGATGTGAACCTTGATGTACTCCCTACTCATTAGTAGAGAAGGCTACCCAAGCCTTGCAAAGACAAATACATTTACGCATAAATTGTAAACATACAAAAGTGAATTACTGTATTTGTAAAAACTTTTATGCAGATTTTTTTCATTAAAGAAAACGTTTCTCTCCTTTGGTTTCTTACGTTTATATTCTCAGTAATTAGCCGGAAAATACCACAACTTTTAAATGGCAACATTTTACCTCTGATATCCTTAGAAAATCAAAGTGGGGGTGGGTTGACTTGGTTATTTGACATAGCAAAATGATGTAAGTTTCAAAGGAGTGGAAGATACTGATTCTTTTCAAAAGTTTTGTTGTAATATATAAACGACCACCTGTAACAGAAATTTGAGTTATTCATCATATTAAAATGAATACCCATGAATTTACCACCCAATTCAAAAACTACACTACGGCCAAAAACTTTGATAACTCCTGTGTGGCCCTACCTCACCTCCTGAGATGACCTCTATCCTGAACTTTGATTTTATACCATTTCATAGATTTTTAAAAGCATAATTTTGCTACATATGTACATATCACTACAATTGTTTAGCTTTGCTTATCTGGGGGCTTTTGATCACATCATGTGTAGTCTTTTGAAACTTTCTTTTCTACCAAACATTTTTTGCTCAAAGATTCATTCATAATGTGGGTGCCTGTATGCCACCCATATTCCCTGCCTGCCTAATACTCCATTGTGCAAATATAACACAATTATTTATCCATTCCCATCAGTGGGCTCGGAGTGGTTTCAAGTGTCTCTGTTTGCTCTTTTTTCTAAAAGATGCTGTTGCTAGGAACATTCTTGTCTTTGCCTCCCGGTGCACAAAGGCAAGAATTTCTCCAGCACTGATTTTTTTTTTTTTTCCCTCCTAAAAATCCCAAGAATGGCAGTGGGGGAATATACTGCTTCTCTTCCTGCTATTAAAGCTGTTTTACATCCCACTAATTAAATACGTTTCAAGTAAAAAAAAGTATATAGTTTTTAAATTACAGTTTTTATGTAGGTAGGACAGTGGGATTATGACCAACAGCAGGCAGCTTCTGCGTGGATTGAATCATGAAGCCCTAGAACTGGGAGAGTGAACCAAGATAGACGTGTCAGAGGTTTCTGAACAGAAGAACCCCAAAACCTGCTCGAGGCAACCATGCTGACAGCAACCTTTTGCTAGAAGTGGTTGGGCTAATAGGAAAAGAGCACGAAAGGAAATGAAGTCATTTCAAGCCAAATGAATATGGGAACTTAATTTAGGCTACTTTTTTTTTTTTTTTCCAAGAGAGCATCACAAACAAAACAAGGGGGTGGGGGGGGGGGACCCCACATGGCTTCTATCTCTGGAAACTTAAATGAAAATGCATGTTGGGCAAGATATCTCAGAATTTTCTAAACTATTATCTCCCTATAGTTTCACTAACATGTTAACCTACTTAGAGCAATTAGTGCTTCATTAGTAAGGCTAACTAACTGTTGCCGGGCCCTGTAATGATTTGCCAGGCTTTCCAGATACAAGTGCATAATCAATGTTTTCCAATTACTTCTATAGTGCAACCACTATTTCAAATAAACTAGATAATAATACAAACCCATTACTGGAGCTGGAGTAGCAGAGGCATTTAATTGCAAGGCAGTTCTTCTCAGCTTTTAAAATTTTTCACACTAATGAAGTGTCATACAAAAAAGTTGTATTGATTTTTCCACCACATGGCTTCAACCACAAATATGTAATTATCCCTTTTATATCTAGCTGGGGGATTAAAATAATCTATAGTATATAGCCTTTACTTATCCCTGATGGGTTTAGTAGTACTTTTACCCTTTTCAAAATATGCAGCCCTTTGATGAATGAACTTTAGGCAAAATGTTGCTTTATCTGTTTCAAATCTTTGCTTTTTAAAGTCAGTTTGTGTGCAGGCATTAAAGTCTGAAATCTCAAGCTTCCAAAACCTCCTAAAGAACACATTCTGATATAATTTAATTTACCGAGAGCATCATAGATATTTTTCTCCATTAGAGAAATCAACATGGGTACATAGCACTGCGCATTAGCAGTACCCCCATTTGCATTTCACTATAGTTACATTTTTATTCATAGCTAACGTTTTATTAACTATGTTATATTTTTACACAAATAAAGTGGTCTTGGCATTAATTGGAGCCAAGTCTTTCCCAGGTCTTCAGGAAAAAAAAAAAAGGTAGGAATAATCCATTGGCATTAAATTTCTTATTTTCTCATCACGGTTTGGTCAATAAAGGAGGAAAAAGTATTCTCTTTACAAAAACAGAAAGTCATTATAAGCATAAAATGAATTTTGCAGAGATCGAGAATTAATGCTGGGAGCATACGGCTTTTTAAAAATTAGCTTGTCTTTCTTGATCTTTTTACACATAAATTGGTCCCTTTCAACATTTTTGCTGAGAATTCTTTTGGTTACATTCTTTTGGTTACATTATTTCAATTATGGTCAGTGTAAAAATAGATTTAAAAGGGTAAAAAAACACAGCTTAAATGTCTACAAGACCTTGTTCTTAACATTCATATGTCAAAAACTGTATCTCCCTATAGTTTCAATAACATGTTAACCTACCTACCACCCTTTTTCCCAGATGCAAGGATTTTCGCGATTTCCTGCCTTTCTGTGTTTTTGTCTTAAGGAAACATTCACAGTCAAATTAATACTCTATATTTCAGAGTCTGAAAATTCTGTCAAGGTGACTGTGGATATTAAAAAAATGTTATAAGTCAACACCGGAAAGTCTTGAAGCAAAAATTTGGTGGTGTAGAGATATAAACTTATTTTTTTGTGTGACATTTTAAACCTAGGTGTTTCATGTTAACTTCAAAATGTTTCCAAGCAGAGCATTATGAACAAAGAACTGTCTGAAAAGAATTGCCTCATAATAAGAAGAGCAAGCAAAAAATAAAAATCCTCCAAGTTACCATGTGTATGTAGATTTCCATATTTAGTACAGTATCTCTAATCTGTTTTTGAAAACACCCTTTTTATCAAAAATACCTTTCCATCTATCAGTTTTCTATATTGAGCTATACTACTAAATTGTGAGAGAAGCAAAATGTAAACAAACGTAATTTTCATTTTTATTCATTTATTTATCTTTAATGTCATTTTTAAATAAATGAAACGAATGGATTTAGAGGCTAGTTATGTACATATTTAGATATAACATCCATGCAAAGTATCCTTCATGGTAGAGATATCTGCAGAGAAAGAATAAAAGGTAAATGAAAAAATTGATAAAGTAGGGCAGCTTAGATACTATGGAGAGCTGCAGTTTATTTTTAAATTAATTCACACACAAAATGTTTTAATATTGATTTCTTAAAAAAAAAAAACATGCCCTTGAGATCTATTTCACACGATTCTTCCTATATGTAGGATTAGTTTCGTTGGCCTTCTGTGGTTTGCTTTTCTTATATTTTAAAACACTGATCTAATCGCCTTTAGGGATCCAGAGAAGCAGTGGTCGTGCCCATGCTAAAACTAAAGCTGGTTGGGAGGTGAAATACTCCTATTGTAATAGACAAAATTAGCTTCAATTCTTATTTTCACATGCTGTATACAATGTATGAGCAGGCTTATGCGGTAGTATAGTACGAGCAAGAAATATGACTGTATTAAAAACAGATTATCATCAAGAATTGTGAGAAAGATAAAAAGTGAAATTTCTGTCAAGAGGGAAGAATGAGATGAGCTCCACACTGTGGATTTCAACTCTCAAGTCCACATATGACTGGTAGTGGTGTATGTTTCCAAGATACTAAACGCCATTACCTTGACCGTCGACATGAAGCGATCAGAGTCATATTTATTGATGAAACTCTCAGCTCCCAACCAGCTGCACTGAGTGTGCATCATACAGCTGTCAACAGAGCCGGGGCCCCACAACGACGTGCACTTGTGACATTTCCCTTTCATCATTTATGAAAACAAAAGATCTCGAAGTTTGTAGGACACCAGAGTAATTTTAAAATAGTTTTCATGAATATTATATCGTGGTCTGTAAAATAAGCACTTTTCTGGCTTACGGTTTTTAGGAGAATCAATTGCACACCAAATTAGAACCATAAACACGGTAGTTATTTCAAGGATTCTACTCCTCACGTGAGGGTTACAAGTACAACCAGCTATTTGGGGAGGTACTTAATTACCATAATTCCAGAGCATAATTCTTTTCATGATGTGTGATGGTCTCACCTACACATGATTGCACAGGTGTCGTATAAGTTTAAGATCCTGAAAAGCCACTTAATTATTTTACTCCTTCAAGGTAATACTTTGCGTCTTTGACATCGTTTGGTAACTAGAAGATGCAGGATGATGCAAAACTAACAATAGTAAGCAAAGAGCAAAAGGACTGGAGGGTCTGGTGCCCACAGTGATATTAGATTTGATTGAACTAGTAAGTCAGTAATGACCTTGAACTGTAATTTAGGGAGAGGGTTCCTCAAGAAGAAGTTATTCCTGGATGAAGACTAGCAAATTATATAAAATTGTGAGATTTTTCACATATAGGTATTTTTTACGAATAGAAGAACCGGGATACCTGACATAATGTGAATACATGCATTTTGGAATCGAATGACCTTTGTACTCAGGTTGGTCAGGTACGATCTTAACCTAGAGAAGAGCTTAGGAGGGAGTCTAGTCAATTGCTTGTTTGATTTTGTTGTTGTCGCTTTGGTTTTGTTTTGTGGTAGGGAGGTGGAGGAGGAGGAGGAGGAAGACGAGAGAAAGCATCGCTGGACAGAGGTGACAAAGAAGTGTGGTTTTCGTATCCTCATTCAAAGCTGCCTGGGATACCCACGGACCTACCTATGAAATATAACGTGGACTGTCACTATACGGCGACAAAATTACGACCGATAGGAACATACTATTCATGTAGATCTAAAACCACTTGATTATTAAAATCGATTGTTATCTCCGTATCTTCTTGCATCATCTTTTCCAAACAGACACACATCTGTGGTTTTCATTTTACCCACAGGGAAGCTCAGGTGGGAACGCGGTGAACGTTTGGGAAACCAGTTATTTAAACGAAAGAGAAATCCGGCAAATGACTCTGAAGAGATTCAGGGCACGTGTATCTACATATTTTAAGGCTAGGATGCCTTCCCCAGGAAAGGCCTGAAGCCTTACTTGAGAGGAGAGACAGAGAGAAAAGACTGCCTTGCATTACGTGTGTGGAAACTAGCAGTAGGGTCTCCAGTTGATGGAAGCAGGTCTTCCCACTATCTGGCAGGTAGTCCAGAAAGCACTGGGATGACCCTTTCCCAGGTGCAAGATCAGAAAGCATGCCCCCAAATCACCTTTCCTCCCTCGTACTGGCATCTCTGGCAGGAAAGCAAGCCCCGAATCCCGACACCCTGAGCCTAAGGCCACAGTTTTGACCTCACTGCCCCGCAAACCCCACCTAGGTCAGGGTGCAGTTAAAGAAGTGCTTTTTGGACCTGAGTGTGAGTAGCTCAGGTCCTTACACCTGAGACACACCCCCGCGGGGGCCACCAGTCCCTCTATGACTCCTCGCAAGCCCCAGCTGCTGGAAGTCAGTGTGTCTGGAGGGATTACCTGTTCCAGATAAGACTGAGAGTGAAAATAATTCCAAGGAGGGATGTTTTGGACCTGGAGGCCATGGACTTCAGAAGTTGGTCTCGTTTTCATCCACCCCCAAGGCTTCTATTAGCTTCCTCATCTGTAAAATGAGCTTCGTGGAGATGATTTGAAGATTATTCGAGATGATGCTTTGCAAAGCACAGACCACAGTGGCTGGCATGTAGAAGGCCCTCAGTAAGTGATAGCTACTCTTGTTCAGTGCACAAGATAGTAATGCACCTCTGAGTGTAGCTGTGTATGCGTTTCTCTGAGTGAGTATATGTGTGTGCCTATCATCCAAAGAAGAACTGGGAGAGAGAGAGGAGGGATAAGGAAGGTAAGAAAGAAAGAAAAAAAGAAGACATGTAAAAAGTCTTGGCACCTGTCCCCTTCCACAAAGCGGGCATCACCTCAACCCCTCCCCTCCCACCCTTCAACTGTGGCACTAGTCCCTACAGGTTGGGGAGGTCCCATCCAATTTACGCTGTCAGTTCATTTTCCAGATCCCCCGTCCCTCCTTATTTGTATCTTACAGCGAAGAAGCCAGAGGAGCAGTGTTCCACGGGGGTTGAGATGAAGCCTGTCAGGCAGCATCAGAGCTGAAAATTACAGCTGATTAAAGGAATAAAAAAACCTCCAGGATCATTTGGTATTCTGGAAATTGACAAGTTTAGGTGCTACCCCTTTAAATAGCTGCTTGGCCTCTCCCGCTCGGAGATGGAGCTTTTCCTGGAACCGTGTTTACGCCCCCGAGAAACAGAAAGGAGTGAACTCACAACCTTTAATGGAGCTTTAAAAGCTTTGTTTTCCCTCTCCAGTGTTTTTTAATCTTCAAAACAAAAGCACTCGGAAACTCGCATCCGAGCAGAAACAGCACATCTTCCTAACCTAACCGAAGTAAAGCTCCCAAAGCCTCGGAGGCGGGTGGGCTGTGAATACTGCAGCTGCAGTCTATTTTCCAGGGGGGTGAAAAACGCTGCAAAGCCCCGTTTCCCTTCCTAAAGGAGCATAGGAAACGATCTGCTCCGCGGTGGAAATAAAAATGTGAGGTTGGCACTTACCGGCGGTCACACTAATATAATGCCCTCTAAAAAGCCCGCGATCACCGTGTTCACAGCCATTAAACTTCAGGGATGCGATGCAAGCTGGCGGTGACGCCGGCCTTCTGGAGCCTGCGCTGCGCGGCCTCAAATCTTCCCGCTCCTTACTGTGTTTTGTGTTTGCTGCTCTTTATGGGAGCGCACGTTTTTATTTTTTTATGGATGTTAAAACATTTATAACCGTACAAGGTCAACGCAGAAAGGCTTGCATCGAAACTGAACCGGCACAAGTAGCCACAAGGGATGGATTAAACCTAGAAGTTAGAGCGAACATCGCAGACGGGGGAGGGGGGGGATGCCATTTCAGGACAAACGCCACCAAAATGGCAGCCCGACGAGGGCGGAGCCAGCAGACCTGAAAGGTGTCGTGGGGTCAGCCTGCGGGCGAGGTTCCCAGGCCCCGGCCTGCTGACCTAGGGGGGTGCCCCCGTTCTGCCCCTTTCTAGGCTGTTTCTGCCTCCCACCGCCCACCTCCCCGAGTCCTCCCCGGTGACCCCGTTCTCACCCTTCCTGTCACCCACCGCCTTTGGCTTGTCCTCCGGGCCCTGCCAGGACCCAGACTAGCAGCCTGTCTCAAAGACACATGGAACTTTATTCGGGGACATCTACTGTGAGTCTCCTAAAGTTTTGGGACACGGGTGCCAATTGATTGATTTATCATTAAAAGATGAGGACAGGCGTGGCAATTTTCTCTTCAAACATCAGAGAGAATCAACTTGGAAACCAGCTGCAGAGGGTTCTCTCTGGTTAGCCTTCAACCTGTATTCTGTAGGGCCTCAGTTGTGGCAACTTAGGGTCTTGGAGAAAATCCACAAACCCAATGAGTTGACAAAGGGGGTTGTTTGGAACCATGAGAATATAGTGAGCCGAAGAGCAGAAAGGAGAGTAGCCGTGTTTGATATGCAAGGTCTCTAGAGCCGATGCATGTGAAGAAGGCTTTTGAGAAGAGCGGGAGTGTTTCCTTTCTCGGTTCTATAATTTACTACCTGTACAACCATGCACAATTCCCTTGATCTCTCAGATCGCCAGTCTTCTCCTCTGTAAAATGGGGATGAGCCTACCTGCCCTGTTAGGGCTATTTACAGCACTGTGCGAACGTCAGGTTGTGTTCTGTTTATCCAAAGGTAAAATAAGCAAACTTCTGGAAAGAATACTGGTCCCCAAAGCAAAGACCAGCGTCCTAACATCTCTGCTTCTTCACCGGTTGTGTCAACCTCTTTATCTCCATTGTGGTATCCGTAAAATGGAGTAATATGCCAGCCCCAGTGCTTTACAGAAGACAGAATAAAGCGTTATTGATGAAAATGCCAAATGCTGTATAAATGTGCGGTATTATAATTTCTACTATGCGCTAGAAACACTTCATAAAAATTTTCTCCTGATGTTGGAATCGGATATCTTTAGGCACTGTTCTCTTTAAAACCTGATATTTTGACCAAATAAATACATGCACATTTAACAGTCTCCTGACGATACATTTGGAGTCTCAAAATATCTAGTTATGCATTCACAGATTGCTCATCTCACAATGGCATATCCTCTGGTGGCCTTCCTTTCTTGATTAGTCACAGACTTCGGGGCAATGTCTAGACCATACCAACTGTTCATCTGAAGAGCAGGAAGTACCGATTTTTGCCTATGTCACTGGAAACAATGAGCTTGACGGATGACGGCTACTAAAGCCATTCATTCCGTGGATGGTCTTTTTTACCGAAAACAGAACTTGTGTGGCCCCTGAAACATATCCCGAGACTGGACAAATACTCATACCCTGAGGAGGCAGTCAGTCTAGCTGGACAGAGGGACCCGCACACAGAGCAGACATTAAACATTTCTGTCATGTGTACAAGACCAGCCTTTTGCTGAATGTTTTTTTTTAAAACTATAAACCACTTTCAGAAGGATAAATTTGTTTCAGCACCCATGATAATTATTGGCAGTATTCCTAAATCCTCAAACCTTTACCTGTTGCACTGGAAGATACATATGGGATTGAGGATAATAATTTATGCCCAGCTTTTTTCCTCTTTTGACTTTAGTTTTGATATCACATCATGATTCAAAGCTTGGTGCACCATAAATTTTCTCCAAATGTGTAGTAATTCCTGGGTGCAGTCTAAAGTTATGATTCATTTATACTGGAGTGACAGCATAATACCTAGGTGTCAGAATCCATTAAAACTGTTCAATGTCTTCTGTTTATTTTTAGAACCAATTGAGACTTAACTGATGGTGAAAAATATACAGTCAAGTGTGTTTACTTCACCTTTACAAAGAATCCGTTATAGTCCCAATTAATTTGTTATTCCTGTCACAACAGGTACTGGATACTTCAAAACTGTCATTACTGTTTCTGCCTTTCTTTTGAGGGCTTGTGTTTATTTTTAACCCATTCCGAGGTATCTGCCTATTGTGAGCTAAGGATTTCTGTGTGTGTGTGTGTGTGTGTGTGTGTGTGTGTGTGTATGAGAGAGAAATTGAGAGAGAGAAATCAAGAGAGAGAGAGAGAGAGAGAAATCAAGAGAGAGAGAGAGAAATCAAGAGAGAGAGAGAGAGAGAAATCGAGAGAGAGAGAGAGAGAGAAATCCAGAGAGAGAGAGAGAAATCAAGAGAGAGAGAGAGAGAGAAATCGAGAGAGAGAGAGAGAGAGAAATCCAGAGAGAGAGAGAGAGAGAGAGAGAATAGTATATTCTCAGGACAACATAACCTGATACAGATTTTGCACTAGAAACCTTCTTCTTACTGCCAAAGTGAGGTGTTCTTTATCCTAACTTTAAAGATTGCTCTCAGAGAATATGGAGACCGAGTCCTGGTGTGCTAGATCAGAGAGGCAACAATGAAATTTGAGATATTCTAAATGTGATGGTCATTGACCTTGAGGTATTTTTTTGTTGCATAATATTGTCCTTTATTACTTATTTCTGAACATTTTGCATATGTAGTTTCTGATGAGAAAGTCTACAGGACATGGAGAGGAGTGGCTGTTAGCTCTTTCAGGCAAAAATCAAGTCCTGTTCTCTATTCTTTGAAGCAATTACAATTTTTGGATTCTGAAAATATGAAAAAAATACAAAAATGGGGTTTCACAATAAGCATGAGAATTATCAGAACTTGCGTGCACAAGACGATTCGCGTGACAAAAAAAAATCCTGTCTGTACTCAAGCCAAAAGTGACAAAACACCTAAAAGTAAATTAAGACATAGGTGTATGAGACAAACACCTACCCCTTACCTGTTACTGCCCCAGGAAGTGGATGGTTTACTGACATGTGATGATCAGAATTTGCTGTGATCACTCTATGGCGTGGAGCGCACCTGGGGGGAAGGGTGCTGTGAGGTTCCCAAGCGGGTGCTCAAGAATCAGACGGTCTTGGTTCAAGCCTGGTTCAATTCCTGGCTTTGATTTGAACTTACTTAACTATGTGTCCTTGAATAGGTTATGGAATCTCTCTCAGTCTCAGAATTCTCTTCAAAAATGGGAATGAAAATATTTCTGAACTCCTAGGAGTTCAGTGAGGATTAACTAACCTAATTGGAAGCCTTCAGCATGATTCTGGGCATACGATAAGTTGACAGTACGTATGTGTTGGTGACTAATGTAACTATTATTAATAGGAACACTTACTGGGTGAAGTACAAGTCTAGGTGACCTCACCAGGAAAGGTTGGAAGACTGGGCCCGAACAAACCAACGGCCTCTGCTCTAAAAGACAAGCAAAAAACTAGAGAGTCCTCTTAGTATGGAAGTGAGGGTGGGGACGTGGAGTGAACCAAATGTTGTGGGCTTAGAACAGGGGCAGAGGCGCCTTCTGTGGGGACAGGGAGGGGAAGGTCCCCAAGGAGAGGTCAACAGGAAGAGGCGGCCCACTTTGAGGACCTACTTGCCCTGGTGATGGCCACCTTTCTGCTCCAGAGTGCACACAGCTTCAAACTTTTCCAGTGACTGTCCGGTAAGACAGATGTAATGCTGTCGTTACATCTGACTGAATCAGACAGGAGGGCCAGGAACTGACACCTGAGAACTTGTTCCAGGCAAGTCCATGTGTGCCTCAAACTCAGTTGACAAGCATTTATTAATGAGAATTTGTTTATGGCTCACTTCTTCCCTGAAAGAATGTGAGTGCCATAGTCTAAGCTCTTAAGAAAGGGACTTAAGCAAAGAGAGAATGGAGATGGAGGAAACGAGTGTAAAGCCTAACATTTGTTATAGCTGAGTGTACAAATTTGGCTGTGAGCTTCCTGGTAACCAAGGCAAAAAGTGAGGCTGTTTGCCTTCTAAGAAAAGATATGACATAGCAATTCTTCCAGGAAGCCAAAGTACTTTGACAGAAAATTATGGGAGCTATGCCATGCATAAGGAAATCTAGAGGGGCTATTTTTTTTTCATTGACATATGATAAGAAAGCTGTCCCCTGTAAAGAATCTTTAAAAAATTTCCAACATTAAAAAAAAAATTTCCAATGTTCTCTCAGCCAACTAAGGCTGACTAAGGAGTCAAGAGAACTATTAATCCCAAGTTTAGAAAAGTAAAGGAGAGAATGTTTCTAGATTCAGCTGGATAAGTCTGGGAGGTGAGGAATAGGGAGCTGAGGAAATAGACTCACGGTGTTGACAGAGTTGAGGAAAACTGTGGTTGTGGACCTCTTCCCACCCCACCCTCCCCACCCCCCCAGCCTATTGCCTACAACAGTAACAGAACTAAGAAAAGTCTGAAGAAAGACATAAAGGAGTTTCAAGTATAATAGAACATAAACTATTCAGCAATACAGCAGTTAGGGTCAATTCACGTTGGCAACTGGAGAGCTCAACATGGGCACAGTGATCTAATAGTATAGTTTTTGATGATGATAGCTAGCTAAAGAGTACCGTAAGCTAGTAAGGAAACGAATTGCTTCCTGTTTTCCAAGAAGTTATATTTACATGTAATCAGATAATGGGGAGAAAGTTCTGTTTTTATTTTACGGTACTGAGTACCCCTGGATTTACTTCCTCAGTATTGATCATCAGTACCAAGGCCACTTTAGCTTCTCTGCCTCCACGCTTGGCTCTTGAGTTCAGGCTCCCAGAATGTCTGGCAAGCTCAGGGCTCGAACCCACCAACCATGAGATCATGACCTGTGCGGAAGTCAAGAGTTGGACGCTTAACCGACTGAGCCACCCAGGCGCCCCGGCAGTCATTACTTTGCATTGTAATCATTTATAGATATGTCTGGCTTTCTCACTTAAACTCTTTGAGAAGAGACAAAGATCTGAGTGCCTGATAAGTGTAGGTTCTTAAAAATATTGGTGTAATTCATAAAGGACGTAGACTTGACCTAATGGTATTACAAACAAGCATGATATTGGGCATTGGAATTTGGCTTTTGGTTCACTGTGAAGAGAGTGGGTATAAGTATCAAATACTTCCAATAGAGCTCTCCTAATCACGGGTGTCAGAGCTCATTAGCTGCAGAGAGTCCTCGGGGAAATTGATATAACCAAGACGACTTATTCTACAAGGATCAAGGAAAGAATTAACAGCACTTCTGTCTCTTCATTTCTTGTAGACTTCATATTTCAAAGAGATTACTTACAGCCATGTGACCTTGGGCAGATGTCTTAACTTTTCTGAGTGTCAACTTCCTTTCCTGTAAAATGGGGATAACTAGAGTATCTTTCTCATAGGATTCTGAGAATTAAATTATATAACACGTACAAAGTTCTTAAAACAATGCTGGTGCATAGTTAGTGCAATAGACTGAATAGTGTCCCCCCCCCCCACAAACTCCTATGTTGAAGCCCTAATCCCCAATGTGACTGTATTTGGAGATGGGGTCTGTAAAGAGGTAAAATTAAATGAGGTCATAAGGTAGGGCCCTGATGTGATGGTTAGTGTCCTTATAAGAAGAGACACCAGAGAGCTCTCT
This sequence comes from Panthera pardus, assembly GCF_024362965.1. Classification (NCBI taxonomy): domain Eukaryota; kingdom Metazoa; phylum Chordata; class Mammalia; order Carnivora; family Felidae; genus Panthera; species Panthera pardus. The sequence continues at coordinate 57,651,090 of NW_026526655.1, read as the reverse complement.
CTCTTTCTCATTCTCTTTCTCTTTCTTTCTCTTTCTCTTTCTCTCGCTCTTTCTGTCATATGAGAACACAGTGAAGGCAGCCAACTATAAACCAGGGAGGCAGCTCTTGCCAGAAACCAAATGGGCTGGCATGACCTTGGCCTTTCTAGCTTCCAGCACTATGAGCAATACATATTTCTGTTGGTTAGCGTAATTAACCAATCTGTGGTATTTTGCTATAGCAGCCTAAGCAGACTAAGACAGTAAGCACTTAGTGAATGTTGATTACTACTGTTATTGTGATTTTTCTTATTTGATATTGTAAATCTCCCACCAAAAGGTTCTCAAGTTCTTCTAATGGGTGTTTTCTTTTGCTTGGCCAAACTACCAAAGCAAAAAAAAAAAAAAAAAAAAAAAAAAGACAAGAAAAAGAAAAAGAAAAAGAAAAGAAAAGAAAAGAAAAGAAAAGAAAAGAAAAGAAAAAAGAAAAGAAAAGAAAAAAGAAAAGAAAAGAAAAGAAAAGAAAAGAAAAGAAAAGAAAAGAAAAGAAAAGAAAAGAAAAGAAAAAAAGGCCACCCAACCTCTCTTACTGCTTTGGTTTCAAAGCAGAATTTAACACTGGACTTCAAAGAGGAGTAGAAATGACCAGTGCTGTGCCCATTTCTTCAGGTTTCCAGCTTGAGACCATCAGGCAGGTGATGAAGGTTTTGTGTTTCCTGTGCAGAGCAGAGTGTCCCAGCTGACGGCAGAATATCCTTCCAATTTTGAATAAAATGAGCGGAAGATATCTGAGAAATTCTGATCTTTCTGCTTGAGTGAATACCTGTCATGCTTCTTACATCTACTGAAGCAATTAACACACACAAAGCTATATTTGCTAAGCCAGTGCTCCCCAACGGGGGTGTTAGCTTATACCAGTGAATAGCAAAGAGCTCTGAATTTTTTCAGCAAACTAGTTTTTCCCTGAGCTCCTGTCCAGACAGCCATGGAGTAACGCCTGCATATGTGCTCGGCACCTCTCTTCTCAAAAAGGCTGCTTTCCCTACTGTCGGGACTGCCCATCCACTCATGGGGCCCAACTACATCTCAGCCCTCTCCCATCGGCTGAGCTCTTATCCTCTCCACGGAGGCTCTGAATCACCCAGGGGCTCCCAACCTTGGCTGCTCATTAGCGTCACCTGAGGAAGCTTCTAACAGAATGCCACAGCCTAGCACCGGCCCCCCAAGAATTGGGTCAGAATCCGGGGTGGAACACGGGCAGGGATGGGTTGAATATGCTGAGCAGATTGGAGACCCCCGGAGTAGGCAGCCCTCGTTGGTAAGCTCGGACCCCCTCGTATCACTTTCGGCCGCCAAACATCCTAGTGTTGGCTCAAGGCCCGCCTGCTGGCATGCTCCAGCTGCCCTGCTCTGAGATGCCTGCCCCCCAACCCTCCACCTAGCAGTCAGGGTCCTTCTTTCCTATTGGACCCTCCTTCGTCACATATCATCTGGACACCATGCTGTTTCTGGACCAGATGGGGTGCCTTCCATCAGCTATGGCTTTTCACATCACTAACCTCATTACATTCAAAGGATTGTCTTTTACTTCAAGGCCATGTCTTCAGAGTTATAATGGTGTTATAATGAATGCCCTGTCTTTTAAGAAATGATGGTGATAACAGATGACAACAGCATCTTGGCAAAAACTGTTTTGAAAAAGGGCAACCGTAAGAGACTCTTAAATATAGAGAAGAAACTGAGGGCTGCTGGAGGGAGGTGGGTGAGGAGATGAGCTAGATGGGTGACAGGCACGAAGGAGGACACTTGTTGGGATGAGCACTGGATGTTGCATGTAAGGGGTGAATCACTGGGTTCTACTCCTGAAATTAATACTAACACTGTATGGTAACTAACTTGAATTAAGATAATTTTTTTGAAGAAGAAGAAGAAGGGCAACCTGATGATTATTCAAGTTTTTTTTGGTTTCTGTTTTTCTTTTAACCTATTGGACCAGACTTGGGAACCACTGAGTTAGATGATCTCAGGTTCTCTCCACCTCCAAATGGTAGTTCAACCATGATGGACATGTCTTGTTTCTAGATCGTAGGACCTCTCTCTCCATGTGGCCCATCCCACTGCCTACCAGCCGCCATGGCCCTTTTCAGACACACTGAATCCCACATTCCCTTCCCAAATCACACCTTCTGGAATTGTTCTCAATCCCTCCTATAAGTTGTCTTGGATCAAGTTCTTGTCCCAGCAAGCAGCCCAAGAGAAAAATATTATTAGAGATACTTCGTATGGCCAGAGGTTTTACAGCTAAGAGGCGCTTGAGATCATCTAGCTCAGTGGCTCCCAAGTCTGGGGATTTCATGGTCCAATAAGTTAAAAAAAAAAAAAAAAAAAAAAAAAACACCGACAACTTTGGGGCACTTATAAGGTTGCCCGTTTTTGATTTTTTGCCAAGATGTAGTTGCCATCTACTATCACCATGATTTCTGAAAAGAAAGTACATGAGAAGTCAAAAAATCAGAGTAGACACGATTTCAGATTATAGGCAATCCCTGAAGGCATGTTATGAAAAACTACCTAGAGTGTCCTTTTTTTTCCCCTTGGCACAATGCATACCGATGTAAACTTGGTTATAGGCTAGCGTTAGTTCCCAGAAAGGTGTTTAGGAATATTAATTTTGTTCAAATCCTACAGTTTACCGGTGAGGAAACGGAGACATGGGGGCATTCCTTTTCTCCCCCGGGTCACCCAGCAGATGAGCAGCAGAAGCTGGGCTAAACCTCAGCGGCCCTGACTCCCAGGCCAGGCCACTTGTCCATGCCCCCTGATGCCTCTGGACTGAATGGTCCTGATCTCTCTTTCCCTACAGAGTATACTCCTGCACCGGCCCTTATTCTCTGTGCAGCAAAAACGTTCCTCCGACACTTGTCCTTCCCTGCTGCTTCAGCTAAATTGATGAGCAGGAATAAGAGGGAAACAATAATAACAGTTTTCATCCACGGAGTGACAGGCACCATGCTTGGCGTTTTACAAATGCTAGTTTTAATCTTTTAATAAGCCTGGAAACTAAGTCATAGTGTCTCAATGTTTCAGGTGAGGAAACTAAAGCACAGAGGACGCTTGCCCCAAACTGTGTGGTAGGAAATGTCAGAGCCCCGATTGAAAAGCAGGTCTACTTTATTCCAAAGCTTGCTTTTCTGGGCAATCCTTCCTCTCTTGGAAGCAAGGGTGGGGAGCCTGAATCCGTGACTCAGTTCTAGATTCTCAGCTTCTTGCTATCTTTAAAAATACAGGAGGATCACTGGCATACTTCTAGGTCGTCAGCTTTTTTTGCTTTCTTTTCTTTTGTTAATATGCAGCACCGAGGACCCACACCCATAATTCTCGTCTCATGATCCCAAGCGTGCCCTGGAGATCCAACAGGACATAGTTTATCACGTAAACCCAGCCCTCCCAGTGCGCTCGATAAATTACAGATGTGGCTAAGGAAACTGAATCTGTGTTTGAACCTAACGATCTCGGTGATCTCTGAAGATTCCCACGGACAGTCCCAGAATCCCTCTAATCTGTATGTGTGTACTTGATTAGCACTTGTTATCCGGCCCAGTCCAGCCAACGCCGCCTAATCACTGCAAAATGAATGCTGGTACATGCTTTAATTCCCAGGCTATCTTATTATCTAGAGATATCTGTCCTTATTATTGTTATTCTGGGGAGTCAGTGTCAGAAAACAGGGACTAATTTGACCTTCCTGGGAAGAAAGATTGAAAACTGGCCTGGTGTGAGAACCACCGAAATTTCTTGGCTCACGTGTGTGTAGAAATTATTCTTTTGGATAAGGAGAGAGGCTTAAAAGGAGGTGCATTCGGAATCCCAACTCCAGAATAAGCCCAAAGATGCATCACCACGTTCTTATGCTACTAGGCATGGGTGTGTAATTTTCTGAAGGGAAAGGACCGGGTCTTATGCCTCGGTGGGTCCGAGCACACCTAGCATATAGTATTTGGCACCTCGTAGGTGCTCAATGAATGTGAAAACAAAATGAGGTATTTCTGAAGAAAAACAACAACAACATAAATAGCGTAGGGAAGCGATTGAGAAGTATTGGACAGAAACCAGTCAGGGAGTATTTATTGAACACTCACAAAATCCATAATCAAAGGAGTAGGGCTAGAAAAACCAATCTGACATCACTTCATGCATTAGTTTCCTGCTGCTTCTGTGACAAATGACCATCGACTGGGTGGCTTAAAACAAGCGGGATTTATTCTCTCCCAGAAGTCTAAACTCAAGGTGTCTGCACGGCCATGCTCCCTCCAGGCTATCGGGGAGATTCATTCCTTTCCCTCGTCCAGCTTCTGGTTGCTGTGGACATTCCTTGGCTTGTGGCCACTGATTTGCTCAAGACCCCACCCTCACACGGCCTTCTCTTCTCCATGTTTTCTCGGCCCTGTCCACCTGGATAATCAAGAACGATCCCCTCTTGAGCTCCTTAGCTTAATTATTATCTGCACAGATCCTTTTTCCGAATAAGGTTACATCCGGCAATGCGTCTTTCTGGAAGGTGCCATCCAAACGGCTACACCTCACGTGATGTCAAACTTCGTAAGAAACCTGAAACTCAGGTTCAAACATGGACTTGGCTGTGTTTTACTGAGGTGGAGAGGAAAAAGTTTTGCGACTGGAAAGAAGTGAAGTGAAAAGGTACATATAAGGGGAATCATATTTCAGAAACAGTTAAGTTTCAGATTCCTTCTTCCCTCACGTGCTACTCACACCCACTGCCTCACGAGTACAGGCTCAGGGGACAAGCTAACAGAGAAGTCTGTGCCTGGGAAAGGAAAGAGATACCCTTCATCTTTCAAGCCTTGCGGGCTTCCTAGAGGAGGGGGAAGAGAAATGTATCTTCTGTCTCACCCATTCTGGGCCCAAGTCCTGGAGAGAAGTACGTTAGAAAGGTCTAGAGAAGTCAAAAGCAGAGGGGTACTCTCTCCGCTTCTCATGTGAGGCTGGGGAAGGAGATCCCCCCCTCTCCACCCAATGCCTTCACAACCAGGAGCTGTGGCAAGGCCACGTGAAGAAAGCACCTCGGTTAGTTCTCTGGACCTGCCAGATGTGTGGGAGAGCCTCACACGATCTCTCCCCCACCGCAAGAGGGCACGTGCCAAGACACGGATCCTGCCTGAGGGTTCCCCACAGTGGAGGCAGAGGAGGCCTGAAGTCACAGCGTATAGGGCAGCCTGCCCAGGCTGGACATAATTGGGGCCATCAGCCACACTTCAGGCACACCCAGAACTTACAAGATCGAGGGGGAACCAAATCACCACATGAGACTGAGCCAAGCAAACAGATCACAAGTTCGTCAGCCACAGAAGTCAGCATCGGTGCCAGCAGGGCACCCAGGGACTTGGCGGACATGGGATAGCCATTTCCCAGGGATGAGGGGACACGACAGTGACCTGACCTGTCATCCAAAGATCCCTTCCCCCCCCCCCACCAGATGCTGTGTAAACCCTTCCCTCCAGACACCCACAAAACTGTACCAGAAAGGCACAGGAAGAAGAGTAGAAAATCCGAAAATCTGCAATGCCTAAATAGTCCATTGAAACTGTTGCTTCGGATTGAATTTCACAGCCTGCACTTAGATGATCCCCATACCCACTCGGTCCTGTCCTAGGGTCTGGAGTGCATAAAAATGATTGCACTAGCAATGAAAAATGGGAGAGCTATATTATCTTTGCACATTTGTAAGAGTCGGTCACCATGTGATCACGTACAATCATAAAGGCATGTTGAAATTACCTTAAATATTTGAAAAAAATTATTTGGCAGCCTTCAGACTGTAGTCTGAAGTCTGTAGTCATCAGTAGTTTGACATCATTCGTCTAGGCCCATCCTTACCACCAGAGAGGCAGGAAAATATAATCTGGCAGGTTTCAGAGCATTAATTCTCTTACCCCCAGAAGGTATGTCCCCAAAACATCTTGGACTTCATTTCATTTCTATTTCATTCCATCCACCACCCATGCTTACAGTAGACCTGCTTTACAGGAGACCCTGTCCTGGGATAGAGAGTGAGTAAATCAGGAGCTTACCCAGAGCGTATACGAGTATGGTCCACAGCCCTTCCCTAAATGCACGGTCCAAAGCCCCGTTAAGCGTGTCACAGCTCTGAAAAGCCAGTCACCACTCTCCCATTCATTAGATAATTGTTGGGTAATCACCTATTTAATGAAGCCCCCCCCCAATTCTGGATAGATTCCGTCTGAACCCAACATTTACACTTTTGATTATTTTCTTGCCGATATTTTGTGGTCTATTTATTTACAGAGAGAGAAAGCTGCCTTCATTTATAACAGACAGAATATTTAGGTCACTCCAAGCATTTTTATTTTTTTTTTCTTTGTCTGATTACTAAAAAAAGGATCGCACTGAACAGGAAATAGCTAGATAAATAATGTTACCGAAACCCTTACAGGACAGCCGTTTTTAGAATGGTTCAGGCTTCGCAGTATTATATTCTAAACAATAGGGGGTGAGGGCTCAATGCTATGCTCCATTATTATTTAGGTATTAATTTCTCCTTCTTACTAGTGGGTGTTAACTCTGCCAAATGCATGCTTCTCATTCTGAATAATTACTCCCTCAATGATGAGCATATTATTAATGATCCATTTTAATAAAATGTAAATAATTTCCCATTTATTTTTTTCCACACTGCCACCAAGCCAGGCGAAAACAAAGGGTAGAAAGAAGCGTCCCGCGGCCGCCTTCTCTGAGAAGGAACACTCCGTTTACTGTCATTGAAAATACTGCAACCGTCGCTTTCTTCGCTTCTCCCGGGCCCTTTCTCCGTGCAACCCCCAAACCACCGCTTTCAAAGCCTCCTTCCGTAATAGGGCCGATCCTTGCACACCTCCGGCCCAGAAGACCCAGGAACGAGCGACACAGATTTTTGCGCGAGCGCGGTGATGGTCTATCATTATTAAACGTCTCTTGGTGGGCGGGAGAGGCGCTTCATCCCACACGGCCATTCATCAGCGCCCGCCGAGCCGCTCACACCTGACCCCAGAAGCAATAATGCCACATCAAGTAGGCCAACTACCCAGTTTAGCAGCCGAGCAGAGAGCACAAGCTGGCTCCAAGATTAAGTACGCTGCTGCAGGCTTCCGTTCCCAGGAGCTCCTCGGGCTGATGTTGTATTGATTGAGAAACTTTGCCAGTAAGTATCACAAACAACAATAGCCAGGTCAAGGACCTGCGGTGCCGGAATGGGAATCCCCCACGGGGGCTCGCCGCGGGGCCGAGGGGCGGCTCTCATGATGTGTGAGCACAGGTTGAGGAAGGTTTCCGAGGAAGGCAAGAGTGAGAACCTGCAGTTGGAAATGACATTTAAGCAAGTCCACGTGGGAACAGAATGAGAGACAATGATGTAATTATCTATTCCCCAGCCTCCAACTGCCGCGGAAACCTGTCATCTCCCCGTGTTTCTCTGTTCTCCGAGCCTTCCACTCTTTGCTTTTAATGCTTGTGGGGGGTCTACGAAGCCTCGGCCCCGTATGCAAACACGGGCAGCCTTCTGGGTAAACAAAACATAACTACGGCCACATAACAATAAGCAAACCGTTCTAAGTTGAGACATGGAAAGGGAACTTTTCTGGCATACCGTCCCTCACACCCTGAGAAATGCATTTAATTTTCCCTCTTACCAAGTGAGTACCAAATAGGAGAAATAACGATACACGCCCCAAAGCATATGTTAATGTACAAGTTGTATTTTTTTTTTTTTTTTTTTTTGGACAAGGCACGGCTTGTGAAATCGGTCCTTGTGGTTGGGAGGAGCCCTTGAACCGTGGCAAGGCACAACCTGCAGGCAGGAGGGCTCAGAGGCCTGCGGGGAACCCGTGTTGCCCCTGGTGCCGATGTGCACGTGTGCAAACACACACACACGCAGGCATGCACGCACGGTGCCACACATTTGATGGGACCGTTCTAGCACGCTCACATCATGTGTGTGCTACGGGCGGATGGGATGCTACTCTGTTCACAACCAGAGTCTATTCTCTGGGAAGAAGAAGGCGAGTCTCCTTGCAGGGTTTCTGTTCATGCTTCTCTGACCTCTTTTCTCATCCTCCCAAGGTCAGGGTCAACTACCACCCGTCCGAACTCTTTCTGTCCTTTATACACACTTCTATTATCATACTACAGACAGTCTCCCCTTCTAGACTATGAACTCTTCAAGAACAAATGTTTTATATTGTTCATTTTTGCCTTCCTAGGGCTCAGCGTGGTGCCTTACACATGGCAGGTGCTCAATAAACCTGCTACAAATGCAACAGTTTAATTTGGACATGGTAAATCCAGTCAGTTGTCCTAATAACTAATCTATCCTCCTCACCAACAGGAGCTTGGGTTTCTCAGGGTAGCAAGGTGCCTAGCTAAAAAAAAAGCAAGATCGTCACTTCTCGTGAGATCAAAAGTTTACAGTTGCGTCTATCTAGAAAGCTCTTATTTTTCTGATGAGAAGAACAGGCTCAGTGGGCGTTCAACCTCCTGCCCTTCACCCTTGCTTCTTCTTCCAACATGAACGAAATAAAAATTTGGGGTCAGGAGTGGGGTAGCTATCCTCAATACTAACATCTTGATAAGGGTTGTTGGATTATGCTAAGATTTGCCAGATATCAGCTGTTTTCTCAAATTAAAAAAAAGAGTGCAAGTGGAAGATGAAAACCAAGAGTAAAAAGTACTTGGCTTCCGAAGTTATTCTTGACATCTACTTTTAGTATTAAATGACAACTCTGCACTAAGTGGCTTGACAACATTGACTACATTCTGTAGCGATAGTTGCCAGTCGAATGACCAGCAACCTTTGGCCCCTCGGCTCGTCTCCTGGACAGGGATTTACTGTATAGTCACGGAGCGACATAGATCTCGTTTTTGGCAATGACAAGAAGACAAATCTCCCGGGATCTTTGGGAGATAATCTTTCTGTCATTATTCCAATTTGATTCCCAAGTGCTATGGCAGAGGTTGTTCATGGACCCTCAGTGTCCATTCCTTTCCTTTTTAGTAGTAACCCCCCTCAAGTTTTAGCTAGAAAGATGGCACCCCAGCTAGAGACCAGATTCATTCATTTATGCACTGTCTGTGGCTGTGTTTGTGCGTCTACAGCAGAGTGGAGAAGCTATAACAGAGACCATATGGCCCACGAAAGCCTAAAGTATTTACTAGCCGGCCCTTTACAAAAAAAGTTTGCTGACCCCTGCTCTGGAGAATGGTGTAGCAACAGGAGGGAAGGTACCAGAGTCTGACTTCATGAGATGCAGCCACTTGACCTCCCATGTTGCCTAGAAGCTTGGTGTTAAGTAGAGAGACATAACCTTCTAGCTTGTTTAAAACACTGCTTTTTGGTCTCTGTTAAAGCAGCCGAACCCTAGTCTTGGCTAACACAATGGCAAGACGCTTTTTAAGAATTATCAAAGACGAGCTACAGTTGAATGAGAAGAAAAGGGAAAACTGCTTCTTTCAAGCGAAGTGAACGCCTCACGCCACTGACATTTCCATGATCGTTTGATGGGTTACTTCCCCCAGACGTGCAAAAGGGACCATTGCACCTTCGTGAAGAGTGAAGGGTATGATGAAATGCCGCTGCTAGAAGATTATTTAAAGCATTGAAGTTGTCAGTGGGGCCTTCCTTCTTCCAAATTCCCCACACTCCTCCAGGGGGAAGCAGCAACGACAATGGCAGCACAATAATAGTAACAGACAACATTGATCAAGTGCTCGCCTTGGGCCAGGCACACTTTAAGATCTGTACGTATGTTAACTCTTTTAATCTTCACATTTCCCATGTGATAGATACTCTTATTATCATTCTTATTTTACAGCTGAAGACACAGAAGCTCAGAGCAGGCAACTCTCCAAAGGCTAAACTGCTAGTAAGTGGCAGAGACAGTTTTTGAACCCAGACTCACTGTAGAGTCTGTGTATGTAACCACTTTCTACGTCCTTTCTAATCTTGCCACAGAATAATGACCTGATTCAGGGTTCGTATTTTGGCTAGAGAAGTGGGAAGGAAGGAAAAATGGAAACGCGAAGAACTCTGCGGAAAAACACTCCCTGGACCAAGATGGCAGCAGGAGTGTGGGCAATGAAAGGTAACAGAGGGTCTGGAAATAGTCACACTATAACGGATGTTAGAGGTCGGTCTAGTCTCGTGGTTTCAGACCCAACCAAGCATTAAAATCAACCACAGATTTATTAACTACAGATTCCTAGGACCCTTTACAAGATGACCAAAGCAGACCTACCCAATCAGTTCTCGAGGGCTAAAGCACTTTTAAAAGGGCCCTCCAGACAATTCAATATCTAACCTGGCAAAACGCTAAAAGTTAAAACTACCAAGAATTGAGTAATGTGTAGGATAGTGGAATCAATATGCTGTACGCCCGACTCTAATAGAATATTGCATGTTAATTATACTTCAATTTAAAAAAAGGAAAAAATGTCTGAAACCACTAACTTTTGATGAAGATGTGTAACAACAGGTGTAGTGTAATTTGGGATAAATACTTGGGGAGGAAATGCATATACCCCACATCTTAGTAACTACCCTGCAGAGCATATAGTCAAGAGAAACCCTTGCACATATGGATAAGAAAATAAGAACAAACAAGAATGCATAAAGCAGCATTTTTTGTTAGCAACAAAAATGGAAACAAATGTTCAACAACAGGGGAAAAGATAAACCGTGGTATACTATACAGCAGGCTATCACTGTACGTGAACACAAATTAATAAATGATAATAACACATATTCAGCATGGATAAATCTCATAAAATATTGTACAGCAAAAAGATCGAGGCACAGGAATATACACATAATATGACTTCACAGATATATTTGTTCCAAAATCAGCAAAACCAAAAATAAGCAAAAGAATGTATTTACATGTAGGAACATTATAAAGAAAAGCAAAGGAATGATGAATTTCCGGACATTGGTTACCTTTGGAGGGAAGACGATATATGCTCTCTGTGAACAGTGTACGGAAACTTTAAAGATAATTGTATTTTTTTAAGTGAGTGGTGGGTATACATGCATTTGTTTTATTACTCTCTAAGCTGGGTATATTTATAACATACAATCATTTGTATGTATGCTGGAAATCATAATTTTAAAAATGTAAGAAAACACAGCTAAAGATAAACACGTAAGGATATTTACTTCAACATCTTTTTTTGGTAGCCAAATGGAAAATTTGAATTTTTATCGGTAGGGGACTGGTTATATATACTATGATAAATTCAGATTATGGAATATTCTATAGCTATCCAAAGGAACAATTCCAATAGCAATACATTGACCTGGAAGATCGTCTGTAATATGTTAAGAGAAAAAAAAAAAAAAAAAGAACCCAAGTTGTAGAAAACATAAAACGTAATCTCATTTTACTACACTTGATCTTAGCCAAAAGACTGAGAGGCGATAGAATGCAATCTCATTTTAAAAAACAATCACAACAGAACCACCAAATGAAACCGTATATTGATATATGTTTGTCCAAGCATGCAAAATGAGTATGGAAAGCTACACACTGGGGAAAGATACACATTTTTCTCCTTTCTTTTTGAATTATAATTAGTTTTTATCCCGGTATATTACCACCCAGAATGTAAGGCTACATTTCCCAGTCTCCTTTGTGATGAGTGTGACCATGTAATTCCCAGCCAATAAGACGTAGACAAAATTGTATGCCTAAAGGGAGATGACTCAGATGGGAGAGATTCCTCCACCTCTTTTTATTTCCTCTGTCTTTCCCCCTTCTTCTGACTGCAATGTGTCTCTGTTGGCTGGAGCTCCAACGGCCGTTTTGGGTCATGAGGTGACTCTGAGGATGGCAGCCATGAGCTAGGACAGTGGAATGGAGAGACGATGCCAAAGTCCCTGAAGACACCATGAAGCTGCTGTACCAATGCTGGACATCTTACCTCTGGACACCTTTTAGGTGTGAGAGATATGAACTTCTACTTTGTGGGAGTCATTTTTGTCCGTGTATTTCAACTATGCACAACTAAGTGTAATCCTAAGTGATACACATACCACGTCAAACAATGGTTATCATGGGGGAGTGACACCGGCAGCGAGTTTGATGGAAGAGGGTGGATCATTATCAATTTTTGTCTTTAAATTTCCTTATTACTTGACATCTTAAAATAAGAACAAATTACTCGTATAAAGACTCCCTAACCAAGTTTTAAAAAGAAGAAAAAGGAAAACCTTGCAAGTACATATGATGTATCTGATGTCAGGTTTGGGAACCTGCTCTCTCACATCATAAATGAGAAAACCGAGGCCCAGCGCTCATACAGCAAGTCAGAGGTGGGGCAGAACTAGAACCCAAATCTTTGGACTTCTAGTCCAGTGCTCTTCCCTTCATAGCGTAACAGAAAACGTTTTAAAATGTGAAACCCTGAGAAACCTGAATCTTGGCAGAAACAAAGTCACGATAGCCTTGTCTCTGAATGGGATATCCAGGTGACTAATTCAAAACACGGTGATGACACAGAAGGTGAGAAGCTGGCTTGAATCCAGATGAATTAACAGTTTTGTTCTAGAACCTTCTTACATAAGACTTGGCATTGTTTTAGGAGCTAAAACCTGCCTGGTGATTTAGACATGGGGCCAGCTTCAAAACATTAGAAACTTTTTATTTTCTGACTTTTTACGGAGGAAAAAAGATCCCATCCAAGGCCTGAAGTGGGCACTTCCTTCCCTCTCTACTAAAGGAATACTGAAAATTCTGAAGTGTGAAATTACAAATAAAACTAGATGGTTAAACAATATGACATAAATTGGAATGTAAAAATCAGAATGTAATTTTAAGCACTTACAAAAGGAAATCCAGTCTTGTTTCATCACCTAAAATGGCAGCCAGCTTGGGATCATATTTTTGAGCTGTGATTTCCTACACATTTCTGAAGTTATATTTCATTCTCAGTAGATCTTAGCCTCCTAGAAAGTGATTTGCGCAATGCTTTTTTTGTTCAACGGTGGAAACATAAGCAAGCAAAAAAGATAGGACTATTGCAAGGTTAAAATATAAAAGTTAAGATAAAAATAATCTGAGTACACTCATGTTCAATGTCTTGATCACATGTTAGTCCACACTGTCTGCTCTGCACAGCCCAGTGATGGGACCTGACCATTCTACCTACGCCTTTATCAATTCGGGCATCCCTCATCTGTGTGCCCCTTTGAGAAAGGTTTTATAGAAACTCTTTGGTGCTTTGTCAAACCATCAGCTCAAAACATGTAAAGAAATGCTATACTTGCTAAACACTGAGTTTTCCTAAGTTTCTTTCTCCTACACAAAAATGATGAGTTACATATGTATCATCAGGAGTGTTTTTTAATTGTTACTTTGTTGAAACTGAGCCCCTGTCTTCTATTATCTTGGAGAAAAAGCTGTCTCCCTCATTTCTACAATTCTAGAAAATGGAACTGGCTGAATTTCATTGTCACTAATGCAAGATCAATATCACGTGCTCTATAGAATTCAGAAAAACAAGAAAATACACTGTACTTACAGTTTTTCTTATTTTCTCTAAAACATGATCGACTTAATAAACTAAGAAGCTTGGAACACAAAGATTTGAGTGGTGGAAACACTTCAACATTTCAGAGAACACATGTTGCTAATGGCCTTTCCACTCATCTCTCTTCACTCACACACATACCTGTGCCCTGAGCCCATATTGAACTTGAGTATCAACCACCAGAGCCAGTTTATAGCGGGTGATAAGGAAACAGTCTTACCTCTAGAAGCAGTTCGTTTTTCAGTGCCAAAGGCAAAGTGTTTAGTAGGCATTTTATGGGTCATATATCCAATACACCGTAGGACATCTGCAGCTGCTCAAACTAAAAGTCCTTCACCAGGGATGTGCTCACGTTCTGCGTCTGAGCGTGCGTGCGCACATGCGGATGTGTGCACATTCACGCGTGCATATGTGTTTGCGGGTAAAAGGATGCCCGGCGGAATATTCTTCGGGAATTCTAGAGGCAACAGGTAGGCCGGTTGGCCCTGCATCCTTCTGGAGGAAACACTCAGGTGAGCGACATCTGGGTGCTGAGTCCTGCGTCCTAGGCCCAACCAAGTGTTTCCCACCTGACTGTGTGATCCCGACTCATTCCCTTCACCCCTGGGGCCTCGTGTTTCTCGTTGATCACGTTGGAATGGCAACCCTTCCCACACACAGCTCCCAGGATTGTTTGAAGGCGAGAAGAACTGTGAGCAAGTCCTCTGAGAACGTGACAGCGCTATGAAAGCGAGGGTGCCCTCGTCGAGGACAGACTTAGCACGAGGAAGTCAACTCCTCGTCAGCTGCTTAGCAAGATCACCATGCAACCGATCCGGAGGACTTTCTTCAGCAAGGAGGATGAGTCACCTAAGGAAAAGTTCTTGATGAAGCCTCATGCGGGGAAATAAGACAGGCCCATCATTTTATAGTGTCTCTATGTGTGTCAAAGACCCAGTGCCCGCAGACAGACAGAAGTAAAAAAGGGCCGGTGGCTCTGGCAAGCCCTTTTGTTGCCATCCCGATGTCCCTGGAGGGGCTGCCCCAGACCCAGGGTGGAATGCGTCACCCCTCTCCCCAGCCCACTTAGTGAGTCACCACCGCGTTGTAAAGTGTTCCGACCATTTTTACATGAATAAAATAAAAATGAAGTTTCCTGGGCGTACATGCTTTATCACAGTAAGTCTGTGTTAATATTTCCTAATCATAGTGACCTCAGCCTGCCAGAATGCACAGGCCCCTAATCCTCGCTGTAATGTTTTCTCATTAGCTACGCAGCATAGCCACACCAGTGGCAGCGACCAAGCACCGCCTCAGGCACCACTGGAATTAATTACCAGAAGAAACACTGCTGTTTCGAATTGTCATCTTGAATTTATCACTTGCCACTTAATGTAACTCATCTGACCTAATACCTCCATCGTGTCACCAGGGGCCTTGGCATGGGTTTCACCAGGGTAATAGCAGGGGGGTTCTGTATACCTAATGTGGCCGAGACGCCAAACACACAGCTGCTGGAGGCCTGGTTAAAATCCTACCCTGGAGGCAAAGCATGCTAACAATGCCCCTAGCAAATTGCAGATTACCCACACGTCATGTTCTATCTGAGGCTGAGAGTGATTCAAAGGTAGGCCCGGGTACATCTCATTTCTGCCGCCTGGAGAAGATAATCTTTCATTTCTTTGGATGTAACAAGCCTTCCCCTTTTGTTGCTTTCAGGCTCTGGCTTTGACCCTAATGAAACTGGCTATTCACGTAAGGCAGGGAAAGGGGCTCTGGGGGTCCTGCAAGCACTGGGTCTCCAGCCCCGTTCTTATAAATTCTGAAGAAATTGCTCATTAAATTACCCACACAAAGAAATGCAATTTCACCGCAGGTTAGGCTTCCCTGGGAAAAGGAACCGGAGAGTAACCCAAGTTTCAGTCCGAGCTGTGCTCTCGCAGGGTTGCAATTGACCTTGTACTTGCAAGAGGTGCTCTGCGTTAGCTATTCAAAACTGCGCATGCAATAAGGAGTTAATGGTTTGTTTGGTTTCGTGAAAGCCTGAGAAATTGTTTGTGTGAAAAATGAGCTTCCGTGCATGCTCTAAACGAGTCCTTTTGATCAAAATTTTCATTTGTAAAAATCATGTACTCAAAACCAACGTTTTTAATTTTCTGCCCCTTTGGGATTTACCTACATGCCGCTATTTCTATTTCAAAGTTGGCCTTCCGGTTCTGCTATAATTTTCATTTCAAAATATGACACGTACATGTATGCATGGGGATGTGCACACATATATGCATATAAAAGCTAGCCCCTAGAAGCTTATAGACGTAATCACATAATACCACAATGCAACACCAAAGCATGAAAATCCTACTGATGAAATAATAAGTAAAACAGATTTACTTTGATAATGACAATTCCTAGCCTATTTCATAGACAAAAACATTTCCTTTGGTTATCACATTCTACCCTATACGTAGTAAACTTCGGGAGATGTATAATGTAATATAAACATTAATAGTTACACAATTGTGTTGTTTTAGAAAGACTATTTATAGAGAAAATACAAAATGCCTCCCTAAAGTATACTTAGACCTAAGCCACCATAATCTTCCTGCTCATACAGCAGGAAATCTAATACACCAGCTCAATAAACCTGTAGGAAACAAAGGTTTTATGTAGCATTAAGTGTCACAATATTAAAATGCCCACATTACTTTCAATTGCTCTTATAAGCTTCTTTTTAACAATCCAGAAAGTTGAGTGCCATTACGAGAACATTGTCCTACGTAGTAAAGGATAGGGAAGGAAAAACAAAAACCTCGCCCCTTTACCTGTGCGGATCTCTGATTAATACCACGGGTGCTCTTACACAAGGGTCTCCCTCCCTCGAACTCTCCTGTCTTACACGTTTTGGCGTTATCAGGGTATGTTCTGTCAAAGGGGACAGAACATTTAAAGGGGTGTCAAAAAGCCGTGACAGCAATGGCAGCTCGGCCACATGACCTCTTTCGGTGTGGATTCCCTCTCCTGTAAATGTACACTCTGAGCTCTCGAGGCTATAATTAGACTACAAAAGCTCTTTCCAAATACCAAGTACTTCATTCCATGAATGCTCATTACCAATGGTAATGTAGTCACAACAAAGATCACCACCCCCGGAAGTATACGTTTTTCCCAAACGGGGACAGTTGCTTTCGTGAGTTCTGCAGAGCATCTAGCACTCTGTCGCTGCTAATTAATACCTAATGACAATGATGAACCCCTGGTGATATTCAGCTAACTAATTGGGATCTAATAGTATCTCGGAAAGTTTCAACTTAACGGCCATTAAAATAGAATATCTTCTATTACTTCTGCACCTGCCAACTCCCCAAACTTTCTACAAACAGAAATTCATTAACCGAAGTTCTTTAATGAAATATTAATGGTACGGAAGTACTTTTTGAAGACCTAAGAAATGCCCAGGGTCAATAAACGAATAGTGCCTTTAAGCAAAACTTTCCCCCTTTTTGTTGCTCGGGCAAGCTCAGGCAACAGAGCCTGACAGTCCTGCCTTGGGGTGTGTGGATGGATCTGAATCCTCGGGGCTGTCATTTGCATTTCTCGATGTGAGGGTGAAATGAAGGCATTTTCCATAAAAACACGGCCGCTCAGGGTTATGGAAACTATCGGGCTAGAGAGATTTCACGATATTCACACATAAGGAAGCGTAACATGTTGTAACACACTTCTAGAACACTGGGGTAGTTTGCATGCAGGTGATGGCAAACATCCGCCCTTCCCCCCACCCTGTGCAGATGGCCTAAATACTGCAGCCTACAGGGAGCTCTATGGCCTTATCTTACAGAAAACCCTGTGAGCTAGATTATTTTTCCCCACCTTTCTAGAATATCCAACTTGTTAACTTTCACGGTCCCACGGCCCTACAAACCCTTTCCAGGCAGGCCTCAATGCGGAAGCTCTGTGAAATCTTTTGCTGATCTTTAGATATTTTTAAGTGACTTAAAATGAAATATTTTAAAATCCTGACTGTTAGCACTAAAAATGTACCAGTGCATTCTGGGAATCAATGGCATTTAGCGCTGCTGCCTTGTAAAAAACCAAATCCTAAATGGTTCATCCTAATGTTATTGGCAGATGTGGTTTTATACTTTTAAATTCCTTGGAGTTGCTGGAAAGGAAAAGAGAACACAGAGATATGCCTATGCAGATGAAATGACATCATAAAATACCCGACTGTAAAGCAAGGGGGCTCTTTGTGGCTGGATTACTTGTTATTGAAATAGGGACCCAGAGCGAAGGAGAAAACGCATCATCTGCAACTGAAGGTTTTCAATGACTTTTTCTCGTGCTCGGTCATTCTCATCACAACCTACACGTCGGGACGAAAGATTATTTTACGTTCTAAGGGAAAGACACGCACATGCAGCCTTTACTTTGCAAACGGAGACCCTGGTGCCTCTCCCCGCTCTGCTGAAATACAGCAAATCTATCGTAGCGCCGACACGGTCACCAATATGTTGTTTCTCTGTCAGATGACCCCCTTTCGTCATGACATCCAGTTTCATCACAATTAATTCTATCCGCCACATAGTCCACTACCGGCATGCTCCCAGACAATACTCGTCGCATTGGTATTTAACACCAAATATACTCCGTTTTTTGTTTTTTGTTTCTTTTTTCTGGGGTGGAAATGCTAGAATGGAAGATGTACCCTTTTGGCTTCTTTTTTTCTTTTTTTTTAAATTTCAAAACAATATTAAAATGCCTATATTATTATCGTTTAAGGACCAAAGACAAAGAATGGAAACTACCACCGCGATGCCAATAACTCTACCGCGATGAACTGTTCCAACTGGAACTTGCCAGGGCAGGAAGTAGGCATTGAAGGACACGAGCTCAGGACAGGCACGGAGAAAAGCTGCTCCAGGGAGCAGGGGCTGCTCTGCATGAGGATCCTTGGACGTATATCCCTGCCTATATATCTTTGCCTCCTTATCGGTCTCTGAGACCCCCCACCCCACGCCCGCCCCCACCTCCCACCCCGCCCTTTGCCTCACTCATAATATCCTATTTGGAGCTAGGAAGAGAGAAATTTCATGCAAAATACTTTTCGCCACCTGGAAAACAATCTACCTAAGAGCAAATTCCTTGTGCTGGCGACTGTGAGGCTGGGCCCATCGCAGCCATTGTCATGCAAGCACAGTTGTAAGTAATAATGTGGCCTTTAATGACGGAATGATGGACCTGCCAAACACTTGCTCCTGCCATAGCCTGCCTGCATTTCCCTGCTGGAGAGCACAGAGATGCCCATCTGGGAGTTATTAACATATCCTCGTCAATTCAGAACCGACTTTAACATAATCCATATTTGTTGGAGAAAGTCCAACATCAGCTTGAGAACAGCAGTCACGTGCCTCAATGACACATTTCAAACAGCACACACGGAGCATGCTTGGGCAGCTAAGCAATTCAGAAATGCAAATCGCTGAAGCCCTCTCCTGACTAGATAAAAAGGACAAATCCCTTTTGGCAAAAGACTGGATGTCCTCTTAATGTCGCAGGAAAACAACCAAACCTAGGTAGGAAAGGTGCAAATTCCAGAGGCGTCAGGTTGGGTTTGGTGAGTGGCCAGGAAGCTTATCTCTTGCGGTTTATTCCAATCAGGTTGGTGCAATCAATCTCACGTCGAACCTTGGACTTCAGCGGTTGTCAGGCAGAACTGTTTGTCTGGGATGCAGGAATACAGATGCTTTTAAACCAACGCTTGCTTGTTGACATATGTATAAGCACAAACCTCTCCCTTTAAAAACACACAAAGAGCTATGGGTTCCATTTCAACATCCTCTCGCTTTTTGTTCTGAATGGGTTATTTACTATAAACACATCCCTGGAAGAAGCGAGATAGGCTCTGGCCCGAAATGTGAGTCCTCAGGAAATTAAATTATATCAAAATGTCATGTAAGGGCTCTGGAAGTTATCTCCAAACTAGGCACAGATCTTTGTGGGTATAGAACACCATCTCCCCCCACCCCGCCCCCCGCACCATACTTTTTCAATGATTTTAACATGCAGAAAATACAGTTCATCAACCAAATTCCTTCGGCTGATAGATATTATTAGTGGTATGTATGCTTTATAAGGGAAATAAGTTAAGGAATAAGAAGGGGAAAAAGCTTTTCCTTGAGGCCACCGCCCATTTCTCTTGATGTGGATTTTGGTGAAACTGTCATAAAACCCTATTTTTAGATTATGTAAATCAAAGCCAAATGCAGATTCTTCCTTCAAATGTTTAAGTAGATTCACGTGGCTGGGACACTAGATAGTAGCTTTGTACCAGGATTTACATTTTCTGCGTTTGATAATTATGTTGTGGTAATAGGAAAGAATGCCGTTGTTCTCGAGAGATGCATGTTGAAGCATTTAGGGATAAAGGGTTGCGATACTTGCAACGTTCTCTTAAATAATTCAACAAGAAACATAATAAGAATGAATACGTACACCCTGAAAGAGCAAACAAACGTGGCAAAATGTACAAATGGTGAACCTGGAAGGAGGATCTATGTGTATTCCAGATCCCATTTTGGCAACTTCTTGGTAGGCTTGAAATTTTTCAAAGTAAAAACTTGGAAATAAAATAGACTAGACTCACAGATACTACTCTGGAATTTTAAAAAACAGAACTCACTGCTTGGAAACGTTCTCCCGTCTACTATCCTTTGCTTAATGATACTATTGTGTATAAGGGTAGAATGTCCTGGAAAGAGTGGGAGATAGAGAGTAAGAAAAACTGAGGGGCGCTACTCTACTGAGGGATAGGAGAGTGAGGTGGAAGAGACACAGAAAATGAAAGGAGTAAGATAGGAGGGAAGAGAGTATTGATAAAAGGAGAAAGCACACCTCAGTACGGTTCTGAGCCTGAATATCAGGAGAAACCAGGGGCAATGGCTTGAGGCTGGGAAGAAGACGGCAGTGGTCTTTGGACAAAGGTCTTACCTGCAGGGGAGACAGAATGCAAAAATCCCATTCTTTCCCTCCCAGCAGAAGAGGAGGGGGCAGCCCGGCCCCTACTGGCAGCATGCCCTTCCCTCCCCAGGGAGTGGAACTCAGCCACGGGGCACCTGGAAACTAGTCTGAGCCTTGTGCCACAGAGCTGGACATAGGCAGTGCCACAAACGTGTGTGCCCCATACCCCACCCTCCTGTGGAAACCCATCAGACCCTGGGACCCAAGAGGTAGGGCTGGGTAAGGGGGGTTGGTCTTTCGACTTTTGACGTGTCTCTACCTTTGTGGTTTGGGGAATATAGAAAGTAGAAAATAGCAAATCATTTGCCTTCATTAGAGTACATACGGTTTTTAATTCACCCCTGTGAACTACAGAAAACCCTGGTGGTGAAAGAGCTCACTACAATTGTCCAGTCGAGGTTGGGAACCAAGATACGCCCGGAAAAAGTGTCCATGATAGTGAATAGCCATCAGACCAGGAAGAGGTACCGATATAAAAACCAGGGGAAAGAAAAGGGTGAGGGGAGAAAAGGGGCCAAGGGGTCTGATGTGTTGGAGTGACACGGTCCAGTTGTGGGTCACAGGATTCTAATTATGGCTATACCCAACTGGGTGGGTCACTCCAACTAGCCTACCCCAATGAGGAGCGGCTTCGGGGATCTCTTTTGCCTCTGAATTCTGGCAGGGGGAGCCCTCCATGGTTGGTTCAGCCTCAGAGTCCAGAAATTCCCATGGACTGATACCAACAAAGCCGAGCAAACCCGTCTTTTTTAGGTCTGGAAATAAGTTGGAGCAGGAAGAAGTTTAAAGAAACTGCTTGCCTTTGTCTTGCTTGTCCTATCCTCCCCCAGTTACTCAAGAGTTTGGAGCAATACTATTTGCTCGCAGGGAAAGAAAGAGCCTCAAACAGCTTCAAAATTCACCGCCGAGGTCAACTAACCGGTGTCAAACAAAAGACCCCGGGGATTCATAGACCCACGTGCAGAGAAACCCTGGGTCTGCGTCACCTTCCTACAACTCACCCTGGTCCTTGCTCTCAGCATCCTGGTGCCTCTGTGTGACCATCTTCTGGTTTTCTGCTCCCCTTGATGTATAGTCACTTTAATCTGATCTTCCTTATAGAAAAAGATTAGGGGGTGGAAAGTAGGATTTGTTCTGGGCCCTGTACTGTCCTGGAGATGGGCCCAGGCAGGGAGGCGCTGGGGGTTCAGAGCCAGTCTGCTCAGGGATCAGTCCCAGAGCTGTGTCATCTGTGGTTTTCTCTCATGGAGTTCAGGACATTTGGCTACTTTGATGCAGTGGGATTCTGCACAGAGCATTCAGTAGGATGGAGACAGTGGGGTTTCCATGTGGGCTCTGAGGAAAATGCCAAGTGACTAACATAAAAGCTTAGTCTGAGAACTGACCGTAGCACGTTACAAGTTATTTCCTAGGGAGATCATGTTTGTTCTTTTAAATATGGCAGCTCTTCAGCCAAAAGCAGCAAACAAAGTGCCTGCTCCTTCACGTGATGGAAAGGGTTGCTCGGTTCACGCTGAGAGGCAGCTGTATGGTAGAATATTGCCGATTCAGGCTAAATTGCTGCCTCCTTGGGGTTATTTGGTCTTTTATTTGAAACCTGAATTTCTCACAAAAGCATAACAGAAGGGAAAGTACAGTTGCCTGAAGGAAGAAGGGACATCAATGCCACGACTCCACCACATGCCAAGGGTTCTGGGGTCCAACCTCCTTCCCGCTCCTCTCCCACACTTTGCCCTGGCTGCACTTCCCTTCATGGCGCCGTGGAAGACTTATTCCTACAGACAGCCCCTGGAGCCTGAGCCCGGGGTGTTTGTACTTTTAGCTTGGCAGTGTTGAAATAAAACCTACGTCTAAGAAACCTACATAGCGGCAGACATCTTAGGTCCCGTCTACTTAACCATTGAACCTGGAGTCATACGAGAATTATACACAGGGGAGTGGAGACCCTGGATTGTTAGAGAAGATCTAGAATATGGAATTCTGTCCAACAGACCAAAGCAGTGTGGAGAATGCAGAAAGTTCTGCAAGGGGGTAAAAATGAACACCAAATATTTACTCTTGGGATGCGTCCGTTGTTCATTTCCAGCCCCGCAGAGCAACGCCCTGGCATTTCTCCCCACAGGATACAGAGGCATTATACTGAGCCACATCTGCGAATTCAAAGTGTAATGTGTCAGCCATGCTCTGGAACAAACCAGAGGTGGTAGTACCTGGGAAAGTCGGATATAGACGATGTAAGGGGAAATTTACTGTGATATTTCAGCTAATGCTGTTTTAGTGGCTTGTGAACCCTCCAAACGTAACAACAGGGGGACAGTTCAAAGGAGTGAGAAATCGATTTCTAGGGCATCGCTCTCCTCTTGCTTCTGCAAGGGTATGGGCTCAACTATCCACTTCTTGCAATAACCAATTCCCTCACTGTATTGAGGAGCTGGGATCCACAACTCCTCTAGCTCCAGTGTCTTCCCTTGGGACTAAAGTCACACCAAATGCCAGGGAGGTGCCACTTCTACTCTAGAGCTATTGAATCTGTTTCTTTTCTCTGCCCTCTCACTAGGAACAGATGGCAACCCCTGCTCCCTGCTTCTACCTATAGTGGGAGATAGTCAAACCCTTGTGTAAGAGAGACAACTCACCTCCAGTAGAAAACAAAATAGACCAGGTCAGTGGCTCCCACACTTTAGCCACATGAGAATCCCCTGGAGGACTTGTTAGCCCACAGGACTTGTTAGCCCAGTTTCAGGGGTATTTTCCACTCATGTCTCATGTCTGTCACAGGCCAGCTACAGCTCTGCTCTGTGTCACCTTCCCTCCATGATCCGGTGTAATGAATCTGGCTGGGATGGTGCCCGTCCCGTGGCAGAGGGCAAAGGACATGGTAAACTACTGGTTAGCTCTTAAAGCTTTGGCTTAATAGTTAAGTGGCTCAATTAAGTCACATGGCCAAATTGGGCATCAGTGGCAAGGGAGGGGCAGTTTTTTGTGAATACTGACACAGTTTGCCACCTCTCCCAATATCGGCTATCTCCTTCTTCCATGGTCAGTGAGATCACAATCTGACAACACAAATCGTTGCCCCAAATAAAGACTGAGTTTCTCAGATTGTCCTCCAGCTAGGGGTTGGCCCATACCAATTAGAGTCAATGGGATGTCAGCAGACTGTGGTATAATTACTCCAGAAACTTTCCTAAAAGCATAGCACAGACATGTCCTTTCTGTGTGTGTGTGTGTGTGTGTGTGTGTGTGTGTGTGCTTCATTCCTTTCTCCATCCTCTTGCCTACAATGCTCATGCTGGCATTTTGGAGCATGAGGTCAATAGAAAAGATACAATGTATGTGGAATACCATACCAGACCCAGACCACCTACCCACACTTCGAGATGAGAGAGAAATAAAATTCTACCTTGTTGAAAGCACTGTTATCTTTGATTTTGTCACTAGCCTCTGAATATAATCACAAGTAAGGCACCCTCGGAAAGGCTTTCTTTTGAAGTTTGCTCACTTGTGTCTGTAGCTCCTTGGGTTCCACTCATCCATCAGCTATTTTCTGAGCTTCTGAGCTACAGTCTTTCCTCCACATCCATTTTTTTTTTCTCATCCTTAGCAATGCGGTGAGGGTGTCTACAAAAGGGGATCAACTACGGCTTCATTCCTTCTAGGAACATAGACTGACTATAGATGCATAGAGTGTGACGGGGGAAAGTGACAATGCAAAGGGGAAAGCTTGTCTGGCTAGAACTTTCCTAAGGAACTTCCAAAATAGGCTTCAGCACATAGCAACTCAGATGACATTGTTCCTCTTTACTGTCAAACCTCCCCTGTGATTTAGGAACATTTCCTACGTCTGGGTTTATGTGACCTGCACGCCCCAGGTTGCCTCAACCGACCACAGGTAGCAGTGACGAAACATAAATGTTGAAGGATCATTGTTAGCAGCCAGGTGATCATGTTTCTCTCCTCTCCTCTCCTTTCATTCTTAACTCCCCATCCCTGTGCCTGCACTCGGGCAGCTTGTTCCCACCCTGCCTGGTTCCGTCATCTGTCCAAAGTCTGCTGCCTACATCTCCCCACAGACAGAGTGGGCGTGGGACAAGAGGAAAGAAGAGGTGTTAACAAAAGCCAAAAGGCTGACAAGGGGGAAAGAGACGCATCGAGTGGGAGATGACCAGCCTCAGAGCTGAAAACCAGAGTCGTGCATGTTCAAGGCCTCACTGGGACACAGTAAAGAGCTTGAGAAAGTAATCTAGAACGTTCTATCAGTGCGCAGAAATGCTACCAGTTTAGTTACATGGTTGGTAGACTATAAATTTATATTCTTTTAGGAGGATTTCTCTTCTGATGGAGAACCATCTGTTGGGGGCATTTCACAAAAGACTCTATTGCTCTAGACATCATAAGTCATCTAATAAAACAGGATGTCCCAAGGCGACAATGGTTATATTTCCAAAAAGCAAACAAACAAAACCCACTTTTTGCTGTCAAATAGGTTTGAGATGCACCACATACAACGTTCTCCTGGAAATCTACAACGTATGTTGGCACATTAAAGGCTCTAAGAATTTCCGGAGCAAAGAAGCCCATTTATTTCTTCACATGTATAGAACCAAACATATTGAACCATAGAATCCTTCTTTTGAGTACAATATCTATTAATATCTTATGGAACGTTCCTCGGGACACAGTTTAAGAAACTGTTTCAAAAGAATACAAACTTTATGCGCTATGCGCTATGTTATTTTTCATAAAGGAGCTATTGCAACCTGTACTCCTGTGAATATTCATAACCTATTGGCATTTCAGTGGGACCACACAAGCATTAAACACGACAAAGCAGTGCTCGAAATCACATGCCAGTGGCACAAAACTCACAAAATTTGGTTCATGCCATCTACCCCAACCCCAAAACTGTACCGTAAGAGAATAGTTTAAAAGTAGAAGGAATCAACTAAGAAAAGAGAATGAACCATGATGAATAGCTAATAATAAACCACAAGGGAATACCCGTCTAGAAATGTCTACATGTAGAAGAGACCACAACAAGGAGGAATGATTTGGATCAAATTATGCAAACGGAAAAACACAGCGAGTTTGGGAGGATACAATGTACTACTTTAAGTAGGACATTAGCCTAGGGCTTTAGTGGCTCAGCAGCTTTCTCTGCCCAGAGGCAGTGGGAACTAGAAAGAGCTTAGGCTTTAGAGGCCACTTATCCTCATAAAGCCCTGCATTTATTGCTATTACAACATTTCCCACAGTGCATTGTAATCATTATTTTTTGGTGGTTTACCTTATTATACTGTGCGATCCCTAAGGACAAGTGTTATCTCTTACTGCTCTCCCAATCCCAGTCAAGGCTTGCCATACTAGGCCCACAGTAGGCATCCAGGAATGTTCGTTGAATGAATATCTATGAGAATTCTGGCTGCGTTGTTGGATAGCCAGACTCCAGGCGGAACCTTGGTGAGTTAATGGGACTGAGAAGGTTTACAATTGTACAGATTATGTGCCCGTGTGCATGCGGCAGAGGGAAGACAGAAGCAGCAGCAGAGGTTGCACTCGTTGTGTAATAATGGTTGCTTCTGGAAGGGGAAGCTGGGTTGCTGGTTGTCAGGAGCGGGTAGGAGACGTAGTTTTCATTCACAGGCTTTTCTTCATTTGGATTTTATCTCCTGATAATGTACTTCCTGTTCAAAATTAATAAATAGTATTTTCAAGTCTCTATGAGTGACCACTGGAGTATGAGCTCCTGAATGCTGGCGATGAAAGATTCCACTTTTTGTGTGTTTGTTTGTTTCCCCTCTGCTCACTAACCACCATCTAGCACTGGAATAAAATTATTTGTTGGTTGAATGGCTCATGGGCGGCATAGGTAAGAAGCAAACCTAAACCAATCCCTCCACAGAAGGCCTCAAATCTGCTTTTCCAGCCTTGGGTCTCACCCAGCACAACCCTGCACTAAAGTGTAGAAACTCTTGCCATTCTCTGAACACCTCGCACATTCTCCTGCCTGTGTTTGCACAAAATCTGCCTGTAGAAACCTTCTCCACGTTTAGAGGGCCGGCTCAAACGCCTGCTCTTTTCATGAAGCCTCTCCTGAAACCCTCATCAACATCAGAACAAATCCCCCTTTTTCTGTACCTCACCGAACATTGCACCTTACTTTCTGTGCTTGATTAGTGACTAACTTAACCACAGAGCTGGCCAAATGTAATCACCGCAGAGCAGGGGTCCTGTGCATAAGCTCTGGAGCTGCCGAGTGGTGACTGTGTGCACAGGCTGTGAGGTCCAAGTGCACCAGGTCAAATCCTGTTTCCGCAGTGGACCAGTAGGACCTCCTGCAAGTTTTCTCGCTGGTCTAATGGTAGTCTTGGTACCCTTTGCGAAAGGGTTATTTTGCGGATTAAAGGAGCTATTCTAACTTTCTTTACATGAGACCAGTTCATTTGGAAAATAAAGCAGGTGGCACAGGGTAGTAAATTTCAAACGTCAGTGTGCACGGGAAGTTCATGCTGAAATTCCGATTCCAGACTCTCTTTAAATGGTTCTGTTTCAGTAGGTGTGGACGGAGCCTGGGAAGATGCATTTAACAAATGCCTCACTCGGCCAAAACATAAGAGACTCTTAAAAACTGAGAACAAACTGAGGGTTAATGGGGGGTGGGAGGGAGGGGAGTGTGGGTGATGGGTATTGAGGAGGGCACCTTTTGGGATGAGCACTGGGTGTTGTATGGAAACCAATTTGACAATTAATTTCATATTAAAAAAAAGAAAAAAGAAAAAATAAATTAAAAAATAAAAACAAACAAACAAACAAACAAAAACACAAATGCCTCACTCAACTTTGTATGATGGCTCTCTGGGACATTGCCCCCAGTCGGTGGCTTCTAACTTCTGATCTATAGGTTAGAACCGTGTGAGGAAGGTTTAAGAGAAACCCCATAGAGAGTCAGAGCCCCAACTCCAAGGTCCTAATTTAAGTTTTCTTGGGTAGGCCTGGGATATCAGCATCTTTAAAGACTCTCCTTGGTGGTTCTACCATGCAGCTAGGGCTGAGAATACCTGCTCTGTTTAGGTTGTTTAAATGTGTCCATTGAAAAATCATTAAAATCCAGTTGAAATGGATTCCCCTTGAAACGGAATATATATGAAAATAAGGATTCTGAAGATTTGGTTTCTATCTAAATGAATAAAATATCATAAAAGAGAAATGTAATTCAAGTACACAGTGACCAAATGATCATTCCTGTTGCATTAATTTGTCTTAAAAACTTACAAGACAAATGTCAATGGGTGAGCCTCACCAAACATCAGCATGCACCCATCAGGAAAGGCAAAGCAGTTGATTGGCAGTGACATTTGCAATGTACCTATTGTTTGATGCATGCAGTTCTTAAAGTGGAACATCTTCTAAAGTCCGTGGTGTACTAACTACTATGAGAGTTTTGGGCATGTGTTCTTACGGTTAACAATGAAAAAAGGTATTTATGTCTTTAATTGAAAGGAGCAAGCAAATCGATTCGACTAAGATACCAATGTTTGTACAAATCTAGGAAACCAAATTTCTAAAGAATGTCATTTTCAACTCCGTAGTCTTCCAAGAATTTCAGCCCAAACAGACTGAAGTAGAACATGAAATGAATCATCAGGATGAGAGGGTGAAATTATTCAGGACAAACAGATTTTGTTTATTTTAAAACCAATCTGAAACAGTCTGCTCCTTAAGAAAATATGACTCAAGGTAGATAGCAAGTAATTTGTATGAAGTGGACAATGTGATTCGTGAAAACCAGCCATTCTGGCTACCTAACCATACGTGTATAATATCTCGCAGAACAAGTCATTTATACAGAGCTGTCAGGAAAGAAAAGTAGGAATGAAATTTGTCCCATTGTGGATTTCCTGTTGTGGGTTTCCCTAGAAATCCGGCTATAAAATAAGATATCAAACTATCATCAGTGAAATGGCAATTTGGCTGAAATCTGAAAAACTAAACGCACACTATATTTTCCACAATATGCATGTAAGAAACCAGCCCCTGGATTGAGAGTATAGTAACAATTCACTCATTTGGAATCATGAATTGAATCACTCCAAACTTTAAGACCAAGGATTTTTTTCTCAGGAAACTATTTTTGGGTTCACGATGTGTATGCCCTGAAGTCAGACCTCGGGTGCTACATCCGTCATTTTGTTGAAAGCCCATGCGGTCATCTTCTGGATTTCTGGTGTACCATATTCTCTGGAATATTCCCGGGACTTCAAAGACAGTGAAGCATCATGGAAATACCACGCTCGGGCAAGTAGGACTTCACCAACCACTTTGATATACGGCACCCAAGCTTGTCAAGACAAAGACACGAAATCCCCTTTTAACTGTAATCTCAATGTGATGCGTCTTCAAATATCCAGTAATAAAAAATTAAAAACATGTTCCTCTTCTCTTCACACAAATCCTCCTGCCCCCACGCCAAGATAAAGAGAACTTGCTGTTGTGACTTCTGATGTTCGGATCACTAGAACCAATGACCGCTGGAAGCCTCAAAGGAAAGATCGTGGTGTATGTACTTGTGGCCCACAGCCACCACCATTGATTCCAACATAGGCCCTTGAGCCTCAAAGGACAAGTGTAAACAAAAGTTTCTCATTAAACCTGAGGTTAGCATTAGTAAGATTGCCCAAAGATCACATTTGAAGATAACCGAAGTGTTACTATATTCCTTTGTGCAGCCCAGCCATGACCCTAATTAATGTGTCTAGGGTGGACATGTATTTCTTCAAGTAATGGGTAGTTTTGTTTGGACAATTAGACCAAGCTGACAAGGAAATTCTCCATCAAACCAAGTCATAAAAAGTACATTATTCAGCATTATGATGAGTTAAGCAGTATTTATTACCTGAACTTTACAATACTCTTATTATCAATCATTACCTGCCATTAAGGTATGTTAACATGAGATCAAAGAGAGAAGCCAAGCTAAACAAACAGTCCTGTCTACGAGTCGCTTTAGTGCTGTTTGTTTAAAGAGAGGCAAATGCCGTTGAACTTAAAGATGAACAATTTGCATTTAACCAGAAGATGCAAATCAGCGGTACTGTGACAAGGCAGTAGTTCTATAAATTCCACGCTTGTCATTCAATTGACGAGGCAAAGCTGGTTTCTAGGGAATTTCTAAAAGAAAAAATGTAATCAAAGTAAAACGTGAGATACGAAAGTCCAATTTTGATGGGTGCTAGTAAAGATTCATTGTTGTATCAATTCTCAGCAACAATGCTGCCTCGGAAGCCACTAAAAATGATATCAGCTGAATGGATCTAAAGAGGAGGCTGAATGTTTTTAGCAAAGTTGTAAAACCTTGGAAACCACCTCCTGAACAAACACTCTGAGAGCTCAGAAGTCTAAGATGAGCTTACAATGCCTTGACTTAAAAATCTATTCTTGTCTCCGCCTCTTCCCTTTTGCTCTGGAGCCAAGAGCACAAACAAGGTTTCTGAGAGATATTTCTTTGAAAAATACATTCCTCTTTCTTTGTTCCGGAAGCACATGATCCATCCTTTCTGAAATAAAGCTTGTTCATCAGTGCCCACTGGCTTCTCTTCCCACATCTTAGAGCTGATGTTCAAGAGACGGCTAGTGTTCAACTTTGGCTCAAGGTTGTCTACAAAGAGCTGGAAGGGCTCTTTAATACTTCTCATGCAAATATAGCAAAGGGTCGGCTTGAGGATCAAACAGCCTTTCCAGTTTCTATCTGCCTTTTCTAACTGATCTAAGATGGACAATACACAACCATGGCAAAGGAAGGGAGGCAATATCCTCATTTTCTTTATATTTAGCACTAGGCAATCCTACAGATTTAATGTGGAACTTTTCCTTATCATAGAACATCAGTTGGACAATTGTTTTCCAAATTATGTTACTGACAAGGATTCTCAACAGTAACTAACCAAGTGGTTGGAACCAACCAGTAGCCAGGGGCGCCTGGGTGGCTCAGTCGGTTAAACGTCTGACTTTGGCCCAGGTCATGATCTCGTGATTGGTGAGTTCAAGCCCCACACTGGGCTCTGTGCTGATGGCTCAGAGCCTGGAGACTGCTTCGGATTCTGTGTCTTCCTCTCTCTCTCTGCCCCTCCCCTGCTCGTACTCTGTCTCTCTCTCTCTCTCTCAAAATAAATAAACATTTTTAAAAAATAATAAAAAAAAGAACCAACCACTAGCTAATCAGCAAAGAACACTGAGCAACTCACTGCAGTGGGGGATCACAATGGGATGAAATTTGGCCTCCACTTTATAACATGCAAGGCTAGATACATAGGAAGAAGGCTGACACCATTGACCAGGATTTGGGAAGAGCAAGGAGAGTCAAGTGAGAAGTGGGCACCATGGTCTGGTAGTTAAGCCATCTCTCCATTCAGTGCACAGGGGCACAGAACTCTGAGTTAGCCACTGAGCAGTTTGGATGCAAGCTGGGGTAGACTTCAGACAAGCAAACGGGGGCAAGTTGTAGCCATTCTCGGTGGCCAAAGGACTGGAGCAAAATTCCTCTATCTCTATATAGGTGACCTTTCTTTTTTTATCCAATAGCTGAGCCATGGGAATACACATGGCATAAGTAGACCCACCTGACAGGTGTAGAGAGGATCCGTGGGGGCTCTGAGGGAGGGATCTGCAAGTTTGCAATGTATGTTTGGAAGTAAATTGTGAAAGCCTTGAAGGCCAGGCTTAGCGGAAGGAAGTTGACCATGTTAAACAGTGATTATCCTCTGCTAGTCTCTAAAGAGGGGCATGGCCTGAAGCAATGGCACTGGGGAAGATTCATTCTGTGGGAGAGTGGTAGGGAGGATGGAAAGTGGAGAAGCTGGAAACCAAGAGTCCAGCCCAGCCCCGACCACGTCAGCCATCTCAGCAAGGCCATGGGGTAGAAGCCTCAGGCTGTTGCGAATGGCGAGGCACTGGGAGACTAGAAATAACAGAGCAGTAAAGGAGAGGATCCCAAAGCTCGGGGCTATTGCAGTGTGTGACAAAATAAAAATGGATACTGGGGTGCTGGGATTGTCATAGCTGAAGGCCCCCCAATTCTCATTCTCCCTTCCTTCCTTTACTAACGGAATCTTGAATTTAGAGGCGGTATCGTAGAATGGTTAAGACGACAAATTTCAGACCCAGCCTGTGAGTGTTTGAATGCCACCCCCAGCACTTCTTCGATGACCCTGGGTAAGTTAGTCTACCTCTCTGTGCTTCTGTTACCTTACCTCTAAAATGGAAATAATGCCAGTACTCATCTCATGGGGTAGTAAGTCATGTGTGCGAAGATTGGTGCTTGGTTCCTGGAAGTACTGTGTAAGCATCATCTATTCCCATTAGCTGAGCACACAACCTTAGCATTTCCAGCTATGTGTAGCCATGTGGCTACATTACGGCCATTGGGATGTGAGTGGGAGTGATGGGCACAATTTTCAGGGGGCCCTTGTAGGGTGCCTCTTCCCCTTCCTGTTGGTCAGATTGTGGACATGATGAGACCATGGGCTGGAAACCGTGTGTGAAGAAGCCAAAGTTGTGGACACAGTGATTGCCATATCAGCCCTGGGCTGCCTATGGTGAGATTGTTGCCTGAGAAAAAGAAACCTGTATCTGATTTAAGGCACTATGACTGGGGGGTTTTGGTTATAGCAGCTGACCTGTATTCGAATTAATACTCATGGCTGTCATGGATCTGGATACAGCTTCTTGGGGGCCTCTTATAAAGCTTGTTGGGGGGCTCTGGACAAAGCTGACTGCATGGGCTGTCTCCAGGACTGGGCTGCGAGAGGTAAAGGTAGAGTGTCCATCCACCGCTGCTCAAAATGATCTGGGCTCCTGTCAGCCTGCTTACGATTAGACTTCTAGCTTGCGTCACTTGCAGGGAGGGCCGGGCTCTCCCTGCTTCTCGGCACCCAGGTTGTGAGACAGCAAAACTGACCTTTGTGCGCTGGCTCTGCCCTCTCAGTGGGTCCTCCATGTTCATTTGCACTTAATTTTTTTCCCACATGAAAATGTTGGCATTGGGGCGCCTGGGTGGCTCCATCAGTTGAGCATCTGACTCTTGATTTCGGCTCAGGTCATGATCCCAGGGTCGTGGGATCGAGCCCCAAGTTGGGCTGTGTGCTGGGCATAGAGCTTGCTTGAGATTCTCTCTCTCTCTCTCTCTCTCTCTCTCCTCCCTCTGCTCCTACCCCTGCTTGCATACTCTGTCTCTCTCTAAAAATAATGTTGGCATTTGAGGATACCGTGGTGACTCACCTAGCTGTCACCTATTCTCAGGAATGGCCATGCCTGAATTACTAAGAAAATGATGTTACCAGAAAAAAAAAATGATGGGAGAGGGGGCATAGAATGCAAGGTGGCGGTCCAGGACATGCCAGGGGATGGCCAGCTACTGGTTGGAGATGTGGGCCTGAGTTTAGGCGAGAAATGGGGCCACGTGATACAGTAAAATTTGATTGTGGCTGGCAAGTTATAGCTACTACCCCGAACCCTGTGTATGGCACTTAGAGCTTTGCTTCAAGGATAGCAATCCCACCGATTCTGCTCACACAGCCAGGGTACCCTGCTGGCTCCTACCCATCCGTAGGTAGGTTCCTGAAACTGTAAATTCTCCATCCAGCCTTTCCTCGCTGTGACTGCCACTGGAAACTCTTTAATGGAATGACTTGGTCTGGTCTCTCCTTGTTCCAGAACCTTCACTTGTTCTACATAGCCTCCTGGAAAAAAAGTGGACACAACTCTCAGTTGAAATTGAGAGCTTCAAGGTCTTCTGCGATCTGATGTCAAAATTTCTTACTAACTTTGGCTCACATTTCCTTCCTCTACGAAATCCGTATTTTATTCAAGACCCTAGCTTTCCCCCCTTTTCCTGTCTCTTTGCCATTCTTTACACCATTCCTTCCTTCCAGAATGACTGTCCCCCTACCCAATTCTTTACCATGAAATCGAATCCTTTTTTCAATAAACAGATGAAATATTTTTCCTCATGAAAGAGCCCCGGTTGTATTGAAACGATGTCTCTTTTCCATCATTTAGACTTTTAAAAAAAAATTTTCTCAATTTTACATGCTGCCTCAAATTAAGTGATATTTGTTAATGTCCCATACCTCTTACCATTTTGTTACCATTAGGAGTCCTTTTATTATTTCCTCATATTGTCTGGACCAGTGCCTCAAACACTGGTTGAAATAGGGTCTTCTAATGAGCGTTTGAAGCTACAGAAACTATTGGAGTCTTTTAAATTTTATGTAAGACCCTGCAAGAAAGAAGCTCTTTTTACCCCTTCATGGAATTGCTAATGGAATGATGTAAGCCTAAAGCTGTCTACGTGAAGGAAGGACGAGTTTGGGATGAAGGAGGAAAACAATAAGGCTAATACTTAGAAAGAGAGTAAGGGAGAGAGGGCCAGCCTCACACAAGTCAGGACAGTCACCGAGAACTTCAGCCTCAGGCTTCCCCAGATTGGGACCTAGCAAGTCGCCTTGGTGTTCTTGCTTGTTTGAGGCAGGCTTCGATTCCTTGTGAATACAAGAGCCTTCACCGTTTATAGATGCTGAGGGGCTTCTCCTGTTTTGAAGCATATAAGATAAAGTTACCTTAAATATGTTCCTGCTGGGTTTCTGAACATCTGTGACGCACAATATATGTTCATCTGAAGCCTACCACTATTCTTGCTTCATTTAAGATGAGGGCATTTGGTAAACATATTAGGTTGCTTGAAAGTATTTGTTATCTACCCTAACAATGATAGAAAAAGGAACTAAAATCTCGTTTAAAAAAGAATCCACAGACCAATGAGGGTATCACAGCACCTACAATGGCACCCTTTCTCAACCCACTTTGGGGGATTTCTGAGCCTCTTGCCTAATTCAAATGTCACATTTCTAATGGCCTCTCTCTCGTCCGGCTCTTCGTGCCTCGGATACTAGGTGGGAGGGTAGCTTCTAATAGATTGGCCCTCTGCCTCTTACTAAACGAAAGCACTCGGGGCACCTGGATGGCTCAGTTGGTTGAGCGTCCGACTCGTGATTTTGGCTCTTGTCGCAATGTCACAGTTTCGTGAGTTTGAGCCCCACATCCAGCTCTGCACTAACAGTATGGAGCCCACTTGGGATTTTCTCTCTCTCTGCCCCTCCCTGCTTGTGCTCTCTTGGTCTCCCTCAAAATAAATAAATAAAACTTAAAAAAATAAAAAGAAAGCACTCACCCCCAGAACTCCTGCGTCTCATCACAGATAAACCCACTTCTGCTCTTGCTGCCAAGGATTTCATCAGTGCTCTGCTTACAAAGTCATCAGCCCAGAGTGCAGACTCTAAAGGATGGGTCACGCACTCTTCACTCCTGTTAAAGTGAAGTTGAGGAAGAGTTCCCCCTACCTGGCACTATGACAGTAAAGTCTAGGAGTTGTATCATGTTCAGAAAGGCAAGGGAAAATGTCTCTGGCTAGTTCAAAAATAGAAATGGCCGTGTACAGGCAACGGCAAGTCAATTCTAGACGGAGACAGATACTTTCTTACAACGTTACTTCAGAAGTCCTTTTTGTTGTTCCGAATCGAAACCCAGATACATCCATCAACTTTGTGCCAATGTACAGCTGATGGTTCTGGAAGCTTTGCCGTGAAGTGTTCCCTCACAGGTGGCTCTAACTTGTCAGTAGAAGGGAAAGCAAAAAAGTCTCTTGGGAAGAAACTGGGTCACCCTTCTGGGAATCCTAGCAGAAAGCATTCACATCATTAGAAGATCCTGCGGTCTGAAAATTGCCATGTGATCTCCCTGAGCATTTTCTGAGGAAGGTGGAAGAGGCATCAGGGTCTCTCCATCTGGTTCCATTCATTGCACCAAATACTTGAAAGTCTTGAAAAAAAGAAGTCTGAAAATCAAATCAAACTAGTCACCCAGTAGCCAGGAGACAACCCCAGTTGGGCAGGCCCTGAAACCCAGTGGTGTATTGAGATCCTTCTGGTGGCTTCTGACCAAGTCACAGGACAATAATGATCAAAGCCTATGGTTCTTCTCCTTGTATTTCAGGGCTTTTTGGGGTGATTTTTTTTCTTTTGGAAAATTTAACCTCATTAAAGTTTATCAGCAGTCGGTTATTGATGATACTCTTCAAATCTTTTCCCGATACTTCATACACAGAATGTTTTCTGAGATCCAAAGATGCTATTATTCAGTTTTGAAGTGTTCCATATCCAGAAACCAGTCAAGAAAAAGCTTGATGACAGATCTGAGGAGATCTTGAATCACCTCAGTGCAACAAATATCAAAGGAAAATAAAGACATGTGGGATTAGACATTCCAAGCTCCTACTACCCTGTTAGATAACTAGCTAACAAGTTACTTAAGCTCTCTGAGCTCTGGTTTCCTCATCTACACCATAGGAATTAAATGCTTTACCCACAGAACATCACAAGTACTTAAAAAGACCTAATTAATTCTTGTGCCCAGCAATCCCTTGTTCTGCCTGAGGACCCCTGCTCTGGAAAGCCCAAATGGCCTGTTGTTGCCTGAAGGTGATCAAGGCATGATTATTACCTCAGTGCCCACCTGAGACAGAAGTCCAATGGAGTCTGTTGGCCTGGGTGACACTCCCCCGTTAGTATTATATTTCACTCCCACCAAAGAGAGATGAGCATTGTTGAGCTACTGCATTGCCAGATGAAAAAATTGCCCCACATTGTTGCCTCAGCCTAGACTGCTTTCTAGAACATCAAACGCACGTTGCTTTCCACCCTAATTTTAACACAAACTGCAGCTTCTTTCCGACGGCACTTCCCCTGACTTAGTGTTGGGCCCTTGATTGTCCTCAAAACCCTAGAGACACCAAATGCTCCCTCCTCCAGAAGAATGTGGCCTATAGAGGAACAACACCGTACCCCAACTGAGAAGTTTTGAACACTTCCAGAAATGGAGTTGAGGTCTCCAAATGATATCAGGTTAAGCTCTTAAGGTTTGTACTGAACCTGATAATGGGAGAACATCTCCTCCCTCAGGAAGAGTCTGTCCCTGAGTTGTTGCCTACAAACGTAGCATGGATGCCCACCGCCATCTGTCTATGGTCAAGCTTGGAAGAGTAATGTTGAATACAGCGCCCCAGTTCTGCAGTCCCTTCACGCTGGACATGCTTGATGTCCCAGGATTTGACTGGCTCACTTCTTTAGACTAATATGGCTGAGCAAATAATTGCACTGAATGCCTTGTACATTCCTGTCTTTAACTGGGATAAAGGAAGTTTCCAATATGGCGAATAGCTGAGGCTTCCAAAACTTACACAAACTATCCACACTCAGTTATCTTTCAAAAAGGACATTTTGTGAAGAATTTGTTGTTTCAGAATCTGGCATCATATTCTTCTTCCACAGAAGGGAGGGAATTGTAGTTTCTTAGTTTGAGCTGCTGTAACAGATACCACAGGCTGGGTGGCTTAAGCCATAAACATTTATTTCTCATGGTTCTGGAGGTTGGGAAGTCCAACATCAAGGTGCCAGCAGAGTCTGTACCTGCTAAGGGCCCTCTTCCTGGTCTGTAGACGACAGTCTTCTTGGCGTGTCCTCACATGACAGAGAGAGAGCTCTGGTCTCTCTTCCTCCTCTTGTAACAACCCTAACCCTGTCATGGGGCCCCATCCTCATTACCCATTTAAACTTAATCACCTCTCAAGGCCCTAATTCCATCTACCATCACATCAGGAGTTAGAACCTCAACATATGAATTTGGGGGGGAACAGAAACATTTCAGTCCACAACAGGTGGGGTGGAAAGGAAAGAAGGCTGGAACCTACATTTGGTAGTCTAAACTGTACTCTTACATGATAACCTGATTCATATTTTATGATAAAAGTAATGCATGCCCTTTAAAAATGTTGAAATACAGAAATATGGAAAAAGTGCAAAATCACCACTGAGTCGATCAAAATTAAGCAACTCTCTCTCTCTTTTTTTTTTTTTTACTTCAAGACTTCTCAGACCCTTTAATATGCAAATACATGTTTCATCAGGAATGCTTTTTTCACACGTCACCTAATCACCTGTACATAGTCCCCCAAAGCACAGCTTGGAAGATGCTGTCCCAGGTCCCTAGGGAGTGGTCATAGTTCAGGATTTACACTGTGCTGATAGTCAATTACGATAAGATTCTTTCTCAGGAATTGTTCTGCTAGTGAGGGACAGCTTGAGCAAAAGGTGGGGAGTTACAATTCATTCTACGGAGTAGGAGCCTGCGGAGAGCCAGAAATCAGACAAAGGCAAGAGTCGTTTGGGCCCGGGATGACAGACATCGCTTGCTTCCGAACTGGGCCAGACACGCACTATCTTTGCAAGCAGTTGTCACGTGGACAGAGAACTGCACCTGCCTTCCCTGGTTTACACTGTCCTCATCCCTTCACTGGTAAAGCCCATTTAGGGAAACATTCTACTCAATTCTGCATGTACTAGTTGGAAAGTGCACGTTAATGCTGATGGTACCAATGCCCAGTGTAGGGTTTCCATTTCTAGCCCCTTTCCACACTGCGTATCTTGGGGGGTGACTCTCCACCGTGTAATACAAAATAGATTTCTTTGTTTCTTCTTCTTGTTTCTTTTTTAAAATTTTTTTTTTCTTTTCAACGTTTTTTTTTATTTATTTTTTGGGGACAGAGAGAGACAGAGCATGAACGGGGGAGGGGCAGAGAGAGAAGGAGACACAGAATCAGAAACAGGCTCCAGGCTCCGAGCCATCAGCCCAGAGCCCAACGCGGGGCTCGAACTCACGGACCGCGAGATCGTGACCTGGCTGAAGTCGGACGCTTAACCGACTGCGCCACCCAGGCGCCCCTCTTTTTCTTGTTTCTAGCAGATCAGGAAGTCTTACAGAACACGGTCCCGTGGCCTGTGTCTTAGTAATTCTTGCCACTTACATTTTCTCTGACCTTCTTAACTGTCTAACAAACTCCCCTAAGTAGGTGTTTCTGCCTTAACATTTGGGCTAGAAGTTCTGGTGACCTAGGTCTAAGGGGCAGACTCTATTAATGCCATAAACTGCCGTCTGTAAAGTCACGTCCACGTGCCTGATGCCATGCTAAGCGCTCAATACGGGTTATCTCATTCATTTTCACCCGACACACCAAACCAAAACAAACAAGATGTTTGCATCCCCTTTCTATGGGTGAGCAAGCCTAGGCTTGGTAACTTCTCTAAAATTTCACAGTCAGAGAGCAGGATTCAAATCCAGGGCTGTCTGACTCCAAAACCCATCCCGCTATCTTTCTAATCACAGTCTCAGGCAGCGGTGCACGAAACAAGTGGGGCCATCAGCTGAGACCTTATTACAAATGCCAGTTCTCAGGCCCTACTCCAGACCTCCTGGATCAGGAATTTGGGAGACGTGCTACCCAAGCACACGCGCATACATGCATGTGCACGCACGCGTGCACACACACACAAATATTACTCGGTCGTAAAAGAAGGAAGAAAATCCTGCCATTTGTGACAACATGGATGGACCTCGAGGGCATTAGGCTAAGTGAAAGAAGTCAGACAGAGAAAGACAAATGTTGTGTTTTCACTTATCTGCAGAACCTAAAAAAAGGCCAGACTCAGAAATAGAGAGTAGAATGGTGGGTTCCAGGGGCTGCGGCGGGGGGGGAGAAATAGGGAGATATTGGTCAGAGGGTTAAACCCCCCAGCTCTAAGATAAATAATCTTGAGATCTAATGTAGAGCTTGGTGATTATGATTCACAATGCTGTATTATATACTTAAAAGTTAAGAGAGTAAATCTTTAAAAAAAATTTTTTTTTAATGTTTTTATTTATTTTTGAGAGGGAGACAGAGCGTGAGTGAGGGAGGGGCAGACAGAGAGAGGGAGACACAGAATCTGAAGCAGGCTCCAGGCTCTGAGCTGTCACAACAGAGCCCGACACAGGGCTGGAACCCACGAGCCGTGAGATCATGACCTGAGCCAAAGTCGGACACGTAACCGACCGAGCCACCCAGGAGCCCCAAGAGAGTAAATCTTAAATGTTATAAACACATGCACACAAAGTCATAATTATTTGAGGGGATAGGGATGTTAACTAACCTTCTTATGGTAATAAGTTTGCAATATATACATGTAACTAATCATCACGTTGTACACCTTAAGCTTACATGTGTTACATGTCAATAATACTTCAGTAAAGCTGAAAAAAGAAAAGGAAAGAAAAGAAAAGAAAAGAAAAGAAACGAAACTCAGAGTAAGCCCAGCAATCTGTGTTTCAGTCAGATCTCCACGTGATTCTGATATATGCTAATGTTTAGAAACCAGTGCTCTGTTTGCAATCTAGAAGCTTACTGGAGTAGCCAATTGCTTCACTGCGTGAAACTACACTGTTTCTTCCAAGTAAGATCTTCTTTTCTTCAGATGTAAGTTTCAGCACACTTATGTGTAGAAGCCTGTGGCAACAGCCCCATGCTTAAGTTCTTAAAACTACAATGTGTATTAAAAAAAAATAAAATAAAAGTAAAAACCACTGTCCTGGAAACCAAGCAGGAAGACTTGAGATCAAAGGTGAGGAACAATTTTCAGGCAGAATTGTCAACACTAGGGTGGGCCATCTCAAAAAGCTGGGCTCGGCTCTCCCCGTTTGGCCCGAAGGATGGGAGGGGCCCTGAATCTCCAGAAGATCCTTCCATCTTCATCACTCCCCCTGTCTCAATGACAGAGTGTCATACCAGCAAATCTTAGGGTAACGGTTAAAATGCAACCCGACAAAGAACAGGATATTCCGATCCCATGAAGAGGTGCTGGAAAAACAATCGGCAGGAACAGGGAGGGCACCATCACCGCCTTCTCCCCTCCACTCTCCCCGTGTTGTGGCATGCCATACATCAGCAGTCATTTCACATTAGCTCCTCAGATTCCCCTGTCAGACAAATCCCACCTGTGAGCACTGCCGTCTACACCGCATAACACCACATAGATCAAGAGCGGGGCGAGGCCCAAGTCATGACCACCATAGCTTTCCATAAAAGTTAATTAACGACGGAAGCATATTGGTAGCAATGGCCACTCGGCTGTTAGTTATGGCTCAGGAAGCCCCAAATGTCGGACTTGCCTTTTCCTTTCTCCCAGCCCCAGCTCTAGCCAGGAGAGGCTCTCCAGGCCCAGGAGTTTGCTCCCGCCATTTCAGTCACCCAGTGAATCGTTTGCCAAGTTAGCA
The DNA here is from genome assembly GCF_024362965.1 of Panthera pardus. Classification (NCBI taxonomy): domain Eukaryota; kingdom Metazoa; phylum Chordata; class Mammalia; order Carnivora; family Felidae; genus Panthera; species Panthera pardus. Next base: position 57,610,329 of record NW_026526655.1, on the reverse strand, counting down.
AGAGAATGTAGCATGGAATGGATAAAATGAACATAGCAGCTGGACATCCAACACCCACAGCAAGAGAAACAGACCGCCCAATGGAGGCTGCCCTGTTCTTTTCTATCCCTGCATCTCGATGCTTTTTCACACCTCACATTTCTGCTGTTAACAGTTCCAACCCATCACCGCCACACACAGGCATGGGCTGTGGAAACAGCTAGGGAACTAGCTCTACACCAACAGGAAGTTACCTCTACGGGAGGCTCCACAGCATGGCAGTATCCATCTGGCATCAGACGCTTAGTGTTCTGATGTATAATAATAAGGGTAATGCCGATTGTTACATGTGGGGGCATGTATGCTTTTTTCTGAGGACAAGTTTAGCGCTTTCCGCTCATTCTCCAAGGCACTCAACAGCCCCAATGCAGTGTCTCAGGAAGAGAAGGCAAACCGTACTCTTAAAAAGCTCAGAAAGAAACAGTACACATTTGTGCTCGAGAAGACGGTCCCGTGTGTTGAAAAGGGTACTGCATTATGAGCCGTATGATCCGGGTTTTAATCTCTCTTCTATCATAAATGAACTGCAGCAAATATCTTATTAGAGCTCGGCTCCCGGTTCTTCATGTTTGAAAGAAACATCATCATTACTCCTTTCCTTGCCTCACACGATTGTGGGGCCCATGATAGGCAACGTGTGTGAAACCCCCTTTAGAGCAGAAAACACCCCAAGAAGTGCATGATAATTTAGGTTTTAGGTGTCTCATCGAGATCTCGATGGATAGACCACGTAAAGTGGCCGGTGTGGTCTAGAAAACCAGATGAAAAAATGACAACAGGGTGAGTTAAATTGTTCGTTTTGTTCTGCCTATGGAAAACATTATAGTTATCCCTGGAATAACTTATTAAAAATAAGCAGGCAGGGGTGCCTGGGTGGCTCGGTCAGTTGAGCGTCCGACTTCGGCTCAGGTCATGATCTCACACTCCATGAGTTCGAGCCCCGCATCAGGCTCTGTGCTGACAGCTCGGAGCCTGGAGCCTGCTTCAGATTCTGTGTCTCCCTCTCTTTCTCTGCCTCTCCCCTGCTCATGCTCTGTCTCTCTCTGTCTCAAAAATAAATAAAAACATTAAAAAAAAATTTTTTTTTAAATAAGCAGGCAGAAATCCTTTGAGGGAAAGGGAAATCCGTAAATATTATTTGATTCCACCCAATCCAATGTAACCCTTAGAGCGACACAGCTTCCCCCCATGGTTTGCTTTAATTAAATGTCACTGCTAACTTCCTTGTAAAGAGACAGGCCTCTGCCATTTCTTCTAATTATCCAAATCGCCAGCCACTGTGTGTGGCCTTACCTAAGGCTTTTAACCACAAGTAATGTCACTAAATCAAAGCAAGTGGGAAGCGTCCCTGTTGCAGTGTCTCTAATAAATGCTACATGACATTCCTTTAAGACCGTTTGGAAATATTCTCTTCAGGGTTACACCAATTCCAACATGATAACTCATCACGTTAAAACCAGTCAGAACCAGAAGCCCACGTGTAAGCCATACCTCTCTCACCGCCTCTTGCGAGAGCAGCTGTATTTCATCCGGCAAGGACATACATTTGGCAATCACACTGCCGGCCTCGCCCATCCTCCTGCGAAAGGATGTTACGTGGTTTAAGACAATTATGTGACTCTTTATGTGAGTTTCCTAAACCCAGAAGCTGATAGTGTCCTTGATAATAATAACAACAAAATACCACGTATTGATGATTTCTTCCATGCAAATGTCCTGTCTACCCGGTTCTATACCTTAGCACAATCCTGTGTAGAGCTATTGTTCCCAACCCACAGCTGCAGAAACCGAGGCCTCAAGGGGTTAAGTAAGGTGCCTAAAGTATGAGAGAAACGCTAGAGACAAATGGAGTGGATGGACCCGATGAGAAGACAGTTGCCCAGGAGACTGAGCGAAAGGGCTCTGAATTCTTATTATCTGTGTATCTGACTGTGTTATTCCTCAAATCTATTTCTGTTTAAAATTTGAGCTGAGGGGAGCCTGGCCACGTGGCTCAGTCGGTTGAGCGTCCGACTTCGGCTCAGGTCATGATCTCACAGCTCGTGAGTTCGAGCCCCGCATCGGACTCTGTGCTGACAGCTCAGAGCCTGGAGCCTGCTTCTGCTTCTGTGTCTCCCTCTCTCTCTGCCCCTAACCCACTCACATTCTGTCTCTGTCTCTCTCAAAAATAAATGAACATTAAAATAAATAAATAAATAAATAAATAAATAAATAAATAAATAAAATTTGAGCTGAAAACTTTAGGCAGCTAGAAACGTGAGTTCCTCCTATTTCCAACTTACGAATGTAAAAGTATAGAAACCCTGGAAAAAATGTTTGTTGTTCGTGAGAAATATTGTTTTTTATATTTCAGCATTTTACTATGTAGCTCCAGATATTAAAAATATATGCTGCACATTCTTGATTTGTGTGCTGGTAAACCTGGGTGTGTTTGGCTCGTGAAAATAAAAAACAATGTACATAAGTGCACTTGAGCTGTGCACTTACAGTCTAGATATTTTCCTACATGGACGTTAGATGTTAGTAAAAAGTTTCAAAACTGTATCTACATTTATCTGTATGTTTGTGTTTCATCACTATTTTGTATACTTTCCCATCAAGCTGTTAAGTACATCTAATTCTCCCCCAGAATGATTTTCCTTTACAATGAAAATCTATTGAATGGCATCGTGGCAAATCTTTGCTGGCACTAGAAAACTGATTACCTTATGACCACACGTCAAGTCTAAACCCCTGATCCGGAGACCCGGATTGCAAGCTCTCTGTTTGGCAATTCTTGCTTAGAAGGTCAAAAAGGAGCGCATTACAAATAAAGGAGGAGGTCAAAAGAGACTGCTACCCTTTCTCTGTTGACCCCATTAGCCAGGGCAAGCACAGTGTTTGGCAACAGGGGTACAAGGTAGGGAGAAAGGTTGTTTCGCCGAGGTGAGAAGCAGTGCCCAGGCAAAACTCTGTCCTTTCTGCCCATCCAAATGAGGTTTGAGTGGAGACACTTCCTGGATAAGTACTGCTCCCTGCCCTCAGTCCTTGACCCAGAGTTTTGTCCTACCTTTCATCCCTCTCCTCCACCACCAGCTGGAGCAACCATTAGGCAACTGGGGATGGAGTGACAATAAGGTTTAAATGGTTTAAAAATAGTTGAACCAAAGCCTTTGGTGCCATATTTAATTCACACGGAGGCTCAATTCTAATCAGCTGGGATTATCTCATTCGCATCTATTTTCATCAACATTATCTTCATTAGACAATTAACTATCAAAGGGCAGGGATTAAGTAAACGTTGCTCGGTGGGCAGTGTATTAATAAACTGATTCAGCTAATGAAACAAAGACCCAGGGACCACACACAAAAAAAATGAACAGTGCTCCAGACAAGAGAGCAATTTGAGTATGAGATGCCCAGGCGGGGTACAGCAGGTCCATATCATTAGGAGCCCAAGAATTGTTAGATCTCATTGCCCTACCATCTTCAACAAGTGCCATCCATCTCACGGTCTAAGATGGCTGCTCCAGAGTTCCATTACACCCGCATGCCAACCAGCAGCAGGAAGAAAAGGGAAAATGGAGAGTATGCATCTTTCCTTTGAGGGTACAACCCATAAGTGGAACATCACTCTTCCATGGAAGTTGGCCATACCAATTTTCAGCCTTAACTGGCTGAGAAATGTGATCATTAGCCAGCCGGCCATATGCTCTCCTAAAATTTGAAGGTTCTATTGCTAAAGAAAGAGGAGAGAATGGGTATTGGGAGACAACAAGTGAAACATACATTTATTCATTCATCCCTATTTTCATTCATTCATAAACACTGGGTGACTACTTAGTGCCAGGAACTGTGCTCGTGTTAGGAATACACTAATAAAACCCATCCTTCAGTCCCTACATCATGGGACTTACACTCTATTGAGTAAGTACACATGGAAACAAACTGTTAATAAAAAACAGGTTGTTCTACCAGGATTATACACAAAGTACAACCCTCTGCCTAGGAGAACCAGGAAAGCTCAGGAAGGAGGCAGCCTTTTGTACCAACCCTTGAAAGACAGTAATAATGACACAGTAAGAATTGTATTTCCTCAGTAGTTATTGTGTACCAGATATTGTTCTGAATCCTTTACATATATATATATATATATATATATATATATATATACACACACACACACATATATGTGTATATATATATATGAACCATATATACATTAAATCCCTCTGCGATAGAATCCATTATTATTCCCACTTTACAGATGAGAAAACCAAAGCATTGTACCTGGTAGAATTGAGATTTGGACACATGCAGGATGACTCCAGAGCCTGTACTGCCTTTCATAAGAAAGAAAGGGTGTCAACTCCATTGCTTAAATCTCCCAATGCTCCTTGCCCTGTGTAAGAAAGGAAACATTGAAGAAAAGGGGGAAAGTCAAAGACTAGAGGGTCTCACCAGCCTAGACACGGCACAAGGGAACTCAAAATGCAATGCAAGGGTCTTGACTTCTAGCTCTTTCTCTGAGAAGCATGGTTCTCAATGTACACTCTACAGAAACACTGGAGGATTCCAAGGACCTGTGGAATGCTTTCTAGAAACTTGGGTTTTTCAACATATAAGGCCATATCTGTTTCTTTACTCAAAAGTAAGTTTTTTGGATTTACCAAAACTCAGGCATCAGTTCAACAACCACTGCCCAAAACCAACATAATCATTTCCTTGATTCTGGGGGGCATTTTTGTGTTGGCATGAAGGAAAGCAATTCCCCGATGTAGAAGGGGTCCACAGCCTCAAGGAAGTTTGGCCTTCATTAAAATCAATGATGCCTTTAGAGAAGCTCTTCTGCTTTGATGATCCCATTAGACACAATAGAATTTGTTAATTTGCAAGGTATTTACTATGATTCTCTATTATTCTTAACAAATTGTATTTTATTTAAAAGACACAAAAGTGCTGGCCTTAAAAGATGAGAAGAAAAACACAAGTGAAAGCATTCAATGAAAACTTGGTAATATTTCAGCATGTTTCAATGAGTCTCTTTTTCTCCTGTTTTCTTCTGGTCATTTCCCACCCTTGATTAGTAATTTTACACCCTAATAGTAAAATATGAAATACTTTTTTAATACTGCCATGGTGGTAAAAGTGTTTAGTTTTTATGATGTGTCTCCAGAGATAGATCTTTAGCAGTATATAGTGAGGTTAATTCAGCATAAAATAGTATAATACCTTTCTTATTTCTGTTCACTCATTTAGAAATTATGGGACAAATTCTAGCAAAAGGTTCACCCCACTGACTGGAGACTAGTGTCTTAAAAGAGATTAGGGTTTTTATTTTCTTTTCGGGGAGGTTAAACATTTTTTACCCACTTTTTTGAAAAACTAATAAACAGGAGTTATTTCCCATTTTTGTTTCCTCAGATTCCTGGAAGAAGGTGCCATTATCCAAAGCCTTGCAGTTCCTAGAGATGCTTCTCCCATCGAACCCCAGCCAGTCAGCCAGCCTCTCACTCTTCTCATCCCGTTCAGGCTCTCTCACTCCCTGAGTACTTGTGAAATGAAAGGACAGAGTCCTTTCCACTCTGCCATTTTGTGAAGATACTAATGATATTTCCTTTGGCTGTACTGTTCAATTATATGAGGCAGAGAAAGAAATTGAGTTACCTATTTGGTAATACAATGGTGAAGCCAGGAAAATTTTAAAAAAGGAAAAGATGAGAAAAAGAAAAAGGCAGGAATTATCTTCCTCGGCCCCAGGCTACCCTTAAAATGGGGGGGGGGGGGGGGCTCCCCCAGCTCTGGTGCCCAGGGGCAGGGACACCTCTACAGGGATGCATTTCCCTCCCAGGAAATCACAGCACCCCATCTTCCAACATGCTCCAGCATCATACAGAGTAAAAAGAAGGTTAATTTCAGATATGCAATTATGTTCACTCTTCTTAATATCAGCACTTACAAAAGTCCAAATTGGGCTTGTACAATGAGCTACATTCTAACTTAATCTCACAGTCGCTTCTAATTTCAATCTCTAATGAATGCTTGGCAACTCGTGTGCTTCCTTTCATAAAAAGACAAAGTTCCTGCTTCTCACTTCATAAAAGTGGCAAGAACAAGTGAACCTTTAGCTAATATGGATAAGAAAAGGTTAATATGAGGAGAACGAAAACACAATCTCCCCACAATTTTAATTTTACAGTGAAATCCAAAGCTCTCTAGACTAGATAATTGTTAGTTTTTCTGGGTTCTTACTGCATTACCCCACTTGGAAACCTATTAAGAATTAAAAGTAAACATGTCCAACAAGAGCTGCTCCCTAATTAATACTAAGACACGTATGAAAACATTCTTGAACATGAGGCTTAGTAGTATTGTATATTATACTGTCCTCGCTTATAAAAAGTTAAATGTTTCTTCAAATGAGAATGCAGACCAATAAAGATAGCTACATATGCAAAATGTAGCGATCCATTTGACATGCAGACCAGTTCTGATAATGTTTCACTGCTTACCTGAATTTTAAAGATTAATTAATTCTAACTACCCTCCTGTGAGAGAAGCGATAAACAAACAAGTTGATTAAAATACATAAGATCATGCAAAGCTACCACACCTGAGGTCAGAATTCACTAGTTGTGACAAAGAGACGTTAGTTCCCAGTCTCATTTCCAGCTGCTTGAGCTAGGCACCATGTCACGGAGGCGACAAAAAGAAAAAAAAAAAAAAAAAAGGTGACGCAATGCTTCACAAACCCCAAGAATTCGCTTCTGGTGTTTAAGGGCAGAAACTAAAACCGATCATAAATATAGAAGACCCAAATAGACCTACTGATCTCTTCAAACTCTGACCCAACCTTAACCCAAGGATTAATGATTTTCTCAGAATTAAGCCAAAAGAGGTTTTCCGAGAAACAGAACCTACCTTTCTAAACCGTCAAAAGGCATCAAAGTACAGAAAACCGTGGCCTCTGGGAAAGGTTATAGGGACCTGTCCTGATGTGGCCCCTGTGCTATGATCTGTATCCAGTCACGTAACCTCCTGCAGGATTGCAGAACCTCTGGACATATGACTTCCTGCCAGGACAATGTCTCCCATCCAAGTACTAACCAAGCCTGACCCTGCTTAGCTTCCGAGATCAGACGAGATCGGGCGCATTCAGGGTGGTATGGCCGTAGACAAGGACAATGTCTCCATTCTTCACATACTTGTCACGTTTTGTTTGGGATGTGGTATGGCCACGTCTGATGAGTTCAAAGATAGGAAAATAAGGAGGGCCGAGAACTTTATGGAGGATCATCTACTGGGGAGGAGGTGCTTCTCTGGGGATACACCAAGTTCAGGAGTTTAAGTCCAGTAGACGGATCACGGCCTCCCAACCACTCACAATTCGGCAATTCTGCGTTGCCACATGACACGAGGGACGATAACACGTCATCCTTTTCTAGACTTCACGCTTTAAGTAGAGGAACATTGATTCGTTTGTGCTGCTTGGCCAGCAGCAGACACACTGGTCCACGGGATAATTCCACGTAGACTAAAACTCTAGTCTTTTAGGTGCTCTGTAACTGCCTGTCAGATGAAATTACTGTTCTTAGACACCAAACTGTATCCTTGTGGTCTGAAAAGCTACCATGGGTCTGAAAGTGCTTATCATGGTTACATGCTTACCACACCTACAAAGTCTGCAGCCTATTAACGGAAACATATGTAGAATGAAAGGGGGCGGGTGGGTTGTAACTGGAAGAAAGAGTATCAGGACAGGTTTTAAAAGTCATAAAATGCAGGTCTCATTCTTCAAGTCATTAAAAGACCCATAGCAGTCTGCTGTTTAATACAATAAAATATAACCGTGAGGACCGTAATAGTTTAGCCATATCGTAGGAGGAAAGAAAAATTAAATAACGTGCTAGAGAAAGTTGACCGAAGGACACAAAACCTAGAGCATGGCAGTAATTTCTGTGAGGAATAACCTCGGGTGAACTTCAATGGTTTGCATATATAATGGGGAGCGCCAGCCTAACCTCCAGTGAGGAATCTGCAAAGTCCTACTTATGGACCCTTTACTCTAACATCTAGACTCAAAGCTCCAAAAGTAGACCAGAATCTTACCAGCCACTGGGGAATATCAAGTCCCTGGATTCCCTAGTCTTCATTCTCAGACATTTGCCGACTTGTCAGAGTTGAGAGCAAGCATTCTACGTTAAAGGTGGAGTACATGATTTAGAAAAATCTTTGATTTTGAGAAATAATAGTTTCCAACTTTGCTACAATTCCACTTGGACACGACGTTATGGGTTAGGAGGAGAGACGGAGAAGAGTTACAAAGATATTTGTACTTTCACTCTGTCCATAATAACAGTAATAATAATCCCCCCCAAATTCACTCCCAGATAGTTAGCAAAATGTTTACTACTAGAAGTCTATCACTATGTGTTCTATGGTGAGAAAAAACTAGCCTCCGCGTTACGTTTTTAAAACATGTACCTCTTACTAGTTTTTATAATTGAAGTGTCGAAAATCCAATACACTCTTTCAAGAGGGAAATCTAAACAGTTTTCTGTCAGTAACAGCAACATACAGTAGTCTGGAACCTCCTTGAAGTTAATTGCAGCACAGCTCACTAATGAAACTTTCCGTCTATTAAATCTTAACAGGCATAACTATAAAAATGGCGCCAAGCTTTCTCCTGCTCTGGAATGTCCCAGCTAGCACTTTGTGACTTTTTTACCCTTTATCTTTGTAATTACTGTAATTATTGCAGAGTGGGAGTAGAATCAAGATCTAAGAATATAGTATTTTTTTCCCAAGTCCGATTTTTATCATATGCTTAGGATGAGAATATTTTGAGATGGGCTGCAAGGCAGGCGGGGTGGGGGGGGGGGGTGGACAGTTACACTCATTTCACTGTAGAACCCATATTCGGGTTAAGGGTTGTTGGATTATTGCTGAGTTCCAGGATACACATATGAGACGCTAACAGCTTCTCAAGAACAGTGATTTCTTGGTAAACTGATTTTATGTTTTATTTTGGATAATTTATGTACTAATAGAAGTCATTTTATAAATAATATGAGGATGGAGGAGAACATGTCAAAATCGTTACTTTCAGCTTTATAGCCTAATTGAAAAAATGTTCCCCTCTTTTTTCCATAGTATCCATCTGAAAATGGCATAGTCAATATTTTGAAGTTTTTGGAAGAAAACCAAAGGAAACAACAGTTCTTTTCTATATTACTTGCTGTCATGAAGAACAAAATCACTTTTATTTTATTGTCCCTAAACGGTCTTATGTCCCTATGGCGGGAGGAGGACATAACTCTTGCCACCAGTTATTTGCTTAATTTTGTATCAATTTTTCCTAATATTAAAAAAGAAGTGCTTTAGGGTAGCACTCCTAGAAAGTGCAACCATTTTGCTCCTAGTTCCAACCCTTTGTCCTAAATAGCAGCGAGAGAAAGGAAATGTCCCACTAGGAGACCGGTTTGGGGGCCAAATAGGATGAACTGTATACATAATGCATTGCAGGTATCTTCATTAATTCATACTTTGCTGCAGGATAAATGTATTTGAGTCTAATGCCCGGTGGGCATTTATTCCATTTCTATTTTCTCTTCACTAGGCAAGCTGGAGCCAGAAAGACAGCATGTACATATATAGTTTTGGCTAAGATAACTAGGACATAAAACATGTTAATTAACTTGTGAAAAGTAAGTTTTGATTAGTTTTATAATATCTGCCTGGCACTTCAGTGATAAAGTGGATTTTTTGAATGACCCTGCAGACCAAATTTTCGCTTAAACGATCATCAGTTCCTACTTTATGTATTATATGGGCATCTCTTTACAACTGACCACTCAGCACAACATAGGTGCATCTACTGAAGCATGGTTTCTCTAAATGTGATCAGTACATAGACCACCTGCCTCGTAATCACCCAGGGAGATTGCTTTAAAATGCAGATTCTTAGGCCAGCTTAATCACACGGTCTCAAGGAGGAGGTGGAGAAAGAAATCTGTTTCCCAAGCTCCCTAAATCACTCCAACGCACTGAAATTTGTGCCCAGCTATGTCAAGGGAACTTCAGCGTGATTTACTACCCTCGATTATTCCACTTAATGCATCGTCTTCATTGTCAACGAACATATTTACTTAGCCCCCACCGAGTGCAAGACATTTTCCTGGGGGATGAGGTGAAGGCATGTCTGCCCCCCAGGCACTCACGGTCCAGTTGGAGGGGTAAATCAAAGATGAATAGGAACACAGCACAGCATACACCAAGCCCAGATAACAATAATAGTAAGAGTGGCCACTTACCAAGCTCAGAATGTAGGGTCTATTTATACATTTTATCACTATTTCTCATAATCCTGGTTAGAAGATATAATTTTTCTTTTGTCATAAATTAAAACTTCTAACTCAGGAAGTTCAAGTGGCTTTCCCAATGCAACACAGCTTATAAACGAGAGAGGTAGAGCTGAGACCAGACTCTGACCCAAGGCCCATAGCCTTCCAGCCCACCGTGCTGGCCTATCCAAGGAGGGCTCAGGTACAGCAAATCTGGGCTCAGTCCTGTTCTCGTTGTGCTGAAAGTACGCTAGCAATGTCACAAACAAAGCTTGGAGGGGTCTCAATGAATAAAGCACCTCCTGATACGAAATGTATACAGGGGTGTAGTTTACCCCTAACGTGACCCCATCATGACAGAGCAAAGGTATTATAGTGAAGTTGTCTGTGTTTTCTTTTTTTCCCCCCAATATTCAAGAAGAAAGTATTCTGTTAAAAAGGTTAAGGTTCATTGTGGTCAGGGGTACAATGATCTGACCTAGGTTTTTTTTGAAACCATGAGCATTTTTTCCTAATTCTTCAACACAGATTTAATTTAAGGGCAGATGGCAGCCAATTGTAATCTGAATTATTAAGGAGGCATAATTCTTTTTCAAGTGTTGCATTATACTAAAAAGAAAAAAAAAGTTCTCTACATCTCTGAAGACATGGTTTCTCGAAAGAAACAAAGCACAAAATAAAGAGCAAAACTCAGACACCAACATATCTAGAAATTTATCACATAGAATAGTAGGGTCAAAGGAATATCACATAGGAAAGTATGTGATATATCACATATATCATGTGATATATCACACATGTGATATATCACAAAGGAAAATCACATAGAATAGTAGGGTCAAAGGAATCTTATACCATCACAAATTGTTTTAGCTCTGCTAAGGTCAACGTAACCCAAAATAATTTCTCTACGTATTATTATCTTGAAAGTATGAAATCAAACTATTTTAAAAATCTGGTTTTAGTCACTTTTTAATTATATTTTACTTTGACATAAATTCATATGGAGTTGTAAGAAATAATACAGAGAGATCGCATGTTTTTACATGGGCAACATTTTGCAAAACTTTAATACAATATCACAATCAGGATATTGACATTGACAGTCGAGATACAGAATATTTCTATCACCACAATGATTCTGACTGTTACCTTTTTATCTACCTCCCTCCCACCCCCATGCCCTCCTTAATTGATCCAAGCAGCTGGCAGCCTGTTCTTCATTTGAGTAATTTTGTCATTTCAAGAATGTTGTATAAATTGAATCATATAGTGTATAACCTTTGGGGATTGGCTTTTTTTACTCCGTATAATTTCCCAGAGACTTGTGCAGATTATTATGTATTAATATTTCTTCCTTGCTATTGCTGCCTAGTATTCCATGGTATGAATGTCCCACAGTTTCTTAAACCATTCACTCGTTGAAGGACATCTGGGTTGTGTCTAATTTGTGGTTATTGCAGATAAAGTTGCTATAACATTCACATCCAAGTTCTTGTTTGGACATAAACTTCCATCTCTCTGGGATAAATGCCCAGGAATATAATTGCTGGGTCATATGGTAGTTTCATGTTTAGTAGTTTAAGAAACTGCCACACTATTTTTCATAGTGGCTGTACCCATTTTAAGGTCCCATCAGCAAGGTCTAAAGGATTCAGTTTCTTCCCATTCTCACCAGAATTAGGTGTTGTCCAGTGTCTTATTTTAGACATTCTGATAGGCGGGTAGTGGTTATTTTCTTTCTACAAGATCTTTCGCAGAGAAAAAAAGGTTTTAATTTTGATGAAGTCCAATTTATCAATTTTTCCATTTATGGACTCTGCTTTTGGTGTTAAGTCAAAGAACTCTAGATCTCAAAGACCTCTTTTTTTTTCAACAAGTTTTACAGTTTTAGTTTCACATTTAAGTGTATGCCATCTTGAGTTAATTTTTATATAAGGTAGGGCTTAAGTCAAGATTCGTTTTGTGACCCATGGATGTCCAATGGCATTTGTTGAAAAGGCTGTGCTTCCTCCATTGAGTGCTTTTACATCTTTGTCAAAAACCAGTTGAGCATGTTTGTGTGGGTCTATTTCTGGGCTTTCCATTCTTCTTCTTCTTCTTCTTCTTCTTCTTCTTCTTCTTCTTCTTCTTCTTCTTTTTATGTTTATTTATTTTGAGAGAGAGAGGGTGAGCAGGGAGGGGCAGAGTGAGAGGGAGACAAAGAATCCGAAGCATGCTCCAGGCTGTGAGTTGTCAGCACAGAGCCCGACGCGGGGCTTGAAGTCATGAACCGTGAGATCATGACCTGAGCTGAAGTTGGACACTTAACTGACTGAGCCACCCAGGTGCCCTTGGGCTTTCCCTTCTGTTCTATTTTCTATCTCTCTTCAAATACCATACAGTGTTCATTTCTGTAAGCATATTACAGTTCTTGACATTCTTCTTCTTTCTTAATTTTTTTAATGTTTATTTGTTTGAGAGAGAGAGAGAGAGAGAGATGGAGAGAAAGAGAGTACATGCACAAGAGGGGAAGGGGCAGAGAGAGAGAGAGGGAGAGAGAGAATCCCAAACAGGCTCAGTACGATGTCAGCACAGAGCCTGGTGTGGGGCTTTAACTCACAAACTGTGAGATCATGACCTGAGCTGAAATCAAGAGTCAGACGCTTAACCGACTGAACCACCCAGGTGCCCCAGCATTATTCTTCTTTTTAAGTTACTCTTTTTCCAAGTTGATTGAGCTATATTAGTTACTTTGCCTTTTCATATACCGTTTTAAGGGTGGATTTTTCACCTTTTCACTTTCAACCTCTTCATATCATATTTGAGGTATAGTTTTTATAGATCACATACAGTTGGGTCATGTTTTTAAATCTACTTTGCCAGTCTTTCAACTGATATATTCAACTGATAAGGCTTAAGTCTACCATTTTATTTTTATTTTCTGTTTATTCTTTCATATTTTTGTTAGTTACCTGATTTTCTTTTTTTTTTTCTGCTTTTCTGTGGATTACGTGAACATAGTTTCAAGTTCCATTTTGATTTATCTACAGCGTTCTTGAGTATATCTTTTAGTGTAGATTTTTCAGTGGTTGTTTTAGATATTACATGAAATATACATGATTTATCACAGCCTACTGGTGTGATTTCTCCAGTTTGAGTGAAGTATACAAATCTTACTTTGTTCTTAACCTCTCCAGTTTATAATACAATTGTCTTAAATATTTGAAACATTTGGAACATTAGAAATTGGCATAATTTTTTGTTTCAACCATCAAATATAATTAGGAAACTCAGAAGAAGGAGAAGGAGAAGGAGAAGGAAAGGAGAAGGAAGAATGTATTTACCCACATTTTTGCTGACTGTGTTTTCTTCTTTCCCGATGTTCCAAAGTTCCTTTGTTCATTGTTTCCTCTCTGCTTACAGAACTTCCTTTAGCCATTTTTCTAAGGTAGGTCTGCTGAAGACAAATTCTCTTCCTTTTCCTTCATCTGAGAATATCTTGATTCCCGCTTCATTCCCGAAGGATATTTGTACTGAGTATAGGATTCTGGATTGATAGTTTTCTTTCAGCACTTAAAATATATTGTGCTAGTTCTTTCTCCATGGTTTATGATGAGAAATACAATATCATTTGAATTGTGTTTCTCCCGTAGGTAAGATACACTTTTTCTCTGGCTGCTTTAAGAATTTTTTCTTTGCCTTTAGTTTTCAGACATTTAATTATGATACATCTTGACATGGATTTCTCCAGCTTTATTATTTTTGGGATTCTCTTAGCTTCTAGGGTTTGTCAAACTTGAGTTGTTGACAATTATTTCTTTGAGTGCCTTTCACAGCTCATCTTTCTCCTCTCTCTCTGGAACTCCAGTGACATGAACGTTAGATATTTTGCTAGAGTCCCACAGCTCCCTGAGATTCTATTTATTTATTTTTCAATCTACTTTATATCTGTTCTTCAGATTAGGTCATTTCTATTCCATTTTCCAGTTCACTGGTTCTTTTCTTTGTCCCCTCCATTCTGCTGTTGAGGCCATCACCAAGCTTTTAATTTCCATATTGTATGTTCTAAATTTTCCACTTAATTTTTCTTGATATCTTCTATTTCTTGACGAGGCTACTTCTTCATTTGTTCCCAGCACGTTCATAATTGCTCATAGAAGTTTTTTGTCTGTTTGTTTTTGCCAAGACTACTTAAAAATCTTTGTCTGATAATTATCTCTGTTCTCTCAGTATGGGCACTCATAGTGTGTTGAATATTAGCCCTTCCAAAAGATATATCCACATACTAATCCCTGGAACCTGTGAATGCTACCTTACTTGGGAAAACGTCTTTGCAAATGCGATTAAGGATCTTAAGTTATAGAAATTATCCTGGATTATCTGAGCACTACTTAAATCTACTGATAGGTATCCTTATAAGAGAAAAACAGAGAAGGAGGCAATGTGTCTATGGGAGCAGAGATTTAAATGGTACAGCTTTTGGGGCTCCTGGGTGGCTTACTCAGTTAAACATCTGATTTGGACTCAGGTCATGATCTCTTGGTTCGTGAGTTTGAGCCCCGCTTTAGGCTCTGTGCTGACAGCTCAGAGTCCGGAGCCTGCTTCAGATTCTGTGTCTCCCTCTCTCTCTGCTGCTCCCCTGCTTGCTCTCTGTCTCTCTCTCTCTCTCAAAAATAAATGTTTAAAATTTTTTTTAAAAATGGTACAGCTTTAAGCCAAGGAATACCTGGAGTCACCAGAAGCTAGAAGAGGCAAGGAACAGAATCCCCCCTAGAGCCTTGAAGGAAGTTCATTCCAGCTAATACCTTGATTGCAGATTTCTGGCCCCCAGAACTGTGAAAGAATAAATTCCTGTTGTTTTACGCCAAATTTGTGGTAACTTGTTACAGCAGTCTTAGGAAATAAATATGACATCTATTGATTGTCTTTTTCATTCACTTTAAGACCTTTCTGGTTCTTGGTATGAGGAGTGATTTTTCAATCCAAACCCGAGCATTTGTATATTAAGTTAGGAGACTCTGGATCTTATTTAAACTTTCTATTTTAGCTGGCGTTTTCTGACATCACTGAGACAGAGGACTGTTTCGTTACTGCCCATAAAGGTAGAAATCTAGATTCCTTACTTGGCCTCCATTGACACCTGAGGGGGGGGGGGTAGGGGGCTCTTTTATACTATTGGGTGGGGTTGGGAGTTCTGGCTCCTTATGTGGTCTCCATCAACACTGTAGTGGGGATGGCCTCATTATCCCTGAATGATGGTGAAAGTCCTGACATTCCACTAGGCTTCCTCTGACATTACCTCAGTGGGGAGGGGAGGAGTGTGTCATTACTGCTGGGGAAATGGAGTTCTGTCTCCCCACATGGTCTTCACGGACACTGGAGGGGTGGGGATCTTAACTTGACTATCTACCTGGCTTTTTCTGACACTACCTCAACAGGAAACAGGGGGGTCTGGGGTACCTTGTTACAGCCTCAGGAGGATGCAAATTATCCTCTCAACGTGACCTTTGTTGGCCTGGGTGGAAGCGAATTCAGTTTTCTCTTTGATGTTGAACTATAGTAGAGTGGTGATGGTCCAAACATTCTCTGTCTTGCCAGCCTGCCTTTCTCCTTTGGTTAGAGAGAGCAGGCTTTTGTTGGGGCTGGTTTTGTC
Organism: Panthera pardus; assembly: GCF_024362965.1. Classification (NCBI taxonomy): domain Eukaryota; kingdom Metazoa; phylum Chordata; class Mammalia; order Carnivora; family Felidae; genus Panthera; species Panthera pardus. Next base: position 57,594,333 of record NW_026526655.1, on the reverse strand, counting down.
TGTGTCCCTTGGCATTTCTGGATTGCGATGGCTTCTTCACGTCCAGGACTGGGATATGTAAGGCAACTCATATAAGTAACTCACCACCATGTTGTTCCTGGGGTTGTGAATTCTTTCGATGGTTTGCCTTCCTTTTTCCACCTCTCAGAGTCTTGTGTTTTATTTTTATATAATGTCCAGAAGTTTTAGTTTTACTAAGCAGGAGGAATAGGGGGAAATATACCTACTCCATCTCTAGCAAATGAAGTTTTAATACTATTCTTAAATACATCGGTTTGAAAAAAAAAAAAAAGCCTCTACAAAAAATTTCACATTATAACAAACACGTAAATGTTTCCTTGTAGGCATATCCCTCCACATCAACCTGCAGAAAAAATATGCCGTATGTTTCCTGACTTTGTGAATATAAAAGTTTATATGAGAGCCCTTTTTAATCCTCGTGCAAAGGATCGATCAATTTGAATACATAACGATTTAAAGCCTTTACTTATGAGGAAATAAACGCCAAAAGTAGAAAACATATTAGAAAAATTATTTACAAAATATAAGGGAATTAAAATCTTCAATTTACAAAAAGTTCTTAACAATCGATGAACAAAAACAAAAGACTAATAGGCCAAAAATATGAAGTGGCAACCAATAAAAAAAATGAATACACACCATAATAGTTCAATCTTATTGGCGATAGAAAAATTCGAAATAAAACCATGAAGAGATAATTTTTGGTCTTTCATTCATTTATTTGAATATTTAATAACTATTTATTGAACAGTGACTATACCCAAGATGGCAGGCAATGAAAATACAATGGAATAAGCTAGATGTGTTCCCTGCACTCAAACGCTATCAAGCAGGGCAATTCTTTTTCTTTTTTCTTTTTTAAGTTTATTTATTTGGAGAGAGACAAAGACCGTGTGAGTTGGGGCGGGGCAGAGAGAGGGAGAATGAGAATCAAGCAGGCTCCCCACTGCCAGTGCAGAGCCTGACGCGGGGCTTGAACTCACAAAACTGAGAGATCGTGCCCTGAGCTGTAACCAAGAATAGGACACTTAAGCGACTGAGCCACCCAGACACCCCAAGCAAGGCAATTCTTGAACAAATAACGGTGATTGTGTTTTAGGCTGGTGGAAATAGAGAGCAATGGGAACACTGAGCAAGGAATGCAGGCAAGCTTAGGAACTGGAGAAGTGCTCCCGGAGAGACTGGTGTTTAAGCTGGGAGGAAAAGGAGAAGCAGAGGTGAGCCAGTCACCAAGGGTCGGGGGAGTGCTACAGGCAGAGGGACAAGCTTGTGCAGAGGTGTGAAGGTGGGAAAAGGCATGGGGGCGTTTGAGGAACTGAATGAAGCTCAGTGTGGCTGGAGTACAAAAACAGGAGGAGGCTACGAGAGAGGCAGCTGGCAGCTAGATCAAGGTTGAACTGTGGTCCTTAGGATGTGTTTGGGGCGTTATTCCGGTAACAACAGGAAAGAGTTAGAGCCGGTAGATTTTCAGTGTTAGACTATCCAATTAGCCGCAGCTTGAAAAATGGATTGGAAGAAGCCTAGATGCACAGAAGCCAGCAGGCATGATCCTGCACTGGCCTGGGAAAGTGGGGCTGGTGGTCTGGACTAGGAGGTCTGTGCAGATGTAGAAAAGAACTAGAGAAGGTAACAAATTTGTGATTCATTGAATGGGCGGGGACAGGGAAAGTCAAGGTCAACTTCCAGGTTGCTCCTTGGGTAACAGCATGGGGAGTGGTGCCATTTGTCAAGACAGGAGACACTGAGGGAGAAGCAAATTTGAGGGAAGAAGAAAGACCACGGGTGTGATTTTTATTATACTGGGTTTGAGTGACCTGTGTTATATCCCATTTGAATCCCAAATGGGAAGCATTTGGAAGGCAGTGGATGTGCTTGTCTGGAGCTTGCGAGGCAGATCTGGTTCCCGTTGCTCTGGGATGGCTGAGATTATCCAGATAAAGTGAAGAGTTCGAACCCAGGCCCATGAACAGAGCCCTAAAGAACATGAGCACTGAAGGGCCAGCAGAGAAAGACAGCCAGTGAAGGGAATGGAGAAGCAGCGGGCACAGAGGGAGGAGGCATGAGGAAATAGGCAAACCCCAAATGGGTGCAAAAGTGAAGCTGGTCCAGTGGTTTACTTATCTATACCTTGTGCCCCAGGATTTCCTCCTGTCAAAGTTCCTTTGGACCTGGGCTGTTCCTGGTTTTGCCCTGTCCCCTGCCCTTTGCTTCATCTCAAGCTTCCTCGGTAGAAAATATAGTCACTTGGCCAGAAAGATGATGCCAGCCGCATCTTGTAAAGTAGGCAAGAGAGCTTGGTATTTAAAACCAGCAAGGACCACCTTCTGTCAGAACCTGTGCTGTAAAAAGAGGACTGAGATCCCCTGGGGGAGGGAGAAAGCTACTGCCGTTTCCTATAAATCTGCAGGTCAGAGCGGCTCCAAAAGATAATTGAGCCCAATCAACATGAGGGACTCACGAGGTGACTTTTGCACGGGGAATTTAGTGACAGCATAAAAAGGGGAGAGAAGAAAAAAATAGAATCATCCTACTGCATGAAAACAGATTTCAAAATTCTCACGCCAACCCTGATTTTGGTTTTTGTTCTGACCGTTTAGATCATTAAATGACACAAGACATGCTCTTCCTCACTGAATTAATTCTGAATTCGTAGAGACTATGGTTTACATTTTCATTGAAGTTTTCCTCCAGGACATTTTTCTCTCTGAGTTCTCAAGATTGGTTCTTTGTAGGCAGCACAGACCTGAAGACATTTATCAATGGTAATAATGGCAGCTGACACTTATTAAAACTCTTACTATGGACCTTGCCTGTGCAAGACTCTTTACATAGTTTATCTGATTTAGCCTCCCCAGTAAGCCTACATCACAGGCATGCTGGTTGTCAGAAGTCTAAGGCACAGAGAGGTTAAGTAACTTATCTAAGATGACACAGGTCCCAAGTGATCGTTTATCAGAACCAATCGGGCCTCACATACATGAATCTCTGGCGCCTTTTCCATCTAGAAGGAGAGAACCCAGCCTGGAAGGATGGCAGTCAAGCGTCTCAGCCACACATGGCCAGTGGTACCTCCACCAAGGAGCCTCTAAGTTGCTCACGGGGCTGTCTCAGTTTCCCAGGTGGAGGGGTTCATGGAATGTCAGCTCTCTGGAGCTGCAGCGAGCACCCCAAGTCCCCCTGGCACGATAGGGAGCTGTGGCCATGCTCAGAACTGGCGTGGGGGGTTATGTTCACATTATTGAAAGAAACTGCTGCTGCAATAAAGGGGTTTACAGTCAGTCCCACCTCCTCTTCCAACAGTTGGGCTGGGTCCTGACATACAACTTCAAACTCTTATCTGAGCAGATTAACCATTTATCCCGTCCAGAAAGTGGAAATGTACCAAGGGGCAGACTAAGGGATTCTCAGAGCAAATGAAGGAAAATCTGGGCAGTAAGGTCATTTGCCTGGTTCTGAGAGCATTTCTACTAAATGTTTCACTTATATATTAATGCCATGAAATCTGAGCACCTGCCGGGTGCCAGGCTTGCGAAGATTCAGAGATAAACAAGACACCATTCCTACCTTTGGAGGGGCCAACACGCCAGAGGTGAGTTATTAAGCACTGAGGAAGGGCAATGAGTGAGCTGAGCACAAGGTAAAGGGGATGTATGGAGGAGTCACAGAGAACCCAGACCATGGGGTCCTGGGGAGGCGTTCTCAGAGGAAGATTCCTGGGTCAATGTTTATGGTTTTAACCAATGGATAGAGTTAGCAGTTCTAGAAAGGGCGGGGGGGGGGGGGGGGGAGGCGGCGGGGTGGGGAGACAATCCCGGCAGAGAAAATAGCCAGAGCAAAGGTTTGGAGGAGAGAAACACTATGGGCCATCTGGAAATGACAGGCACTTTAGTGTGGAAAAGAAAAGGCAAAATGGTGGTAAGAGATGAGACGGGAGAAATAGAAAAGGGTTCTGTGCCCCACTAAAGAGGCTGGACATCTCCAGCGAGGAAGCAGATGAGTGAGTTCAAGTCTGTTGAGTGGTGGGTGAGCCTTGGGTTTCAGACGGCTCGGTCTAGCCCTTGGGTAATGGGAAAGGTTTCCAAACGGACACTAGCAGTGTGTGGAACATGTTCCTAGGTTGGTCGCATATTGTAAGAAGAGCTGTAAGAGTTCCGAGGAAACTGCTGTACTTACTTCCTCTCCTTTTGGAGGAAAGGACTACACCTCAGCAAGTTTCTCCAGTCTCGGATGAGGTCACCCCACCCTCCACACATGTGCTCGTGACAAGAGGAAGAAAACGGGAAGACAAGCAAACGGTTCTAAGAGCGTCTTTGGTCAAATCATTAAACCCTGTTAGTTCAAACTTCTTCTCCCACTGAGATTGGCAGGAAGTTGGCAGAGGGGCAGGGGAAATTACAGCAGGAAACTATTCATTCAAATAGGCACCGACTTGCCCCACCCTCAAGGAGCTGGTAAAGAACGCAGACGAGGATGCGACAAATACATCAGGCATGAAATTGCAAGGGCTTTAAACACAGAGAACAGAGGAAGCTCTTAAAAGGGGCCCCTAAACCCAGCTGGGAAGGGGTAATGAAGGATTCTTCCTTGTAGGAGTGATGCCTGAACCAAGGCAGTAAGAATTAGACCAGGAAAGGAGTGAAGGGAATTGCAGGCAGGAGCAGCAGAGAAAAAGGTATGAAGGTGTGAATGTGAGTGAGCGAGTGAGTGAGTGAGCGTGTGTGTGTGTGTGTGTGTGTGTGTGAGAGAGAGAGAGAGAGAGAGAGAGAGAGAGAGAGAGAGAGAGAGACAGAGACAGAGACGGAGAGAACGAACACATATGAGCAAGAGCTGGGGGTCTCCAGTATACTTACATGGGGAGTAAGATAACTCTGGATAGGTGGGAAAGGCTCATGTTGTAAAGATCTTTGTAAGTCTCATTATTCAGATTAAGTTTAACTGCATATAGTAGAAAAGCCCACAAATGATAGTGGCTTAATCAAGATAAAAGGATAAATGCGGACTTCTTCACCAAAAGACGCGGTAAGTGTGCAGACCGACACGGGTACAGGGCTCCACAATTTCCAGTTTCACAAGGGACCCAGGCTCCTCTCTTTCTGCTTCACTACCCTACACACATCCCTCTGACCCTCAAGACCTCCTGGTGGTTCCAGATCATTGCTGGATTCGTCAGTACAGCCGTAGGGCAGGACAGAAGAATGAAGAAATGCAGAGGGCAAAACGTGGCCCCTGCCCCCGGGGTTAGGTTAACTGGCTTTAGGTGGTCTTACATGTCATTAGCCAGAACTGAGTCACAGGGCCACCACCCTGGCTGCATGGGAGTCTGGAAGACGATGGCTTGCATTCTGGGTGACTCTGCGTCCAGCTGCAATCAAGTTTCCCCTGAGGCAATGAACAGGACCTCCCATAAGCCATTCCAAACCATTCTAAAAAGGCAGACACAGCCCTGAATCGTGAGAGCCTGCGGAAGGACCCTGAACAAGGAACGGCAGGATCACACTTGGGTGCGGGCCTTAGTGTAGTCTCCGGGAGCATAGAGGCCAGCTTTGCTGTGCTCCCCTAATGGGCCACATTTGCAGCACAATGCCTGGATGTTAGCAAACACTTCATAATTGTGTTGTGGATGAATGAAAGGACGGATGAGTGAATGGCAAGACTGGTGGTAAGGAGAGTGTGAAAGCAACGGGGCTTTGATAAGGGTTGGAACTCAAATAATAGCAGTAGGAGGGGAAAAGACAACAGCGGCTGAGGACTGACATGGGTGTCATTCGAGCACGGGGAAAGAGTTACAGACGGGTCAGATTTATGGTTTGGGGAACTGCGAGGGTGGTGCTGTCATTCACCAAGATAGGGAATCAAGGAGGAAATTTACAGAGTAGGAAGTGAGAAGGAGTTTGGTTCTTGCCATGGTAATGTCGAGTTAACCACAGCAGCCCAGGGGGAGTCTCTGGGCCCCGAGGGAGACCTCTGCTGCAGATCTGGTGCCACATACGGAACTACAGCATTTAAGGCCTGGAGAGGGGAAATAGAACTTTCACAGGACACCGACGCAGATCAATTCAAAAAGACTGAGGCGGGGTTGGGGGCTACGGATAATTAGGAGAGAGAAACATCCAGGAAGCCAAGGGTGAATACAGACGTAGGCGCGGAAAAAGTAGTGTCAAATATTCCAGCGGGGTCTGGTAAAACGAGGAAAGAAAATGTCATTGAAGTTGGCAATTAAGAACTTCTTCCAGGTTAGCTTGAGGGAAGAGAGGGCGGGCCAAGCCTAATGACTGGGGGGAAAATGAGGAAACAGGGACCAAAAGTTAGATGATTCTCTTCAGAAGGATACAAGAGGGATGCAGGTAGTTATGAGGGCATATATTTTATATAAATTTAACTGAAAGGATAAAATAGCTTGGCAGTAAAACTCACACTGTGTGGGACTCTCACTTAATTTTAGATTCGACTCATTCACATTTATAAAGCACTAACTTTAGGCTAAGAAATATGCCGGAACTTTCATGTACTTAATTTTTTATTATGTAAAGTTAGTACCCTTTATAGTGGGTGAACAAAGTTAAGGAACATTCTCTTCCCTGTCAGGCAAGTAAAAGTCACTTGGATTTTTTTTATAGCCTGAATTCAAAATAATATACTTTTCAGAAGACATTTATACATTGAGGTCTTTCTTACTTTGCTTCCAGTGTAATTGCTCACTGGCTCGATGCATTCAATAACGCCTTGGTTGATCAGTATACTTTGGTTATTTCACGGCGTATTTTTTGTGGCTTTGCTAAACCATTTGGGGAACATTTTCAAAATATGCTACACCACTCGATACTATCTGGGTCTAGGTATGGTTTTACATCCCCCTTCAGGCATTCCCTAAATAAGCCACTCTGCGAGAACAAGCAGGGCTAGAAACAAACACAGCTGACACATAGATCTGGCCTTCTTGGTTCACATGAAGGTACCATTTTGTTTCCGAGACTGGCTCAAAGAGAATCATCACCGGTAACGAACACCAAATTCATCTTGGCTAGCCATCACATAGAGCAATGCTGCCCAATTACAGACTCTTAAGTCAAAAAAATAAAGATCCTGGAATTAATGTTACCTCTTTCATTACCCATCATTCAACGCTTCGTCTCTTTCCAAATAGCACCAGCTGTGCCTTCCTGTTGTCTTTCTCCTGTGTCCCTTCATCTCCATTCTTCTGGTGAGGCTCTGTCATGTCTCCCCTGGATGATTACAACATCCCACCATCCTGGTTCTAGTTATTTCTCAAGGTCTTTTGTTTGTTTGTTTTTCATTATGACTTGACCTTTGCAACTATTCCAAAGCAATGGCTACCTCATCTGCAGTCATCGAGGGGCCCTTCTCCAGCTAGTTGCCAGGGGCACACAGGCCCCCAGTGACCAGCCCCATCTCACTCCTCCGTACGTACTTGCCGACCTCCACAGAAACCCTCTGTGTTATTTCAGCCAAACAGAACTCTGAACGTAGCCTTGAAGGGAAAGTGTTTTTGTTTCTGTTTTCCGAATTTTCCAAAATGGGAATGGAATAACTTTCATCCCAGCCAAGAGGATATGAACCACCTTTATCCCCACACTGCCTTGAATCCGTCCCTTCTCAAATGAAAGCCGGCCTTGTGCGCTGTAAAGGCCATGAATCCACAGACTTACGTGTCTGTTAGAACTCCACAGAAAAACGCATTTTTTCACTAGCTCTTCTGTTCCGCGTCAACTGGTTCCTGCACTGCTACCATTTCCCGCCCTCCTCAGAACGAGTTCTGTTATTTGATTGCCACGAAGTAAAGCGACACTGAGGAACATTTCTAATACCTCCCAGATGGTCAAATATGGTAATTCCCAGTGGTCAAGCTGAAATAAGCTGTGTGGCTCCTGAACCTCCTTTCTATTAAAAACCTCCGCTGAAATATCGAAGCAACGGCAGAGTCAAAAGTAGACACTGCAAATGGATCTGCCGCTTTAAAGGTCAGTAAGTCTCTTTCTCTCCCATGCCTCAAAAACTCCCATTGAGACAGACGGGAAAATCCAATGGATGGTTTGAGACACACGCAGAGAGCCACTTGCCTTGCTTTGCACCGGAGGACAGGTGCACCGCCCCTGCCACGGGAAAAACTCGGTGAAAATTCCAGATTCCTTTCTTACTTCTCTCCCTTCAAGTAGGAAGTTGACCTCGACAGGGAAGTCACTTGCTTTCACAGGTCTTCTTACAAGAAACGGCACTTTCAAAATCTTTTTTTTGTTTTTTTTGTCCCTGACCAAGATGCTATTTATAGCGGAGATGGGGGTGGGATGGGACTGCAAGCAGAAAATAGTTTGAGGCTACGTTGTTAAGGATAAGTGATTAATGAAAGGTAGTTAGTTAATGGACAGGATACACGTGGAAGGCACCAAAGGCCCCTTAAGTTCCTCCTCTGATGCCTCTCTGTGATCTGGGCCCAGCAGGCCAGCTAGATTCATCCTATTTCTCCATCCATTACGCGATATTCACCATATCTCTTCTTCACACTTCTTAAGAATGTGGGATAGAAAAGAAAAGATAATGTTTGTTTGTTAGTGTTCTCTTTAATGGAAAGTGATATATAAAATGAGGTGAAAGAAATCACCTTTATATATGCTTTCTGCCAGCTTTATAAATTCACTGTAATCCTGGGTGGTTTCTGGTCTTCTCTTAGGAATCTTTCTGTGGGTCAGTAGAAAAATTACTGTCTTATCTCCTATAAAAATAAAGGATCAAAGGATCATGGGTACAAAAAGACTTTTGTACATCCCTCTGCCTCCCGATGGGACCCACCACTCAAACTGGCAGGAAGCTACTCTTCTTTTTCTGAAACTCTCCTATTTTTTATTATGTTGAATCCAAACTCATCAAGGTGACTGATATCTTTTGTTATATACAGAACACTTGGCTACTGCTTTGTTTTTTTCAAACGTATACGTATTCCAGAGGCTGACCTCTCCCCATCCCTACTAAGAATAGCCCCCCTGCTCCCACCACCTTCCTTCCATACAGATACAGAAACCACAGTATCCATCAGTGGTGGGGAAAGTACTAGATGTCTAACAAATGGGATTCTCTGGTTAATTGAATTCTCTGGTCAACAGAAATCAAACCTTTGTGTTTCAAGCTACCCAAATGTGTGCACACATTTGTTATATGACTCGGGATTTGCAGGGCCACAGGGTCATCTTTCCAAATATCAGGTCTCACTGGGTGGTATTTTGGACCCAAATAAAGAAAGTATAGGATATTGGATTCAATGTGCACTGGTCTGGAGAACGTGTCCTAGAAGGTGATATTTTTAAAAACAAAATTCTCTTTGGTCATCATTTTAGCATTTGTCTTTCTTTTTCCAGCGAAAAGCAGGGAGGATAAAACCAGTTGTCTGAGGATGGCTATTAGCTGAACCACAGGCGGGTTCTAGAATCTAACTAATTTTACTCCCATAAAAATAAAGACATCAAAACAATACAATTTTAGCTAATGTCATACAAAATCAATCCTCTCTCTCTCTCTCTGTCTTCTGCCTTCAAGATTATGGGACCAAATTTTAGAATGTGAAGCCACTAAGGTAGAACCTATTAGCCATTGTGATTAGCCATTTCCTGTTTCCAGCTTCAAGCTTCCTGTACTCTTTGAGTGTGATAATCACCTTTCCTTCCCTGTATTTTCCTTGGGACCAATCCTCAGGACCCACAAACCTCAGTAAGATCCATGGCTTCAAACATCAGTATTTAGATTCTCTGTCCCTATCGGGAACCTTCTGCTCAGGCTTAAGAGTATGGGTTTGGGGGCGCCTGGGTGGCTCAGTCGGTAGAGCGTCTGACCTCGGCTCAGGTCATGATCTCAAGGTTCGTGAGTTCGAGCTCCACGTTGGGCTGTCTGCTGTAAGCACAGAGCCCACTTCAGACCCTCTCTCCCCTTCTCCCCCTTGCACTCTCTCAAAAATAAATAAATATTTAAAAAAAAAAAAAAGAACACGTGTTTGGAGTCAGTATGCGGTCCACATCCTTGTACCCACTACTTAGCAGCTTTGTGACCATAGACAATTACTTAACATCTCTGTGCTTATCTGTAAAATGAGCAAAACAGTGGTACCAGCTAGGGCTATCGTGAGGTTGAAATGAGATAATGTGGGTAAAGTGCTTAACACAGAAAACTCTACTTAAATTTAGCGAGTATGATTATTAGATTGGTTGCTTCTCCCGGGCCTCACAGAGCAGCAGTATTTCCCGGAGGAGCTCTACAGATCAAATACAGCATAATTACCTGGAGAGGTTTCTGAAAAATGCAGATTCCTGGTCCCCACTCCCAGAGGAGTCTCATTCAATATGTTCAAGTGGAGTTTCAAAAAGCGGATTCTTATTAGGGACTCTTAAATATGCCACACCCAAAACTTTGAGAAGCACTCCCACATTGGTTCTAAGAAATATTGTATTGTTTGATTGGCTCTGTTAACTAGTAGGTTTTCTTGAACTTGATTTTGTTTTTGTTTAATTCTGATTGGATCTGAGCCTTTCCTCCCCTTTAGAAGCTCAGACAATTCATGCCCCAGGGTCATGGGCTCTGGTTGTTTGTTGGCTACCTAACCTTTGAATCCCCAGCTTTTCTTTTTAATTTTTTTCAGTGTTTTATTTATTTTTCAGAGAGACAGAGTGTGAGTGTGGGAGGGCCAGAGAGAGAGGGAGACACAGAATCCAAAGCAGGCTCCGGGCTCTGAGCCATCAGCACAGAGCCTGATGCGGGGTCGAACTCTTGAACCATGAAATCATGACCTGAGCTGAAGTAGGATGCTTACCTGACTGAGCCACCCAGGTGCCCCAAATCCCCAACATTTAAATTCTACATTGGATTAGTCTTGGTGGGAGACAGAGCCCCTGCTTCTACCCCAAAAACTGAAGTAGGAACGCCCCCTTCTCTCATCCTCCTCAAGCCCTAACCTCTCCACACAAATACAAACGAGGCAAGGGCACCACCTAGGATTAGCCAAACAGGCACTTCCACCCAGACTTTGAATCATGGGGACAGAGACCCAAGGACAAGGGATAGATGATTGGTGGCCCAGCCAGGGTTGGTGTGCCCAGTGTTTGGCAGCCCCAGTGATAAGGAACCTACCCACCCCTGCCCCTGCATGTTTGAATAAGAATGTCTTCCATGAGGTGGGGGAAAGTGGCTCTTTTAGCATCAAGATGTTCTACAATTATGCTGAAAGGTAGATAATCTCTTCATTTTCCATTTTTTAATGTTTCCTTTATTTTTGAGAGAGAGAGACAGAGTATGAGGGGGGGGAGGAGTAGAGGGTGAGGGAGACACAGAATCGGAAGCAGGCTCCAGGCCCTGAGCTGTCAGCACAGAGCCCGACGCGGGGCTTGAACTGGTGAACCGTGAGATCGTGACCTGAGCCAAAGTCGGACGCTGAACTGACTGAGCCACCCAGGCACCCCTAAAAGGTAGACAAGCTCAAGAATATTTGATGAGGTTGCGCAAAGAGAAAAAGACTCAGCCAGGATACTAACACACAAGAATTATGCGATGTGCACTCGACCAATATTTGTAGGAGAAAAGTTGGCTATCTTGAAGATGCTTCACTCTGAGCTAGCACAGGCAATGCTACTGTTTTTGAGCTCCTCGTACTTGCAGAACCTGAAAACAATTCCCAGCCCCGGCTCCAGGTCTGTCAAGGTAAATCCAGGTTGAAATGAATGCCTGGACTTCATGATAACAGGAGAAAGAAGCGCAACGTGGGCCAGGCAGTGCAATGCAACACGGAGAACTGTAGGAAATAGAAGAGGGAAGGGCCCAGGGGCCTCTGAAGGTGGACATGGGTGGATGGGAAGGCTGCTTCACGTAGGGAGGATTGCCCATCCTCATCCCCAGTTCTCATGAGGGACACTCAGCTAGAAACAAGCTCCTGTCTATTCCCTGCCCCTCTCACACTCTTCTCACTCAGGAGCAGGAGGGACTCCAGCGACAGGAGCTCTCCTGGCCTGCTCCCCTACCACACAAAATTTTTGTGGGACATGCCCTTGTCACCCTCCAAAGGGAAGACCAACAGACTGCGGGGAGGAGGGATAAGGTCAAGGCAAGGGGATGTAGCAGTCAGCTCTTGTGGCTGAGGACCTGGCCATACCAAGACCCATACTCTCAAAGTACTAGCGTCAGCAGAGGACCTGATCATATTTGCAGTGTCTTCCAGCCAAAGTGTTCTCTGTCCTGTGAATACTCTACACACCCTTTGTAAATAAGCATGGCTTTTACCAACCATGGCCCTGCTACTTCTCAGGCAAACCCTTTAGCAGTCTGAGTGTCAGCTGTCTTTTACATGTAGGTTGGGTGTCACAGACACTCTGAGTTGCGTACCTTATGTCATTCCCCACTTCTGCCCTTTTAACATAAACCCCATTCTGTTCTGGTGTCTTCCACCAGTCTCCATGCAGCCATGTATCCCGGGGCGCCCTGACTCCATCCCTAGCCCCAGGAATAGGCCCAACTGGTCTAAAAGTAATCCCATTCCTCTTCCCAATGATTAGTTCAAGTGCATGTGACACAGCTCTGGCCAATGAGGCATCAAGGGAAGTCTGCAGGAAGTCTCTCGGAAAAAAAATTCCTGCTCCTAAGAAAGGGCCATGGGGGAAGAAACGATCTTTCGTCTTTCTCTGAAAATATCTGGGCTTTGCTGTGATGCCTGGAACCACTGCAGCCATCTTCCCACCAGTCTGAGCATGTAGGCAACACCAATGATAGCAGTTTGATAGGAATAAATTGGGGTCTAGATGACGCTGTTGAGTCACTGAATTAACAGTCAATTAATTAACCCTCAAATCTGCCCACAGATCTGAACTAAAAGAGTGCATTTATTTATCGTTAAAGACATTTTGGTTGAGTTTTCTGTTACTTGTAGCCTAATGCATCCAACTGATAGGGAGGAGATAACAATAACATAGCATATCTGCAAGAACCAAGGGAAATAAAATATACAGAAATGCGTTATAAAATGTTAAGCAGTCTAGAAGAGTGATAATACATTATTATTATTATCAGGAACGAGTGCCTCATAGACTCCCACATCTTCATAAATTTTGTTTCAAGATCTTCGAAACAAAATTTCCAGGTATATTTGAAAACAATCCAAAACACTTTCCAAATATAATTCATATTATCTCAACATAAACGAGGACAGGACGATGAAAACTAAAAAAATGATCTTTGATTTTCTGTGGCAACCGCAGGATTGGGCAGGAGGACGGTCTAGCACTCCTGTTACCCTCCTTGATAGGGATTCCACCCTGGCCTTTCAGCCCAAGTGTCAAACTAGCCTAGCCCTTCTTGAGCATTTCCTTTTACTACTTTCTTTGTGCCGCTGCGCATCGTTTTCTCTCTGTGCTTCCTTAAACTCCCTATCGTAATCCCATTGACTGGAATGACACTCAATAGCAAAGGCAGGCATGATCAATGTCAGAACATAGTCTGAAATCAGCCCCAGACTCTTGCAGTTGTTCCACTTTCTAATTCACTTGGAACTTTATGGATGGCTTTTCTCTCTCCCATCACAGAGCAAATAACAATGCTGAGGAGATCGAGATAGGACTGCCCTCTGCTCCTCCCTGGGTCCTATTTAATTCTAAGCATGTTTCCAACTGGGGATTTAGAGGAGAACAAGACAGTAACTGAAACATCTTATCTTTATTTTTAAATGATTAGTAAACGAGAATGTACCTCCAAGACAGAGCTGGTGTGTGTGTGTGTGTGTGTGTGTGTGTGTGTGTGTGTATGTATGTATATATATATATATATATATACATATATATATATATATATGTATATATATATATACACTGTGCCAATTTGCCTAGATCTTGAAATCAGATATGATTTCATTTCTAATCTCAGATACAGAGTTCAGTTTTAAGAAGATCTTCACCTAGCAGGAGGGACAATTGGGATGGAAATTCCTGACTCCCAAGAGACACACTGTTCTTGGAAAGCCTTTGTTAGACCTTTAATTAAACCTACACAGAGATTCCGGGGCACCAGTGTGGTTCAGCCGGTTCAGCATCCAACTCTTGCTTTTGGCTCAAGTCATGATCTCACGGTTCATGAGCTTGAGTTCCACGTCAGGCTCTGTGCTTTTGGCTGAAAGCACAGAGCTTGCTTGGGATTCTCTCTCTCCCTCCCTCCCTCTCTCTCTCTCTCGCGCGCGCTCTCTCTCTCTGCCCCTGCCCCACTCTCACACGCGCTCTCTCTCAAAATAAACATTTAAAAAATTTTTTTTTTAAGTTTATTTATTTTTGAGACAGAGAGAGACAGAGCATGAACGGGGGAGGGTCAGAGAGAGAGGGAGACACAGAATCGGAAGCAGGCTCCAGGCTCTGAGCCATCAGCCCAGAGCCTGACACGGGGATCGAACTCACACACTGCGAGATCATGACCTGAGCTGAAGTCGGACGCTCAACCGACTAAGCCACTCAGGTGCCCCGATAAACATTTTTAAAAATTGACTATATATAGTTAAAGCTAACTCAAAGCTATCTAGCCCAGTCCCTGGAAAGATTCAAGAGCCAAACAGATCAAGAGACTTTCCAGATATCACCTAGCTTCCGCAAGACTGTAGGCAGCAGTCTATTTGTTTAGTTCATATGATGTGCTTTCTATTCATTATTTTAGACTTCAAAATGACCCCCTATAGTAGATGCTATTTACTCACATTTTAGAAATAAGAAAAAGAAAACTTAGATATATTAAACATTGTCCAAGCTCTCCCAGCTAATACAGAGAGAAGGTTCTCAAACTGGACGTGTAACCCTAAAGCCTATGCTCTTAGCCACCCGGCCAAGTTGCTATTTATTATATTACACAAGATGCCAGTAGACCTTATCTAATCTCACCACACCAAGAAAACACATTCAGAAGAAAATGGAAATTAGAGTAAGGCATTATATTTTAAACTTTTATAGCTCTTTCTGGTTACTGACTTGTAACCAATATTCATTCTACTCTAGAGAAAAAAAAAATGAGCCTCATAATATGATCTAAACCTGCTTAATGTTTGTATACGTTAAAAGAGCATCCGGACCAGACAGAACTCAATCTTGTTTCAAAGCCCACCCTCCTCTTCTCTTAAAGCTCTAAAAGATTCTTAGAAATAGGAGTAAGTTTCTTTTTTTCTTTAAGTATCAAACAAAACACCTTGACTTTATCCTTTCAGATCTCCCCTATTTATCAGGCTGACATTTTGAAATTCAGGTTTGCTATGAAAATAGCTTACCCAATGAGCGAGCATTGTGCCGGGCCAATGTCTTTTTTGAGCGCTGTGACTCTTGGTTTCATTGTTCTGTTTTGCTGAAGAATTACCATTGCTATTTTTAAATCATCGCTGCAGACTTGTCAGCTTTGAACCACTCTTGCACTGGCTCCAGTCGCCTTTCCGGTCCTGCTGATAAGCCATCCCACGTGTAATATTTTTATGGCTCCTCATCTATTTGTAATTGCTTCTCAAAAGCTAGAAAATTGTGTTTGTGCCCTACTTTTGCTCCCCCGATCTGCATTACCCCTCGGACTGAAGTAATAACCTGTCACGCTTAAACAATTAGCGTAATGCAGAGGACACTCGGGCCTCCTACACGCTGCTAATGGAACACCAAATGTGGCTTTACAAAGTCAGATAAAGATGCATTTTACACGGGGCAGCACTGCATCCTGGCAAACCACCTTTGCGCGCACATGACCGACACAGGATCATCACTCTGAGGGCTTCTTAAGGGGTGGCGGCTTTCCTCCATCCGAAGTCTGAGACTCACTGGGGAGGTTCCCTGACTCCAGTGCGACCGGTACGTTGGAACCGGCATTTCATGCTCGATGCGACACAATGACGGTACACCGTCCACGTCTTCCAACCAACGCGAATTCTCAGAGTATGGTTCTGAGACATGTCCCTGGCTTTAGATAATGAACGATTTGTTTTCATCCATCCATTCACTCACTCGTTCATTTACTCACTCATTTGCAAGCTCGATAGTGATGAACAAAGTCTCTCTGGGCTTTTATTCTGTAATATCCTCAATTTAAGAGCTAGGTTAGGGGCGCCTGGGTGGCTCAGTCGGTTAAGCGTCCGACTTCAGCTCAGGTCACGATCTCACGGTCCGTGAGTTCGAGCCCCGCGTCGGGCTCTGGGCTGATGGCTCAGAGCCTGGAGCCTGCTTCCGATTCTGTGTCTCCCTCTCTCTCTGCCCCTTCCCCATTCATGCTCTATCTCGCTCTGTCTCAAAAATAAAATAAAAACGTTAAAAAAAAATTAAAAAAAAAAAAAAAAAAAAGAGCTAGGTTACCAAACATTCCGGAATTAAATTCTTAACATCTACCTTTAATAAAAATGGAAGTAATGGATAACATTTCTGAGCCTTTACGAAGAGGTGGCCTAACACAGAAGTTAAGAACACGGACTGTGGAACCGGTGAGCCTGGGTTTGAATTTTGACTTTGCCATTGAACTAGCTATGCGGTCTTCGGGAGATTACCCAACCCCTCTGCCCTCAGTTTCCTCACCCTTTACGTGGGAATAAGTATGGTAACTGTCCCCATGGGGTCATTATGAGGACTAAATGAGAAAACGCAAGGACACCTCTTCAGGAAGAGAACCTAAGTCCTTGCTGTTAGCACAGCACCTGCTGAGGTAAAAACTCTGCTATACTGTCCTGACTTCTAGCTTTCTTACCAAGCTGGGTTGGGTTGGGTCGGATCTCGTGTGGTTTGGTCTGCCTGGGTGTAGCTTATGGAATTGGACAAAAGCAAGCAGCCCTCTGGAGAATCGGATCAGCAGCACGGCTCCCCCATGTGTAAAACTGTGTCTAAATCATCTCCATTCACTTATTTTTCCTTTCCCAGGATTCTTGTTGGTAAGCATGGGATTTTTCTGCACCCTAAAAGAGGAATTGAGCAACCAAAACAACCTGACCTTACTGAATTCGTTGTTATTCATGAAACAGTCTTATTGAAACAGAGCTGAATCATACAAAGGACTGAAAATGCCCTTTTTGAGTCTTTTAAGCGCACATAGATATTGATTCAAAGACAAAAGCTTCCTGTAATTTCTAATGGAAATGGTATGGAAATAAATACTGAAAAATAACATGTAGACAATGAAATGATGAACTGTTCTGTCATTCCCTTTGAGAAATTCGAACTTTTCCCTCCGTCTGTGTGGAGAGCATACAGCAGGAGGAGGGCAGGGGCCACGATTTTATAGGCAGGCTTCACATCCTTTAGGGACTGTCTGACTGTCACACTGGCTAGTTTTACACCCCATCAAATAGATTCTCTTTTTTCAGAAAATAAACATGAGCCTTATCACAAATTGCTTGGCTAGCTATTTTAATTAGAATAACGTGAGGTATTAATTATGAATCTCTCTCTTGGGTGGTAATAAACTCAAGGAAAAGTTAACAACAATAACAGTTGTTGAAATAATAGTTAACTTTTATTAAGTGCTTTCTGTGTGCCAAACATTATGAAATGTTACCTAATTTAATCCATATACCAACTTCTAGGAAGTAGATCCTGCTATTGTGTCTTTATTATGGATGAGGGAACTGAAATGAGGTACGGAGTATTATGCCCAAGTGTGGCAAGAAGAGCCAACTTTTCACCAATGTTTGTGCCTCCTCCTTCCAGAAAATCAAGTTTCCCAGCCAGAGACTACATTTCTCAGCTTTCCTTGCATCCTGACGCACCATGGGACTAGTCCTCACCAATAGAAAGCGGTGGAAGAGATGTGTGTCCTGCTCTGTCCATTACGGGCTGTGCCTTCTCTACGTTCCATACTTATCTGTTGGTTGGATGCAGAAGATACTGAGGTTCTAAAGGATGCGAGAACCATAGGATGCAAGAGCCTTACCCCTGAAACCGCAATATGGAAGACTGCTCCCCAGGAACACCAACACTGGATTGCTACATGGATGAGAAATAAACTTGCATTGTATCAAAGCGCTGATAACTGGGGGTTTACTTGTTATAGCAGCTAGTGTTACCCTAAGTAATACACTGCCTTGCCCTGGAGGAGCCAGAAAGCAAATCAAAGGATTCTGACTCATCCCCCTGCTCCTAACCAGTCCATTGGAGCATGTCTTAGGAAAGGAGCAGTAAGCTCTTCATTCTGGTTATGGCAGAAATGCAAAGGAGGAGAGAGAGAGTACTAGAAGACCAAGCCTAAAGAGCTTTTTTTTTTTTTAAGTTTACTTATTTTGAGAGAGACGGGGACAGCGCAAATGGGAGAGGGGTGGGAAGAGAGGGAGACAGAGAATCCCAGGCAGGTGTCACACTGTCAGTATGGAGCCAGATGCGGGGCTCGAGTTCACGAAACCGTGAGATCATGACCTAGCTGAAACCAAGGGTCCGACGCTTAACCAACTGAGCCACCCAGGCACCCGTAAAGAGCCCTTCTGAAGAGAGTCCGGGCACACTTATGTCTCACTGCGCTGTATTCGTCTTTGGCTACCTGATATCAAAACATATCTACATTATCTTGAAATGCTGCCCACAGGAAGTTTGCATTTCTTTCTCACTCTAAACTGAGCGTCAGCTCTGCTTTCTGAGAACCTGCTGAAAAAGGAGGCTGATTTCAGAAAGAAGAAAATAATTTCACTAGACACCTTCCTGGGTGAACTGGGTAATTTTCAAATCTCTAAAATTGAGCAGCGTGTCCCTAATGCAAGTGGCCCTCAAACCCTAGAAAGCACAGCCTCGAAGGGCACAACTGTGGGTTTAAATGCTAACTGAACTCAAGCAAACTAGATTTCCAAGCTCCTTGTCCCACCCCCCCCACCCCACCCCACCCCCGACTCTCCCTCAACCATCCCTGTTATCCAAGCCAAAGCATACCATTTTTATGGGCGAAATTTCCTGGATGGTTATGATTTTAAAATCTCTGGCCTCAGAGTGCTATAATTACCTCTTGATGATGTAATTAGTAACAAAATTTAACAGGGTATCGTGGGACACCTAGAACCATTCCAAATGCATCCACCTCATTTTTTAAAGGGTTTTGAACCACTTCCCCAACCAACTGCCCATAAACCTGGGGCTCCCAGGGTGACAGAGCTCGCCCCTTCCTGGTGAACTGCGCATAGCGACCTGCGTGATGATGTTAGGTTGAAGAATATTATAAATGTTGTCAGTGACCAGTAACTCACAAGCACTCTCATTACCTTACCAGCAGTGGAGGCAGGTGTGTTGAAGTTGGCACCCTGGGACACATTAGACATGATGTAGGGAATTAGTCATTAGTCCCCATAAGGCGTGTTTTTCTCCCACTGTGGTGATGCGGAGGGTTTAACATGAGAGCCCCGGTGTGAGAGCTGAGCCATTCTCTGGCAGCTTAGACGCTGTCTAATGAGAGCCGTGCAGGCCAGCCCTGAGTTCACATGAGATGGGGATTTTTCTTTCCACACTGCCCCTCCCCTGCCACCCCCATCACACTGAGAATTGCCCAAAGAAAACTGAGCATAACCCTAACGTGACATTGTAAAGGCCCCTTACAACGGCTTTGTGTCCAACACACATATCTTCAGTCCAGAGGGTGGCTGCTTGCTTTTCCAGGGTTTAAAGATTTCAGATGTGAAGGGAAAGAAACTGGTCAGCAGCTAATTCGGCAGGTGTGAAAGGAGAGTTTTGTGGCCTCGGACGTACCAATGTCAGATAAGAGAGCAGAATTCTATAACCGGATAACGCTTCATCTCATCGGTGGGGAAGAAGCAGCTAAAATTCGGAAGCCCTCTGGGACTCTCTGGAAACTTCCAGAGTGAGTTTAACGGATCACTGGCCTTGAGACTTTCGATGGAGCCTGGATACACAGATGAACAAACCAAGGGCCCGCTTTGTATTGCTGGCCTAAGTTCTGACATTTCAAGTCATCAGTGACTTGGAAGGGGATGACGGAATTGTTTCTAAGTAGAGGAGCTTTGCAGAAGTGACAGAGATCTCTGCAAGAATAGAGAATGCACCTAATGCCGAATGGGAGATTCAGTAGTCCCTAAAACAAGGACAAAGCTCAAAGTTTCCAATGTTCTGCCTGAAACTGATTTGAGGTTAGCCTATCAGTGCTAGAATTGGACTGAGGAGCTTGGAAGAAATCCTATGGATCCCGGTAGAGGAAACAGAGGTTCCCGCTCTGTTCACTCAGGGTTGTCTCGAACATCAATACTTGAGGTGAAAAGTTTTAAGCCTGGGGTCGTCTTTCGTTAGCTGCGTTGTCTTAAGCTAGGCATTGATCTCCTCCGAGTCTCATCTGCAGAGTAGAAATAATAATAATCTTTTCCTGATGTATTCCTTATTTTTATAGAGCTCAAATGGAGTAAAGTAGGAGATTCCATTTAAAAAGAACCGAGGGACCAGCTCATTCCTCAATCAGAGAGAGGAGGAGAAAGCCCACGCTCTGACAGCTTCAAGTCCAGCTCGAGGAAACCCCTGGCCCTTGCAGACTAACAGTTTAGTTTGAAGGCCAAAGAGTTATGGAAATGAGCCAGACTTATACACCAGGTCTCGTGTGGCAAACCCTGCTGTAGGCAAGGAGATACTTACACGTGTTATGGGGGAATAAATAGTACCACCAGTATGCATGTCCTGTCCTTCTATAGCAAGGAACACATTGAGGATGCTTCCTCAGAGAGAGTGGCAGAGAGGACACAGAAGTCCATTGTCTTGGGGCACCTAGGTGGCTCTGTCGGTTAAGCGTCTTACTCTTGATTTTGGCTCAGGTCACGATCTCACGGTTGGTGGGATGGAACCCTGCGTCGGGTTTTGTGCCGATGGCACAGAGCCCGCTCGGAATCCTCTCTCTCCCTCTCTTTCTGCCCACCCCTGCGCGCTCTCTCTCTCTCAAAATAAATAAAAAACATTTCTTTTTAATCCTAAAAAAAAAAAAGAAAAAGAAGTCCATTGTCCTGATGACATGCCTACTTCCTGGTGAGCAAAAATGGTGTCTCCTTCAGGAAGTGAGTCTGGCTTGAGTCCCGGCTCATCTCTGCCCCGGCGGGTGCGTGTGAGATAGAAACCCTCATTGCTACCCCTTCACTACCCACAATTGCAATTCCTCAGTGGAGCCCGCCAGCACTGTGGCAGCAGCCTGTGAGGTCTCCCTATGGCGGGGCCACTCCAGCCTGAGCACTGTCCCTGGCTGTACCTTCCTAAAAGACCACCTTAAGAAAAAATCGTGAATATCCATGATATTTTAAAAAAAATTTTTTTTAAGCTTATTTATTTTGACAGAGAGAGGGTGAGCGGCATAGGGACAGAGGGGAGAGAGAATCCCAAACAGGCTCCCACACTGTCAGCACAGAGCCCAATGTGGGGCTCGAACCCACAGACCACGAGAGCATGACCTGAACCGAAATCAGGAGTCAGACGCTTAACCGACTGAGCCACCCAGGCGCCCCAGGGATTCTCCATGATTTACTCAAACTCCCTTACCCACCTGTTAAGAGCATCCATGACCTGGCCCCATTCCTCCTTTAAAGCTTTCTCTGCTCATACTCTGTGCTTTATTCAAGCTGAACATGTTTTCCAATCATATCACACACTTCCCCACCTCCCAGCCTTTGCCTAGATTAATTCTCTCTTTTTGAGGTAGGACATCCAAACTAAAGGCGAGATCTTAACAGTACCTTACATCTGCCCACATTTGTTTTTTTTTTAACTTTTTAAAATTTTGCAGTTTCCTTGCTATTTCCCTGCTGAAATGTACCTCTTACATTAAGGATTTTCATACCCTTTAGCTGAATTCACCCTTCTCCTATAGTTCTTTGGATTTTGCTCAGAACCATTACATTTCCCTTGTAATGTAGTTATTTACTTGCTGGCTATATTCTTTCTTCCAGACTGTAAGTTCTGTAAGATCAGGGAAATGTGTATTATCTTTATTTACCCTGATTATCTAATTCAGTAGGTGTTTGATATTTAAAAAAAATGTTTTTAGCGCTTATTTATTATTGAGAGACAGAGAGACACAGAGCGTGAGAAGAGGAGGGCTAGAGAGAGGGGGAGACACAGAGTCCGAAGCGGGCTCCAGGCTCCGAGCTGTCAGCACAGAGCCCGACGTGGGGCTCGAACTCACAAACCGTGAGATCGTGACCTGAGCCGAAGTTGGACGCTTAACTGACTGAGCCACCCAGGTGCCCCGGTGTTTGATATTTTTTAGACAAATGGATGTGCTCATGAAAAAATGAAGTTTTACCTTTCTTCCTTTGCCCATGCTGTTCTACACAAAGTCTTCTGCCTCCCTGCTTCAAAATACCAGCCATTCTTCAATGTCAAGCCCTGGGCTCATTTGCTCCATAAAGCCTTCCCCAAACGACCTCAGACCCCACCAACCCCTCTTCTATACTTATAATCTATATGCCAGAAAGCCAAACAGATTATGTCCTAAATGTTCACTATCTGTTCGAAGACACCGGTCTCCTCTAAAGCAGAGGGTCTTAAATCTGAGATCCGCGGGTAGGATTAGGAAGACCATGCACCCTTTGAAATTGAATGCAAAGGTTAGTGTAAATGTCCAGGAGCTCTATGATCCCCCAAAAGGTTAAAAGAACCACTGTTCCAGTGAGACTACATGCTGCTTTTCTCGAACAGAGATGGAGTCTGCCTTGTACATCTTTTCTATTTCCCTCAGTGGCAAGCCAAGTGCTGGGGACGTGAGTGGCCAGAGTACCCCCTTGACACGACCAACGTCTCTCGACTTCCATCGTGCCTACCTGACGCAGCCCCAGCCTGAGAGGTGGTGGGTAGAGCTCAGCAGCGGCATGTAGGCAAGCAGATGCTCTAAGGATTATAATGGTGAGTTCATGCCTAAATCAGAACGGCAGGACAGCATCTGGCCTAACAGAATTGCCTTTCTCTATGTGCAATTCTGTGATGAGATGGGGCAGGCAGCGTCATCACTGCAGGAAGGCAGTGAGCCCTGAGAGTTCCGGGTAGTTACAAAGTAAACCCACACGGAGCTGGGTCTCCTCTGGAGGCAGGCCTGGCTGGGTCCCGGGGGCTCGGGCGGAATCCTCACCATTGTTTACCCTCCTCCCTGTCTGCCTGGCCTGGCCTGCCCCGGCCACCTTGGTGCGTCCCAGCAGCACAAGGTCTGGAGAGCGCCGGATCCCATATGTGTTGAATTAATATAAAATAGCCTTTATAAAGTGTGCTGCTTTAGGGAGATAGTGTTAGCGAAGAAAGGTCAGAATTTTCAACTGGGGGGGGGGGGGTTGAGCGGCAGGACCAAATAAGGTCTGTAACCAGCTGTAATGATTTTATGAAAAGAGAAATAACCTATGGGGTCTTTTTAAGTTACGAAATGATGACTTTGGCTGTGTAACAAGAACCGGTTTAAAACAACAACAAGGCGGATGACACCGGGGAACGTACGATTGGTGATTTTTATTTTCACAAGCTGAATTCCTTTTGGTTTCTCCTCGGTTTAAGTCACGGTTTGTGTTACAGACCTAAAAAACCCAAAAAACGTAAGCAGCTAGGGTAGTCGTGGTTTCGATAAAACTCTCTTAAGTAATGATGATCCCACCTTATTTAGACAAGTCAGGGGTCAATATGGCCTTATTTGCTTCTGGTTTTCATTAGTGGCGCTCTCTCCGAGGCACAGCACTTCCTGCCGGCTCCTTGAATACACAGAGGATTCATGCTTCAGTTCTGCATGTATTAAGAATGCAGCCATAGCAACTACTAGCATTAATGAACTATTTGCTTATGCAGTAATAATTAACTTCCATTACATTACTTTGTGTGATTACTTTCTTAATTGCCTGAATTATGCATCCATTTAATATTTAATAACCATTCTCAGAAATCAGACACTGGTAAAAAACAAATTGCTCACAGTTTCCTTGCAATAATTAAGCTCACAAGAATAAATGAAACCTTTTAAAAACGAATGCCTTGTGATTATATCCTTGCATATAGAACAAGATCCTAAATTAGTTATTTATTAAATCTAGATTTAAGTCCAAATAGTGCATTTTTCACTTTCGCCTCGGGAAATCAACCTGCACAGTACCTGATATCAACAACAGAATTAAGTGCCTTCTATTTTCTTTGGGAGTCACAAGCTGCATTAATATTTATTACCATGCAAAATTCAAAAGTCCTTAAAATATTGTGTGTTTATTATTTATTTCGACTTGGCATCTCTTTTACACGAGGTAAGTAAGACGTTTAGTTGGAGATTAAAGTGTTAGGAAATGAGATCAATAGCTCTCCATTAAGATGGGCTATTGTGAGAGTCCCCGTTCTTTCCTGCTTCGAGCACTCCCTCCCCCCCCCACCCCCGACACACACACTCACACACATACTCAGGTTCATGCATTCATCTCCTAGCCTCTTCTAGAACAGTAAAAGAACAAATAATGCCATGTGTTTTTAACCAAGCAGAAGAAGATTCATGGCAATTTATCCTCCTACATTTGCACTCACGGCCAGGCGGTCTGATCTCGCCTTTCCAGGTTGCTAGCTAGAGCTCTCAGAACCCCGTGCCCTTCTGCCAGCACCCAAGCAAAGCCACATGCTGATTTGCAAAGTGATAATGCTATTATCCTATTGTACATCAGCCTCAGTTCCCACCGGCTTGCAAAGTCATCGCTGTCTTAACAAATAAAACGTGTGACTGCTTTATCGCAGATTTCTTGGTGAATAGATTCTATTGAATCTGGACAAGACAGCTTCTTTTTTTTTCTTTTTTTTTTTTTTTTATCTTCCTGGGACGGCATCTGCAAAATTGTTCTGCCATTCCACATTGATTATGGCAGCCATGTACAGACGTGTTTATCTGAACCATAACCATGTTAGTCTTAAGCTACAGGGACGCTGGGATGTTATTTACCCACTGTTACCCTGTGCATACATAATACACACAAAATAATGTGTGCCCCATGAAAAAAAGGGAGGGGGTGCTCAGAGCACTTTGTACCAAACGAGCTGGTCCAGAAAAATAGATGCAGCCTGAGAAATTAGGCACACAGTGCCAAGCAAACAATTGAGATGAACCGTTTTCCTACCAGAGAGGGGAATCTTTTTTGCAAGGCATAGAAATAGCCATGGGGAAGGGGTAGCGTTGAGGGCGGGGGTTGGTTTGTGGAGAACAACTGGAGTGTAGGGTGTCACAAGTCAACAATGGCTGCTATCTTGAGTCTCTAAATGGAGCTAAACTGATGCCAATCTGGCTGACTGTTGTTACAGTGGGCAGAGTCATTAGGATTTGCTTTTTAAATGATCTCTCAGCCTGTAAGGCTGAGAGCTGCTAGCAAGGCAAGGTTAGAGAGAAAATGATAGCAGTATGTTGATGCTTCACAGACCTCATGATAGTTTCCGTCTGTCATTATTTACGTCTGACTAGATGCGTCATGTCAGCTACCTAGAAGCCACTTTACTCTGAAGCCCTTGTTTGCCTCGGCTCTCGCGCAGCCAGACTGGGATACTATTATTTTTGCATCACTACACTTAGGGGAAGCTTGCTTCAATCTTTCAGTAATGACACACAAAAGAAATAAAAATGGTTGTGTCCAAGTTATTATACATGCTTGTATGCTAACAGCACTCGTCAGCATTGCTCCGCAAAAGAAAAAAAAAGTGAATTGAAATCAATGAGCAGACATTTATTAAAAGGTCAGCTTAATTGTATTTGTTTCGGCTTCCTGGCCAATATTTTCGGTAAAACTATTTTTCTTCGGCTTTAGATTAGGGTTCTCGTTACTGGGTGGAACCACTTCGGGGGAAAAGCTATAAAAACCAACATTTGATCAAATTTGCTCGTGTTGCTTAATATCATCTTATATCCTCTTGATAAATTCCATCAGTGTCACTGTAAATAAGGCCATATGAAAAGCTTTTGTTTTATATTGAGATCATTGGCACCATTAAGGACAAATTTTCAAACAATGTGCATTTATCTGCAAAACTCTCTATAGAGAGGCCCAATTGCAGACCTCAGAGTGATTTTTGAATCTAAGATGGCTATTGCATACATCAGAAAAAAAATACTATTATGGCAAAAAATACAATGGAATGTTTATATTGTCTTTCACCAAATCCCATCTTAACAAATGAAACTACCACACTCCATACCTTTCCCTGCCAGAGAAAAGAAACAGTAGCCGAACAGAGCTGTAGAATGTTAGAATTTGTTGATACCATTTTATATTGAACACTGCAACATAGCTTTAGCAGGAACTCCATGTTAATAGGGCCAAAATATTCTGGGTGATTTTTCCCTGACGCTCTGAAAAACAGAATAAATATAACTAGATTTAAGTGTGAGTGAAATAATCTACAAACACACTCGAAAACACAAAAGCATATGCATATATATAATATATCAAGAAAACACATAATCAGTTTGCAATCTTCCTTTACGTGTGTCATTTAGTACAAAGGCTTGAAAAGGTACCGTTTTAAAAATAAAATGACTCACATGGACCATGTCTGAGGATGATCTGTTTGTAAAGTTTCCACCAAGCTTCTCTATTTAGACAGTAAACAGCATTGTCATAACCAGAAAATGGGTTATTACTCTAAAATGAGTAATTAAGATATAAGAGAGAAAAATGCACTGACCCATCCTGCCTTCTGAGCCCTAAGCAGTTAACAGAATCTCAGGAAGGCAGTGTTAAGTGAACAGATTTCTCTCAAAAGCCTGGGTCATTCTGAAATAACTGGAGAGACACGGTACTTGATCTCCTTATTTAGGCAGAAGAAGTGCTTATATTTTTGAAGTCTGCACAAGCCATGTAAGCATAAAAGTATGATGATAGAGATCTCTTTTCTGTTTTAAAGATCAGATGCCAGCTTCATAAGATGGTATTTTCAGGTTGATGAATCCATGTTTGTGGCATATTTTTATAAATTGCAAGTATAAAGCTTTGTTCGAACTAAATGAAATGTCCTGTATAGATGTACACACACACACACACACACACACACACACACACACACACACACACACAATTTTTAGAATGCCACAGAATTTGCATTGTTAACCGATGTAACTGTCATAAACTACTGAGACAATTACAGTAATTTGAAATAAAATCAATCACATTTTTTTCAATCTCTTAAATTTTTAAAATAAGTATGTTACAGCACATACATTAAATACTTTTTTTAAAAAAAAAATCGTTTGCCTAAGGCATTTTTCTTACCTCCTGCCAAGCTACATGTAAGAGTTGTGTCAAAAAACGAACAGTAGGTGGCAGTCAAACCACTAAACTGCTTCAAGACTTCATTAACCAGTATCTGTTGTTAAAGAGTAGCAGGAAAGTCGTGTATTTTTCCATTTTAAAGAATTCATTTTATAATTAATCTTGAAATACATTTCTAAGGTCCCAAGCTGATGAAATAGTGAGTTGATGGCATCCTTAAGTGAATGAGCCCAGATAAAAGTAATTTAATTCAAGAACCCTTTCTGCTCTGTCTCCATGACTTTTTTTTTTTTTTTCATTTCTCTGTTATTACTGTTTTAATGTGAGTCTTTATGCAGTTTTGTAGTTGTGGACATGATCAGCACGTTCTTGGGCCAGAGCCCAGGACCATGGAAGTCATGCTTGTGTATCTTTGTGCTGATTTTAAATAACTTGCAGGAGCTTTTCCTTCCCTGGATCTTATGGACTAGGTATATCTAATCCCTTCCTGTGCCTCTGAAAATAAACTTGTTTGTAGGGAGAAGGTTCCAGACAAGTAGCTGAAACACAGAAGGAAGATCCTCGAAAGCAGAGAATTGTGGACAACTGAAAATCTAAACAGCGTGAGTGAAAAGTCACTTTGCAGAAGAGGCTGTGTCACCTCCATGACAGGCAAAGCTTTATCTGTTGGGTTCACTACGCTGTCCCCACAGTTGAGAATGAGGTGCTAGGCACATGGTAAATGTTCCATGAATATTTGTGGAATGAACCGAAGAGTGACCAAACCCCAAGTCCTTTTTATTTCTCAGAGCTCCACCCTAGGAGTTTTCGCTCTCGTCTCAGTTCTTCGCAGACAACGGTAAAACTCCGTCTCACTCGCCGCCACTAACATTGCTGTTAATCACGGTCATTGGCAACTGCTATGGCACCAGCAACACAACACAGCAGAACAGGACTCCAGTCTCGAATTTGTTGACACCATTTTGTTATAAAATTTCGAGGGGGTGCTGATGCCTTTCCTAGGAGTTACTGGCCACAATTTCTTCTAAAAATCTAAGCTCCGGCTACAGAGTAAGCAAACTATGGAAGAAGTAGCATTGGTCTGAAGCTAGGGCAACTTGATTAATTTCCTCACCTGCCTGTACCTCAGTTTCCTTGCCTGAAATGTGTGGATGGTAATGGTACCTACTGTACAGGGTCGTTGTAAGAACTAAACTAGTCGGTACACACATAAAAAAAAAAAAAAAACAACTTACTCTTGTCAGGCAGAGTGAGTCCTCAATAAATACCAGCTACTATTATTGCATTTTATTATTACGTTTGTCATTAATACTCTTATCATTTACCACTGGCCCTTGCCCATACGTAACACTTTACACAACAATTTGTGTTCACCCAATCTGTACATTTCAAGGAGAATGATCGTGTCAGTAATCGAACATGGTTGGTGTGAGGTTTGCACAACAGAACCTATAACGATGACGTATGACATGAAACAGGATATGTTTTAAGTTGACCAAGAGCTTGATTTCCTTTCATTCTCTCTTTTTTTTTCTTTTGAGCCAGCTTTAGGTATGGCCAGGAAGTAACAAACACTCCCTACCTCCCGTACTCCTGCTCTGTGCTAACGGCCCGGCCCGGCCCAGCCCGCTGCAACCGAGCCCTGAAAACAGTTTCCAAACATTCAAAACCCACCTCAAACCCAAAGACTCAAAACTTCCCACTGAGTTTGGTTTTTTTTTTTTTTCCTCACAGCTATACCTTAGTTCATTCAAATAGACATTTGAAGGACAAATAGTTTGAAAAAGAGACATGAAAAGGTGAGCTCCTTTTATCCCTTATTGAAATGGAGAGCCGCATTTTCGTCAAAACTAAATTCAGATCCCAAAAGTACATATAAGTTTAGTTGTAACGTCAGAAAAGGAGGCAACTCAAGCTGCATTTACAATCTGGCAGTTTACTTCCCTTTTATGCGGACAGCAACAGGCCAGCCCTATGGATCAGATTTTAAGGTAGCAGCAATAAACATTTTCCAATCTTGCTGGGAAATGTTTAGGGAAATAAAACCCTTTCCTTCAACCTATCTATACATTCCTCTCTTTCTATGGCAAACTCTCCTCCACATTTTAGTAAAGAAATGGGAACTAGGCAAGTCTAAGAAAATAATGAGCAATCGGATAACTTTCTGAGAAATAGGTTTTCTTTTTCCAGAATCTTCTAGTCTCTTAGATGACTCTTTGAGGAAGGAGGTCAAAATACTGAGTTTGATTTTAAATAAGAGACATTTAAATAAGAGACATTGAGTAATTTAAAAATGAGACATTCAGTACAAGACCCATTCATTTAAATTACGTGAAAATCCAAGGTAGACTGTGTATAATTAGGAGCCGTGGAAGTCCTCAGGCAATTTCAGTGGAGGTTGGAAGATTGCTTTAATAGAATATGACAAGGTTCCTTTTGTTTTTCATAAAATATTGTATTCCCCCTTGAAATGTAACACACCCTTAATGAAATCACAGCCCCTTTCTTATTAGCAAATACCTTTTTATGTTTTGAGAGATCAACAATGTGAAAACAATTACTGCAAATTAGTGACAGACGAGCCTCCGAAAGAGTCAGAGGTGAGTTAGTTCGAAGGTATGAAGCCTCACGTGAACCAGCCTATACGAAGGCTCTCCTCGAAATTGCACCTGGTAAGGTGGTCCTGAGAGAGACAAGAGGGGCAATGCAATGCGGGCTTGCTCTGGGGAGAAAATGCTGGGTGGGGAGAGAGGAAATCTGACTTTTACCAGTTCTGTGGCTTACTTCCTGGACCATTCCCCCCAAAAATACCGAGGAGTCCCTGGACATGTTTTTCTACTTGGTTATCTTTTCTTTGTTGAGGGTCATTTATTTATGAACAGAGATAAATTATTTTCTGTGAAGCACTGGAAGACTTCTGAGGCAAAAAAGAGACTATTTTCACAGGTTAGAACTGCAACGCACAATCCATGGTTGGATTAATAATAATTAGTGTCTGCTAAACCAGAAATACACACTTCCATTGGGCCCTCAACTAGTGAAGCTATGTGTTCTGGCCAAGTCCATGAGCCAAATTACGGTGGTAGCTGTGTGTATTATACCCAATGCCACAGGTATTTAATGTGATTTATTAATAACTGAGAGAATTGAGGAAGGAGCAAACCAAAAATGTGCTTTATAAATAAGTCATGCCAAGCCAATCTCCTTTCCTTGTGTTAATATAAGAATACCCAGTGGTAAGTCAATACAGGAGCCTTACAAGGTGGACACCTTGTTTTCAGACAAACATGAAATCAAATAGCTTATTCTATCATGGACTAGATAAATAAGTGTAGGCTGGATGATGATGCAATTGTTCTCGTCTTACTTGGCTTCTTTTTTTCAATAATAAGGTTGAAATCACAAAAGCCATGCCTATCAAACCCCCAGAGAACAACAACAGCAACAAAAAGATGGGAAGGAAGTCTTGTTATGCGATGACACCATCAAGATTGAAAACACTTAATAATCTGGAAAAGACACCAAAGTAAATCAGGTTAATTTTAACAGAGATAGAGTCCTTCGTTTAGGTCCAAACACACACACATACAGACTGTATGCACACACACATAAGAGAAGAGAGAAGAGACATTGATTTTTTAGTGGTTTGTACATAAATGGCCATGGTCTTTAGTTAACTGAAAGTTCAGAATGTACTAACAAGGTGGTATGACCTGCCAAAAATACGAATGTAATGACAGCTCACACAGAGACTTATGTGTCAGGCACTGTTCCAAACTCAAAAGTATTATTTCCATTTATTCCTAAGCGTCATCAGTTGATAGATGGAAAAACAGAGGTAGACAAAGGGTAGGTAACTTATCTCGGGGCAGAGTCAGGATAACAATACCAGCATCTGCCCCTGGAGATGCTTTGAATCTCCACTTACACATGGCTTTTGACTCTGGGAAAGTAACTTCCCGCTGTTCTCTGGGCTGGAGTCTGGCTCTCAGTAGTCCGTACATATTAAGAGGGACATATTAAGAGGTAAAATACAGTATAAACATAGGCAAAGCTGCAGGAAATAGAAGGGAGAAATTGTTGGAGGGGAGAAAATTTGGTGAAGTCATAATAGGTGTTATCTCATGTCTAGACTAGAGATTGTCAAGGCAGAGATTACACTTGTTTATGTATTCCCATATGAGATGGAAATCATAGGAAGACAAATTTCAACCCTATATATGTTCTGATAGCACAAACGGTCTAAACTAGGATGTGCTGCCTTGTGAGATATGAGCATCTCATCTGTGAAATGATCAAGAGGAAGCCACATCAAGGAGTCATGCCATGTGGTGATGGGAAGTTGACCCCAATGGCTCCTAGGGTGCCTTCTAAGATACTAAGCTTTGGATAATCAGGGAAAAGTTTGAAGTGGAAACACTTGTGAACTGCTTTACTCCCTTCACCCAACACACACACACACACACACACACACACACACACACACACGCTTTCCCCAGTCTCCATCTATATCCTTATATGGCAGCAATTACACTGGGTTTGCAGCTATTAGATTTGAATTCTAAACATTTTACTTAAACATCTCTGTCTCTTTAGTTTCTCTTTCTGTGAATAATAAAGAAGAAAGGAAGGCGGGGGTGGAAGGGGGCAATGGAGGAAGGGAGGAAGGAGAAAATGAAAAAATAAAGAAAAACATATGTAGTCATGCTTGTCTCTTCATATCTTTCTAGACTTTTGTGAAACCACAAAAGATAATACATAATAGATTAGCAATAGTTCAGGGGAAGAGAACTATATGTATTTAAAGCACCCTGTAAAGTCAAAGCATTGGGTCAGTATCCCATGTAAATCCTAGGTCATAGGTTCGATCCATATGAATTGGTTAATTGCATCCTGTCCTCTGACCCCATGCTCCGTGCCTAAGTCAAATCTGGCATCTAGAAAATGGTTGCTCCTGATTGTGCCAGGGACTGTGGGAGAGAATGAGCAGAACTCAGTACAAAGCTGCCTCCACCACCAAGAGATTACTCAAAATGAATTTTTTTTATCATGGCGCACAGATGCAAGGCTTGAACTCATGAACCGCGAGATCGGGACCTGAGCTGAAATCAAGAGTCAGGCGCTTAACTGACTGAGCCACTCAGGTGCCCCTCAGTGACCCGGTTTTTATGTATTCCCAACCAACGAAGCGTATGAACCCTTATTACTGGTCATCGGTATCTGGCATCTACCCCTTTTCACTCACACCAACTTTAAAATAAAGCTGCAGATATCACAGGAGATAATATAATAAAACAACAAAAGAATCTTGTGAACAGTTTTATAATGCGATTTTAAACTTAACAAATCAAATACTACTATTTGTGTGTCAAGAATGAAAATATAAGCAAGTCAACTATAAATGTAATACCCTCAAGGAGTTGGATACTATGTTATATCCATAAGTAAGATAACACATGTGGCATAAATGTAAAGCTGGAAATGAGGTGGGCCATTTTTCAATTTCCCTAGATTTACATTAAGGAAGTACAATTGAACCTTGAGATCATAATTATAATATAGAGGCTAAAAGGTATTCAACAGGACTAAAGCTCTTTGCCTAAGGAATGGTTTGGGGCAGGAAATATTACATATTGCTCAAAAGAGCAAACTCAAGAGAAATAATGTATCAACTAGAATTGGGGTTAAACTATCAAGAATAATAAAATACACTGAAAGCATTTAGGTAAAGTGTCAGTGTGAGTTTTCCATATTAAAATTTCTCATGGTGCAGATTATTATAGCACTCTTTTTTTTTTTTTTAAAGTAAGCTCTACCCTCAGTTTGGGCTTGAACTCACAGCCCTGAGATCAAAAGTCATGTGCTCTATGGACTGAGCCAGCCAGGCATTCCTATTATAGTCCGCTTTAAAGGGGTAGCTTGAATATCATTCTAGAAAATGTCTTGATTTGCTCTGCAGTGACTTGGAAAGTTACGATTCTCTAAATAAAGTGCCAAATATCCTAGGTTACACCTGTAACGGAAAGCTCTTCCAGCCATGGGGGATATGGCTGGCAGTCCATCAGAAGTTATGCTTCCCTTCGTCGTAGGCTTGTAGCTAAATGACACTTCTCAGCCTACTTGCGGCTAGATGTGGTCCTGTGACCAAGCTCTCACCAATACACCACAAGCAGAACTTATGGGAGCAATTTTCATTGCTTAAGAGGGAACTTCAGGCTCTGGACTTGAACACATAACCCCTTCCTTCAGGCTCTGAGAGCCAGAACTTGGAAAAGTGTATGGCGAACCACCTGATGCAAATGGAGGGCTGCCATCACTGAGTCTCTGATGGGATTTGACAAAGCAGCCTTATCCATCTGCTTGGAACTGTTATGTGAGAGACAATCAACATCTTTGTTTTGCAAGCTACCTTCTAATTGCATCTCTTATCAGAGCTGCTTAACATGTTATCTAACGAATAATTAGCTGTCAGCATTATTTTCATTACCTTCTTGTACGCAAAAATGTTGGGCTTTAGGGATAGACATAGATTTAACTATTTTATTGAAACTTTCCATATGAAAAAGCTTACAAAAATATTTTTGCTATATTAATGTTGGCAAAATAATGTTTTGCTATATTATCTCTAAACGTTAACTAGATTCTTCATTTTAGATGTTTGTTTCATTTTTGTTATTTTCATTTCACTTCATCATACAACTTGTGAGCTCTTATAGGAGCAGAGTAAATTAACTGAGTTCAGAGCGCTTCAAAGAGAACTCTCAGCTCAGAAATGCTGTCATCAACATGAAAATAACGCCTCCAAATTTTCCCGAGTTATTTTTATATCCACGCTGTTTAAACAGGTAACTAGGAAAAAAAAAAATTGAAGCTTACCGAGCAGAAACGAATTAACATAGCGGCTCTGGGCTCTTGATACACGCTAGGCAGAGGGAGCCTATGTGACCAGCCCTTGGTGAGAACCTTGGGCAGTGAGTCTCTACAGAAGCTTTCCTGATAGATAACACTTCACACATGGTGTTACCATTTGATTTTGGAGGGATTACTCACAGCCTGTGTGGTTCCACAGGGAGAGGATTGTTGGGAGCTTGTGACTGGTATCCTTTAGACTTTACCCCATGCACCTCTTCCCTGTGTTGATTTTGCTTTGTGCTTTCTGCTATAATCCCATGTGGAGTCCTGTGAGTGTGTGTGAGCGTTCCTACTGAGTTACTAGAGGTGGGTCTTGGGGACCCCCGTGCTCTTACCAAATAAGATTTGAAGTCAAGATAGCTAACAGAAAAATAAGAGAAATGGGAATCTCCTAACCCATTGGGAAAGCTGGGCACATGGTATGAAATTCTTGACTACCGGAAAGCATTTATTAAACATAACTTTTCCAGAAGAAATAAAATATTCAAAGATTGAGAATACTACTGCAGATGCCTACGAAATAATATCACTAGATATTTATATAGGAGCTCTGGTTTCCTAGGTCTTAATAGCCCTATAAAGTTTGGAAGACCGTGCATCACCAACATCTCCAGCATCTTTCAGAGTAAGGGACTGAGGTGCAGACTTGTCCGAGGTCATCGAGCTGGCCAGAATTAGAATAAAGACAAAAATTCTACTGAGTTTTGTTGTCGTTCTTTGAAAAACCACTGAATTATATATATTAGTTCCTTGGAGGTAAGATTGAAAATCAATGCAAAAAAAATCAGTTTTTTAGTTTTCACAGATATTAGCAAATGACTCTAAGGTAGATTTATACTAAACCAGCCGAAATTATTCATGGCCACACCATAAATCTTTGATTCTGCTCATATACAGCACTTGCCTCTGCTACTTCCTTTGTCTTACACCCTGTCTGGATTTCTCACTGCTCTCCTTGCACCCTGGATGCTTCTGTTTCTTCCATACGCACTAAACCTAAACCTAAAGTCTGCCCTGATTCAGTTGCACCCAGGCCACTAAAGGCCAAAGAAGATTAGCTATGACAAATTTACTATTTACAAATTTACAGACACTGCTGGCCGGTCATTCCTACCAAATGTCCTGGCTGATATAGAGAACATAGATGCTGGAACCATACAGACCTGGAAATCAAATCCTGAGTTCACCACCCTCTAGGTGAACTGAATATATTGTCAAAATGGTCGTAACAGCACCCATGTTGAAAGTATTAAAAGAAATAGCATCAAACCCATAGGAGTTGCAGCTATAGTTACGCAGCCCTACCCAAATCCTACGACAGCTAAGCCTCTCCCAGACTTGGGATACTTTGCCACTACCAGGGGTTCAGCTGTTTGTTTACTCACAAAGGAAAGGGAAAGTTTTAGCCTGTTAGGATTAGAAGTATGTAAAACGCTGAGAGCTCCAGCGCTGTGGCTGAGAAATATTTTAGGGTAAATGAAAGTTACCCTCAGGAAGGAAGTGGGAAGAAAGAGAATGGCTCACAACAGAGTGGAGGGACCAGAGTTCCTTGCTCATGCCGGCAGCTGGAGCCAGCGGGGAACGAGGAGAGGCAGGGAGGTTTAGGAAAAGCAGGAAGAGACTGAAGAAGCACGATCTTGTCGTCATTTTTTTTTCTATTTTCGATTCACATAAACAATGACAAAAGCTATAGATACAACTTTTAGCCTAAAGCTCAAAAGAGAAGGCACCGATTTAGTGCCACACATCACATTTCTTTACATCATGTACCAATTTTCTAAATTTGAAATACAAGGGTGGGTGGTAAGTGTTTCTTTATGTTGTAGCAATGAAAAGAGGATTTTAAAACTGAATACAGAGGCCTCCCCTTATCTGCAGGGGAATATGTTCCAAAACCCCCAATGGATGCCTGAAACCATGGATGGTACCAAATCCTATCTATTCGATGGTCTTCTGATACACACATAATTAGAATAAAGTGTAATTTGCAAATGAAGCAGGGTAAGAAATTACTAATAGAACGATCGTAAAAAATGTATTATAATAAAAGCCATGTGAATGTGGTCTCTCTCTGTCTCAAAATAATTTGTCGTACCGTACTTCTTGTGATGACTGAGCTGATAAAATGCCCAAGAGATGAGGTGAAGTGAGGCGGATGGTGCAGGCATTGTGACGTCGCATTAGGCTACCATCGACCTCCTGACCACACGTCAGAATGAGGATCATCTGCTTCTAGACCCACTGCGGGCTGTGGTAACTGCTATCATGGAAAGCAAAACCATGGCTAAAGGGATACTACTGTATTCAGGTAGAAAATTTGAGTTTTATTTGGTTGGTCTCCAGCAAAGTGTCCAAAAGCCTCCCGGAACGTCATCGTGCGCTATATCGCCTATTCAGAAATACACCCTTTGCTTCCTTGGCCAGTGGCCCAGGTATTACTCGAGAGTCTTGTCCTCCTGGAAATCTCTCTCCTTACCTCGGCACACCGAGTTACCTGGCTGAGCTCACCAGCTCAAACGATTCACACGGTGGCCGGCCAGCGGCAGCTCTGAGCAGCGCCGAGAAGGTGATAGTTTGGACAGCTCCAGAGCCGTGACAGCAATGACCCAGAATGTGGCAGTCGTGATGGTCTGAAAGAGCTCAGCGCTTTGAAAGGGATCTTTGGTCACCCGTCTCCTCTACAGGGGAGCGCCCCGCTGCCTGTGAGTGGAGCCTTCTCTGTTGTGTGCATCTGGTCCAGCAGCTCTCAGTCTGTGTAGTAAATAATACGCTACAGAGCTGACTTAAAATAGTTTTCTGGATCCACTCCAACAAAACTCTGTTTTGGTAAATTGAAGATCGGGCTCGGAAATCTGCTTTTTACGCAAGCGTACCAAAGGGTTCTCGTGCAGGGGATCCTGGGACTACATTTCAAAAAGCTGCATTATCTCTCTTCCTTTCACCTGTAACCTCATGACACACAATTTTTAATTCTACTATGAGAAATTCAGGAGTTACAGTCCCTGTGAAAGAAATAAAACAAGCAAAAGCCCCTAATACTACAATGCTTGCAAGGGGGTTTCTCTTTTCTTGACTTCTCCGATATCGTGGGGGGCTGAGCTGAGGGTTCATACGTAGGACGTGGCCAGACGATGAACTCTACAAGGGAAACTGTTCACAAGTGTAAAAGTTGGGTGTATTCAGAAGTATCTGGGAAGAGTTGAAACGTAGGCGATGCTGAAGGTGATTGGGTGCATCTTGTCACAATGATAAGTTTCACCGGTGCTTTACACATTTGGAAAGGATACAAAAAGACAGCGAGTCAGGCTCTTTCCCTGACTCCTAACTTCCTAGACTTGAAGTATCCTCGAGTCTGTGATGAAGGCTCCTCGAGTAACTTCCAGTGGCAGGAGTAGTCATTCCCCGCTGTCTTCGTTCTGTACTAGACATCTGTACCTATATGCTTAATGCTCAATAAACATGCATACGCCCGTGCTAAAATGTGTGGGAGCACGATCACTTGTGTGCAATCCAGTGAACCAGAAAAATAGGCACCTGTATGTATTCCATCTCTAACCAGCTAGCTTCCTGGTACCTCCAGTTGCCGCAGCATCATCTTTAAGTGATCCACAACAATCTCCTTCACGGATGGAGATAGATATAAGAGTTGAAGATCCCCACTTCTTATCCTGATCCTCTGCATCACGCACTGTGCTAGGTTCTGTATATTAACCCATGATCCTTGTCCTTGAGAAGCTCACAGTCTAGTGAGCAAGACAGAAATGTACAATCACCGACAATCGAAGTTGACGCGTGCTTTCACAATATAATGGTATAAAGGAGGCACAAGGAACAGAAGGTTGAATGGATTGGGAGAGGAAAGCTTGGCATCGCGGGGAGGTTTTAGAGGGAAGGTAATATTGAAATAGGCTTTTGAAGCAGGAGCTGGTAGTATGACGGAGAAGAAGAAGGCACAGGGGACAGCATCTGTAAGACTCGGGGGGTGTGAACAACTGTTGGGTCTAGGACAGAAGGAAGGTGGGGCAGTGAGAGTGTGGCAGTTATGACCAGAGAAGTAGAACAAGATCAGATTGTGGAGGGCCATGCTAAGGGGTTTGGATCATCTCCTACTGGAAGTCAGCAGGGGAAAATGTGATCCAGAAAGCCAACTTGTTGACAACGTGTAGGAGGAACTGGAGAAGGTGAAAACTGGAGGAGGAATGTAGGAAATCTGCAAACCTCTAGGCCAGGGAGGATGAGAGCCTGACCCGGAGCTCAGGCAGTTGAGATGAAGACAATGGTATGGATTTGAGAATACTTCAGAGGCCAAATCCATGGTCCATGCTAATCAGTTGGTTGTAAGGAGAGGGAGCACGACCTTGGATAAGGGTAGATAAGATAACCCAGTCAGGATGCCGCATGCCACGCGTGGAATATGGATCAGGTAGTCGGCGTGGCGAAAGACCTAACAATTTGCACAGCTAGTCTCCAAAAGTGTCCTACCAGTTAGGATTGCCAGATAAAATACTGAATGTTCGGTTAAATGGGAATTTCGGATAAACAGAAAAAAATTTTGTAGTATGAGTATGCTCCAAATACTGCATGGGACCTACTTGTACAAAAAACAATGTTGTTCGTCTGAACATAAAATTGAACGAATGATCCTGTTCACTGGTTTTTTTTTTTGCCTTCCCCCTCTCTCCAGATCTGGCAACGCTACAGTCTTTTCAGTATGATTATAACAGCTCGTTTCTCAATCCACCTGATCAATACCTTGCCAACCCAAAATGGTAAGAGCTCAGATTTTTCCCCAAATGGAGATCATTTCCTACAATTTCTGTGACTTGTCAGTGCTCTCCGCCTTCCTTCCGCGGATGTGATCATTCCTCCATCATGCTGCTCACCAGCTCGATGCCATTTACTCCACTATCCCATACGTGGCTTGATGCTGAATGACTCTCCTCTACTCCTGCCCCAGTCCCCCTGGGCACCTACTTCACTGTCGCCGATGTCTGGAATCTCTCACCTCTTGAATCTGCCTCCACGTCTCGCGTGTTTATATTTCCTTCAGTTGAATAGGGAGGGCTCTTCCCCCCCCCCCCCCATTTTATCTCTTGGTTTATGAGGAAATAAGGGTTTTCCAGTAGCTATTTTGGCCCTTGTGATGCCATTCTTCCCCCTGCCCCCAAATTTTACAACACAACCCAGGGAGTAAAATCAATTCTCCAAAGAGCTTCTGGTACATTCAAGTATAATCTCACATTGAGAGGCCATGTTGCTGAAACCAGCCATTGCACGGGACATGCCCCTTCTGACTCAGCCACTCTGCAACCGAGTCGACATTTATCACCATAACTATGGCTTCATTTTAGCTTTCATTTTCTTATTCATTTCAGTGTTGGCCATTCCTACAGTATCTCTTCTCTGGACTCTCTTTTAAATCAGTTACAACATCTGTGTTCCCTCATTGATCCACGAGTTAAGGAAAATCTTTAATGTGTATTTATTTTATATCTCTGTGAGAGTCCTAATTTTGCCTTTTTTGATAATTGTATTTTAAACAGAGCCAATAAATGATTCCTCTGCCAGTAAGGGCTGTACAACTTGTTTATATTGTAGCCGCAACCACGATCTGCAAAGCACTTCTCCCACGATCTGCAAAGCGCTTCTCAGAATTTCTCTTCTGCAACGTATTTTCTCAATTGCTTTTATCTGACACTGGTTAATCTGAGGTTTTTGTACATATACAGAGAGTTAATAAAGAGTAGTTATTAACTGCTCTGGGAAGTTAATAACGTCTAAATTGGAGGGACATTATATGATAATCTGAACAAATTAATCATTTAAAAAGTAGCAGCACCTTAGTCCTTTTCCAATTTGCAAAAACCTGAGAAATGAAAATACTACGCTTACATAACACAAGCAGGCACCCAGAACGTAGACCCAGTGACGCTATCTGTCCAGCGTCCCAAGCTTTTCTTGGGAAACTCAATCTGCCTTTCTCTTCTGGTTTGGTCATACAACCAGTTAGCCCTCTTCACTCGGCTACTCTGTGTTTACTGAGGACCCATTTCACGGCCTTGAAAATGCAAAGATGGATAGACACAGTCCCACAGACAGACTATTCCAATGAGGGTGCCGGGTATTATAGCACGGGGCAGACAGCCCAGAAAGGACA
Organism: Panthera pardus; assembly: GCF_024362965.1. NCBI lineage: Eukaryota > Metazoa > Chordata > Mammalia > Carnivora > Felidae > Panthera > Panthera pardus. The sequence goes on along the minus strand of NW_026526655.1, from coordinate 57,554,053 downwards.
GGTGTCTCGCCTTTACTTGCAGGTCACGAAGGCACTTAAATTGAGACCATTGAGACCTAAGAGGGGCGCCTCAGAGGCTCTGTCGGTTAAGTGTCTGACTTCAGCACAGGTCATGATCTCATGGTCATTGAGTTCGAGCCTCGCATGGACAGCTCGGAGCCTGGAGCCTGCTTCAGATTCTGTGTCTCCCTCTCTCTGCCCTCCCCCGCTTGTACTCTGTCTCTGTTGCCCTCTGTCTCTCTCTTTCTCTCTCTCAAAAGTAAAGAAACATTAAAAAAAATTTTTTTTTTAATTGAGACCCTGAGAGCTGCAAAGCGGCTAACCAGTGCAAGAATGGGAATTCGAGCTTCTAAGACTGGGACTTGTACATGCAAAAGCCTAAGGGTGACAGAGTTCATGCTGCACTCAGAGACTACCAGCCATCCAGAACATAGATGCAATAAAGGATAGTGTGGAGGAAGGCAAGAGCCAGACTACTGTCTGCTATATCTAACTGGAGAAAAAAAGCAAACAATAATATCCAGCATTTCTTAGATGCTTACCAGATATCAGGGATTATAATAAGCATTTTAACAAGTATTGTTGCATTGAATCCTCACCAAGTTTCTGAAATTTCCCTCTCTGTATCATCTCTTAATGGCAAAACTAATACATGCTTGTTCTTTTTCTTCTAAAAAATTTTTTTAATGTTTATTTTTGAGACAGAGAGAGACAGAGCATGAACGGGGGAGGGTCAGAGAGAGAGAGAGAGAGAGACAGAATCTGAAGCAGGCTCCAGGCTCCGAGCTGTCAGCACAGACCCCGACACGGGGCTCGAACTCACGGACCGCGAGATCATGACCTGAGCCGAAGTCGGCCACTTAACCGACTGAGCCACCCAGGCGCCCCAGTATATGCTTGTTCTAACACATTAAAGAATCTCCCAAACCCTAACCCCCCAGCAAAAGTGACAATCTGGCTTTTATTCTTTCACATACTTTTCAGTGCTTACCCAGCAGATATAAATATACGACACATAGATATTTGTAGGAAGATGGGTTTATACTCTGACGCTCTTTTGGCAGCGGCTTTTTAAAGAACCCATGTAGCTCTTTCTTTCTGAGCCAATAGCACTCTGGCGAACATGGTGAATGTTCCTGAGACCCACCGGACTCTGCAAGAGGTGTGCCAAGCCCCAACCCCACAGAGTGACCCCGTACAAGAAAGGCAAAGATTCTCTGTATGCCCAGGGAAAGCGGTATTAGGATAGGAAGCAGAGAGGCTATGGTGAGCAGACTAAGCCGATTTTCCAGAAAAAGGCTGACACTACAAAGAAGACTGTGTTGAGGCTTGAATGTCTTGAGCCCCAACTGCAGCTCTAAGAGAACGCCTGCTGTGAAGAGAGGCAAGCATCTTGAACTTGGAGGAGATAAGAGAAAGGGCCAAGCGATCCGGTTCTAAGCTTCAGATTTTGTTATATTATGAAGATGAAAAAATCTGGAGGTTATGTTTGAAAACAAAACAGTACACATGGACATCCTTCCAGGTCAATACATACAAATCTAAATCACTCTTTTAAGCTTACACATAATAGCTTAAAGTAAGAATGTGCCAGAATTTATTCATCTGTAACTCTACTAATAGACATTCAAGGGCTTATCCCCCACTACAAACAATACTGAAATAAACACATCTTGGTAAATACATCCTTATATACTGATGCTTTCATTTTTGTAGGGTAGATTCCCCCACAGTGGGGAGGTACATTGAAAATTTTAGAGACACTGTAACAGTGAATTGTTAATGTTCTTTGCAACCTATTCATTTTTATGCCTCTGCAAAGTTGCAGAAAATAAATGGTTTCTCCAGGCAACTCCACGAGCAGTGCACAGAATGATGAGGTCCTCAGGTCTTTTTTTATGGTCAACCTGAAGGTTTTAGGCTAAATTTTACATACTTGGACAATGAGACCGAAAAAAAATATGTTGAATGATAAAACATCTCCTTATACCCACATCCTTTCATTTGCTGCTGAGGGGCTCTTTGCTCACTGCTAGGTTTGAGCAGGTGCGGGGCTGTCGGACTGCCAGATTCTAGGTGGAGAAGTCATCAAATCGTGAATGAATGCCTGTCATCATGGTCACATGACACGCCCCTTCTGACAGAGCCATGCTGCAATCGAGTCAAAATTTATCGCCCGAACCACTTCATTTTTAGAAATATAAGAAGACATATTCTTAGAACTATTTGCCACGTAATATATTTTTTAAAAGATTTATTTGCATTACTCCTCACTAGGTTTGGAGAATGTGGCAGAAATGGCCCTTTAAAAAAAAAGACAAAGACAGAGGGGTGGGGGAGGGGGGATCTTAAGTCCAAAGCTAAAGCATCAAACTTACTCTAAAACTGAGCGATTTGTTTTCCGTATTGTGACATAACCACACTGGCCTTTCACTGGTGGATGTGGAAGAACTCGAAGCCTCTCCTTCTCAAATGTTTAGCTGCCTTGCTGCTGACACACTTAAGGTTCCCTTTGTCCTGAGTAACTCAGGCAGCATCAAAGGCATGTGCAAAGGCCCCTCCTTGTGGGAACCTTTGTCATTCCATTCGGTTTCTTTGCTCCCTTCAAAGCCCCTGGCCCCCAGGTTTGGACTCCCCTGCCCTTTATGAGTCTTGGTCAGAGAGAGCCTACCTATCACCCGAGTGCCAGATACTCCCCCTGCCAGTCCGTGGCACGGGGAGCATCTCTCTGGACTCACCCTTTGGATGCAAAACTGCTAGACTTTACCATGGAAGCTTGTGAGCCAAGGAGGCTTTTTCTAGAATCCATTCTGGTGAAGTAGACGCAATCTCCAGAGGCAGTTTGGCAGCTCTGGTGAAATTATTTAGCCCCACATTCAGTGGTGTGGGCAGCTCCCGGTGCAGTCCCTGTGCCCAGAGCAGAAGCAGAAAGGTCTCCACTGGACCACTTCCGCTGTGTGATTTTGGTCACCATTCCCGGCAACAGACAGAGCCTCCGTGCCTGGTTCACAAGCCCTCCTGGAGATTCTCTGTGCTCCTGAATATCCTTTAATAACCTCCTTTCCTGCTGAAATTAAACAGGACTGAATTCTGCTGTCTGCAACTTAGAAGCCCTTTGATGGCCCCTCAAAAATGTTACCGTAAATCTTTGTGGTTTTAAAGTATTTAATAAGCTAAAGATTTAGGTTCATCATTTTTTTAAAAATGTTTATTTAATTTGAAAGAGAGAGAGAGAGAGAGAGAGGGGTGCCTGGGTGGCTCAGTCAGTTGAGCGTCCAACTTTCGCTCAGGTCACGATCTCACAGTTTGTGGGTTTGAGCCCCGTGTCGGGCTCTGTGCTTACAGCTGGGAGCCTGGAACCTGCTTCAGATTCTGTGTCTCCCTCTCTCTCTATCCCTCCCCTGCTCACGTTCTGTCTCTCTCTCTAAAATAAGTAAACATTAATTTTTTTTTAATGAGAGAGAGAGAGAGGAAGGGGCAGAGAGAGGGAGAGAGAGGGAATCCCACGCAGGTTCCACGCTGTCAGCACAGAGCTCAACATGGGACTTGATCTCACGATAGGTTCATCATTTGAAAAATAATCGGAACTCCGTACCATTTCCAATTTGACCCTGATATTACACTATCTTTTGGTGAAACTGAGTCTTGAGCCACCTCTGGATTACTGCTGTCTTTCTCCATGTGCTCCACTCCCCATGCTCTCCGGCTTTCCCACCACCCTCCGTGTCTCACCAAAACCTCGTCTCAGGAAAGCTGGTGTGCATGCTAGCATGGTTAGGTTTAAGTGACTTATGAGAATACCCTGTGCAGTAGAGAAGCATTTAAACAAAGGAATAAATCTCTAACTGTGGGATTTCACAAGTATCAGCAAATAAGCAAGAGAGATGTAGGTAGGGCTGGGGCCGGAGTGGGGGAAGCTGGGGCACCATGACTATCCCTTCTCCCACATTAGCCTAAGGTCATTTCTAGAGTAATAAATACTCTCTCATGAATCACCCACATTCCAGTTAGACAAATCCATACTTACCTTGAAATAAAAAGCTTCTGCACAGCCAAGGAAACAATCAACAAACCTAAAAGGCAACTGACGGAATGGGAGAAGATATTGCCAAATGCCATATCTGATAAAGGGTTAGTATCCAAAATCTATAAATAGCTTGCCAAACTCAACACCCCAGAAACAAATAATCCAGTGGAGAAATGGGCAGAAGACATGAATAGACACTTGTCCAAAGAAGACATCCGGATGGCCAACAGACACATGAAAAGATTCTCCACATCACTCAACAACGGGGAACTACAAATCAAAAGCACCTCACACCTGTCAGAATGGCTAGAATTAGCAACACAAGAAACAACAGGTGGAGGCCAGGATGCAGATAAAGGGGAACCCTCTTGCACTGTTGGTGGGAATGCAAACTGGTGCAGCCACTCTGGAGAACAGAATGGGGCTTCCTCAAAAAGTTAAAAATAGAACTACCCTACAACCCAGCAATTGCACTACTAGGCATTTATCCAAGGGATACATATGCACTGTTTCGAAGGGACACATGCACCCCCATGTTTATAGCAGCCCTATCAACAATAACCAAACTGTGGGAAGAGCCCAGATGTCTATCGACTGTTGAATGGATAAAGAAGATGTTATATATCATATATATCACATATATCACATATATATATATCACATATATATATCACATATATATATATATCATATATATGTCACATATATATATCACATATATATATCACATATGTATGTATATATGTATATATATGTATATGTATATATGTACGTATATGTATATATATGTATATATATGTGATATACCTGTGTGTACATATGTGTGTGTGTGTGTGTGTGTATATATATATATAATGGAATATTACTCAGCCATCAAAAACAATGAAATCTTGCCATTTGCAATGACATGATCGGAGCTAGGGTGTATTATGCTAAATGAAATAAGTCAGAGAAAGGCAAATACCATATGATTTCACTCGTATGTAGAATTAAAAAAAAACAGAACAGATGAACATATGGGAAGGGGAAAAAGAAAGAGGGAAACAAACCATAAGAGTCTCTCAGGGGTGCCTGGGTGGCTCAGGCAGTTAAACGTCCAACTTCAGCTCAGGTCATGACCTCGCAATTAGTGAGTTCAAGCTTTGCCTAGGGCTCTGTGCTGACAGCTCAGAGCCTGAGGCCTGCTTCGGATTCTGTATTTCCCTCTCTCTCTCTCTGTCCATCCCCCACTTGTGCGTGCTTTCTCTCTCTCTCTCTCAGAAGTAATAAACGAATCAACTTAAAAAGAGTCTCTTAAATACAGAGAACAAACTGAAGGTTGATGGAGGGAGGTGGGTGGGGGATGGGCTAAATGGGGGATGGGCGTTAAGGAGGGCAATTGTGATGAGCACTGGGTGTTATATGAAAGTGACGACTCACTGGATTCTACTCCTGAAACCATATCGCACTGTATGTTAACTAACTAGAATTTAAATAAAAAATTGACAAATAAATAAATAAACAAAAATAAAATGTTTAGAGCAACGTCTGGCATATAGTACTCCACTTAAGGTTAGCTATTATGATCATTATTAAATCTGAAATCATTTAATGTCCTTGAACATTATTCAAATTTATCTATATGCAAATTCCACTAATGTATGCTCAATGATGCCAACATTAATCATATCAGAATATGCCCCATAAGCATATTTTGAGCACAGGCTAACGTGCCCGTATGCACAAGATTTCAACAGCCACCGTTTCACGGGCTAGCTGCGAGAAATGTTTTTCGGTGCACTTTGCCCTGGCAGTTAACAAATGATAAGAAAGTTCATTCAATGGGATTTTAAAGGCAGCTAAATTGCCCCAAGTTTAGACTACCTGAAGCGGCTGGTAAGGCAAAGCTCACCGTGGCAGTGAGGGCACCAAACCCGTGACCCCTGCTAGTTAATATGAAGAGGAGGGAGCTGAGGGAAGAGGACACACACATGAACAGAGAATGCGGAATGAAAGAGAAAGCAGTGGTCTGACACGCCAAAGATTTCTCTCGGGAAAAACAGACGAGCTTGTGAAACACGAGTTTTAAGAAGAGTTGCCGGGCTATGTTTCACCCATTCTGTTTTCCACGCGTATAATTTCTTCCGCACTACTCGGTCACTGTGACTATTTAAGAGTATTACCACAGCTTACCGACACGCCAAACTGACTCAAAAGCATCGCAGAGGAATTCATTTTTCTAGCCTAACTTGCTGTTTATTTCCAAAGACCGAAATTTCGGAGACGTATTTTCCCATTTGCCCTGGCATTATCCGGTCCTCAACTCAGGACCGAACATGTTTCCGCCAGATTATAAGATCGTTTTCCAGCCCCCATTTGCCAAGCGCTCTACATTCATTCAGGAAACTCGCTTTAAAACAAGACCCATTTACTTCTGCGTTACTTTTAACTGGATCTTGTTTCAATCAGCCAACTTACTGCCAAAAATATTAACTCGGTCCTAACTTCACTGTTCGAAGAAAGTGGAGCAAGCTTTTTATACAAACAACATGTTAAATTTAGCATGTAACTGTCTTTGGCTCCACGATTATTTACGAGAGTTTCAAGAGGGACGAGAAAATTAGAAGGGAGTAATAGTCCAGATTCCATAGCTGTTACGGGCTGAATTGTGTGCCCCCAAAATTCACATGTGGAAGCCGTAACCCCTGGTACTTTAGAATGTGACTATTTGGAGACAAGGTTTTTAAACAGGTGATTAAGTTAAAATGAGGTTTCTAGGTTAGGGCCCTAATCCAATCTGTCTACTGCCCTTATCAAGAGACAACGGGACCCACTGAGAGACACCAGGGGTGTGCACACGCAGAGGGACAACCAGGTGAAGAGGTAGGTAGCAAGCCGGCAGGCATTTGCAAACCAAAAAGAGAGGTCTCAGAGGAAACGACACCTTTCAGCACCTTGACCTTGGACTTCCAGCCTCCGGAACTGGGAGACAATAAATTTCTGTGGTTTAAGCCCCCGCAGTCTGTGGTCTTTTGTTCTGGCAGCCTTAGCCATCTAACACTAAGAATTCAGGTGTAGCAATTCATCCTCTACGAAGTGACAAATCACATTCCTTAAACTCTGAGCCATATCAACAATATAATCATGAGGAATAATTGCCAAGTCCTTATCTTTGGTCCCGTTCCTCTTGTCCCCTTCACCCAGTGCCCTTGGCCTGCATGGGAGCGGGTCTCCAGCAGTCCTCCTGTTCTCAAATATCTGCCTGATGCATCAGTAGCACTGGAGGGCTTGGGAAAACAGACGGCTGGGCCCCACTCCCCGAGTTTCCAATCCAGTAGACCTGAGATGGGGCCCAAGGATGTGCATTTCTAACAAGTTGCAAGCGATCCTGAAGCTTTGAGGACCACTGCACCCGCCGCCTCCCCACCTCAGGCATACCTACAATCAAAAACAGTGCCATTTATCTAGAGGGCCCTGCGTGGACCTGGCAGGTTAAGCTTATAAATTAATTTATGCTAATATAAAGAAATATATTACCCCTCCCAGGGTATTTGATTTTATAGGGTCATTTAGAGAGAGTATTAACGATGGCTGGAAATATCTTGCTATAAGTCATAGGCATGCTGTATTATTTAGGGCAGGCTAATTGCCATTACAAGGAACCCCAACTCTCAGTGGCTTTAACATAATAAGGGTTTATGTTTCACTCAGTCCAATGCAGGTTGGGACATGGGATGGTTACTCTTCTCCGTACAGTCATGCAGAGACCCAAGTTCCTTCCATCTAGTGGTTCCCCATCCTCCACAGCCTTGGGGACCTTCACTGATCCTCTATCTGAAGCAGAAGAGGAAAGAGAGGAGGATTTGTGGGAGATTCGTAGAGGCCAGGATTTTCACCCACATTCCACATTGTCATCATTACCATCCATGCTCTATTGGCTGTCACATAATAACCTAACTATAAAGGAGACGAGGGAATATAGTCTAGCTGAGAGGAAAAGGGAAAGAGGTTGACGAACCACTGGCCGATCTCTGCCACATGGAACTGCCATGGGCTCTGAACTCATGAAGCCAAAGCAATTTCAAAGGGCTGACCATGCAGACTTACTTAGGTCATTTGGCCTTACTGGAGGAGAACCATGCGATCGTGCCAATTGTCCTAGCTCCTTTGTGCCTGGCCCTGATACAAAGTATTTGGGTATTCATGCAATCTCAGGTAAATAAAATGAGGCACAAGCTAGGCAGATCAAAATGGTCAATATTCAGGTATCCAAGCCAGTTAATCTGGAAGCAAACATTTGCTGGAGAAGAAGACAGGGCAGAGGAGATATCATTTGCCAAGAACAGAGCTACATTGCATACATGGATTGTATACTTGATGACCCCATAGAGTATGGACTATTATTATTATTTTTTTTAATTTTTTTAACGTTTATTTATTTTTGAGACAGAGAGAGACAGAGCATGAACGGGGGAGGGGCAGAGAGAGAGGGAGACACAGAATCGGAAGCAGGCTCCGGGCTCTGAGCCATCAGCCCAGAGCCCGACGCGGGGCTCGAACTCACGGAGCGCGAGATCGAGACCTGAGCTGAAGTCGGACGCTCAACCGACTGAGCCACCCAGGCGCCCCTGGACTATTATTTTGATTTTACCAATGAACAAAGAAAGGCTCAAAGGAGGTAGGGATTGACCCAGTAAGGCTAAGTGTTGCCAGGATTTGAACCCAGGACGTCTGACCACAAAGTCTGATCTGTTTTGCCCCCTTCACTATACTACCTCCACTGTGGCAATACAGTTGACAAAAAGTTGATTAACTTTTAATTGATTAACTTTAATCAACGAAATTTATCACAGATTATTATTTGTCCCCAGAAACCTGTCAGCTTGCCCCTTAACTCCCCAGGCACTAGCTTTGGATGGAGAGTGTCCCGCTTTCAATAGCTGGTTCCTTCACACCCTGGGCTCTCTGAGCCTCAGTGACCCCATCCGTAAACCAGGAATCATGTCACTGCCTTGTAAAGACACCCAATGCATGTCAGAGCATCTGGGGCCTTTCACTTCTCTGCGGGTGCCAGTTTCTTCCTGATATTTTCATGCGATGTTGGCAGGAGGGGCTGTTATGAACCGGCATGGATAAGAGAAAGGGGCGGGGTGAGGAGGGATATTAGCGCCCTTGCACCTGTTCTGAGCCTAACGCCAAGTACCTCATCCACGTGTAGACACTGAGGAAATGTGGGGGGGAAGGGAGGTGATGATAAAAATGAAAGCGAAGGTTAACACCCTGACAAGGTTTTAATGCTTCTTATCTGGGAACGCAAGATACATTCCAAGTTTGGTCCCAGATTATCCAGTCCTGCTTGATAAATGGTACTGGCCGGGATCACACGGAGAGCAAGGCCTGACCCACAATAACAGCTGCTTGGTCCTCCCACTTTCCTGTTGTGAACTCCCGTAGCCCACGCTCCGGGCCCACCTGGCCCATCCCATCCCCTCACCTAGCCCTCTCTGCTCAGGAACTTGCCTCCACTTGCTTCCCCGGGCCCACGCCCCCCCCCCCCCCCCCCCTTAGAGTCCTAGGCCCGCATGACAGCCAGGAGCAATCCCTCTCTGCTGGCAGGGGTCCTCTGAACTTGCACCGTCTCATGGTACTTAACAGTCCTGCTCATTGCACTTGAGATGAACGAGCATGTTCCCGCAGAGGCAGCCTGGTAAGGAAGGGAAGGTTTTGCGTCACAGAGTGCTGTCGCTTTCCAAATGGGGGACTCCAAGTCAGTCACTTCCCCTCCCTTAGCCTCAGTGACCTCATCTGTAGAATGAGAGTGAGAATACAGACCGCATGGGCTTCTGGTGAGGGTGAAGCAAGTTCGCCCAGCGCCTGGCACACAGCAAATGCTCATCAAATGGTAGGCCCCTTGCCCTCCTCCTCCCTGACAGCTTGCAGAATTCTCGAGGGCAAAATGTGCCCCATTCACCCTCATGTCGCCGGTGCTCTATGCAGAGTGGGTGTCCAGTACCCGGAGAGTAAAAGAATGAGTGTCCTCAGAAGACAGAGTCGTTTACTGAACACGAGTGAACAGATTAACTGCTCCATGTTTTCTAGAATGTCTCTCTCTTCTCTTGTCTTTCTTCTCAAAAAGATGATTAAGAGGACATGGCCCCTCAAGTTCTTCAGAGAGAAAAATTAAACGAGTCAGAATTGCTCCCTAATGTTCCAAGGCTCATCCAAGCTTGGGCTGGCCCCCTGGGAGACATTAGGGTGGCCCTGAGGGAGACCACGGCAGCTGCCGCTGCAGCCTGCCATTCCTGTGTCTGCCTTCTGTGAGGCAGAGGCTGGCTCCTGGCTGCTCTGGAGAGGGGGCTGGCCTCTTGCTCCAAAAGGAGCTGGGTGGATGCTGGTGGCTGTCGCCACAAGGAACAGCCAGAGAGGGATCCTCGAACCCAGCACGGCCAGACATTTTGAATTCCCGAAGGCAGTCCCAGTGTTGAGCTTTAGGCCTCCCTCTCTGCCTGAAGAGACTCGGGCTTGTGGCTAATGGGTCTGGACTTTGGGCTCGGAATATAAGGTTCCCACCACCTGTTTTCCTATAACGTGAAGTAGGATCGACTATGGTTTAATTCCATCTGGATTTTGCGGGAAGACTCGGGAACCGGTGAGCCGCTGGAGATGCTCAGGAGGCCCCGTGCCCAGTCCTGCAGGGTTCACCCTAAGGCAGCTACAAAGGTTTGGATGGAGCTGCAGAATCTCTGAGAGAGAGAACGTGAGGAAAGGTCTGGAACTCACACCATTGAGCTACCAGAGCTAGAGACATCTGGGATTGTAAGAATCACGAGACTAATAAGTATACTGAGCACTCAATAAATATGGGTAAGGCTTTTCCTGCATTATCCCCTTGGAGCTTCCCAACTACCTTATGAGGCGGACCCAACCATTTCGGAATCAAGGAAACTGAGGCACAGAGGGACAGTCATTTGTCCAGGGTTTCCTAGCTGGCAAATGTCAGTTTGAACTATTACTTTGTGCTGCCTTTCATATTATCTTATTCAACACTGCAATTTTTATTCCAGTTCAGGGCTTCTCATATCTTAGAGTGCACTAGAATCACCTTGAGGCCTTGTTGAGACACAGATCTCTGGGCGCGTCCCTAGACATTCCAATTCCATAGGCCCAGAGTAGGGGCCACAGTTTTGCAGCTCGACCAAGTTCCCAGGAGAGGCTGCTGCTGCCGGTCTGGGGACCACACTTTGAAAAGCAAGGTCTAGAGCAAACATACCCTTACAAGATCTCCCCTACAGTAGCCTAGTAGATAGAAAATGAAATCAGGAAGATTAAGACTTCGCAAGAAAACCAAAGGAGTTTGTTTGTACTGATGTCAACTTTCAATTCCATGGAGCAGGAACTATCTATGACCTTTTTTTACTAGAATGATCCAAACCCATTTTTTCTCAAGGCTGTTGCCCACATCACCTATAACTTACACCTGACCAGGTTAAGAAAAATAGGAAAACAGTTTAATATGGAGTTCAAATAACTCCGTAATCCCATTTTAGTTTCCTGTCTCCCTGTTTGGTTGGTTTTGGGTGATTTTAGCATCCCTTTCACCCAAGGTCAGAATGGGCCTGGATGCCACAGATGGGCTGGAGGTTTTCACAGAAAAGGCCTTCCTGAAAGTTCAGAGAACTGAATCTAACTGCCACCTCCAGCTGCGTGACCCTGGACAAGTCATTTCATGTCTCTGGGTTACACTGGACGGGCTCGCAGTTCCCCTCTTGCTCTAGCTTCCTATTTCCAATCTAAAGCTGCGGATGGCCATGGGCTAATCTTGGTGCCTGGGACCTGGAGACTGACACGGGACACTGAGCTGACTCTAGTGTCTCCTGCCCGGCTCTGGAATCTCACTTGGTCCCCCATCTCTGGCATTCGAACCCTTGCTTTTTCTTCTGACTGCTGGTATGGCTTCCCCCCCAGGTCTTGGCACTCCACGCAATGCTGTTGCAGAGAGGCTCCGGCTCCTGGCCCCGGCTCCCTGGGTGCCAGAATCTTCCCTGAGAAGTCCCCAGATGCCTAGGGAAAGGGTGGAAGGAGTCTTTTCAGTAGTAAAACCCAAGCTAGATCCCAGAGCTCTGTTCCCTCTCCTTCCCTCTTTCCATTATTTCCCATGACCCCTAAGAAGGGCTGCTAGGCCATGGCAGGTTTAGTAAAACTGGGGCTGCCACAAATTAGCTGGTTTTCCTTCACCAGAAGGAAATGAGCAAGTACCTCATAGTAACATGACATTTTAGCTAATCTTTCTGTAATTATGACCCCTGTTTTAATTAATTAGTCAATAGCCAAATGGCATTATAAATGAACTAGAGCTATTCCCTGGGGTTTCAACATGACCCTGCCCTGACAGTCCACACCCCTAAGGCAATGCAGTCGGTAAACTACCCAATTACCAGAGTCTTCCACTGCTTCCAGAGTAAGGTGTCTTTGGGTAACTACACTCACCTAACCCTCAACATTTTCTCTGCACGGAGGTCAGTGAGCTTTTTCCTAGTACAACTAGGAGAACTGCATGAATGAAGACTTAAATGGAATTCTTTTCTCTTTTAATTTCCGAGAGATGAGCCAGAAGAAAGAGATTGTATGTGCCATCGAAGAACAGGACTGAGGATCCGCGTCCCCAGAACAGGTCGGGAGGGCGACGCCACTGTCCCTGCGGTAGCCACGAGTTCTTGTCACCTCTCTCTGCTCTGCAGTCAGGTACACGCTCTGTCCACATCCAGCAAAATTCATAAAACCAAGGCAGAGAGCAAAGTCTGTGCCTGGGATTAGTGTTCACAAGCTTCCCCTTGGGCCACATACAGTAACAGATTCAGGTCCACTGAATCCGTGTGCCTACGTGGACGGTTACTATTTCCTCTGCACTTATGGTTTCCTTTCGTCTCAACCCAGCTTGCTCCTTATAATCCTGCTGGCCTTTTATGGTTCGTGTACTCATCACAACAAGTGCACTCTTTAATCCCTGTCTTTATTTCACCCAAACCCTACCCACCAGATTTTGAGTTCTTAAAATCTGGACTCACTCAACTTACCTGGAGTTAGAGTACTTATTACAGAGACCCCTGAGAGACAAGGCCCAAGCATCGGGTAGCCACGACTCCACCCACCCACACCCACACATGCAGATTCTCGTTGCTGGCCTCTCGCAATACTTCGCCACCCAAGACCTTTCGTGCCACAGAGACGGAGAGACAGGGTGGTCGCCGTGGTAGGGGTGGGAGGTGGGGCCAGGAGAAGTCCATTCCTATACAGGAAACATTCAGTATCTTGTCCTGTTACCTCTCCCACCCCCAACACCTCCCCCAGTGATGGCTTTATCTAAAAAAGATTTAAATTTCAAATGGTAAAACACGCATTTAAAATTCCCCAGCCTTCTGCCCGTCCACCTCTGACCCTACCTTCTGCTGCCACTTGAGTTAAACTTGAACAAGAAAATAGGAGTGATGTTGTTCCTGAACATTTCATTTATGAAAAAAAGAAATACGCATTAATGGGACGAAAAACAAAAGGCCACCGATAGGAGCTCCCTTACACATTTAGCATGAATAACAGTGAAGACACGATTACTACAGCATAAAGCAAACCAGGCAGTAAGTGGGCAATTCCCCTTCTGTTCCAATATGCCCCAATTAACACAAACTGAGGAAGGAATAAATTTAAGCAGGAACAGCTTATCAACATACAATTAGCACTCAATAATTTATCCCTATAATGCCAGATCAAATAAAAACACCGTGTCATAAATCACTTACTCAAGGAAACCACCAACCCCTGCGCCGAAATGATCTTTTGGTTGATTTGCTTCCTATCCACCACCCTTCTGCTACAAAAGGGTTTTTTTCTTTTCTCCTTTCTCAGATCCCGGACAGCGAGGCAGCTGCAGTGGCATTTGGTACTCCCCAGAGTTCAAGGTGATATTAAGCCACCGACAGAATTATAGCGAGGGCCAGCTCAGCCCCTACTGAGCATGCACCTATCGCCAGCTAGGCCAGCCACTGAATAACGGCAAATAAATTGGTGCCTGGCCTCTAACATTTCTAAGGAAGGGAATTCCACCTTCTTCCTCTCGCAGGTATTTTTAGATCTCTATTTTTACAGGTAGAGGAGTTTTCATGAATCTTCCATCTAACACCTAAAAAAAAAAAAGTCTAATTTAAAAATGGGCAGAAGGCACGAAGAGAGATTTGCCCAAAGAAGACATCCAGATGGCCAACACACACATGAAAAGATGCTCCACATCACTCATCATCAGGGCAACGCAAATGAAAACTAGAGTGAGATATCGCCTCACACCTGTCAGAATGGCTCAAGTCAAAAACACAAGAAACAACAGGTGTTGGCGAGGATGTGGAGAAAAAAGGAACTGTTGGGCACTGTTGGTGGGAATGCAAACTGGTGCAGCCACTGTGCAAAACAGTATGGACGTTTCTCAAAAAATTAAAAATAGAACTACCCTACAATCTAGTAATTGTACTATGAATATATGTATACTGAATATATATATATACACACATATATATATACTGAATATAGTATATTCATGAGGTCAAACAAGGCAAAAGTCTGCCTTCTTATTTCAGTTCTTATCCTGTAAGTAAGGTTCCTTTTGATGGTATATTTGGTGTCCTGTTTTTCTCGTTTGTGTGCTTTTCACTGGTGATTTCACTGTTTAAAATGGCCTCCACACATATTGCTGAAGAGCTATCTGGTGTTCCTAAGCACAAGATAGCTGTGACATATCTTAGGGAGGAAATACATGTGTTAGACAAGCTTCCTTTAGTCATGACTTACAGTGCTTTGGCCATGAGTTCAATGTTAATTAAGCAATAACATATTTTAAGTAAGGAGCATTTAAACAGAAACACATAGAACAAGGTTATATATTGATGGATTGAGGAAAATGCTGTGTGACCAGAGGCTCACAGGAACCTAGCCCTATATTTTCCCTAGGAGCAATGGTTCAGTATTTGCCAATTCAGGGTTTGTGGTGACTTGACAGAACACAACTACCACAGATAATAAGAATGTCCTGTATTTTCCAGTGACGTCTATGTTTTATCTGGGATTCCAACTTCCCACCAGATAGCCAACACCTCCTGGCTCTCAACTTCCACTGGGAAGTCTCTGCCATGATTCTCACAAAAACACCCCAACTCCTGGATCTTGGTACCACCACCTTCCTTCCTGTGTCCCTACCATCTTAGAAATGATAGTAGTTTCTAACCAGAGACCCCACTAAAAAGGAGAACTATAGACCAATTTCCGTGATGAACATGGATGCAAAAATCCTCAACAAGGTATTAGCCAACCAGATCCAAAAATACATTAAAAAACGTATTCACCATGACCAAGTGGGATTTATACCTGGGATGCAGGGCTGGTTCAATATCAATGTGATTCATCACATCAATAAAAGAAAGGACAAGAACCATATGAACCTCTCAATAGATGCAGAGAAAGCATTTGACAAAATACAGCATCCTTTCTTGATAAAAACCTGCAAGAAAGTAGGGATAGAAGGAGCATACCTCAAGATCATAAAAGCCATATATGAAAGACCCACTGCTAATGTCATCTTCAATGGGGACAAAGTGAGAGCTTTCCCCCTAAGGTCAGGAACAAGACAGGGATGTCCACTCTCACCACTGTTATTCAACATAGTATTGGAAGTCTTAGCCTCTGCAATCAGACAACACAAAGAAATAAAAGGCATCCAAATAGGCCAGGAGAAGGTCAAACTTTCACTCTTTGCAGATGACATGATACTCTGTAAAACCCTAAATATTCCACAAAAAAACTGCTAGAACTTGTTCATGAATTCAGCAAAGTTGCAGGATATAAAATCAATGCACAGAAATCAGTTGCATTCCTATACACCAACAACGCAGCAACAGAAAGAGAAATCAAGGAATCGATCCCACTTATAATTGTACCAAAAACCATAAAATACCTAGGAATAAATCTAACCAAAGAGGTGAAAAATCTATATGCTGAAAACTAAAGAAAGCTTATGAAAGACATTGAAGAAGACACCAAAAAATGGAAAAAGATTCCATGCTCTTGGGTAAGAAGAACAAATATTGTTAAAATGTCGATACTACCCAAAGCAATCTACGTATTCAATGCAATCCCTATCAAAATAACACCAGCATTCTTCACAGAGCTAGAACAAATAATCCTAAAATTTTTCTGGAACCAGAAAAGACCCCTGAATAGCCAAAGCAATCTTGAAAAAGAAAACCAAAGCAGGAGGCATCACAATCCCAGACTTCAAGCTATACTACAAAGCTGTAATCATCAAGACAGTATGGTACTGGCACAAGAACAGACACTCAGATCAATGGAAAAGAATAGAGAACCCAGAAATAGACCCACAAACACATGGCCAACTAATCTTTGATAAGCAGGAAAGAATATCCAATGGGATAAAGACAGTCTCTTCAGCAAGTGGTACTGGGAAAACTGGATAGCGACATGCAGAAGAATGAACCTGGACCACTTTCTTACACCATACACAAAAACAAACTCAAAATGGATGAAAGACCTCAATGTAAGACAGGAAGCCATCAAAATCCTCGAGGAGAAAGCAGGCAAAAACCTCTTTGATCTTGGCCACAGCAACTTCTCACTCAACACATCTCCAGAGGCAAGGGAAACAAAAGCAAAAAATGAACTACTGGGGCCTCATCAAAATAAAAAGCTTCTGCACAGCGAAGGAAACAATCAGCAAAACTAAAAGGCAATCAACAGAATGGGAGAAGATATTTGCAAATGACCTATCAGATAAAGGGTTAGTATCCAAAATCTATACAGAACTTATCAAACTCAACACCCAAAAAACAAATAATCCAGGGAAGAAATGGGTAAAAGACATGAATAGACACTTCTCCAAAGAAGACATCCAGATGGCCAACTGACACGTGAAAAAATGCTCAACATCACTCTTCATCAGGGAAATACAAATCAAAACCACAATGAGATAGCACCTCACACCTGTCAGAATGGCTAACATTAACAACTCAGGCAACAACAGATGTTGGTGAGGATAAAGAGAAAGAAGATCTCTTTTGCATTGTTGGTGGCAATGCAAGCTGGTGCAGCCACTCTGGGAAACAGTATGGAGGTTCCTCAAAAAACTAAAAATAGAACTACCCTGACCCAGCAATTGCACTACTAGGCATTTATCCAAGGGATACAGGTGTACTGTTTCGAAGGGACACGTGAACCC
The DNA here is from genome assembly GCF_024362965.1 of Panthera pardus. Classification (NCBI taxonomy): domain Eukaryota; kingdom Metazoa; phylum Chordata; class Mammalia; order Carnivora; family Felidae; genus Panthera; species Panthera pardus. Next base: position 57,536,777 of record NW_026526655.1, on the reverse strand, counting down.
CAATGTCTATAGCAGCACTATCAACAATAGCCAAAGTATGGAAAGAGCCCAAATGTGCATCAATGGATGAATGGATAAAGAAGATGTGGCATATATATACAATGGAGTATTACTTGGCAAAAAGAATGAAATCTTGCCATTTGCAACTACGTGAATGGAACTGGAGGGTATTACGCTAAGTGAAATTAGTCAGTCAGAGAAAGACAAATATCATATGACTTCACTCCTATGAGGACTTTAAGAGACAAAACAGATGACCATAAGGGAAGGGAAACAAAAATAATATAAAAACAGGGAGGGGGACAAAAACATAAGAGACTCATAAATATGGAGAACAAACTGAGGGTTACTGGAGGGGGTGTGTGGGGGGGTGGGCTAAATGGGTAAGGGACATTAAGGAATCTACTCCTGATATCATTGTTGCACTATATGCTAAATAATTTGGATGTAAATTTTAAAAAATTAAATTTAAAAAAAGACCTATAAAAAAATGATAGTAGTTTCTGCTATTGCTAAACTCTGGGGTTACTTCACCATCCTTTAACTTGTCAGAACTGCCTTCCCTCGTGTAACAAATTCTCTGTATTAAATGTCCTCTGTTTAAAATATTAGAATGGTTCCTATATCCTGGCTGAATCTTGACGGGTATACTTTCCCTTATTAATCTTGTCTTCCAACTTCTTTAGCTCTCTTTGTGGCAGGCAAAATCATGGCTCTCCAAAGATATCCACATCCTAATTCCCAGAACTTTTGAATGCCACCTTAGATGGCAAAAAAAAAAAAAAAACAAAAGTCTTTGCAGATGCGATTAAGCGGAAGATTTTGAGATGATGAGACTATCTTGAATTCTCCAGGTGAGACCAATGTAATCACAAGGGTTCTTGTAAGGGAGAGAGAAAAGAGCAGAGTCAAAGGAGCGATGTGAGAACAGAAGCAGAGATCAGAGTGATACAGACATGGGCCTAAGAAACGGAGGCAGCCTCTGGGAGACAGAAACAGCAAAGAACAGATTCCTCACTGGAGCTTTCAGAAAGAACACTAGCCTGCTGACACCCAATGTGAGCTCAGTGAAACTCATTTTGGACTCCTGACCTCCAGAACTTTAAGATAAAATAAATGTATATTGTTTAAAGCCACTTAATTTGTTGTAATTTGTTAAAACAGCAATTGTAAACACACTCCTTTCGAGGCTACTAGCTGTCCGTATCTTTCAAGTTGAAGCGCACCAAGTTGGTTCCAAAATGTATTTAATTTCTGGTGTAGACCCCATACCCGGAAATATCCAAGGAACTCGGTAGACAGCAATCACTGACAGCCAAATTCATTAAATTTCCCGAAATCAGAAAACTAAGATCTACTTACACCTCTCCAGATATTTTTCACTTATTCATTATAGAAAGTTTCTAATATATACAAAATTAGAGAGAGTAATATCATAATCCCCCATGTACCTATCATCCAGTTTCAACAATTATCAACTCGTGCCAGTTTTGACTTGTATGTATCTTTTAAAAAAATTTTTTTTAACATTTATTCATTTTTGAGAGACAGAGAGTGAATGGGGGAAGGGCAGAGAAAGAGGGAGACAGAATCCGAAGCAGGCTCCAGGCTCTGAGCTATCAGCACAGAGCCCGGCGCAGGGCTCGAACTCACGGACAGCAAGATCATGGCCTGAGCTGAAGTCAGATGCCTAACCGACTGAGCCACCCCGACGCCCCTGATTTGTATGTATCTTTATCATTCTCCCTTCCCTGGATTATTTTGAAGCAAATTCCAGTTATCGTTTCCCCACAGATACTTCAATATCTGTGAAAGATAAAGACTCTTTTACAACATGACCACAAGGGATGCCTGGGTGGCTCAGTCAGTTAAGCATCCAACTTCGGTTCACGTCACGTCTAGTGCTTCCTGGGTCTGAGCCCCGCATCTGGCTCTGTGCTGACAGCTCAGAGCCTGGAGCCTGATTCAGATTCTCTGTCTCCCTCTCTCTCTCTGTCTCTGCTCCTCCCCCACTCATGCTTGGTCTCTCTCAAAAATAAACAAACATTAAAATAAAAATAAAAACAAATAAAACATGGCCACACAATTATTACTGAACCAAAAGAAAATTAATAATTTTTATATAATTAATTATGCAGTGTTGAAATTTCTCCAATTGTCGTATGATTTTGCTCGCATCAGTATCCAAATAAGACTCTACATTGCAATTATTTGACATTTCCCAAGTCCCTTTTAACTTACAGGCTCCCCTCCATTACTTGTTTCCTGTTCTTAAAATTTATGCATGTCCAAATCCACATTATGTATCATGTGTCAAAACCCACAGTCTAGGTTTTGCTGATTTCATTCCATGATGTTGTTTAACAATTTCCTCTGTTCTCTGTAATTTGGCAGTTAGTTCTAGTGGATTTGTTAGACTTAGGTTCAATTTTTTTAAACTAAGAGTATGTTAAAGATGGTGGTGTGTATTTTAATATTCTATCTGGTTCACTCTCTTTTTGTAATGTTAGTCATCATCGATGTGTACTGCCTAAGTCCATTAATTTATTAGGGATTACAGAAAGCTGATATTCTAATTCTATCCTTCCTTCTTTTGTTATCTAGTCCTTTTATAAAGAAGAATTTCCTCTAATCAATTATTTGATTACTGTGCAATACAAGTCATATAAGAAGGGCAGAATAAAAGAATTATTTAGCCATGATACGAGTTGACTCTTTGGCATCCTCCAAAGATGGCCAATAATGTTTCCTATTTTTAAATTATTATTACAATCTCATGTATTACAGCATATTTTATGTGCTTTAATCCATTATAATTATTACTCTTACTGATGTTCAAATTGACCCACAATTAGCCAATGGGAACTTCTTCAACTTGGCACCTGAGTTTTTTTTGACACAACACCATTTGTCTTTGATAGCTTCCTTGCTTCATGACATGGCAAGATGTTTTAGAATCATCTTGTACATTTCCTGCCCCAGGCCTAGAATCACTTATTTCTCCAAAAAAACCCTGATTCTTTAAATTGGGAAATGATACTTAGAAATGGCAATCTGGGCATGGAAGGTGCTCATTGCTAATGGATTGGTCATTGCTTTTAGTCCTTCTGGGGGGACAGAGATAGGAAGTACATTATTAAAGATAAGATACCTGTCTCTGTCTCTCTCAAAAATAAATAAACATTAAAAAAAATGTTTTCTTAACTGTCTTTCTCTCTGCCCCTGCCCCGCTCACACTCTATTTCTGTCTCTCTCAAAAATAAATAACCATTAAAAAAAATTTTTTTTTTAAAAGGGAAGGGCGCCTGGGTGGCTCAGTTGGTTAAGCGTTCAACTTTGGCTCTGGTCTTGATCTCACCGGTTTGTGAGTTGGAGCCCCACATCAGGCTCTGTGCTGACAGCTTACTCAGAGCCTGGAGCCTGCTCCAGATTCTGTCTGTCTTTCTCTCTGCCCCTGCCCTGCCCACACTCTGTCTCTGTCTCTCTCAAAAATAAATAAACATTAAAAAAAAATTTTAAGGATTAGATGCTTCAAGAGTTTAGAATGCTAATTCCAATGGCAATTCAAAACCACAGAGTTGCATTTTGTTTATTTTTTTTTTTAATTTATTTTAGAGAGAGAGAGAACGCGAGTTGGGGAGAGGAGCAGAGGGAGAGAGAATCTTAAGCAGGCTCCTTGCTCAGCAAAGAGCCCAACGCAGGTCTCAATCCCACAGCCCTGGGATCATGACCTGAGCTGAAATCAAGAATCAGATGCTCAACTGACAGAGCCGCCCAGGCACCCAAAGACCACAGAATTTTTAACGTAACCTCATGGATCACTTTTTTTCCATTCTGAAAAACTTCATGCACCGTGACATCAACATAACTATTTATTTGTTTTACGTATACTGCTCTAGAAGAAACTCAGAAAACAATACCGACACTTCTAGCTACATAAGTAAAAATAGTTTAAGATGCTTTTCTCCTTTTGATTGTTGGCTTGCTTGTTTGTTTTATGGCAATCCTTTTTGTTCTTTGGATATAATCCACTAGGGCTAGATAGATGCTTTATGTATGCCTGCTTGCCGTTTACTCTATATAAACTATCTTTAATTTCTTTTCATGTTACAATAAATAAAATCAGCCAGCAGATCAAATTTATCGTTTATCTGTGACAATGATGCTATTGGCTCTAATAAATTTCCCCCTATCTGTTTTCAAGCCAATGTCTAGGCCAGAAAATGGAAACCGCTTCATTTCAAATGGGAGGGGAGGTGGCGACTTGGTACAGAAAATTGATTACGAAATATTGGAAGAATTAGAGGTGCAAATAAGAAAAGGCAAAAGGTTCCCCGAGGATAAGTAACTATAAGAAAATGTCAGGGCCGGAGAAGGAAAGGGAAAAGCTACATCATTCAGAGCCATGAGTCACACAGGCCACGTGTGCTGCTGCTGGGCAGAAACCACATGCCCATGTTCCCACCAACATCGCTGCCTGAAGTCGAACCGTCTGAACTTTTTATCTCACCAGAGTGCCTCTCGTTGGTAGAACCCAACAGAATCCAGCTGGCAAGGGTGTCTGAGTAATGTAGGGACTAGGTTTCTGGTCCCAGAAATATGAGATCGTAGAAAGTCTGTGAGGGGCTGAGTGCCAACCAACAACATGCAGCTTATCTACTCGGTGTCCAACATTTAGGTATGTTTTTCAGTAGAAACGGTGGATTCATCTTCCCCCTGGGCCTTCTGAAAATCAACAGTTGAGGACCAAGATTAAGGGCATCATCGGTGGTAAAGCATAGAGAAAAGATAACTTACGTGAAAGAATTTAAAAGCATGGCACTGGCCTTGTTAGTATAAACCACAGTTATCCACACTTCTGTGCTCCAGGCCATAAATATGAGGAAAACGAGGGTCACACGTTTGTGAATAGATATCTAGGTTCAGAGGAACTAAGTAACTTGCTTTTAAATTTTATTCTTTCCGGTTCTCTGATGAGGAATAATTTGCCAATTAAGTAGGACAGCAGCCAAAGTAGAGAGACACATACACTGAAATCTGTTAGCGACAACCGTGAGAGTCATTCTTCTCTCGATGACATGGGTTTGCTATATATAGTTTAGATATGAGTAATGAGAATGTGATTGAGAGCCAATAGTTAGGGACAAGCTAGGCCTACCGCAACCACAAAACTCTGATGGAACATCTTGGTGATGGATTTAGTCTTATGCTCTCATACTTTCTCAATTTATATTTTTCTGGGATGCTTTCTATTTAGGGTATTAAATGACTTACATTCGATGGACAGAGAAGGACACTTATTAATTGTGAAATCTTAGGCAAGTTATTTGCCCCTTCCAAGATTCCTTATCTACGAAATGGGGATAATAATAGCATCTACCTCGGGGCACCTGGGTGGCTTAGTCGGTTAAGCGTCTGACTTTGGCTCAGGTCATGATCTTGTGAGTTTGGGCCCGAGTCCGGCTCTGCGCTGCAGTGTGGAGCCTGGAGCCTGCTTCAGATTCTGCATCTCCCTCTCTCTCAAAAATAAGTAAGCATTAAATTTTTTTTTTTAAATAACGGCATCGACCTCTCACAGTTGTGTATGAGGGTTAAATGAGACAATCCACAGAAGGAACTCAGAATTGTGCCTGATACATAGTAAGTACTCAGTAAAGTGGGGGGTTTGTATTTTTCCTAGAGAAATAGCTAAGAAATGAAAGGTCATTTCAACTGTCATTTAAAGGTAATCTTATTTGAACCTTTCTTCTTGTTAATCACAGCGGATAATAGATCCGGGAATAGAACTTAATGCTGCCAAGAAAGGAGTCAGAAGAAATCTTATATGCAGCAAGGGTTAATGGCATCCATGGAAAATGTAGAGGTCTTCAATCTCTGAAGTCCAAGAACTTCTACTCCTCTGAGACCAATGGGGATGATAATAGTAAATTGAAGCAACTTTAAATGGGAAAAATAACCTATAGAACAGTTGTGGAGACCTGGTCCTCATAATCTTGCTACTTCACAGGGGCAGATCATCTGCTTAGACATGGAAAATCAAGCTATTGGAAAATAGGGAAATGGATGAACATGCCCAGCATGGACCAAAGGAGAAAGAGCCAAGAGAAGAGAAGCTTTCTCTTATTGAGTTAGAGAGACTCTTGTTCTTCTTCAGCAGAAGAGTATCCTGCTTGGCTCTCTCACGTGGTTGAAGATGAAGGTCTGGCTCCATGTAAAGAGGTGTACAAATATCCGCATTCCCTAGAGGGAAATGTAAACTCACAGTGGACCACGTAGATAAAGGTGATAACATCTCACTACAAACTATCACTCTTTGATGAAAACCTCAGTGCTCCTTCATGATCCAGGATAGTTAGGACAGCTGGAGACCTAAACGGAGGCTGGGGTCCTTCCACTATAGCCACAAACAGATAGATATGTATGTATACACAGAATGATCATGAATGTCACCACTCCAGGACAGACTAACACAAACTGTATCATGACAACTCAAACTGGCAGCTCTTACTGGTATCATCAGTCGATACGATTTTCTGAAATGAAACATTCTTGGTAAATTTCCCGACAAAAAGGACAATCTCCTCCTCTGTAAATGGTGGTCGTGTTCCTAGAAGTTTCAGTGACCGCCGAAACCTAGCCCGACTGCTTGCTGCTTTTAAGTTAAATGGAAGTAGGTCTGAAGTTCAGACCATTACACATAGATCTTGGGAGAATGCAAAATTTGTGTGGGTCATGGCACAAATCTTCAATATCTCGCATCCCTGGCCCCTGATCATAAATGACAGCAGTGTTCTTCAATCATGTCTCCGTCAAAATTGCCCCCCACATGTCTTCAATATGCCTCCCAACCTAGAGGCCGTACGACCACCGTTACGGTGCACTGCTAAATAGTATCCAGGGTTTTGAAGGGAAGACAGCCACCGTCCGGGTGAATAAAACACTATTTTCAGGAAATACCCCCACAGCCCAAAACATGAGCATATGCATTCACTCTGGTGGTCAATTCAGTTTCCTCACTGAGTCACGAGTATTGTAAACTCGGCCAAAAAGACACTAAATGACCCTAGAACACCCACGCCTGAAGAGACATACACACATCTGTCCTTTGGCCACATCTGACTTCCCATAGTAAGGCTATTACTGGCCAGCATGTCCCAAATCCATAGCTGACATCCACCCTAATCATCATGAACAGACCTGGAGGTCCCTGTTCACGTAGAAAAATCCTACGGATGATACACCGGCAACAACGCCTGCTATTCTGTGGGAAATGCTGCCTTAAAATACCTCAAATAGGACAGTCCTTATAATTCATTCAAAATCCTATTCGCCTGTGTGCGGACAATATCCAGTAGAAAGGCAGCTGCATCTGAGGGCCCCCTAGGTTGAGTGTAATGCATATTTATTAAGGGGCTCAATGAGGGATCTTTCTAGTTACACTGAGTGCAGGAACTCTAATGATACTGATCCTTCCTGAGGTTGAGTCTGGAGACCGACCTTGGATTCCAAGAAGCCCTGGAGGGCTCCGTGGCAAGAGATTCTCAACTACAACTCCTCTCTCTTAGTCGCCACCAACAGGTCACTTTCCTCTGTGTCACTAAGTTCAAATTCCCAGGGAGGGATGTCAATTGGTCTGGCTTATCCTTTTGATTCAGGCTACAAGTTACGGGTCATCAATTTACTTAGAGATAGGCCCTTTCTTCCCAGGTCAGCGTTCACACTTGTGGGTAGAGTGAAAAGCAGGGACATCCGGCCCACTGCTCACCTGGCAGAGACCATTCTCTGAGAAAGTGGAATTAAGAAGGCACTCTAAAATATGTCTGAGATGCCTGAAGACTAAAGTAGTTTTCCAAACAGGGATAAGATGACTGCTCCTCAAGACTGTATGAGGGAAGAGAAAGATAGAAGAAAGAGGCCATGCAATGTAATGATGCATTCATCAGTCATGGTGGCTTCACTCAAATTTCACAGGCTGGTGGCCTAGAACCATTAAACAAAGATATATCTGTCCCAGGAAACATGGAATCTGGATTCTTGTACCTCCTGACATCGTAGGCAAATAATTTTCGTGTGACCAGAGATGGGTAATTAAAATTTTATGAACCTTGATTGCCCCCCCCCATCCTTGTTAACGGATAAAAGTTCTCCATACCTTTCACAAAGTTGGTAGAGTAAGTGAGCCCGTGGTGGCTCTTAGATCCATGATTCTAAGGCAATAGAGATTGAGCTTCTCTGAAAAGTCAGAAGAGAAGGTCCTAGAGATATTTTAATATTATATTAACCCTCAGGAGAACCATGAATAGGCTTCAAGCACACCCCACCCTTGGGAAATTTTGGATGTACCTGTATATTTCCAGAGTTGGGGTCCTCAGACCAGGCTTGCTTTTACTGCCCACCCCCCTCCCCCCCCACCGCCGGGGATGCTTGGCAATGTCTGGAGACAGTCACAACTGGGTGGGGGAGAAAACGGTGGTCACTGGCTTCTAGTGGGCATAAGCCAGCCATGCTGCTAAACGTCCTATGGTGCACAGAAAAAAACCCATAATAAAGATTTTTCTGGCCCCCAAATGTTACCAGTTCAAGGGTAAGAAACCCTGTTCCAGAGTAAGGTTCCATAGCAAGCAGTCATCGCGTTCTCAGTGGGTCCACAACCTAAAGAGGTTTACACACTGCCGCTCAACACTTTGGTAAAAGGCTACAGAGAGTTCTGCCCGGCACCCCCACCGCATACCTGGCTCTTCTACCTGGAAGGATGAGCGTCCCCGCCCAACCAATTTCCTCTCCACACACACCACTAGCCCCACCACTGCCGTCACTCATCTTGCAGAAAGAAGAACCCGTGTCCGAACGCCAACTCACCTTTGAACAAACCATCTCTCTAGAGATCTGACTTTTAGTTCCCTGGGCCAATTCGAGGTCCTTAGCATTCCACCCTCTGCCCCCTGTCACCACCCCAACACGTATCTGCACACACACCGAAAGCGGCAAAGTCCTTCTCAAGCCCAGCTGGCTGCTCGGTGACTCTCGCTCAGTCGGTGACAATTTCCCTGTTGCGAATAATCAACTGTCTTTGCACCTGGCCTACTGCAGGCCGTTCCCCCATCTCTATCACCCTCTTCCAGACAAATCAAACTTTCTAAAACGAGTGACAAAGCAATAGGTATCCTTTCCCCAGTAAGCCAAAGGGAGCTCTCCCTAAGGGTAACAATTGAAGTGGGACACATAAGGGTCCGTATGTTAGCCCTGCCATAGCTTGGCTCTCTGAACTAAGGGACTTAAGGTCCTCCCCAGGAGATGCACTCGGGTCTCAGTATGGAAGGGAGCCCTCCACGTGGGTTAAAACACCACCACAAAGTACAAATACACAGTAAGCTACTGCAATAAAACACAGCATAACATCACCCAACCCCCACGGTTACGTGCTGTTAAATATTTAATTAAGAAATCCTATGAAGCAAACCGTTATATACACAATAAAGAGAGAAGAAAGAAAAACAAAATGCAGGTGTAGAACAGAGCCCAACCTGGTCGTGAGTACGACTTTCATTTGCTTTTACCCAGGGGCATTTGTAGAAAAGATTGTTTTGCCAAATATTTATCTTTTTCTTCATTTTCTCGAAGCATGTCTTTTCCAGAAAGAAAAGACATTTAACAAGTATTAAAAACATGTGGTTAAACCATTTAGAAAGTTTAATTTTCTTTAAAAATGGTTTCCGGAGTTGAGGTCTTCTCCAAGTTTCTGGAGCTGAATTTTCACCTGATCGTATGTCAGGTCTGACCTGAGTGACCCCACGTGGGACTCGGTCAATCACAAGGGATTTTCTGTCCCCCGCCCCCCCCCCCCCCCACCACCACCCGACAAGACCCACCATCCACTGGTATCCACTGTAATGGAAAAACAAAAGCCAGCAAAAGACCAGGTACGGTTGTCTGACATGAAGGGTTTGGTGTTCTAGGAGCTCGTTTCCTATCATTGTGAGGGTTATAAAGCAGACGTCTGGAAGCGGGCCAGGGGGGGTTGGTTTGGAACACTGTAGTCCTGGGCGGCCCAGGCCCATAAACATTCAAAGTCCGTATCAAGTTTATACCTCCGGCAGTAGGAACAAACGGCACAAAATGTAGGGAAAGATGCTGGACACCACTTGGAGAGGTTAATGAAACATGAATGAAAGTAAACAAACACCTCATGCGCCATAAAGCAGTTCCATGCTGGGCCCATCCTTCTAATGGGAAATGGGGCCGAAGGAAAGGGAGGTGCCAGCCTCCAGCAGCCCCGGGGGCCGCCGCTTGGATTTTACAGCACCTACCGACTCCACAAAGGCAGAGAGAGAGCACAGTGGTTGAGACTGGCGCCTTTGACTCACCCGAATCGCTTTTCTGGAGCTGATAAACGCAGCTCTACCTGACCTCGAAGCCGGCGGCATCGGAGGGTGAACGTGTTCAGGGTATGTTGTGCTTTGAACAAGTTCCATCGGGTACGGTATTTAAAGAAGAGAAAAACAGAGCGGCGCTCTTTCCCTGGTGTCCTCCACCTTCTTTATTCAGAAGGAAAATAACCAGTGGACTTGGTGCTAAAGAAAGCATTCCTGGCTTCCTTTAAAAGGACGGATTTTTTAACATAAGATGAGGCAGCGGTCAACTCTTCAGTAAGTGTAGGTCTCTTAGGAGGGCTGTCTCAGGGGTGCCTGGGCGGCTCAGTTGGTTAAGCATCCGACTTCAGCTCAGGTCACGATCTCACCGTTTGTGAGTTCGAGCCCGGCATTGGGCTCTGTGCTGACAGCTCAGAGCCTGGAACCTGCTTCGGATTCTGTGTCTCCCTCTTTCTCTCTGTCCCTCCCCAGCTTGCACTCTGTCTCTCGGTCTAAAAAATAAATAAATATTTTTAAAAATCTTTATGGGGCGCCTGGGTTGGCTCAGTCGGTTAAGCGTCCGACTTCGGCTCAGGTCATGATCTCGCGGTCTGTGAGTTCGAGCCCCACATCGGGCTCTGTGCTGACAGCTCAGAGCCTGGAGCCTGTTTCAGATTCTGTGTCTCCCTCTGTCTCTGATCCTCCCCCGTTCACACTCTGTCTCTCTCTGTCTCAAAAATAAATAAACATTGAAAACAAAATAAAAAAAAAAAATCTTTAAAAAAAAGGGCTGTCTTCATGATCCATGCATGAGAGAAACTGGACTTTTCCCTGTACCCTCCCAGCCCTGAGGGCATCCTGGACAGCAAGGTGCTCTTGAGGACAGGAAGACCTATTTCCAGAGGCAGGACATCAGCATTCTCTCAAGTTGCCCCTAATTTTCTTCCAGAAACAGTGAGGAGTCTTGCAGGAGGAAAACAGCTTTTTCTGAATATAATGTGGTCGGGGCTAGAGATTCTTCTTGCTAAACAGATCTACAGGATGTTTTCGAGAAAAATTCCTCCCAAGAAGGGGAGGTTCAAGACTTTGATCATGGTTTTGCACACGCTTACTTGCACAGATACTGCTAAACTAGAAACAGAGCAATTACACGTTTTGCACCTGTCGGGTAAACATTTGAATCCCGAAGCTTATTTTAACGCTACCAGTATATGTTTACTTTAGTCTGCTGTTAACAGTAACCGAGATACATTTGGATTTAACATGCGAATATACGGGTTACAAATATCACCGCACATTATGAAAATGGCTTTAGTGACCAGGAGAAACAAAGAAATCCAGGTAGCAATAAATGAGGGGATTCATTTAGTCACGGGGTATTTGGCGTCAGCCTTCAGCTAGCTCAGCAATCCTACCTCCGGCAATTACGCCAACATCAGGCTTTCATAATTTTGTATTTTTGCATCTGAAGTGTATGAAAGCAGCTCAGTTCCAAATGACGTACAGCTTTACGCTCAAAGTCTCATTTGTTCCCATGGATCCCAAACTAAAGCAGCAATCGTACTCAGCTGCAAGAAGGAATAAACAAAGCAGGTCCTTAAAGGCATATGGTGGCAAATTTATTACTTAAAAAAAAAAAAAATCTGGACACAGATTTCATACACAATTCAAAAGTACTTCTGTACCGTATAGTTCTATTAAGTACACCCAACTTGGCGGTTTGACTTCTGGTGGTTGTACTTTATAGAACTATACAAAAAATTTTTAAGTTTATTTATGTATTTTGAGAGACAGAGCACAAGCGGGGGAGGGGCAGAGAGCGGGAGAGACAGAATCCCAAGCAGGCTCCGTACCGCCAGCGAAGAGTCTGATGTGCGGCTCTAACTCATGAACTGTGAGATCATGACCTGAGCTGAGATCAAGAGTCAGATGCTTAACCAACTATGCCACCCTGGCGCCCCCAAATTTTTTTAAGGAAGGGGACAGAGATATGAAGACTAAAGAAGTTTAAGAACCACAAAAATCAATCCTTATGGGAGAGAAAAAGAGGAACATTTCAGCCGTATAAAATATATAAAAACAGTGTGAAAATATAACTATCACTTGAGTAGTAAAAGAGATGTATCACAACTTCAGCAAAACACTGACTGTACTTTTGAAGTAGCGGGAACAGGAACGGTGGATCAAGCAGAAACGAAACCCTCAGTGAGAAGAACAAAAAATAATAGAACAAAAGAAACATGCCAGATTTTTCTTTGTAATGGACAAGGGAACTGGAAGAGTTTCTATGCGGCTACAGACTAAGAAGTGTTGGGTTTTCTTATTCAGAAAGTCAAAGACTGGATACGGTGAGGAGAAGAAGCAGACCAAAGACCAAAATGCAAAAGTATATGGGTAAACACTGATTTACCATATCCTCGCAATTCTTGGAACTTTGTGAAAGAATACAGAAATAAAGAAACTCATTTTTCTACGAATAATTATGCACTTGTGTGTTACACGTGAAGTATGCACACACTTATATTCTCTAGGTAAATTTTTAAAATTTAAATTGTTAAAGGGAGAGTTTATTGAAGAAAACGAAAGTCCTACATACACGCCTACTCATTGTGGCCAGCCTCCAAGATGCTGCTTAATGTTATGATTAGATCTATGGGGCAAAACCAATATTCTTAACCAAATGTCTGAGCTTATAAAAAAGAATGGAAGAAAAAATAACACCTCATTGATCAATATTGGTTTTTTAGCCCACACAAAGATATTAAAGCTCACTTCCTCTTAGCTACAAAGCAAGGCGCCACCTTGAGGAAAACAGAATAGACAGTCTTTGAACTTGACATAATTTACATATCATGGATAAAAAAAAGAAAACAGGGGGTATATTAACATTTTGCCACACCGTGTTCCTTTTTGGGAGACCAATAGCCATGTGAACCAGATGCCTTTAAAAAAAAACTCTAAAATTTTTCTATCGACCTAAAAATGATCTTGTCTCCTGTCCTTAGACCTGCTATCCTAATTCAATCATTTGCTCACACCTTCTTGCCCTGGCCAACCATCCAGCGAAAAGCTATCACTGAATCTGGATTGTGGTCCGTACCACCAATCCAGAACCAAACGGGAGTGAGAAGAGCTAGAGATTAGCAGATGAGGGGCCATCTGGAATAGATTTCTGAGTCAAGTTCCAAGCCTCAGCACTGAGGTCCAATCACCAGAACAGACTTGGAGCCAGGACGAAGAAACCACCTGCCAAATGTAGGTGGGATCCAGAGGAAAAAAAAAAAAAACCCAGGTGGTGGAATTCACCAGGAAACGATGCAGAATATGGACGCATTCCCTCCGGGAGTTTGCTCCAGCTGGACTGTGTAGTAAAAAGCAGTAGGTCTTACAGGTTAGACAACTGCCTTAAAATGGAATTGGTGCAGGAAGAAACTGTGAGAAGTGGCACAGGGAGAAGGCATATGGCCTTCTGCTGGATTGTGCCTCTGCTAGTCCCTATCTTCCCCCAAAACTGAGATTCAAGGGGTAATAAAAATATTAGTAATGATCAACAACGTGACCAGGTCACGAAGCCAGACTTAGAATAAGCAGAGTTCCCATGACGAAGGAGCTGGGGGTGTAGGATGGAGGGGAGACATGCACTGAGGGCTCTGTGTCATCGTTAGCAAATCTTCATTCTCAGTCTTTTCAATAGGCTCTGGAGGAGTTTTAAAACACTGATGATCACAGTAATCTCTTTGGCCCTGTTTTGGGGATTCCTTTAACTGTCATTTAAAAGCTGAGAGAGGGGCACCTGGGTGGCTCAGTCGGTTAAGCGTCCGACTTCAGCTCGGGTCACGATCTCACGGTCCGTGAGTTCGAGCCCCGTGTCGGGCTCTGGGCTGATGGCTCACAGCCTGGAGCCTGCTTCCGATTCTGTGTCTCCCTCTCTCTCTGACCCTCCCCCATTCATACTCTGTCTCTCTCTGTCTCAAAAATAAGTAAAAAAACTTAAAAAAAAAATTAAAAGCTGAGAGATACAGGGCACCAAGGTGGCTCAGTTGGTTAAGCGTCTGACTTTGGCTCAGGTCATGATCTCACGATTCGTGAGTTCAAAGTTCACATTGGGCTCTGCACTGGCAGCGCAGGGCTTGTTCGGGATTCTCGCTCTCGCTGTTCTCTCTCTACCCCTCCCCTGCTCGTGCTTTCCTCTCTCTCTCTCAAAATAAGTAAATAAACACTGAAAAAAAAGTTGAGAGGTAGGAAGTCTCTTCTTTTTTCTCACGGAGTCCATGAAGTTATGAATCTCTTCTCTCTTGTGTGGCTTGCCTATCCTCTTTCATAGACCATTCTAACTTCTTTACTTGAGGGTGTGTTTCTTTTCATTTCTACTCCTCAGATGTTTTTAAGATATCTAGATAGATAGATAGACAGACAGATGGTAGACAGACAGACAGATAGATAGATAGATAGACCCCTCCTTACCCTGCCATCCCATCAGCATATCTAATACTAAAGTGATCACGTAATCTAGGCCATTGGCATTGGAGTGGCCATTCTTGCATTAAAATGAGTTGCAAGTAATTCAGTCTTGTTTAGACCCCTCTGGAAAACCCTGAGGCTTAGAATGAATGATAATGCAGGTTACACAGGTATATCCATTTGTCAAGTATCCAGTTAAGACATTTTGATGTATGTAAATTTTATCTCAAAAAACTTAAAAATTATTGAGTGGAAGATGGGGGGGGTGAGTAGAGATAGACATGAATGAAGCAAAACAGCAGAATAATAATAGTGGTTGAAGCTGAGTAATCGGTACGTGAGAGTTCATTTTAGTATCCTGTTTGTGTATGTTTAAAATCTTATATAATAAAAAATTAAAATGATGGTTCTTCCCTCTGTACTATGCCACAGCCAGGGATATATATTCATATATATGAATGTACACACACGCACGCGCACACACACACACACACACACACACACTTATTCCAGAGGAATGGAGGCATTTGTTTTAGAGCCATCTGGTCCTGATTTTATCACATGTGGTTCACCATTCACCCAGGGAGGAAGAAAAGGCTTTGACGTCTATCAGCCTATCCAACACTTTGCACTGACTTAAGCATTTGGGTATGAAGTCATCTTTACTTTTTTCTGATCTCCAGAATGGGAGCCGCACAAACGTGTCTCCTCTGCACTGAGATTTTCAATAGCCCCACTTATAATCCTCTCAATCCGTTGCCACCATCCAAAACATTCGTCTGCACTCCATTACTCAGGATGAAAATGGAATCTGCAATGTGATATCTCAAGGAATGGCTGGGTATGTGACTAAATACTCTCCCCTAAAATTCCCGTCGACTGACGCTACTCTTAGGGACACTGTTCTTCTCATTCTCGTCTGGTACTTTATTTCCTTTTCACCGGTACATTCTTAAATTACCAAAACACTATATAATATATGGTTTCTCACCAATTCTCTAGCAGGTTTGTTTCACCATTCGACATGGGTTACTTCCCATCCTGTTTTATTTTTCCCCCTTTGGCTGCCTCTTCCTTAATATAATCTTTTAAATTCTGTGTAATAGTTTTTATACCAAATGTATTTAGTCCATTTCCATGCACAGAAGTGGATTCCATTAAATATGAAAGGCCACATCCCAGATATCTTTAAAACTAGTCTGTTTATAAACCCCTCAACAGACACTTTAGTGTAAGATAAAATATTTAATGATTTGGAGTAACGAGGGAGAGCCTGGTCTGAATTATGGAATATTTAAAAAGAAATATCCTATAAAATAAAAACTGCTGCTCCCAGTAAAGGACAGAAGCTTACAAATTATTGGAAGTAGGAATGCTTACAGACTTATTCTGATGAATAGACAATAATGTCTTTTAAGTAGCATACTAATAACTTTTTGAGTAAACTTTTGCTTCAAAAATACTGGGAACAGCATGCCTTCCTAATGAGGTTGTTATGTAAGCCTGCTTCCGTTATTTATCTGTTTCACATAGCCTTTCTCGGTTTTTAAATGTAAGATAGACCAGCAAGACCTCTGCCTCCATCTTCATAAATTTTGAGATCCTGGAGTCCAAATGCATGAAGTCCAACTATCCTATAATAAATCATATAATAAAGGTTTATATGTCATATAATAAAGTGGTTTCCTCATTGTAATCTGATCTAGACTTTTTGACATGGTCTGTAGCCATTCCTACTGTTTTTATTTCCTCTCAAGAGGGATGGCAATATCCACAGAAGAATTCGCCATTGCCTCAGATGGCTTAATTGTAAAATGTAGACAAGGAAAATTCTGAGTCCCCTAAAACGAGGCACAAAGCAAACGACAGGAAATGGCTGCTAAACAGCCCTAGGTCGAGGCCTCGAGTCTCGGAGACAGTTTGGATTAACACCCCTTGGTTGGGTGAGTTTGCCTGGCCAGGCTGCCCACTGCCCTCACTCTAACCAGCCCTGTCTCGGGTGCCCAGAGCCAGTCACGTTAGGCTTCCTTTCTGTCCACGTGACTCCCTGCAAGCTGAAAGCTCTCATACCGGGTAATCCCAGGCCCGGCCATCTTATTTCCTCTGCTTTCCCTTCAGTCAGAAGTGCTTCAACCTTTGTCTCAAGCTGTACACAGGGGCCTTCTGTCAAAGTGTTTAAAGCACCTTTATCACTGGAACCCAGGGTGGGTCTGAGTCCTTGGACCCAGCTGTGGGGTTTGAGCCCAAGCCAAAGGACCTTAACGAGGCTAATGGCTGTATAACCCAACACAAATAAAATGGTACTTAAAGTGAAGTGCAGTGTCCCTGATGCACTAAAACTTGGGCACACTTCCACATCCAGCTAAAGTGAAGAGTGATGGTTAGACCCTAAATTTATTACTCCGGTTCACTCCTGAGCACATATGTAGGTATTTCATTAATAAAAATGTGTCAGAAGTTCAGGTTAAAATGAACTTGACATTTGAAACCAGGAGAAAAGAAGGGAACCATCTGGAAATCCCCAGAGCCTTCTCTTTTCTCATCTAAGCTCCTCTTCATTAGCTACAAGTGGATTTTCCAGATTGTGGAATTTCAGAGACAAATTCCTCTTGTGTTTCCCTCTGTTACCCAGCTCAAACTAATTTGGATGTGCCTGAGCAAAATACAATTAGGTAGAAGAGTCTGTTAAGAAAAAGAGAAAGGGGAGGGGAGGGGAGGGAAGGAGGGGGAGGGAGGGAAAGGGGAAGGGAGGGGAGGGAAGGGGAGGGGAGGGGAGGGGAGGGAAGGGAAGGGAAGGGAAGAGAAGAGAAGAGAAGAGAAGAGAAGAGAAGAGAAGAGAAGAATGTAGCCCAAGAGTATCATTAAAATTAATTTGCATATTTATCTCAGGAAACTCTAAGTTAGTTTCCCAGGTAAATTCCAAGGCTGTTTCTGAAGACATTCCTAGTATTATGTATATACCTTTGCTATTGTACCGATGTGGATTTGGAAACTCCTCCAAGATTCCTGGCTACCTGAGAATGGACACTTCAGGGAATGGGGGTTATATTTATGTTCCAACATCCAGAGTGGGTATTCCGGGTGCAGGGACTTTACTTGAATCAAAGGGCTTGACAGATTTGCCTCTAATCTGAACCCGATAAAAGGAAATACAAAAGAGCTACAAATGGATACCTGAGGTAGCAGAAAAGGAAATATGTTTCTGGCACCTGCCAGAAACCAGACATGGAGCTAAGCCTTTCACATATATTAGTGTAATAAATCCAACTTGCCCTCTCCAATCCTGCCATCCTCCATTATACATAGAGAAAATTAGGGTTCAAACATGTTAAATAGCCAGTAAGTGGTGGAGCCTCAAGTCACGCTCCGGTGGCATCATGGAATCATGCAGAATTGCCTTTCTGGGCGACCCCATGAACGCTAGGTTTCCGGGAATAGATTAATGGCAGATTGGAAGGACATTTCAGACAGTGTGCCACCAAATATTTCTTGGAAGATGTTTCCTGCTCCACTTTTCTCAGTTTCTTGATCAAAGGTAAACGCACCTAATTTACATATGATTAGTAGATGATAGCTATGATACTAAATTACTGGGTGACTAAATTAGGATTACAGAAAATACTGACAGCCTGAAGTAATGAACTGAATGAAATATGATCATTCTATGTGGAGGTAAATGTAAGGTCTACGTAGAGGTTCAAAAAACCAGTTGCACACTAAACAGCTAAAGAAGATGCAGTCTATGTACACAATGGAATATTATTCAGACATAAAAAAAAAAAGAATGTGATCTTGTCATTTGTTACAACATGGATGGACCTAGAGGATATAACGCTC
The DNA here is from genome assembly GCF_024362965.1 of Panthera pardus. Lineage (NCBI taxonomy): Eukaryota > Metazoa > Chordata > Mammalia > Carnivora > Felidae > Panthera > Panthera pardus. Next base: position 57,518,130 of record NW_026526655.1, on the reverse strand, counting down.
AGTGAGATAAGTCAGGCAGAGGAAGACAAATACTGTGTGATTTCCCTCATACGTGGAAATCTAAAAAACAAATTAAATGAATAAACAAACAACAACGATAAAAATAGGACGACTCACGGATAGAGAGAACAAACCAGTATTTGCTGAAGGGGATGGGCAAAATAGGTGGAAAGGACTAAAAAGGTACAGACTTCCAGTTATAAAATAAATAAGTCATGCGGATGAAAAATACACCATAGGGAATATAGTCAATAATATACAAAATGTAGATGGTGACCTCGTTTACGGTGGTAAGCATTTCATAACGTATGAAGTTGTCGAATCACTATGGCGCACACCTGAAACTAATACGTTGTATGTCAACTGCACTTCAATTAAAAATTTAAAAATTTAAATTAAAAAAAGTATTTATTTATTTTAATTTACATCCAGGTGAGTTAGCATACAGTACAATCACGGTTTCAGGAGTGGAATCCGGCGATTCATCCCCTACATATAACACCTAGTGCTCATCCCGGCGATTCATCCCCTACATATAACACCCAGTGCTCATCCCTCCTTAATGCCCCTCGCCCATTTAGCCCATGCCCCCACCCACAACCCCTCCAGCAACTCTCCGTTTGTTGTCTCTAAGATGCTCTTAAAATTGAAAAAATTGTTAAACCACTTATACAATAATACACAAGAGAGGTAACGTTTAAAAACAACCACTACAGAAAAGGTTTTAGTCAACAGTGAAATCGGAATAAGTGCATAGGGTCATGTGGTTATATGCATATGATTCTAAGCTATATTACAAGATGTACAAGATCTACAATAAGGGCGGCGATATTTTCATTGCAATGTGCACCGATCAGATTATAGCCTTAAAAAACGTTTTGCTCATTCAATAAATATTTATTGAATGCCTTCTAGGCACTAGATACTGTGCTAGGCCTCAGGGATCTGACGGGGAACAAAACAGACGCGGTCCCTGTGGTCGTGAAGCTTAATAGTCCAGCTAATACAACCGGAGTGAAATATGCTTAGAGAATGGAAAAGAACTTAAAAGCTGTCTCAGAGAACAATAAAAGCAATGGAGGATTTTTAGCCTTGAGAAACGTCTTCTCTTGAAGAGCTTTTGAAAAGTTGATGAGAAAAATCGAATCATGTTTTATGGTAGATTTTAAAATACTGCAAATATGTTCTTGCCCTCTCTGTGAAAGGATTATACGTCCCTGGTCCACAAATGTTAGGCTTGGCCATGAACTTGTGATGCTCCTCCTCCTCCGGGTAGGCCACCAAACCAGTCACGTGACTTGCTCTGGCCAATGAAATGCAGGAAGAATGTGGTTAAGGAGAGAAGATATAGCTAACCAAGTTAAAGGTGGCTGTCCCTCCTTGTTTTTGTGGGAAAACAATCCAATGAGTGGATTGGCTCCAGGCAGTAACAAAATATTCAGCTTATAACCCAAAGAATGAGCTCCTTTCACCGGACGTGTTACCTTAACCAAAACCAGCAGTAAGGTTAAGTTTACTAATAAGTCCAACAGAAGCGTTCAAGGCTGCATTCTAATCATTACTATTTCTCAAAATTAGATGGCCCACCTATCATTAACACATATTAGTGTTGCCAATTTCACTCTAATTGTGGGCTTGATTCAACTTGCTCAAATCAATTTTATTGATGTATAAGGACATCTACAATGTATCACATGCAGTTTCAGTTAAAAGTTTAGTGATGGGGCTGCAAATGAAAAATTGATACTTGGCTTTATTACCACTGCTGTTTATTCTTGCACGGTAATCTGCTTCTGCTTAAGTGTCCAGTATTAGGAAATGAGTTATCATTGGTGACCTCTAAGTGAAATTGTAAAGGTGTCGGATTACTTGGTGGTTGACTTGTACATGAAAAAGGAGGATACTGTGCTTCCTTTCCTTCATCCTGGTCAATACTTGGGCTTTTAGTAGGCACTAAAGCCCCTCTGGAAACTCGTTTATATATTTCTTGCAATTAAGAACTTAGGCTTCTAAAAGCGACTACACAGGGAACTTCAGTTAGGCTTTGCTTTCTGAGAACATGCCCTGCTAGCCACTCCCTTTCATCTATTCCTCATTCTTGCAGACAAGAATGCTAAATTAGGAACCCCTTTAGGACCATCTGAGCAAGGTGTCTTTCTCGTTAGGAGAAGATACTGCCCTAGCAATCCCTGCTGGCTTGGAGAGGTGTCTCAACCCCAGGTCTGTTTACCAGCCACTGTGACAAGGGGTAAGGTGCCCCTTTTATACATGATCACGAGCTAAGACTGAACGGGAGCAGCAAACATCTCATGCTTATTTTGAAAGCATTCATGAAGGATACTAAGATACTAGAAAACATGGTCTCATATTTTATAACCCAGTCGGAGAGATGAAAGGAACATAAAATATGTTTTAAAAGAAAGTCAAAGACAAAACGTTTCGATAATAGTTCAAGACAAAATAGTTGATCAGCCACTATTTTCAGATACCCTGCAAAATAATTGTGTTCGTGTTCGGAAGGGGAAGTGTTTATAGTAAAACAGGGCGGTAATAGAGAGTTACTTGATAAAGATGGATCTTGAAAGGGGATTTGAGAGGACAGGAGAGAGTTCGTTCCAGGGAGACCGAACATGGGTGAGAGGCCAGGAGTGCGGGCAGGACCAGGAATCTGCTATTCTGGTTGTGGCATCTATCATGGTACCCACCCACCCCCATCCCCACCCTGCACAGCAGGGCCTGCTAACTGCTGGCTCAAAAAGAGAGCACTCTTAGAAATGAGACCCAAACGGCTGGATCTGGCCCCAATTGTGAGGACTTTTATACCTAGGCTATGGAGCTTGGGCTTTATCTTTTGGAAAAGGGGGATGTTTACTGTCCCAGGTTCTAGGGAGCCACTCCATGCTGAGGCGTTTTCTCATGCCCGGTGTGTCAGTCTTCGCACCTACCTGCCTTCCAGGGCCACCTATCATAGACTGAAGTCATCTCACCTCCCTCAGACATCTCACAGTGTTTATCTGTATAAATCATTGGGCAACTAACTGTGCACAATCTTTGTATGTCCCTGTGATGGTTAGTTTTGTCAACCTCGACTGGGCCCCAGGGTGCCCAGATATTGGTCAAACATGTTTTCAGGTGTTTCTGTTAGATGTTTTTGAATGACATTCACATTTGAACAGACAGACTGAATACAGCAAATTGTCCTCTTTAACGTGAGTAAGCCTCATCCAAATAGGTAAAGGCCTAAATAGAACAAAAAGGCTGACCCTCCCTCAGTAATAGAGAATTCTTCCTGCCTGATGGTGCTCTAACTGGAATATTGTCTCTTCCCTGCCTTGGATTTGAACAGAAACATTAGCTCTTCCTGACTCTTGAGACTGCTAGCCTTTATACCAAACTATACCATCAGCCCTTCTGGGTTTCCAGCTTGCCAAGCATCCTACAGATCTTGGGACTTGTCAGCCTCCAAAGTCACATGAGCCAATTCCTTATAATAATCTCTTAATCATATATGTGAATATATATCTTAATCGTTTATATATATATAATATATATAAATATATATTTAAATATATACATACATATACACATATATGTATATATACATATACATATACACATATGTACACATGTGTGTATACACATATGTATGTATATATACACATATATGTATATGTATAAATAATGTCAGTTCTGTTTCCCTAGAGAACGCTAATATAGTTCTATTTTCTTGTCTTAAACTGTTACTAAAACTCTTTTATGCTATTTAACCTTTCTGCATGTTTTTATCTTACCTTTCCCACCCAGTTGTAAACTTCCTGTGATCTGAGGTTGTCCTCAACGTCTATAGCCCTTTTCAGGAGTCAATGAAGGCATGACCATGGAGGGCAACAGGTCTACCATGTACGGTTGTCAAGATTAGGCCCCGCACAAGCTCTCAACTGAGAGGGCAAGTGGGGCAAAAATCCAGCACCGGGTCCAGCTACCAAGTGTTCTCCTAGAACAGGGCTGTGCCCATCTGGAGGAAGAGACCCTGTTCCTATTACCAGAGGCACTAAATGGGCTAGCAGATGCCCTGGGCAGTAGCGTGTCATGGGGGACTGAGGCATGGGCCATGTGAGCATCCCAGAATAATACAGATTGCCTGCCGTGCCCAACATCACAGAATTAGGACTCACTTAACTCTACCTTACAATGGCCAGAGAGAAGTCTCAGGAATTGGCATAAATTTTTCACAAAATGCTCTAAAAGCACATGTTCCTTCAGGTGACTCAGGATGAGGATAATATACAATATACTAATGATCAAGTTCCCATAATTTCAATACATATGGTCCCCGATGATGACATTTTGACTTAACTTTTTGGCTTTATGACGGTGCAACAGCATTACGCAACAGTAGAAACCGTACTTTGAATTTTGGATTTTTTTTTCATCTTTTCCAGGGATAGCAATATGTGGTGCGATACTCCTTCCTGATGCTGCCCAGTAGCAGCCACAAATCCCAGCCAGCCACACCATCACGGAGGGGAAACAACCAACACATATGCAACCTCCCTGGACCCACACAACCATCTGGCTTTTCACTTTCAGCACAGTATACAATCAGTTACATGAGATACTCAACACCTTGTTATAAAACAGGCTTTCTGGTAGATTATTTTTCCCAACTGTAGACTCATGCAAGTGTTCTGAGCATGTTTAAGGTAGACTAGACTAGACTGTGGTGTTTGGTAGGTCGCATGTATTAAACGTACTTTGCAACTTACAATATTTGCAACTTACAATATTTGCAACTTACAATGGGTTTATCAGGATGTTATCCCACCATGAGACCTGTCTTTAACTTATTAATTTACTCACAGAATCACTGGAAAGACTAGAAAACCATACTCAGAAAGCAGGTAGGAAAGATGTGTGTCCAGTATGAGCCAGGACAAGAACCAAAATGACACCCTGAACCAGCCCAGCAAAGAGACTTCTGCCACACCCATTGCACACCGGATGCCTCACCTTCCACAACAATTACCTGAACTTGCCTAAAAATGATTTCTCCACCACTCCTGCCTCCTTGCACTACTATTGCTGGATGGCAGTTGTATCCAAGAACAATTTAGTCAGTATGGAATAGAAAATAGCGGTCATTTATTTCAACTTCATCTCAATTCTTCAGTGGGAGATCCTGTGTTAAATATAAATGCGCCCAGCCCCCCAACCTCAGGCAAGAAACCCAACACATACAGCGTTTCATGGAGATTGAGTGCCTCTCCGAACTCAGCTGAGAAGCACTGAACTGAGTTTATACACAGGGAATAAGCGAGTTCTCAAATAGGTAAACAACTTTCAGCCAAAGTCTCTTCAATTCTGACAGGTCCTATGTTGCTAGAGCCTGCATTCGTAACAAATGCAGAGCAATTACGAACATATTTAGCAAACTGCTTCAAAAATACTCAAAAGTGTTCTCTGTTGGTACGCTTCACAGGCTTCTTCATGACAAAACTAGCAAGCACTTTTTAGCATCAGGGAAGAGTGCACCGGTTTCACTTTGGAACCCGTACCAAAACCCATCATGGTTTATTAAGACTTAAATACATATAAAACATCAAGTGTACTTTCTGTCTTGAAGTCTATTCTCATAAATGGAGACGAAATCGCTAGGGCTCCCTCCCACTTTGTAGACCGCTAGCCACTAAACAGGAAGCCTCCATAAAGAATTGTTGACTGGGGGTGCCTGGGTGGCTCAGTCGGTTAGGCGGCCGACTTCGGCTCAGGTCACGATCTCGCGGTCCGCGAGTTCGAGCCCCGCGTCGGGCTCTGGGCTGATGGCTCAGAGCCTGGAGCCTGCTTCCGATTCTGTGTCTCCCTCTCTCTCTGCCCCTCCCCCGTTCATGCTCTGTCTCTCTCTGTCTCAAAAATAAATAAAACGTTAAAAAAAAAATTAAAAAAAAAAAAGAATTGTTGACTGAATACGTAAATGAATAATAGTATCTCAACAATGACATGTGGATAAAATTAGATGATATTGGTGTAAATATTTGGAATTCTTAAGAAGAAACTGTGCTAAGTGAATCGAAGGCAAGAGTAGTAAAGAGTAGCTTTTAAACAAAATGGTAGATGGTGAAGAATACCATGAGTATTACAGATAACATTTTGTTTCTGTTTTAAAGAATTCACACCAATGTAGACCTTGTTATTATTTTCCAAAATCAGGAGATGACTTCTGTTGTCTTAAACCCTGTGCTTATCCTGGGGCGGTGGGTGAGAGACTGGTTCTTGGGCTCCATGTTTTTACCGTGCCAGTGAGATGAACCATGAAAAAGTGTGAAAATCCTTATTGGTAAAACCAACCCTAGATGGAAATGTTCCTCAGGGACCTTTCCTCTCTGCTATCTTTGCTCCCAGGATCCTGATCTCTTTCCACTTGTGACCTTTGTCCTGTTCCCATCAGGCCTCACTCTCAGTCAATCTCCACAACCTTTAGCTGCTAACCCTTGATATTTTTACCATGTTTGTGTGTTTTGATTTTCACTCTGAAAAGCCTTCAATATAGAGAAGAGGTCATTTGGAGCTAAAGGCCACTTGGCATCACACCACCTATGCCACATTTTCCTAAGGTACGGCTAATAGATGTTACAAGATTGCCTTTCTCGTTAAACAAGTTCTAGCATGAAGGAGACTTAAAAATCAATTCAACCAGAGCAATGTCTCAAAGTGCTGCCCTCCCATGGTAAGAAGGATCCCAGAGAATGTGAACTCAGAGGAAAAACCCCAGGTTTTGATGGACTAGAACCTTCTCGGCAATTTTAAGGTAATGAGCCCTCTGCCCTGAGGACAGAGCCAAGGACAAGTCCTATGTGCCTGTTGGTTTACTTAACAATCGGTCTACACTGCTAAGAGTGTGGTCATTTGCCCATGTGTTACAGGTTAATGATAGATGAGAAATAGAGAGCAATCATTAAAAATTTCTTATAGCAATTTGACAAACCATGCTGAATATAATAACAAATTGCCATTTGCATGTTGTATGTCTTTTATTTTTCCAACGATTCCTTTTTGTTGTATTTTACAAAAGTATGGATCTACGTGCAGGGGAATTTTTTTTTAATGTTCCTTCACCACAGATTGATACACGCTGACTTAAAAAAAAAAAAAGAAATAAAAATGAATTACTTGCAGTGACCCTCGAGAGTGCTATCATGTGTAATTCCTGGGGAGTTTTAGCTTAGAGATCCACTGTGAATAAATAATACTAAATGGGTATATGCGTTTGTATGAAATGGATTGTCATCGCTTGTGTACTTGTTACCTAGCACCACCAAAACTATGAAGTGCCCTCCAGCCCAACAGACACACTACAGAGAGGTGAATTCTTTTCCAAGTCTGGGGAAGATGTAGCAAGATGATAATAGCAATAGATGCCGTTTGGACTCTGCCATTAACATAACATAAACATCTCCCCTTTCAAGTCACATGTTGAGAGTATGATTGTTTATTTGGCACTGAATGTTTCTTCATCGTGGCTCCAGGGAAGCTGCTCCCATCCCCTGTGGCCTCGGGCTGGCTCTGGAATGCCATCGTGGCTCAGAGTAAAGCAGAGGAGGACATCTGAGCTCTTGCCCCTCCTTGTCGTCCCTTCCCAACACCTGTCACGAAGCCATTTTGTTGGCAGGAGAAAGGTGGGGTGGTCAGGGCGGAGGGCAAATAAAGTTACTGTCATCGCTGTAGCCGAGTAAGAAGTAGGAAAAGCAGAGCAGCACTTACTAAAGAAGGTCTCAGTTCCCCCCTTGTAATAGCCTGCATTGGAGGGTTATGTCCGGTGATCGGCAAACTTTCTCTGTCTCTGTCTCTATTTCGCCCCCCACCCACCCTCCTCCCGGCCAATTTTACATTTCCTATCAAGCTAAGAGCAGTCCTCATCATCTCTTGGTACAACTAGAGAAATCAAACCTATCCCAGGAAATGCCACCAAGAGCCACAAGCTTAGGGAGAGCAGTTATAAAATCAGATGACTTCACGGATATTCCTGGCATTTGGATACATTTTTTATTCATCCTGAACCTTTTCAAAAGAAAATGGTTTGCTGATCAGCTCTTACACCGGCACAAAGAATTTCATCCCAGAAATGTGCTCAGAATTATGAGAATGAACTTAATTTTTTCCTTGGACTAGACCATATTCAATAATTCTAGTAGATGTTATACCAGATGACATTAAATTTTTGTAGTAATCCAAGGTGCCTAGATGGTGCGATTTGAGGGAGGGAACAGAGGGGTGAGCCTCTGCAAATATGTTTCCTCATCGGTCTGTCCTAATACATGGAATTCTACCATTCAAATGTTCCCTTTTGCCTTAGTTGGCTCAGGCTGCCATAATAAAATGCCTTAAATGGGATAGCTTAAACAACAGAAACTTACTTCTCACCCTGCTAAAGACCAGGAAGTCTGAGATCAAGGTGCACACAAGGGTTTCATTCTGAGGCTTCCCCTTGTGGCCAGTAGGGTATGTCTGCAGTAGGTGGTGAGGAGCTCTCTGGGCTCTCTTACAAGGGCACTAATCCCATCATAAGGGCTCCACCCTCATGACCTCATCGAACCCTAATTATTTTTCAAAGCCTTCAAATACCATCATATTGGGTATTAGAACTTCAAGATATGAACTGTGGGGGGGACTCAAACATTCAGCCCATTGAATGATGAGACCCTAGCCACGGTATCTTTTAAAATAAAACATTTTGATTGCTTAATACTTATTTTTATAAAGTTGGAGTTTTAAAATTTTTTTTCCAGCAATTATCACAGTATATGGGGCAGGGAATGGAGAAATATATGTAACTGGCCAAAAAAAAAAAAGAAAGAAAGAAAGAAAGAAAGAAAGAAAAAAGAAAAAAGAAAGAAAGCATTAAATAAAAGCATTAAATAGGTTCAGAAGCAAGAAAAGAAAAGGCAAAAAAGAAAACCAAAAAAATGATGATTTAAGAATTTTCTCGAGGCTGGCCCCTGTAAGATGTTATTAAGCCATTCATTTACTCTGTAGTGGTGAACCGAACACGCTAGGGGCAGGTACTGAGCTGGGTGCACAGGATAAATACCTTAGCTGCAAGAAATACCTTACCTTGGCAGACTTTACGGACGATGAGTAAGTCAGACCTTTGAACAGGTAAGATTCATGTGCTGTTAGGGTGTCTCTGCCGCAAACAAGTCCCAGGCGGAGCAGGGACACAATGAGAGGCCAAGTCTACCCACCCGGGCTCGGAAAATGCTCAGAGAGGAGACCAGACATAGAGTGACTGCACACGAGAAAGGTGTCCAGCAGAGCGGTTGGGATGGGAGAGAGGAAGGCCATGGAAGGTAGGCAGTGGAGAAGCAGGTGGTTGAGAAGTAGGGCACTGAGTGGCAGATGAGGCAGAAAATAGGATGCAGAAAGTTCCACGTGAGTGGTGGCTACAGGGCAGATCAGGGTGGATTTTGTGCGCCCTATTGAGGAGTTTTGGCTTTATTTGCAATCACCGAAGGATTTTAAGGAGGCACGGAGTAACAGAATGAAAGTTTCCATTGATGGGCCGCCTGGGTGGCTCAGTCGGTTAAGCATCTGACTTTGGCTCAGGTCATGATCTCACGGTTCGGGCATTCAAGCCCTGCGTCAGGCTCTGTGCTGACAGCTCAGAGCCTGGAGCCTGCTTCAGACTCTGTGACTCCCTCTCTCTCTGCCCCCTACCCCTGTGCTCTGTCTCTCTCTCTCAAAAACAAATAAACATTTTTTTTTTTTAATTTACATAGTTCCCATTGAGAGATCACATTTGCCAGGCAAGGAGAACAGTAGGTTGAGGAGTGAGACGCTGGTTCAAGAAGTACAATAAGAGATCGTTGCAAAGTACAATAAGAGATCGTTGCAAAGGTAAGAAATAACGGAGGGTGGAGAGGAGGAGAGGAGGCAGCCCTGGTGGGAATGGAGAGCCCAGCTGTGGAGGAGTGACAAGTCTGGGAGAACAATCCAAACTGGTGTTGGAGTAGAGGAAGGGCTCGGTACCCATTCACTGAGGGAAGGAATTCTGGAGAAAGAACAGATTTGAAGGCAACGTGGAGAGTTCTGTGTGAGGCATTTTCCACTGGAGATGCCCACAGGACAGCCAGAGGCAGTTGGAAAGGAAAGCCCGAGCTCAGGGAAAAGGGTGGGCCAGGAGCTCTATGAGGGGAGTTAGCTGCTCAGAGGGAAGCCATGTCACAGAAGGGTTGCCTGAGCCAGGACCCCGGGCAGCCCCTAATGAACTCTGTGTAGATACCTGTCTTCATGGCTACTTAGTGAGCTCCTGAAGGGTCAAATCAACACAGCTCGTGTTTTCATCTCTTACAGTATTTTGCATATAGAAATTACTCTGTATATTAGCCGCACGAGAAAAATTGGTTCAGGCTGTGACACTAAGTCCACTATGCCCATCTTAAAGTACAGGAGAACTGTGCCCGGAAAGATTTTAGAAACTACAGCAAGAATGAACTCTGCATATGCATTGTTCTTTGATTTCCTTCACTTATTAAATCACTCGCCTTCCAAGTAAAACAATCTATCTTAATGGCTCCAAAAATAGACTTTGCAAATAGATTTGAAGCCTTCAGGGAAGGACCCATGATGAACCGGAGGCAATATTCGTAGAATAATCCCCTGAGTAAGTGTGGGTCAGAAACGAGGAGAATAGAGGGGAGGTGGGCGGGTAATGGGGTGCAAGGTGGAGAATCACCCAGTAATAGAAATGGCAGTACAACAGAACAGCTCTCTGCTTTCTGCTGTATTAGTTAAATGGCCTTTATTGTTTCGGCTAAGAAAGGTCAATTAATCACCCGAAGTGTTATCTGACAGTAATTAACAATCAGCAGCAACAAAATATCCATAAGAGCTCAGAACAACAAAAGGTTTTGTTTGGTTGGTTTTCGTTTGTCTTCTCCTTCCAGACACCATGGAAAAAGGAGTCACTGACGTGTCATATTTCCTTTTACCGCTTCATTAGTGATTTTTGGCACCTAGGAAGGGGTGCGAAAAATAGAAGTACCACAGCTCACCTAAGCAGACCCACAGGTAATTAACACAGTCCCTCTCCCCCTGCGGTATCATCTCCTAACAAGGCGCTCAAAGGTTTCGGGACAAATCCTGGCAAGAAAAGACAGGAAAAGGGAGGCAGCACGGGCCATCCTTCTGCCTGAACTGGGCCTAATAAATCCCAGAATTGGTGAGGGGTAGAAAGGAGGACTGGCACACTGAATTCCAATTCTGGGATACAGGAAAATTAACGCTGATGTCAGAAATTCCCCTAAGCTTCCCTACCCCGCAAAGATTTAAAAACAAACCAACCAACAAACCCGTGTTCTTTTATTTAATGCAAGCTCTGGCATTAATATTTCGGCCACAAACTCGAGGAGATCTTACGGTGTATGGATCCTCCCCAAACAGAACTCTGTAAGTATTCCCAGAGACTTTGTCTTACGTGGACCCTTTCTGCCCTCCCCCACACTCTCTGCAAGGCGGCCTTGTTACTAAGTCTTCACGTAAACCATGCATTCTAGTGAAGCATGACCTTTCGGCATTGAGGTCTTCTTGGATCATTCCCACAGAAGGTTCTGCCAGAGGCAGCAACCAGGCCCTCCAGCCTGACTGTGACAGGGCTGGGGTTTTTTTTAATATCTGGTTCTTCCCTATGGGCAGCGATCACTGGATCTGGCCTCGACATGCTCTGCTGCATTGAGAAATTGTATGTCTGCGGTCCCTTTTATGAGAAGGGTCACATCGTGCTTGAAGATGAAAACGGGTTCCCTTCATTACGTAAAAACTGTGTGACGCCACTGAACACGACTGCTTCCTTAGCTGCAGGGGTTAAGGATGCCGCTGTTTAACCACTTGCCCTTCGGCCTTGGTGGGTTATGATGGTCGCGGTGTCTTGTGGTCTTGGGGACGTTGAACTGTCTATCCCTTTCCTGCCCTGGAGTCAGTCGGTCTCACTTTCAGTAGTTCCAGGGACAGAAAGCTCTGAAAGTAGCTTATTCTTGGCTCCAGAAGGATCTTCATGAAACAGAGCCGAGATATTTTTTTGTCATGTTTAGTCATTTGTTCCAATACTGCCTTCTGGAACAACATATCATGAATATATTTTCTTGTACATCATGGTGCCCTAAAGGCCTGAAGCATTCCTTACAGCTTAGTCCCTTCCTTCCATTCATACCAGCTTTTTCCCCTCCAAGCCAAATACCACTTGTCCCTTCAACTGTTCTTTTTTTTTTTTCTTTTTGGCAGAAAGAGAGAGAGAGAGAGAGAGAGAGAGAGAGAGAGAGACCATGCATGCTTGCATGCATGAGAGTAGGGGAGGGGCAGAGGCAGAGGGAGAGAGAGAATCTAAAGCAGACCCCTCACCCAGTGCAGACTCTGAGGCGGGGCTCGATCTCATGACCCTGAGATCATGGCCTGAGCTGAAATCAAGAGTCCAATGCTTAACCAGCTGAGCCACCTGGATGCCCTTTCAACTCCTCTAAGACTTCCAGACTCTTCACCCTTCCAGGGTAAATTTGCCCCTTTGGGAACATTTCATATTGTAAATTCTCAACAAGACAGTTTTTCTCTAGAAATAGAACCCAATAACCATGTGCGGTATGACCAGCACAGGGAGGACGCAACGACCTGACCTGGATGCTAGAGCAGAAGCGATCCAAAGGCCCCATGGGCTTGCATTCATCCCATGTCTGTACTTCAGTCCTACTGCATGCTGGGAAAAGCTGCTGCCTCTGAAGGATGGGTGAGGGGGACCCCCAGTTTCTCTGGAAAAGTCGGCTCTGATCTTCTCCACTCATTAGACACACCACCAGTGCCCACTGGTGCCCCTTGGCTCCCGTACGTCTTAACAACAGCCAACGCGGTTTTTGATCAGAAGTTTTTGAAGATAACGAAAGAAAGATTGAGAAGAACTGAGTGCTCACAGGAGACTGACCCATCAATATAATCAATATGCTGTGATATCATTCCCAGGGTAAACAACCACAAATCCATGCAGCCCCAGCTACAAGTAATGTGTAAGTGAAACTGTAGTGTTTCTACTGCTGTCTTCCCACCTGCTTCCCTACAGAATGGGTGCATCCCTTCTCTCTGGGTTGCTAAGAATAGTAATTGGGAGGGAGGGCCATACCAGGGCTGCAGCAATAAAATGGAGTCGGGTTTAAACAAACAAACAAAAAACCACCCAGAGGGGCGCCTGGGTGCCTCAGTTGGTTAAGCGTCCGACTTCGGCTCAGGTCATGATCTCACTGTTTGTAAGTTCGAGCCCCGTGTCGGGCTGTGTGCTGACAGCTCAGAGCCTGGAGCCTGCCTCGGAGTCTGTGTCTCCCCCTCTCTCTCTGCCCCCCCCCACTCACGTTCTGTCTCTCTCTCAAAAATAAATAAACATTAAAAAATTAAATAATGGGGCGCCTGGGTGGCTCAGTCGGTTGAGCATCCGACTTCAGCTCAGGTCACGATCTCACGGTTCGTGAGTTCGAGCCCCGCGTCGGGCTCTGGGCTGATGGCTCAGAGCCTGGAGCCTTCTTCTGATTCTGTGTCTCCCTCTCTCTCTGCCCCTCCCCCATTCATGCTCTGTCTCTCTCTGTCTCAAAAATAAATAAACATTAAAAAACAAATTTTTTTTAATTAAAAAAAAGTTAAATAATAAATAAATAAGTAAATAAATAAACAAACACCAGAGCTCTGAAGAAGGTGGGACTGAAGAACCACAAGCATTTTTTCTTTGTGCTCTCATTGTCTGCCCTGTGCCCAGCACTGCTGGGCACCCGGGAAATGCTCACTGGGAGAACGGATGGACAGAAGGACAGCAGCCGTGAGGGGCCAAGAGCAACCGACTGAAAGACGGAACAGGTGGCCATAGGACAGAGCTGACTTTCAATGCCCACCTCCCATAACCAGGGCGGGGAGGGAGCAGCTGAAATGGAGGACAGATGTCAGTGGTTAGGGTCATGAAGGTAAGGAGCAAGTCGGGAGGTAATGGCTGTCAAACCCGGCTGTATCACCAGGGTAGTTTTTTAAAAAAAAAAAATACTGATACCCAAGCCCCATTCTGGAAATGCTGATGGGTCCGGGCTCTGGCGTTTCATGATTTGGTTTTCTTAATTGTAAAATACATAGAACATAAAATTTTCCAGTTTTGCCATTTAAAAAAAAAATTTATGTAGTTTTGGGAGAGAAGGAGACAGAGAGCGAGCACCTGCACAAGCAGGGGAAGAGCAGAGGCGGGAGGGACAGAAGATCCGAAGCAGGCTCGGTGCTGAGGGCAAAGAGCCCAAGGTGGGGCTTGAACTCACAAACCCTGAGATCATGACCTGAGCCGAAGACAGACAATTAACCAACTGAGTCACCCAGGCGCCGCCCCATTTTTGCCATTTTTAAATGTACATTTCAGGAGCTTGAAGTGCATTCACGTTGTTGTACGGCCATCACCACTATCCGCCCCGGAACTTTTTCATTTCCCTCAACTGAAACTCTGTGTACATTAACTTCTAACTCCCTATTCCCCTCTCCCCACCCCTGGCAACCACCATTCCACTGTCTACGAGTAGACTTTCCTAGAGACCTCATTCTAGGCATCTCAGCACTGGTATTGTTTTAAAGCTTCCTTGAGGGGCGCCTGGGTGGCTCAGTTGGTTAAGCCTCTGACTCTTTGATTTCAGCTCAGGTCATGATCTCACGGTTCATGAGTTGAGCCCCATGTTGGGCTCTGTGTTAAAGGTGCAGAGCCTGCTTGGGATTCTCTCTCTCTCCCTCCACTCTCTGCCCCTCCCCCGCTCGTGCATGTGCATTCTCTGTCTCTCAAAAAAATAAATAAATCAACAACAAAAAGCTTCCTTACTAATTTCAACGTGCAGCCACTGTTGACAACCACAGTGGTCCGATGTTGGCTGTTCCAGCCAGGTGGACATGAGGTGTCCCAGGATCATGCTAGTGCTTGAGGAGAGGAAGGAGATTATGAGGCAGGTAAAGTCTTCAGGAAACGTGCTGAGTGGGAAAGGGAAGTGACTAGATGACAGAAATCAGGTAGGGAAAGGACCTCAGGAGGCTCACAGGAGCCAGGTTGTTTTTTTTTTTTTATTTTTTTTAACGTTTATTTATTTTTGGGACAGAGAGAGACACAGCATGAACGGGGGAGGGGCAGAGAGAGAGGGAGACACAGAATCTGAAACAGGCTCCAGGCTCTGAGCTGTCAGCACAGAGTCCGACGCAGGGCTCGAACTCACGGACCGTGAGATCATGACCTGAGCCTAAGTTGGACGCTTAACCGACCGAGCCAATCAGGCACCCCAGGAGCCAGGTTTTTTACACAAGGCTCAAGACTAGGGCTGGAAGTGTGAACCAAGATGGAGTAGAGATTTAAACCCAGGTCTGATGGCGAAGTCCAGCTTTCTTCTGCTATGCCAATGGTTCAACTCATTAGTAAATATTTATCGAGTACCTATAATGTGCTAAGCAATGCTCCAGGCATAAATCTTCTGCTCATGTGGAGTTTGTATTCTGTCAAGGAATCAGATAATAATCATGAAAATAAATAGGGAGTTAAGGATTTTAGGTTGTCAGATGAAACAGGAAAAAGGTAGAGAGCGAGCTGGGATTGACAGGAAGGCTTCTCTGAGAAGATGATCCTTAAGGAGAAGCCTGAATGAGGAAACAGAGGCTGCTATGTCAAGTGCAAAGGTCCTGAGACAGAAACGAGCTTGGTGTGCTCACAGGATACCAGACAAAGCCCGGGCATCCATAAATGGATGGACCATTTACGGCAGGGAGAGGAGATTTTGGAGGATAAAGTATTCTATTTTAGGCAAATGATGTTTGAGATTCTTGTTAGACCTCCAAGTGGAGATACTGAGAAAGCTGCTGGGGATACAAGCCCAGAATCAGCAGAGAAGTCAGGTCTAAAGATGTAGATCTGTGGGGGGCTTGAGAATCGCCTGGTTGGAGATCTGTTTCCAATGGCGATCCCCAGGCCCCTCCCCACAGTGATTCAATAGGTCCAGTAGGTGGAATTTGCACCTCTAATTAGCTCCCAAGGTGGTTCCGTAATATCCCATACTCTACGATTCTACTTTCTCTGGTTGACACTAATCCATTAAACAACTCTTTAGCCACTTAACTGTGTATTTTTCCATCTTCCTCGGATATTTTCCATCTTTTTACATTAAGAACGTCATGTTAAATGATTATATGTCCGTCTTATTGCATACTGTTATCCATAATACTTTCTAATGCGACATTACGGAGTACTTACTAGATTATAATTTTTTTTTTGTCTGTTCAGGTGATAACAAAATACCACAGGCTGGGTGGCTTCAACAACAAACATTTGTTTCTCACAGTTCTAGGGGCTGGGAGATGTGGGCAGATGGAGTGTCTGGCGAGGACCAGCTTCCTGGTTCATACACAGCCATCTTCTTGTTGTGTCCTCACGTGACAGAAGACCCAAGGGAACTCTCTGGAATCTCTTTTGTAACGGCACCAATCCCCTTCGTGAGGGCTCTACCCTCATGACCGAAACACCTCCCAAGGGCCCCAATTCCAAACACCATCATACTGGGGGTTAGGTTCCAACATACGACATTGGGCGGGGGGCGGGGAGGGACACAAACCAGTCTATGGCAATAATCTTCAGTGATGTAATTATTATATACAAATAGTTTTCCCATATTTGTCCATCTTTTTTACAAAAAAAAAAAAAAACATACGAAAGAAATTAAATCCCTTTAGAAAAGCTAGCATACTTTATCTCCAGCATTCCCTTCTCAGTCCAACCGCTAACTTAAAAGAGAGGGCAAGAGGGAGGGAGGCAAGAACTGGTTGCACTGGACTGAATTTTTCTTCTGAACGCATATCGTTCTCTAATAAACCAGGCTTTTTCTACTTCGAAGGGCTCACACACCACATTAGAATCTGTTCTAGGCAGGAGCTCAGCAGTCTTGCTCTGCTACGTTCGTCGGATTTCTCTCTTCTCGTAATCAAGACAGACTTGCCTTCCGATGTTGGACGTCCGCGCCAGCCTCCATGATTTCTCACAAAAATGTCCGACCAGTTCTATTATCCCCACCTCAGACTTGCAAACCATCTTCCCCTCACCTCCACGTCCATGCCCTTTACCTGAGCCCACCTGCTGTCCTCCCGGGGGTGGGGGGGCACAGTGCCCCTGCAGCCACGTCCTTTCCGGGCCTTGCTGTCTGAAGCTCATTCTCCTTGAGAAAACCCTGGAAGATCGTGGGACAGGCCAGTCTGCTCTGTGACAGGGCTTCCCCCTCAGCAGGTGGCCCTTTCATTTTGCTCCCTACTGACCAAAAAAAAAAAAAAAAACCTCTTCATTGTGCTTTCTGGGTTCTTTTTCCTTACAAAGCACTGTGGGTACTTTGATGTCATTGGGGTTTTCTTTGCTTCCTGTTGTTGTCGCAACCCCAGCTCCACCCCCAACTTGCGCCCTCCTGTCACCATTTCCCTGGGATTTTTATGTGCGTCTTTTGCTGTGCACCCCTCTTTCCACACGGCGTGCGTCTCTTTCTAATGTACCCTCTAACTTCCAGGCACCTACGCATGTGAATTATCACCAAAGCAGCTGTTTCCAAGTATCCCGATTTCAGGCTGAACATTCAGAAACCATTATGGGGTGATTGATGATGGGTCCGGCTTTCCACATAGGCCTGGCCAGGAAGGCTTCTACAAAGTTGTCGGCATTATTCAATGGCCTCTGTCGCTATTTAGATTACCGCTCAGGTGACGTCAGGAGGAGACAGGACTTGGGTCCAGGGCCACTGACCTCAATATCTCCCAAGGCTGGTTTAATGATGAAGATAAAAAGGATTCTGGAAACAAAGTGCCGGGAGGTTTTGTGGTAGAATAAATGATGGCGGTGAATAGGGACATGCACTCGTCATTAGAAGTGACATGTTTATGGGGTGCTGACACGGTTTACGGGGTGCATGCCTACAAGTACCAGCCAGATCCATGCTTTTTGCTAATGTCTTCAGCCTTTTTTCCAAAGGTTTGGACAACACAGCTGTGATAAAGCTGCCAGGGAATTCCTCTAGGTGAGTTTTTATATTTAACCACTGGCCCCGTGCACGGCTAGCATTCCAAGCATGAGAGGGCATTCTCTTTAGCAGCGATCCTGGGACCAGGACTGCCACGTGGCACAATTCTGGGGGGTCTCATCCATATAGCGCCCTATGTTGTGTCTCAGAGGGCACCATCGCCACCCACGAGGTGGAGAATGGCACCCCTTGGAGTTGTGCTAGCCAGAGGCTTCACATAGGACCCCAGCCTCACCCTACACCTCTCACCCTTCCTCTCACCGTTACACAGTCATACATCAGTCAGCCGCTGAGCTTACAAGCACTTTACTCCAGAGAGCACAGCGTCCTACATCATACAAGTCCTACGAGGCCGCTGTAACATCGACATCCATGCAAATAGGATTTTACAGCCCACCAGGTGCCCCTGGTCCCCGCACACATCTCAGAAAGTCCCTACGTGGCAGGGGCCATAAAGCAGGCACAGTCTTATCCACTGTTTTATCCAGAGAGCTCCAGCAATTCTCATTCAAGGCCCTAGAATTCCAAGGCCTTGGGCCTGGCTTCCTCCTTTTCTGTCCAGCTCTCTTTCCATCACCCCTGGTTGCCAAGTTTGGTCTAGTTGAATGCAGAACTCTAACTTCTATTTTTAGATCTAACCTGTTGAATCCCTGTTTTACAGAATTCCACCAATGATGTTTTAGCCCTTTAATTGCGATCCTGGCTTTTTGTTAATAAGGAAATTCATGACTTGGCCATGGTAGCTTCCTTAGTCCCTGTGTTAGTTAAGACCTCTAGGACTCTATGAAACAAAAGCCCAGTTGGAGCTAGCTCTTTTATGAAAGGGGCCATTCTGGAGTACCCCAATGAGCTCAAAATACAGAATGCGGCTGGATCTCAAAAATAAGCTAGAAGGAAGAATTGATCCCTGCTCTTCCCGTGTACGTGTTTTATTCTTTCTTAAAGCGTGTCGTTTCTCCTTGCCTCTCAAGCCCCACGCTGAGGCACCATCACCAAGACTTCCAGAGATTTATGTTCTGAAACGTAGGTACTTCAAAAAAGATCCATTTGCTTCTTCCGTCCCAACACCGACTCTCTCTGGGAAGTGAGCGTGTGGTCCAGCTTTGGTCCAGTATCCACTGCTGTACAATTCCGGCAAGGGAAGAGGTGGAAGGTGGGGAGGGGAACTGACAAGGTCCCCATGGTTAGAAATAGTCCTAACAAGGCCCCTGACCTTCATGCTCAGGCTGATCCTATGGCAGGCCTGTATCCCTGAGCAAAGCTCCGTCCAAATTCCTACTGTGATTTCTGAGCTGGACCCTCTCGCCTACCTGTATAAACCTGCCCCACTACACCCCGTGATTCTTACTTCTCCCTATACTGTTTGAGTTCAACATTCTTTCTGGCCAAGCACTCAGACCATAGATGGAAGGACTCCACACTCACCTCTGCCTTTCCGGGCCCATAGTCCACCACTGGCTTTGTATCCCGGGGCCACCGGACCATCGCTCAACGCATTCTCTGCAGCCCCAGCCAATAGGCGCGACACTGTAGAACCATTCCAATCCCTCTGGAACCTTCCCTGCCCAGCCAGCCTTAGGTCAGTGTTTTCATCCTGTTCTTCAATCAGTCCTTCTCCTCGGGTTCTTCTTTCTCACTTTTCTCTCTCTGTACTCATTTCCATTCTCTACTCACTCTAGTCATTCTCTACTTAAGTCTATCTCTTCCCTTTTCCATTTTCCCGTATCACTATTGCTTTGATGTGTCTGTCACTTCCTAGCCCGTCATAACGCTCTCTTTCTCAAAACCCACATTTGCAACACACATTATTCGTGTCTACCAACTCCAGACGTCCATTTGAGGAGAGCAGTCGGTGTTGACAACATACTCAACATGAGAAGACAGAGAAATGCCCTTAGAAGAAAATGACAATTCTCAATTTTAAAACCCCAATTTTAGTCAATGCTTACAAATTGATAATAGAATTCATTTGGAAGAAGCCATGCACGTGATACATTTTTGAAAATGAAATATGATGAGAGGAGTATTTGCACCACCAGATTCGAATATATTTTAAATAAACTATCTGAAACAGTTTATTGGGTATTGGTAGGGATAGATTAATGGAACAGAGAATCCAGAAACAGATCCATGAATACATAGGTGTTTACAGACTTAGCTACAGCTTTAAGTTTAGTAAGAAAAGAGGGCTGACATTAAGTAATGTGGAGAGAAACATTAATAATAGTTAATGGAGAGAAACATTAGGTTAGACTCTTATCTATTTTATTCCTGTGAAATAATCATTAATTAAAGATTGCAACATCTTTTTAAAAAAAAAACAGATAATAACTGGAAGTAAATATAGGAGAATATGCTTATCATCTTAGGGTAGAAGATGTCTTTCTTATCAGGACACGAAGGTAAGAAATCATAAAAGACAAGATTGATAGACTTTACCCCCCAAAATATAAAATTGTCATATGAAAGAGCACACCATTGGGTTGAAACATAAAGAAAACACTTAGAAAATTACTTCCAGCCTCTGTCATGAACATAATATATAAAAAGTATTTATGAATTAATAGAGAAAAGATGAAAACTGATAGAAAATAGAACAAGGATATGGGTAAAGAATAGCGAGAAGAGAAAAAAACACGTATATTTAGATGAAAAGATTCCCCACATTATTATCAATCCAAGAAGAGTGAATGAAACCCATGAGGCAGTTTTATGTGAGCACCTAGCAAAGAGGACAGGATCAGCTGAAACAAAGACATGCCAAAGCTCCCACATTGAAGTGGGAGAAACAGCACGTTCGTGTCTTATTGGTAAAACCGGAAAGAAGGACGCAAACTTAAGGTGCCTTTCTAACACATATCAGTCTTTCCATTTGATAATACCTGTAAACATTTCAATCTCACTTTGAGGAATTTAGCCTGCAGAAATACTCTCATTAGCGTCTGAAGATACACAGACCAAGATGTTCTTGGAAACATAAGAAGAAAAAACTGAAGGCCATTTTAATACTCACCAGGAGGGGAAGAGTAAATAAATTACGGTCACCTATGCTATGGAATGCCATAGAAGAGTTAAAAAGATTGAAACAAATGTGTACTCACTTCCACAGAAAAGTATTCATGATGTATTATTAAATTAAAAAGATAGCCATGAAACAGCATGTCTAGTGTTATTCTATTTATGTGAGATAATAATGTATTTGAATATTACTAGCAAAGAGCCTGAAACCATATACCCCAAGCTGTTAACAGTGGTTATCTTTGGAGGGTGAAATTATGTATTTACTTTATACATATCTGTTATTTGACTGTTACATGACAAGCTTATATTCTGTCTCTACTCAGAAAAAAAAAAAAAAAAGTTTTAAATATCCACTGGGCCAGTGCCCCTGCCTCTGGGCAGAGTCCACCATATCACCTGTCAGGGTCATAAATTCAGCAATATATGTGTGGAATCATCTTTCAATGGCTAAATCTGGGGTGTCCTTCGAATCTGCCAAATTCCACCAAGATGCAAAAATAACCATTCACTCAAGCAACCTTTGTAGTGGACTTGAAAGGGCTACACTGTAAATAGCAAGACCAAATGACCAAGTATTGCATGGGATAATGCCAATACATTTTTTTCTGCTGAAGTTTACAAATAGTTAAAAACAGTGTGTGTGCGTGTGTGTGCGTGCATGCACACACACACACACACACACACACACGCATGCATACATGTATATTCTTAGAAGCCCTAAGAAGGTCTTTCTTTTCTCTCTAAAAGTCAAAGATAGACTTCGGAAGCTAAGAATCTCGCGTCAAGCACCTGAACCAACATCTCAGGCCTGGGTCAAAAGGAAAATCGACTGATGGTTGGCATCCTTTCAAAGGCTTTTCAAACGATGCCAAATAATTAGAAAGAGATCGTGTTAAAGGCGCTCAGACAGAATCTCCCTGGGGATCGTGGGTGGGGTAGGAGAGTGGGAGTGAGGACAAAGATCCTACCCTTTATTCCCCGCCCCCACATTTGATTTTGTCATCAGTTGTTCCTTATTAGTGTGGGCTCTCTTTTTTCCCAAGGAAATTTATCTAATTTAATTGCAAAACACGTGAGACGGGCAATCCATCTTGCCCCACTGCCCCTATAAACAATACAGAAGGGTAGGCTGTTTTCTCTAGCTTCATCTCTGGCAGAGCCCTTTTACTTCCAAATTAAAGGAATTATAGGGTAAACATGGCAACCACAATTAAGATATTTTTAGAAACACAAAATCCTCCAGAAAACATGACACTAATACTGGTATTATGATTGAAGTTAGGAATTATGGTTATTAGAAGCTTTGCAGTTTATGTGCCTCATAAATCTAATCGCTTCACACATCCGCTGATGCTGTTGCTATATTTACTGCAGACATCTATGATGACAGACAGTACCTTTGAGAAGGGCCAGATAAACAAAATATTTTACATACTCCGGCTTCTCAGTGTCTAATGGATTCATATCATGGAGAGAAAAAGGCTTCATTAGAGGAACGGCACCAGATGCTGAGAAGCCGATTTACCACGGAGATTTGATCTGAGTTATGTGCTCCTATTTAATGGGAATGCTGCTGTCTACTCCTGGAATCCTGAGTACAGAATGGACAGGGAGGGGGGCCAAGGAGTGTCAGGGTGCAGCGGGGGAGATGGGTAAGCTGACAACTCTGTAGAGACAAAACTTTCCCTGACAACTCAGAAACGTCTGGAAGAAATAGTATATAAAATCTGATGGCATGTGTTATGTGTCCAAGATTGTTAGGAAAATCCATTGCTATTGGCAAAGTGTGAGTTTCACAGTGACCCTCAAATTCTCCTCCCCTCATGTAGCTGTACTTAGGGGCTTTGAGTGACCTTGAAGAGGAAACAGAATGAGTAGGAAGTTATAACCACCAGACCACCAGTACGGAGAGGAAGCAATTTTAGTATGGTCTTGACCTTTGGATGTTCCTTGAAATTATATGCAGCCCTCACTGTTGAAGTCCTACCTCAAAAATTAAAATTCATGCTTGAGAATGTGCATTATTATGTAGTAGGGGGCAAATTAGGGACCTTTTAAAGGCCATCAGCGCCTTCTGAATTTTCTTCCAACGAGAGCGTTAAGGCAGAAATATTGCCCCAGTGGCTATGACATGATCAGTGATTTTCACCGCATTCCCACTCCCAAACACCCCCCCACAAAAATCTACAAGATTATCTAGATTGACTGTGGGCAGACATCATAACTTTTTCGTAGATTCTTAATAGCCCCTAATAGAATGGCCCTTTTACATCGCAAACGCTCAATAAATGTGAATGATGGAAACGGCTGGACAAGGGAACATGACAGACAGGGAGTTCTCTACAGTCCCTCTAACCACTCTGACAATCTGGCTTAGATTTGTGTGTGTGTTTGCGGGCAAGAGCAATGTTCATCGTGCTCTTGAGTGTAGGGTGACAAAGTAGTCCGGGAAAGAAATGATGGTGTCTGGGGCCAGGAAATGGCAATGGGGAGTAAATACACAGAAAACGACAGATCTGAGGGATGCTGAGAAAGTAGAATGAACAGGTCTTGGCTGTTGTCTGGATGTATCAAGCGAAGTCAAGTGACAATCAAAGATGGCGCTCAGATTTCTGGCTTGAGCAACTCACTGCCTGGGGGAAACAGGCTTGCAGAGGGAGACGAGAGATTTAGCTATCGGATTGGAAATGCCTGTGGCTATCCAGATGGAGAAGACGACCAGTCTCAATAAGATATAAAAACAGGCATAATAAGAGTAAGAGAACAGAGTTGGGAAAGGTGACTAGGAAATGGACTTTATGTATAGGGAGGCTTGGTGTACTTTCCTCATAGTTAAAATACCATTTTGACAAGAACAATAAAAGAAATTCCACAGAATGGCGAAATCCTTGAGAACTCCCTTTGAGTGGCATGGTTTTGCCTTATTTCCTAACAAGTGAGCTTTCTCATTCTAGGCATCTTTATAAACAAGGACTCCATCCACTTAAATAAATGGGATCCCGACATCTAAGAAAACAAAACACACACCCGTAGAACAAACAAAATCTAAAGTATCCACAGGAAAACATCTTGTATTATGAGATTACCCCAAACATTCTTCTGGAAAAGTAACATTCCCAAATATTTTATGTCATGCTCCTTAAAAATAAGTTCTGTTGATAGCAGGAAAGAATTCTTGACCTTATCTAAACATGTGGAATGCTGATGGAAAAAATAAATGTGTGTGGAAGGCCAGAAGCATGAATTATGCATGCCACATCATCACACTTTTTCCTCAATATAGACCTGCAGCATGCTTTGCATGGAAAAAGAAATTAGAATAGAACAGATATTGAGCAATTTTCTCCATAACTGGTTCTTACTCACCTTAAATGTAAAATTTTATTTAGCTTATTTCAAAGGGAGACATCCTTATTAAGGGAACACATTTACTGGCGCCTGTTGGAGAGAATTTAATGCAAACAGCCTGAAATAATTGAAGGAAAAACATCTTCTGACTGTTCTCAGAAGAGCTTAGCAAAGAAGAGGATGGCAGGAAAGAATTACTTTATTATATTGATTTTCTTGGAGAAATCAAAGGAGGATAACTCAAATAGACCAATTCACTCTTGCCAAACTCAGTGGAAGCATGTAGAACAGCCGTGAATTTATGTGTCAGAAACTGTTTGCAATCATTTAGTTGAACATGCAAATCAGGGTTCGCATATTATTACTCTAATAAAATAGCTAATACAAAAGGATATCTGGGTTCATTTGCACATATTCCCTGTTTTAAATGACTGCAAGTATAATGGGTGTAAGTTTTGTCTAACAAAATGTTTACAGTCCAATCAGATCATTAACCTGAAATATGAAGAGAGTGACGCATTCATTGTGGTACAATAACAAAGACTCTGGAGCACAGCGAACGTAATTGGAATACAGTTCTCTTGAAGCTAAAATCTATTTTTCTTTTACAAGGAGCAAAGCATTTCACTTTTATAAAGACTATTTCCCAGTAGATAACATTGGTCATGCATCTGGTGGTTTATGGTCATTTATGTAGATACCCTTGACGTATCAAATAACATCACAAAAATGATATTATTCCTTAATAAAATAACTTTACATTTACTTTCTATTTACTCTTTTTTTATGTTTACTCTTCAAGTGGTCTTTATGAATATGCATATTATTTAGTAATTTACAGGAATCTCATTCTCTAATTCATTCTTCTGTCTTCAGGTGGGACCAGACTGTAAGAATCCATTTTAGCGTTTCTCAAAGTGTGTTCCACAGAACACTAAGTCCACAGGAGGTCAAATATATGTTGATTAAAGAAATGGGATTTTCTAGTCAAATGAGAAAGGGAAAAAATGGGGGGAACAAAGTTAAATGGATTTTTCTATTGCAAAACTTCTCAGGTCTTTCGATATGCATTAATACATTGAAAGTCTCCAAGAAAGTGTGTATATATATATATACATACATATGTATATATATACATATGTAGATACATATATACATACATATGTATATATATACATATATATATGCTATACGTATACATATGTATGTATATGTATATGCTATACATATGCTATATGTATATATATGCATGCTATTGAGTTTCCCAAATACTTTTCACCTCTGAACCCCTTTTTTAATGAGCGTTTTTCAGAATTGATCATTTAGGATTGACAGTTTGTGTGTTTCCATGATCTGGCAGCTTCAGTAATAATTGAAGCAGACAGGGTTAAGTGACAACAGGGAGGGGTGGGCTAGGACTCAACTAGAGAGTAGCATCCAACTAAGGGTCCAGGTATCCCTCAGTCTTGTCCACAAAAACTTCCCAAACTTTTAAGAAAAGCAGGAAGTTTGGTCATTTGTGTGGCAGAATTTGTTTTAAAACACTCTGTGAGCCAGACACGTCTGTCACAAACACAGTCCTTGAGCTTCCTGACTTGGACTTGTGTCCCCAGGACAGTACTTTGTAACCCATTCTGTAAAACTTGTGGCCCAGAGAAGTCACGCCTATCCTAAATTATCCTTCGGGTTATGATTTAAGGTCATTGGTATGGTAATGGCACTGGTAACGGTAGAAATTTCTGTTCACGCTGCTGCATGCTCTTAAAAATCAAGTCATGAGATCACCTCCATGAGATCATGTCCCTTCCTTGTGACCCACGACACACTGCCTGGATCTCTTACAATGTAATCTAGGAAAGTTAAAGGCATAATCAATGTTCATTGGGAAAAAACAAAATTAATAGTAAATATATTAGCTTGCTAGGGCTGCCATAACCAACGCCACAGACTGGGTGGCTTAACCAATAAGAAATTTATTTCTTCAATGTGCCAAAGGCTGGGAGTCCAACATCAAGGTGTTGGAAGGGTTAGTGCTTTACTGACCCTCTCCTTGGCTTGTAGATATCATTTTCTACTTGTATCTTTACATGGTCTTCTCTCTGTGGGTACATTTATACCCTAATCTCTTCTTTAATGAACACAAGTCATGGTGGATTAGGCCCCACCCTGATAACTTTATTTTGCCTTAATTACCTCTCAAAAGGCCCTATCTCCAAATGCAATCACATTCTGAGGTACTGGGGGGCTATGATTTCAATATGAGAATTTGGGGGAACACGATTCAACCATAATAGTAAATGACCTTGCAAAAACAAAAACTTAATAAGTCTATTCTTTTGCATTACCTTATAAAAAAAATCACCTCAGTTCATAAATCATCAAAATGTAAAGACTGCCACAGGAAGGTGAAGCATCAAGTTAAAATTGGTAAGAAAATGGTTGGAAGATGTCTCTGCAAAGCCAGGTGCTTTTAAATCAACATGGCCTGCCCACACCCAGCACAGGGCTTCAGAGAATTCCTACCATAGTGTCTAGGTCTAATAGGTAATACTTTGAGAATGTTTGGGTGATGGGAGAGCAGGGGAGAGAGGTTGTTTTGGCATCCATAGCATGCCCTGCAAATCATAGGGCTGAGCTATGCCAGAGAAAATATCAATTTCATGCCAAATTCCCAGAAGGAGTAAGGGGCTGGCTGGTAGCTAAAAAAGGGTTGGGAAGGGTAAATTATAACAGATGGGACTTGGCCTTTTTCTTTTCTTTCTTTTTTTTTTTTTTTTAAGACCATTGGCTTTCACAAGTTAGGGACAAAATCAGAGGAAAGAACAGAAATAATAAACATAGCGTTTAGTGAGGCTGACAATTTTAGCATAAAAGCTTCTACGACGTGGGGAGGACCCTATTGTTGGTTGTAGGGGCTGTGCTCCAAAACATAATTCTAGTGGTTTGGTGTGTCGGCATAAGGGCATTCCCAGAAAGCTAGACTTTGGTCTAATATCTTAACAGTTTTTATTAGCAAGTACGATGTTTCAACGAGCACACTGTGCCACTGACAATAATTTGAAGGAAAGAAGTTTATTTGATAGAAGTCAGGGAAGCAGAAAGTATGGAGGTAGGGTATTCAAAAGGTTCTCTTAGACTGGGAGAGAGCTTAGGGAATTCTAGACCTACCGCCTTAGACTGGAAATATAAGCGTAAGTGAGCTCTTTAAATACATGACATTTGTACTGAGAATTGAGGCTTTTTTCTTCAATCTACCTAAGACACTTGAGCCAACTTCAACGGGGTGGAGTGGCCTTATGGCCATGTCTTACACAGTTATATAACTTAATAAGCATCCATGCTGGGTCCCAACCCAAGACTGGTTCTTGGGTTGCTGGATAAAGTGCCCTCTGTGTATCTTAATTTCATTGAACATCTGGGGTGAAATGAGTTGTTCCTGTAATACTTCACATATAAAATGGCTTCAGTCAAAGACCCCCAAATACTTATACACCTATAAAGTTATTATTTTGGCTACAGGCTGTGAGTGTGAGAACACTTCACATAAATAAGGTAAAGATGGATTCCTGGCCCACTTCAGCCTCAGATGTTGTTAATGTCATCAGAGTTCTGTGTTTATCCTACAACAGCTGAACTCATGGCTTGGCAGGTCAAAAACCTTTCTGTGCACTTTTCAACCCACACTGAAGTCCAATGTCTGGGAAAACACTCAGGAAAATATTATTCCATTTGCAAATTTCCTTAGGCTCACATTGTTATTTTGGCAAAAGCAGACAGAAATTAAATGTCTGTCAAATGCATACTACTGGCTTCACCAGCTAATGTATAATTCTGGCTTTGCCCTTTAATTGCCATTAGGGCAACAAAAATGGGTTTTAAATTTTTTTTAAGATCTATCTTCAGGAACGCTTATGGAAAATCACAAGTGTCAGACGTAACGTGCAGAATAAAACCAAAACAGTCAAACCTTATCAAAACTGAAGGTCTTCCCAGAAAAATTAAAAAAAAAAAAAGCATATTCATAATACTTGTGTGTGTGTGTGTGTGTGTGTGTGTGTGTGCATGTTTCAACCCATGCCTCCCTCATTTAACCATTACACAAGGTTTTCTTTCTGTAATGAATATTTACTGAGCACTTACTAAGTGCTAGAAGTTGTTAAGCATTAGGGAACATACAAAGACGAATTAGATAAGCTTCCTGTGTTCAATGTGCTTATAATCTGGGGATAAAAACCGGATACTGAAAAAAGCGATTACAATTCAGTGTAAAGGTGCGTTGAATGGAAACAGTTGACAGTTGTCCTGATAACACATTTCATGCCATATTTCATTTGGGGAATGGGCATACCAGTGTGATGGAGACAATAGATTTCTGTCTGCCTAAAAGCCCTAAGTCAAACAGTTGGTTTTCATACTCGTGAAGGAGGGTTGGCAAACTATAGTCCACAGCCAAAGCCAACCCACTACACGTTTTTTGTAAATGACGTTTTTTTTAGAACACAGCTATGCCCATTCACTGACATGTTGTCTCTGGCTACTTTTGAGCTACAATGGCTAAGTCAAAAGATTGCCCCCAAAGTTTCTATGTCCTAATACGCTCAATTTGTGACTGTGTTAATTTACATGATTCAAACTAATCACTTGAGTCCTTAAAAGTGGAAAATCTTTCCCCAGCCATGA
This sequence comes from Panthera pardus, assembly GCF_024362965.1. NCBI lineage: Eukaryota > Metazoa > Chordata > Mammalia > Carnivora > Felidae > Panthera > Panthera pardus. The sequence goes on along the minus strand of NW_026526655.1, from coordinate 57,489,004 downwards.
CCGATAAGAGAGATGGCAGCATGAGAATGATTGGATGCCCCAGTACACTCTGAAATGGAGGAGGCCGTGTGCAAGAAATTCTGCCAGCAACTCCAATGGGCTAGGAAATGAATGGATCCTTTCCTAGAGCCTTCAGAAAGGAATGCAGCCTTGATCTTAGCCCAGTGAAACCTGTGTCGGACTTCTGACCTACCAAACAGTAAGATAAATTACTGCTCTTTTAAGCTACCAAGGTTATGGTAATTTGTTACAGCAGCAATAGAAAACTAATTTAGACAGACACGTATGGCCCCCAAACCCTAAAACATTTGCTGTTTGCTCTTTTACAGGACAAGGTTGTCAATCTCTGTTCTTTACTATGCCTGGCAAATATTCCAAGGATATCTCAAAAGCTGGTGGCAGAAAGTACTAATTTTCCCCCTAGTATCCATGCTCCTTTTCTTCTTTTTAGTGATCAAACCCCATGCACACACAACTTTCATCAGGACTCATGGACACCCAACTAGAGACGACATTTCCCAGCCTCCTTTGCAGCTAGGCATACTCACGTTACAAAACTACCGTGAATGGAAGTGATGTGTGCAATTTCGATGTCACTTTCTCAAAAGGAAGTTGTTTACTCTCCACTTTGTCTTGCCCTTTCCCACGTGCTAGAATGCAAACCTGGTGATAATAAGCCACCTTTGACAACATGGAAGGGGATCATACCCTGACGAATGATGAAACAACAAAATGAAAAAAATCTGGATCTCTGGATGACCTTATGAAGCAAAGCTGCCTCATCATCCTGGATCTCACTATGTACATCTAGGTATATGAGAGAAGAGTAAACTTCTGTCTTATCTGAGTCACTAAATTCTGGGATGGCTCTGTTTCGATAGTTAAGGCTTTACCCTAACTAGTACAAGGGGGGCAGTCTTAGTGTAGGATTAGAAAAGAAACAGATTAGCTCACAAATGAGCAACTTTAGTCCATAGGCACCATATGTGCTGGGAGCTTCCAGACCAACTTGAAACCTCAATGGATATTTTAAAACATGGCCACAAATTCTGTGCATTCCTCCCATCAAGGGGTGGGATCTATATCTTCTCTTCCTGAATTGAAGAAGGCTTGTGTCTGCTTTGATTTGTAAAGAATGACAGAAGTGATGCTAGTGACCTCAGAAACTGAGTCATAAAAGGCCAAAGAACTTCCATGTTGTTTGGTGGAGGATTCATGGTGGAGCCCTCAGCCACAATGTGAGAAGTCCAACTACCCTGAGACCACCCTATTGGAGAAGCAACATACAGATCCTCAGGTCAAGAGTTCCAGCTGAGGGATCCTTCAAACATCTCAACCATGTGCCACACGTGTGAGTGAGGCAGCCATCTTGGAAGTGGACCCCCAGCCCCAGTCATCCCAGCTTCAACCATCTGAGACATTTCAGACTATGTGAAACAGAGAAGAGCCCTCTGCCCTTTCTCAATTCCTGACCCATCCAATCCATGAACATAATAAAGCAGTTGTTATGTTATGCCACTATGTTTTGAGGAGGCTGTTTACACCTCCCTAAGAATGAAGGAGAGGAGGAGTTGATGACAAGGCATAAAAATTCACTATCTTCCCAACAACCCAGAATCTAACAATTGGGATCCATCATGAGGAGGCAAATGAGATGTCTCCAACATGACCTTCTTCTTAAAGTAAAACAACCCTAAAGTCTTCACTGGTCGTACCCATAGGTATGGGTCCTGTGAGCCACTCCTGGGCTTGGAGTACCATAAGGCACAACACTAAGAGGCAGTTCTGCTCAAATGCAATGACACTCAGAGGTTAATACCATTATGCTGATTTTATTTGGGGGGAAAAAAAAAAGCAAGTGTTCAGAAGGCCCGGTGACAGAACAGATATCTGTCACATACCTATATCCGACAGAGAGCCTAAAATAAACCTCTGTGAAGAAGGATGTCCTCCTACAGAGTGTGTCGAATAACTCAGGAAATGTCACATGGAAATGCCAAGAGTCTTGGTAGCATCATCCTAATTACTATGGGGAAGTCCTGCTACAACAAAATTTGATTAGTACTGGTGTCCCGTTATGTAACTTGGATTTCCATGACATCTCTTTTCTTGGAAGTGTGCTGGTGTGCAATAAGTTGGGGCTTACAATGAATTAAAGACTGTGAACTTGCTGACATACACTGGCAGCCAGGACAGGATCAGTCCACAGGAAGAGAAAGAAAAGCAAATCTCCCTCCCTGCTGTAAACGATCCCTCTGCCACTGGGAGCTCCTGAGTCTTTGTTAACCCCTGTTTGCTAGGACGTCGGGCCAATCTTAGGGATAAGCCTACTAGTTAAAATCAAAACCCATCCCCCGTTTAACCCATTAGCTACTTTAGTCCTTGAAATGCCGAACAACCATATTTTTTTAATTGTAAATTAATTTATCCTGAAGATCTCACTGAAACTGCTCAATGCTCAGTAAGTCTTGTCATGGCCTTCAGCCAAAAGCAATAAAAGCTAAATCAAGGTTTACTGATGGAATGAGAAAGCAAATTAGAAAAAGCTTTACCATTTACATAATTAGATTTCAGCTCGACATGCTTATATGTGTAAAACCCATTGTCAGAGCACATCTAATTTTCCTGAGCCTCGATTGACAGAATACACTTTTCCTGACCAAATGCTTGAAGTTTCAGCTTTTGGGCACCCGCTGGTTAGCTTTCCTCAGCACTGCTCCATCTACCCCTTTGCCAGGAAGCATTTGTGTTTAGTTTTGGTTTTTGTTGTTGTTGTTGTCGTTGTCAACCACATCCTTCACTCTCAAGCTTTGGGACCCACTTAAGTATCCACATGAGCAAAGTTAGTCTCTGAGAAATAAAGGCCCAGCGGGGATTTTTGAAGAGCCCTTCGAGGTAACGTATCCAAGTAACAGTTCATTGTTTCCTCAGTGCACTGTGATACCTTCCAAAAGACAAAACCCACTAAAGAGACAGCAGGATGCATTGTGAATTATATTATATTGTGAATTATTATATAATTGTACATTATAGCTTCACATGAAGCCTTTTGGCCTTCATGGCTATGATTGGACATAATAATATCTAGAACTCCCAAGGAGTTTGAAGTGATACAGTCTGGTCCTCCGTTACTAGTCTATTACTAATTGTTATCTTGAATATTTTGGTTGAGTGCAGCTGGCACTCCTTCCCCAAATTTCCCACATAGGCATTGTAATACTAAGAGCTATAGAAGAACTCTTTACCTTAAGGATACTTCTTAGAGTCCTATATTCTCTTCCTAAGCATTGAGCTAAGTATAAATAAAACAAGAGCCCATTCGCCAATATCTCTTCCAAAGGAATAAAAAAAAATGTATTTTCCAAAGAATCCTTATTTTAAAAAAAAAAGCTTATTTATTTTTGACTGAGAGAGAGAGAGAGAGAGCAGGAGCAGGGGTGGGGCAGAGAGAGAGCAGGAAAGAGAAATAATCCCAAGCAGGTTCTGCACTGTCGCCACGGGAGCCCGACACAGGGCTTGAACCCAAGAACCACGAGATCATGACCTGAGCTGAAATGAAGGGTCAGACGTTTAACCAGTTGAGCCACCCAGGCGCCCCGCCAAAGAATCCTTCTAATTTTGTCAAATTACAACTACTCTGGAAAAATCACTTTCTCCTGCTAAAAATTAAAAAGGATGCTCCCTTTAAATATGTTTTATTAGGGGCGCCTGGGTGGCTCAGTCGGTTGAGTGTCCGACTTCAGCTCAAGTCACGATCTCATGGTCTGTGAGTTTGAGCCCCGCGTCAGGCTCTGTGTTGACCGCTCAGAGCCTGGAGCCTGTTTCAGATTCTGTGTCTCCCTCTCTCTCTGATCCTCCCCTGTTCATGCTCTGTCTCCCTCTGTCTCAAAAATAAATAAACGTTAAAAAAAAATTTTTTTTTAAATAAATAAATAAATAAATATGTTTTATTATATGTATGACCCTTTACACGTAAAGGGCAGAGCAGGCCAGTCCTAGATCTGCTAGCTAACCCAGGGGCAGCTTCCGAATAAGAGCACAATTTAGAGCAAACAGAGATTCTCATAAGACAGAAGGCCTGGGTAACAGTCCTGGGTTTGCCCCTACACTACCTGATCTTGGGCAAGTTGCTCATCTCATCAGGCCTCAGTTTCCTCCTCTATAAAATTAAGACTGGAAATAGAGGATCTTGTGAGGTGTTTCGTTTCAATTCTATGGATGAGAAAGACATGCAACGTACTTGGGTACTTCTAGTTCATTAACCACCACTCTTACATGTGTATCATCCATTTAAGCGACTCAAGAAACAATTACTGATTGAGCCCCAACCAAGTAGAAGACACTTGCTTGGCACCATAAGTGATATCAAAGTGGCAGATGCAGAACCTACCCTGAGGGAACCCCCAGTTTAGTTGAGAATATGGGACCAAGACCAGACATTACACGGTGTTACAACACCGTGTACAAGCTTTCACTGGTTCCAGTCGCTGACTGCCCAGTTGCATGGTTGGCAGACCTGCCTTGCAACAGCTCAACCTTTCCAAACCTTTGAGTCAGCAAATGTGTGAGAAGACACAACCTCACTGGTTTGGTCTGCAGTCCCAAACCCCTTCCCCAGCCCCAGACACCCATATGCCCATCCAACTCCTGGCTTCCTTCGAACATTGTACACAATCCGTAGGTATCTCCGACTATGAGTCTGGAGCTTTCGCTTGTCCAGCAAGAGAGCGGATGCAGAATTGAATATGAAAGAGGCTGAGGTCCAGGAGGAGACAGGAGCCCGGAACAGGGGTTTCATCTCCGTATTTATTGAGCTCACAAGATATTACCCATGTGGTGAAGGTGAAGAAAACAAGATCTGACGCACATGAACGTGGAGAAAACAATCAGACAGTAATCGTTAACCTGTGTGTGTGAGAAGCAAAGGGTCTGGGGAGCAAGTGGAGTTTGTGATGAAAACACAATAGTATATTGACATCAGAGGGAAAGTACTCATGATCCCATTACAACATCTCGCTAGCTAACCCTGGGGGCTTTCGCCCCGTGGCTGCAGCTTTCCACCCTATGTTTTTTTCTAACCCATTTATGTAAGCAGAACCTATTTCCCCACACATAGGATGGTTTTCCCTGCCCTGTTTTCTTATGAATTGTGTTAGTGTGCAGGCCAAGATGCTGTATCAGAATCCCAAAAACAAGAGTCATCTAAACTGGAAGTTTATTTATTTCTAACATAACAACTGTCCAGAGGCTGGTAGGGTAGTTTTATTGTTCTCCACACCTGGCTTCCATTTCTGCATCCAAGAGAGCTGATGGAGATTTATACAATGCTACTGACAGTAATTACTAACAATAATTTCACTAACAGTAATTTCTGTTAGTAGCAATGGTAATGGCAGAATAATTTGGGTGCCAGAATCTTGCAGGGTCTAGTGTTTAGGTGAAGAAATTACAAGGCCCTTGAATTTGTTTGAATATTCAAAATCAAGCCTATCCCCGTGCTTCTCAAATGAATTCTGAAATTCTGTAATCCAGAGTGTTTTCATAGGCCATGTCCCCAAGTTGCTCCGAGAATTTGTTATGCTGCTACTGAAGAACATTTAGAGTGGAAAACCCTCACACTTCAAGATAGCAGAGCAGGGAAGAGAAGAAAAAAAAAAAAAATCGAAAGCAAAGTAAATGATATGACCAGACTGAAATGCAGCCAAGGAGTTTGCATTAAGAGGTTTGCTACTGTTTGGGCAGAAATAAGACTGATGTTTGCATTCAGTAAATTGTTGCAAGCTTGAAAAGACTTTAACAGCCTGTTTCCAATGTGCAAACTTCAAAATCCCAACTTCTGTTGGATTGGGTGAGGGAGGGAGGCGGACGACAGTTTATAGAGCAACATAAATAGACACTTCAAAGTTAATAACATTTACAGTCTCTAGTAAGTCAGGAGGGGAAATGTGGAGAGAACAGAGGTAGTCATCTGCAACATTCAAAGATCTGGGGAAATTGGGTCTAAATGAAATCATCCTGACAGCGGAGTGCATCTTTTGGGGCCACCTCAGAGAAAAGGACATTACACCTCACTTCTCCAGCCTGAATGTGTGTGATAATGAATTCATGAGCTTGAGAATGTGCCTATGACATTTCTTCTACTATAAGCTTAATACTTCCATAAATGGGATTTTTTTTTTCAGAGTCACAGGAGGGGAAGACAGAGCAGCAGGATCGAATAGAAACACTCCGCTTACCTTACATATTTATATTTTCTTTTATGAAATGGCGGAAAGTGTCCTCTCCCATAATTGAATTCCTTCAGTCTTTCTAAAGCAAAGTATTCCCCAAATATTTATATGGGAAAAAAATTGTGCTTATAACCAGCGGAATGTTATTCCAATCAGTTTCCTCCAAATACAGTCTTTCCAACACTGTTTCTTGTTCTAGTCATTAAAGTCAAGCACAATGAGTACTGTTTTTTGTGAACCTCCCTGTATCTAAAAACGTTAAGAGAAAGGAAAAACATGCACCAACTTCTATATTATTGTCATCCTAATTCAGTTCACTTGCTCAGAGATAAAGCCAGACTGGTCCACGTTAACACAAAATCTGTGATCGTTTGGGCCTAGATACAAATTTATCTCAATTCATGTCCCCATAAATCTCAGATTTATGTCCCCAAAATTCTGAGTTGAACATACTGTATTTTAAATACTCTATCTAAAGCCCGGGTTGTAAAATTTAGGGTCAATAGTCATACCTAAAAAGTGTATTTTCGTACATAAGCTTTTTTCTAACTACACGTGTTTTGATTTATTTGTTTTTAGATCTTAATTATTATAACCACCAAAAAGAAATGATAATTATTTGATGTGATAGAGGTACTAATTATTGCTACTATGGTAATCATTTTATAATGTATACATATCAAATTGACATGTGGTACACCTTAAATTTACACGATGTTATACGTCAAATATATTTTAATTAAAATTTTTTTTAAACCATATAGGTTTCTTGAAGGCGGGCTAGAGACGTGTACATAGGAGGGAGAAACTGACCTTCTGGCCTCCTCACTCTGAAGCCCATGTCTGAGACACCTGTCTAGACAGTGGTGTGGAGCAGCCAATGTGCCAAAATGACAGCTCTTTTCTATTTCCTTTCCCCCATCCGGTGTCTGCCCTTTTCTCCTGAGAACCACCTCCCCAGAAAGTGCTTGGTTGCCCGGCTCCAGCAGTAAACCACCACGGGCAATCTGGCTGGGAAAGCCTCTCTACACTTTCACCTTTTATGCTGAAAGCCTGTGATCAAGTAAGGGCGGACCTTCCTCCATCAGGCCGCCGCGTTAGAGGATCGGCTTAACCAAGCTTCCTTTTCAAAGATACAGTCATGGTCACAACCCCACTACAGAGATCTACTTGACATTCAGGTGCTCAGAAATTTAATAAGTACTGCTTTAGTTCTGGGATTTTATTTCCACAAAAGCTCCCCCAAATCGAGGCTTTTTCCCTCCTTCTCAGCTGACGAGAGCCTTATGTCTTCATTTACAAAACTTACATGTGAAGATTCCATATGAGTAACCCAGCCTGTGATCCCTGCTTACATCCGTGAGAACACTTACTGTTTACAGAGGGCGAGCTGCTTTTGTGCGATTCAAAGCATTACTAATTAAAACCTGTTACCTTCCTAAGAGTAGATATATTCTCCTCCAGAGCAGCATTTGTCTGTCCCATTAGCATTAATGGGAGTAACACAAGTGCATCGAGAGGAGAATGGTCCCCTTGGGTCTTTGAACTTAAGTCTACTTCAAAACTGAAACCGATATATACAATGGTATCATTGATGCCATTAAAAATCATTATACTTTACTGCAACTTTTATAAAAGTAATTGTAAGCTTCATGAAATATACTTGGCTCCTGGGAGTTGTGCATTATTAGGCTGAGACTGGACATGATAGAGTGAATTACACTATAATACTTGAAAAATATTTTGGCCAGGGGAATTTATTAGATCCAGTCAAGCTTGCACAGAGGTCTGTGTTCATAAAGACAATTAGCTTGGGTAGATTTTAAAAGCACATGCAATTCCACGCTAAAATTCAGGAAAGGATCTGGGAAAAGGATGCAACTCTGTGCAACCCACTATCTTTACAATGATATGTCTTAATGGGCTGCTATAAAATACCATCACCTTGTGTCTCTGTAATATCCTTCATTTGCATAGTCTTAAGTGTTTTATAGGCATTATATAGCTGATGTTCCAATTATTTTAGAGGGAGAAGGAGGAGGGCACTTTTTTTTCCCAGTCTGAGGTTTAGAGGAGCAATGTGGTCATCAGGGTGAGGGATGGTTGCAAAGGAAGGGTTTCTGAGTGCCGACTTGAAACACCAAGCGAAAGGATTCAATTGCTGGGGAGTCAGGGCAGTGAGTGATGCCCTCAGTTTCCAGTCTAGAGGTCCTTGCCTGCAAAATTAGCTGTTGCATTCACTGTCCTGGGAGCAGCTGAGTGTGACCTCATCAACCATATGACCATGGGCGAGTTTCACGATCTCCTCATATGTGAACTCAAGTTTACAAAGCACCTACCTCAAGGGGCTGTTCTGAAGATTAAATGACTTCATATACATAAAAACCCTTTGAATAGTGTCTGGCACATAGTAAGCACTCAATAAATGCTAGTCATTATTACCAGCCTTTAAGCCCAGCCAGGGTGTGTTATCCCATAAGGAAACAGTGCTTGGTGAAGGTTGATTGGCAGAGACCTACCCCCCCCTTCCTTCCAGTCTCCCCAAAAGGCTGGTCCATCATACTCTATTGCATCATCAGAGTCCCATGGCTTAGGGCTTTCTAAAAATACAAGTTGCCTGGGAAAAAGACATACCATTCCAAGGGTCTGGCATGCATGCCACAACCCACATAACTTCATCAGGTTCTTTCCTGAGAGAGGAGGGAGGGGCTGTGTTCCCTGCACCCGCCAAAATAAGGGCGGACCAGAAAGCCGCGGGTGGTGCCAACATCCTAGCCTACAGCCAGCTGTGACCTCAGAGCTTACCTACTGCCTTATGTATAATTTGCCCCTGATTCCTTTACTGGTAAGTTTTGCTCCCAGTTTCTGAATCTGCCTTGTGTTGCCTGAACCGGAACTCCAGGGGGCTGAGGTCTTGTCAGTGAAGAAACATTTGGCCACGGCTGCCTAGCTGAACGGGCTGCAGGCGAGAATACCAGTGGTGCTGAAGAGGCCTCCTTCCATCGTCTTCTCTCTGTGCTTGGCCGCATGGCCAGTCATGGGACAGGAAGAAGAGCACCCAGGGAGGCGTCTGTCCGTCTGGTAAATCCCCTTGTGTCCCCCCCGGGTTCGTTCCTCTCCTCTGTGCCCACTCAGCACCCAACAGCTCTCCTTCTCACATTTTACTGAAATCAACTATGTGATTTCTCCGCTGAGACAATATTTTATTTATCTTTGTACTAGGACAGTGCCAACATTAGTGGACATTCACATATTTACCAAATACAAAACTTCTGGGCAAAGGAGTCTGCCAAGTCATTTCTTGGAACCGTGAGTTCTAAAAGCAGTTTTCGCAGTTCCTGACCTGTTCGTCTATTGCGCAGCGTTCTTGGAGGTGATTTGATTTGCTTCAAAGTTGCCTTCGGATTTCTGAGCTTTCCAGCAATTACGTAAATGCGAAATTGGGCATTTTTTTCTTATTTTTAAATGTCAGCAATAATAAACTAAGCCTGTGTTTGCTTTTTAAACGTAATGAAAGTCAAATTAGACCACCAGATCAATTTTGCAGATTATTTTCCTATCTGTGGGACTTCAGCCAAACTAACAAAAACTGCGGTCCCCAGAAAGCTCAAGAAGTGTTCAGAACCACTGGCTTATTACTTTTTTTTTTAATAATATAGATCTATTTAGCATCTCCATAAACCCTATCAACCCTTTTCATTCCACTGCCAATTTTCTGACCTCCAAGTTGAAGACTTGAGCCCTGAATTCTGCTCATGGGTAAGTAATCACAGCAAGCCCCTAACAGAACCTATCCCCAAACTACAAATATATCATCCTCAGCATTGTAAATCAAAGCCTCAAAGAGCATCATTTAGCCTGCAGCTAAAATTGCTTGTTTATCAGATGGTGCCTGGTTTAGCGTGGAGCAGTCCCTTGTAAATCTCTGGGACCTTTTACAGCATATACTTAGGCAAGCGCATTGGCTCCTGGGAGGCTTTCTGAGAGCTTTAATGACTGTGGGCTGCTAAAATATCCAGGCCCCGGTTTAGTTAAAGTGGCCACGGGTACAGTTTGGCTCCATTTTGTAAACTCACAAAGATAAGACGTCTGCTTTCTCCAAAGTGAGGGTGAGCATTTGTGTCTTAGGGAATCTTTATATCTCAAGTGTTAATGTTCTCGTGGTTTTGGGCATTTTGACCTTTTGTCTGCTAACTTTTGATTTACTGCGGGACAGAGTTCTTTCTCTGGGCTCTATCGCCATTCTGGAAAGACAATGAAATGCATGTGACTCTTCAAAATTATACCGAAACATTTTTTTTTTTCAATTAACAAAGGTACACGGCATGCACGATGGTGTTCCACTCTCCCCTCCGCACCCCCCACCCTGCCAGATATAACACTAAACCCCTCTTTAGTTACATTTAAGAGTAAATATGTGCCACGCTTCTTCAGCAGGGCAATTAACGTGTCTGCTTGAGACCCTGCAAGGCTGCTTGCTCACCTCAGCACTTTGTGTCTCAGAGAGAGAACAGTTTATAGATTCTAGCTATGTAGCTAAAGGTAGCAAAGGGAAATTGCCCACCAAATTCTCATTGGTTTAAAAACCTAGCTACTCGCTAAAGTCATGAATAGCTTATTGACCGAACATACCGCCAAGGACCCAGGCAGCCTACCAACTACCTTACTGACGGACATTGGAAAAGACCTGATAAAATTCACTAATTAAAGAAATCTTTACACAGTTCTTATGTACAGTCTCCTTGATACAAGTTAATTAAAGTACTCTTCAAAACCTTCACCTGTCGAGGGAAAAGTTCCCTAGAGAGTTGAAGGAGAGGCAAAGCATGTTTCAGGGGCTGGTGTCTTGTTTTCAGGCAAGGAGCAATTGTTTCCATACTAATTTCATAGCTACCCTGCTCTGGGTTTTGGAAATCAGCCTCTTTCTCCTAAAACCATGCTCTCTTTTCAGAAGCCAAAGCTTAACATTTCTGCCTTTGCTTCTAGTAAGGGGAAAGAGTTTTTTCCTCTTCATTTTGGGGGTTTGGTTTGTTTGTTTGTTCTATTAGCTTTACTGTTCTCCAAACAAGCACACTGATGTGGGGAAACTCTTCCCTACTTGGCATCATTCAAGCTGAGGACTCCTGAGGATCAGTATACAATACTTGTCATAAAAGCTAAAAATATGTACACCTGTTACATCCTGCTGAAATCACAAGCTGGCATAGCACTTGGGAAATAAAAGCTTAACTGACTCATATGCTTCCAGAAAATAGACTTTATACACTTATTCTTCCAAAACCAGGTCTCAGAGACGGTTTGTAGTATTCAAGCAAATTAGAAGACAGATGATGTTGGTGAGACCCTGAATGGTTTAAGAGCCCCCCAAAAGATGGAGGGAGCACCTTTCCTCTTCCTGTGTGTGCCTGGCGGCCACATTTTTGGCCCCTTCACTATAACCCTCAAGTGGCAAGAGCCTTCTCAGAATATGGATAACATTACACATCACTTATTTAATACATCAATTCATGCAAGACATATTATGAAGCATCTATTAGACATGGTGCTAGGCCCTGGGACACAATTTCTCTACTCTCACTGGAGTATATAAGTCTACCAAGGTAGCACATCCATTCATAAAATTAAAAAAATGTAAAATTGCAACATGGGCAAGATCTCTGAAGGAGAGATACAGGATACTATGAAAGTCTGCAAAGCAGAACTCTTCCGCCTGGTTTGGGAAGCCAGAGGCAACTCCTCTGAGAAAATAACACCGGGATTAGAAGCATAAGTCAAAGTTATCCAGGCAAAGAGGGAAAGGATAACTCCTAACAGGGGGAACAGCATGTGCAAAAGTGCTGGGGCAGGAGGTAACTAGAGCAGGGCAGGCTGACCAAGGGGTAGGCCCCAAAGGGGAGCCTCCTGCAGGATGGGGGTGGACCTTGTAGCCATCCTCAGTCCGTATTAGTTTTGTATTTATCATACAAGCGCTGGGAATCACTGAAGCCTTCTAAGCAGAGGCTAACATAGTCAGAGCTGCATTTTGAACGTAGCATGATGGCCGCAGGGTAGCAAAGAGACTGGGGATGGCCAGGACCCATCTTTGCGGGGAGCTGAGGTCAGGGGCAGTTGCAGTAATTCCGGCAAGAGATGGTCAAGGACTAAGGTGGTAATGGTGGAAATTCAGAGGGAAGTAGACAGATTTGAGGAATATTTGAGAGGCAAATTCAATAGTGATTGTGCATTTCGGATGTAGGGAAGAGAGGTATCGAGAATGATTCCCAAGCTTCTGATGTGATCAGCTGAGCGGATGGTGGTATCACTTAGCTTCCTAGGGAAACTGGAAAAGGGCCAGGCTTGGGCACAAGGAAGAATATGGGACAAAATGGATTTAAAATGATTTGGAAACATCTGAAGACATCGGGCAGGCAGCTGAATAAAACGGGCCTGGGGCTCTCAGGACTCTCTAGGCTTGAGATCCATCTCTGGGACATCTATGTGGGGTTGGCCACTGAAGCTGTGTGCATTAGTTTCCTAGCACTGCCATAACAAATTACCACAAATGCTGTGCCTAAAACAACAGAAGTTTATTCTCCCTAGAAAGTTTTTTGGTGGTTTTTGTTCTTTAAGAGAGGAATAGAGAGAGCAGGGGAGGGGCAGCGAGAGAGAGGGAGGGAGAGAATGTTAAGCAGGCTCCCCACCCAGCACGGGGCCCAACACGGGGCCTGATCTCACAACCAGGAGATCATGATCTGAGCCAAAATCAAGAATTGTATGCTTCACCAACTGAGTCACCCAGGCGCACCCTCTCTAGAAAGTTTTTGCAGCCAGAGGTCTGAAATCAAGGTGCCAGCAGGGCCAAGTTTCCCTGGAAGGCTCTAGAAAGTGTCTTTCCTTGCCTCTCCCAGCTTCTGGTGGCTGCAAACAATCTTGGTGTTCCTTGGCTTGTGGCCACATCAGTCCGATCTCTGTCTGTCTTCACATCACCTTCTCCTCTGCTGTGTGTCTTCTCTTCTGTGTGTCTCCTATAGAACGCTTGTCATTATATTTAGGGCCCAATTAGATACTCTAGATCGTCTCATCACGAGACCCTCACATCTACAAAGGATCTTCACATCTACAAAGACCATTCTTCCAAATGAGCTCATATCCATAGGTTCCAGTGGTGAGGATGTGGACATATGTATCTGGGAGCCACAATTCAACCCATGAGAGCATGCGTGTGTTATAAGAAATCACCCGATGAGACAATATAGAGTGATAAAAGTGTCTCTGCATAGAAGAATGTCCAATACTTATTGTGTGCCATGTAGAATTCCATACACGGGAATTAAGTCCACTGATTGATAAGTTCCTTGGGAGTCTGAGATCATTATCAGTTAGAAACTCTCAAAGTGTCCCATTCGTTCATCACTCTCACCCATCGCCTTCTTGCTCGTGTAGAGTCTCCTACAACCTTGTTTTCCAATTCTCCTGCTCAATATTCTTAACACTTAATTAGCACTCTCACTGTCTCTAAATGCTCTACATGCTTTAGCCTTAGGGTGCTCCTTGAGGGCACATTCTGTGTGTTCCATTTCCCTGGGATTTTCCCCACAGCATTAGTGCTAGATGCATGACAAATATACAGTCGATGCTTATCGATTGATGAGTGCTGTATTCGTTTTCTATTTAGTTTACCTAAATAGTTTCTAACTGGTTTCTATTTTAGTTTACCATCATTATTATTAGGTTTCTAGCACTTCTATTAAGCCACAAACTTAGTAGCTTAAAAAAAAAAACACAGGTTATCTTACAGTTATACAAGTCCAACACAGGTCTCGCTGGGCTAAAAATCAATGCGTTGACAGGCTGCATTCCTTTCTGGAGGTTCTATGGGATGATCCATTCCCTTGCCTCTTCCAGTTTCTAGAGCCTTCCTACATCCCTTGGCTCATGGTCCCCTTTCTCTATCTTCAAAGCCCATAACAGCAAGATGACTCCTGACATCCCATCCCTCTGATGGCCTCTTCTGCTTTCCGCTTCCACTTTTACGGAATCTCGTGGTGGCATCACATCTGCCCAGATGGTCCAGGATGAACTCTCTAGTTCAAGGTCAGCTGATTACCAACCTTAATTCCATCTGCAACCTCAATTTCTTTTGCCATGTAAGGTGCCATACTCACAGGTTCCAGGGATTAGAATGAGGACATGTTGGGGGTGAGGAACTCCGTATTCCGCCTGTTCTAACTTTGTGTATATTGATTCATTAAAGTACGTGGCCACATGTTTGCCTTTGAACAGAGGCTCTCAGAAAGCAAGACTCTCCTTCCCTGCTTCCATGAGCAAGAAGACTATGCAACAAAAGAATGAAGATCTACTGATAGATAATGATGAGTTACCAAACAGCAGAGAAAAGACAAGTGCTAAATGCTGGTTCCCAGTCCTGAAGTAGGGTGTCTGTGAGGCCTCCAGGTTTTGAAAATCCTGTGACATTCAAGGTGCTTCAGCATCTACCGCATCACTGCCTAATCAAGTGCCTGGTAGGTAGAGCGGTCACATAATTTATCATCTGAATCAGGACACCATTAAGAATAAAAGGGATATGGCAGGTATAGACTGGGTGTGTGGTCGCCCTAAAGGAGGTAGAGAATGTATCCAGATGAAATCCTCTTTACCTGGTGATTGTGGACCAGAAAGGGTGAAGCCTACCCTGTTTCCACATGGGACACTTGCTTTTCTCCCTAGTCACTAGTTTGGGACCAACTCAGCCACCTGTAGAGTACCAGAGCCTAGCCGGCCCTCTGCTCAGAATTATCACCTTCGGTTCTCCTTGCCTTGCGCCCCCAACACCTCCACACATTCCAGAATGCTGCTTTGCATGCATGCATGCCTTTTCTTGTCAAGGCACCAACGCACATTCCTTCCGATCTTCCTGCTAGCTCTCCGACACAGGCCAAGAAGATGCAGCCGTGACCTGTCCATTTTGTCAAAGAGGAAGCTAGACGCAGAAGAGTCAAGTGGCTTTCCCAAGGTTGCAGAGCTGCTTAAAGCAGAAAGCCAAACCATCCAGTGCTGGGGTTCCAGGCCAGTTGGAGCCTTTCCCCATGCTGCCAGACCCGGAGACGTGGTCAGTCACTAGTCCATACCTGCAACCATATTAGTCAGAAACGTGGGAGACCAGCTGGCTGCCACCGCCTTCTCCAGAGCCCACTTGAGCCTTACACCTGAGGTTTCAAGGAAAATGGTACAAATACTAAGGTTTGCTCTCCAATTGCATCTCCAAACAGGGTAAAGGAACATTCCAAGTGTGTGTTCTTTGCCCTCCAGCCATTCTAGACACAGCTGTTCCCAACCCCGCTCTCTAGCAGGTGGCTGCAGCAGCACCTCTGAATAAGGACAAGGACACTTTTGCTGTATAAAATGTAATTTGCCTTCCTTTCATTAACAAACACTTTTCCAGAGAGCAAAGCTCATAGCTCAGGCAAATGTGAAAGTATCGCCTGCCAGCGGATTATATAAATCTGCACTGTATCCTTTGCCGGGAGGTGATAAGAATTGATGGTTGGAAGGCGATACAAGATTAGTAGCACATTATAAATAAAGGCAACAGTTTTCCATCATAGAGGTTAAAAATTAGGAGAAAAAGCACAGGAAGAATTTTTATTCTGCCCTGAAGCAATCAAACATAGGTTTTAAAAAGCAGGGAGCGATTCCCTCCAAACAGTCAATTCTTTCTAAAAAGCAGCAAAAAGGGGTAGGTTGGGGGTGGTGGCAGGAACTAACATTTAGATTTCAGAATCAATTACTGAATTTTCAAGGGTTGTCTTCCTGTAGTCTAGAGTTCAAATTGGGAGGAAGGGTGTATGGGAGTAAAGGTGACGGTGTGTGTTGATAAGAAAGCAAAAGCAAACCAGGTATTTTTAATATCGGTTCACTTTCAATGTTCTCATCCATTCACTCGAGACCTGATCACTGAGTGCCCACTGTGCTGCGGGCACCATTCCGTGTCCTAGCCAAGAAAACAAACATAATACCTGGAGTTTTTGAAATGGGAGAAGTTCTGAAAAGCTGTCCAGTTGTGAAAGACACAACTTAATTCAGAACAGGGAAGTAAACAAAATTCCAGATCTGGGAATAGGCCTATGAGAGAGACCAGGAGAAGAATGACCAGAGCTCTGGGTTCAAGGCCATGTGTCAAGCCCTGTTCTGAAAAGGAGAGTGAACCCTCACAATCTCTCCAGGACCCTCTCAAGCTGCCATGTGAGGATCACAGGTGGCTCTGGCGAGTGTGACTCGTGGAAAATAGTGTTAGGAGAAATGTCAACTTATAGGATATGGGCGAAGGGAGGCTTTACTTAAAGATTCCAAGTAGGGGCGCCAGGGTGGCTCAGTCGGTTGAGCGTCCGACTCTTGGTTTCCATTCAGGTCATGATCCCAACGGTTTGTGGGATTCAAGCCCCACATCGGGCTCTGTGCTATTAGCTTGGAGCCTACTTGGGATCCTCTCTCTCCTCTCTTTGCCCTCCCCCAGCTCATGTTCATGCATGCTCTCTTTCTCTCTCAAAATAAATATTTAAAAAAAATAATTAAAAAAAAGACTCCACCTAAAATGTAAGTTTGCTGGCTAAAATGTATGAATATTAACATACTCGGATGTAGTGAAGGGTGAAGCATGCTCGTAGAACTATTAGCTTAAGCTGATTCATACTCAATCCCAGTCCTAAGTATACACATAGCTCCCCCTCTTTAAAAGCCTGAGTTGAAACCTTCACCACAAGCTTGCATCCTCGCCTCCCCCTCTCCGCTTTGGCCCCTGCTCCTCCGCACAGAGAACTGCTCATGCGTGATGACAAGCACCTTGGAGCTCTGCTGTGTGTCTTCTTCCCGTTCCTGGCTCCCCCTACGCTCCAGCTGGATTCGGGATTCATTGCTTCTGCCTTCACCTGGAACCCTTCTCCCCTCACCTCCCTCCTGTCAGAGCCCTTCCGGAACCCTCACCATTCTTCAAGTCCTTCCCGCCCCTCCAAACCAGAACAAATCCTTCTGCCATGTGCTTCCCTCCCTTTACTTGCTTTACTGGCTTTCCATCCATCTTCCCACCAGGCTAGAAGGTCTGTGAATGTCAGTGGCTCCAACAAGTTCAGAGCCCGGTCTGCAGCAGCTAGGCAAATATTTGTGGAACGGATTTGAATTTGTGATAGGTGGGCCTCCTTCGTACTCTCAGGAAACCCTGTACTTAGTCCTATTAGAGCATGCACACCCTCGACTGTCCAGCCGGCTGACTTATCTTCTCCACTGAGGGGAAGGCAGGGCGCATCTTTCCTCTCTGTGTCCCCACTGCCTGCCCCAGTGGCAGACATAGAGTAGATTCTGAGAGTCCAACCTTACTTCATAAAAAACCCACAATTCATTCTGTGTCTACCATAAGCACTCTTGGTCAGCTTAATGATTGCATTTTCTGTCAGTTGAAGTAGGTCAAACAGAATCACCTCTATGTTCTAGCCTTTCCATTCCAAAACTTGGCACCATTCTTAATAGCAAAGGACTCAAAGTGTGGTGAACAGTATGCTAATGAGGGGTGCCAGAGTGGCTCAGTCTGTCGAGCATCTGGCGTCAGCTCAGGTCACGATCTCACGGTTGGTGGGTTCGAGCCCCGCGTCGGGGTCTGTGCTGACAGCTCAGAGCCTGGAGCTCCTTCCGATTCTGTGTCTCCCCTTTCTCTCTCCGCCCCTCCCCCACTCGTGGTCTGTCTCTCTCTCTCTCTCTGTCTCTCAAAAACAAATACACATGAAAAAAAATAAAATAAAATAAAACAGTATGCTAATGATAAGATGGGGGGGGGGCAGAATTCCTGTGATGTCCTGTTTATTATGTTAACTGGGAGACCTGCCACCACCACTGGGTTTGATTCTTTACTCAGCTGAGACTCCGTGAAAAGTGCATAAGCAATGAGAAGGACTTGTGGGACACCTACTCCGTGCCCCGTGGCATCTATACCCAGAAGGATAAACAATGGTCTCCCCCAGACAAGTTTTAAATTGGGGGGGACAGGGCTAACCCACAGTGACTCTCTGAAACATGTGAAACATCTGGCCACAGCATCAAGTGCTGGATATGAGGAAATCGCCATCCTTCAAGTCACTGGTATGGCTCTGTTCTGCCTCTGGAAGACAAGAAATCACCTCCCCTCCACCACCAGGGAGAATTTTTACAAAGGTACGAAGCCAGGGGATTCCAGTTAATGCTGCCAATAGCTCAGTTCCAGAGAAGCAGAAAAAACGCATTCTCCTCCCCGCCCCCCCCCACCCCCCCCCCCCACTGACCGCCACAGAATGAATCTTGTGGCTTTGCAATATCAACAAAATTTGGCTTTTAAAGTTAGCTTTGTGAAGAGGCTGTGTATTACCTGCTTCTAAGATACACAAACATACATTTTTAAAAGACAGTGATTTTGACAATATCTGATGTTAGCAAGGATATAGAGCAACGGGAACTCACATACCTTGCGGTCGGAAAGCAAAATGGTATAACCACGTGGGAAAACATAGGGCTAAACACAACATATAAAGTTAAACATAACTGAGCCAGCAATCTCACCCCTCAACATTTAACTGAGAGAAAAGAAAACATAGACACTTATACCAACTTTAGTCATCACAGCTCAACTAAAAATAAACGTCCGTGGAAAGGTGAATGGACAAATAATTGTGGTATGTACATTCTTACAACAGAACACTACTTAGCAGGTAAAAGTCACAAACTGCTCAAACATGCAACATGGCGGATCGATTTTGGAAACACGATGAGCGAAAACTTAGCCAAACACAATTTAGTACCAATGGTATGATTCTATTTATATAAGATCCCATGAAAGGAAAATTAATCTGCAGTGCCAAAAGCAAATCGGCGATTGCCTGGGGCCAGGGCTGGGTGTTGACTGGGAAGCAGACAACGGAAATGTTCACGTCTTAGGTATAGCGGTGGTTACATGGCTGCACACATTTGTCCGAACTCATTTAAGTTGGCTGCATTTTACTGTATGTAAATTACGCCTCAGTAAAGTTTATTTATTTAAAAGAGCGATTTTAGCTACAGAGTTTTTTGGGTTTTTTTAATGTAATTTGATTCTTTATTCAAATAAAAAATCCATAAATGTAGCATATTTTTTTTTCAATATATGAAATTTATTGTCAAATTGGTTTCCATACAACACCCAGTGCTCATCCCAAAAGGTGCCCTCCTCAATACCCATCACCCACCCTCCCTTAGCTACAGTTTTAAAAGGCCTTCTGGTTTTCAATCCACCTTGAATCCAGAGACAATTTCTTTTAACTGAAAAGTAAAGGCTGAGAACGCCCATTTCTTATAGACATTTATCTTGGGTTCTGAATGATCCATTTCTCACTCATCAGCTTCAAAACAAAGCTCCTTTGGCGATCTAATGTTGCATAATCATCGTGAATATGACCCTAATGTTTCATAAAGACTTCTCTAAAGGGTAGTTGTAAAGAGAGGCCTCCATTTTACAGGAACATGAGTGAAGTGGGGCAATAATTAACGCAGTGGTATTGCATTCTGCATAACTGACAAATATATTAGCCTGCATGAGTGATTCCATTCAGGAATCCATTTCCCTGGGAAATCACCACAAAGAAGTCAATAAACTGCCTCATTGATATTTAATCAGGATGGATTCTTTACCTGGTTGATCAAGTTCACTTTAGGGAAACTCTGTCTTTAAATCACAAAACACATGTTCCCCGACCAGTGGATGAAATGCCGCATGGTAGGGATTTTTGAGAAAGGCAGGATGGAGAAGTTAAGAGCACAGATTCTGAAACTCTGATTATTTAATCAGTTCATCCTGGTCAAAGCTAGGCCCCTCTTCTTACTAATGATGCAACAGTAAGTTAGTCATGCAAACTCTCGAAACGTCCATTTCCCTCTGCGTAAAATGGGCATATTACCATATCCCTGCCTTACAGAAGTATTGGGCAGTCCCAGCAAGATAAGACACATACAGTGCTGGGCACATGTTACATCTTCAATGAAGGTTAGCTGCGATTATCAAGGGGCTGAGAGTACTTTGTGGCCCATTGAAGCTGTGGCAAAATGATCCAAGTGGCATTATGGCTACTTAGCTACCAAAGAAAATGCAGAGACAAACAGTACATGACTCATTATGAATCATATTAATAAATGGGCTAGATCTTAAAACTCTACACTTTTCATTTAAAATTAGGTCATTCAAAAATTCCAATTCCTGTCTTAAAAATCTTTTAGAAATGACTATTTCATTGGCTTCAAGCCACACACAACTTGAATGAAAAAAAAGAAATTGTGGTGCAATACCTAAACGTTAGACCATGAAATTAACTCAGTTAGTGAACTACTCCCTGGCACCATTGTTCCCCTTCTGAAACACTCCATCCTCTTCCTAATAGAGAGAAAATGGCCCTTACAAGTTATATGTACACACAGCCGCTTCTAATCAAGAACGTTAAATCAACTTAGAAATATATGTGATTATCAACAAAGAATCCTCGGAAATGTTAACAGGTCTTGCATTTTGGTCCTCATTTAAATGTGAAGGCTGACAACCTGACTTCCTACCTGTTATACTTAAGAGCCAAGCGGCAGTGAAATTGTCTCCTGAGGGCTCAGTTCATTTCTGTGTCTGCTACCCACGGGGACTCCAGTCTTTAGAACCGTGCCAAAGCAGGTGAGCGGAGAGAAAGGATTGGATGCTTAAGATGGAGGTAAAGGAAACTGAAACAACCCTGTTTGGCTCAAGGATTTCCCTAGAGAAAATGTTTGCCTGATCATTTAAGGAGGATAAAAAACCATTTTGCTACTTTTAAACAAATAATAAGAAAGCATGAAAATACCCTCTTTGGCTTCTTATAATTTTTGCCTCTGGCTTTAGATGTCTTTGATATTAAAAGGGAATTCCCTTAGCATGTTTATTAAAGGCTTATAATTACTCATTTCAACAACAAAAGAACTTCCCAGCTCCAATGCCAGGTTCATATTAGAGAAAAAAATCCAATTGGTGGCAGTAACTGAACTTTCTTTTCTGAGAACTAGTTTTAATACTAGTTATAAAATATTCTATATTCCATGGTTGGTTAAGCAATCTCCATTATCACCGGAATTTAGAAAATTATTTTTCATAAATGTTTTCCATTTTAGTTCACTTAAGGAAACTAAATTCTAGAGATTGCAAAATGCCAAATGTTCATTTCTTCACCCTTTCTGCATTCTAGCTTCCAGCAAAATGGAGTTCATTCAGGTTGTCAGAGCCACACTCCAGCTGCCCCAAGGTTGGAACTTTCTTCTGCGTCTCTTCATCTGGCTAATTCTTATTCTCTAGGATGCCTCCCTACACACACTTGCCTCCTGCTTATGAGGGATTGGCTCCCTTCTGGGGGGGTTCCCAAAGCACCCTGTCTTTCCCCAGCCAAGGATCTACCCACCTCTTGTGTTAGATTGTAATCCTTTCAGAGGCTGAAGTCTGTGCCCACCTTGTTCACTATTGTTCCCCTGCCACCTGCTGTTTTCAACAAACCACTCATTAACTAATGTCTCTCCCATTAACTTAAAATGCAGTGGTCCTTTTTATAGAGGCTTTCAGCTCTGATCTAAATACTGCCCATACACTTCATGGCTTCCACACATACTCGCCACCTTACCTCCTATAGTTTTGTCAACTCCTTAGATCAATTTAGACTGATCACTGTTCTCCCAGCCACTCCTAGCCCTACTTAATACCACACCTGTTAACTGGTTTGCCTCACAGATGCTTCCAAATTAGAATACTCTTCCTGTTCATGGCTTTTTCTGAAGAGAGGTATAAAGAATTAAGAGCTGATTTCATAGCTTGGAGTGAACTAAGAGATTGATTCATTGACTCAATTCCTTGGGTTCTAGCCAACTAATTTATGTAATCTGTTCATCCAAATGGGTGACTACAAAGACAGCAGGTGTTTGGGGGCTTGGGGGTGGAGTAGGAAGGGTGATGGCTTATCTCAGAGTCTTGAATAGGAAACCATCAGCCCTCACCCATGGATTTCTCTTCTAGCCACATATAGGATGTCCCAAAAGCATAGGCATTGAACCATGGTTTTATAATAACTCTATGAGGAAATATTCAAATTTTAAATAATTGCCTTCCAAAGATGAATAGATACCATGAAAGGCAGTCCAAGGTCCCTTGGGTAAAGAAGCAACTCCTATCTGCACTTCCTTCACCTGGGAGCCAGAAGAGAGGAAAAGAGGGATATCCAAGGCAACAGAGCAAAGTTTTAAAGAAAGGGGGTCCAGAAGGGTCCCATCTAGAAGCCTCTCTTGAATGCTGGTCCATCTAGGTCTCTGCTGTCCCCTCTTCCCTTCTCCTTTGGTACCTCTCTGTTGTTTTCTCCACGCACCTGGCCCCCTTTGTACAATCTAGAGCTCCATCATGGACCTCTATCCTGCTCTCACATTTACGGTCCCAGACACCAGCTGGGCCTCTCCATGTGGATATCTTATAACACTTCATATTCCATTCCCATTGCCCATCCCCCCGCCTTCAAAAAGAATTCCTATCACCATCCTCCCAAGTTCCCTACCTTAGTTAATAGCATAACTGGCATCCTTTTGCTATCTTTGATCCTTGCCTCTGCTGTTCAATCTGTTACCATATTCGGGTGACTCTACCTCCCATGTATCTTTTAAATCTCAAATGGCTGGCATCTGAAACACCTCACCATGTGATAGCAGGACCTAGATTCTCCCATCCCTTCAGAAGTCCCTTTCCTCTGGTGTATTTAAGGGAGGATAGTGATTTTCACACCTGCTTTTAAGTCAGTCCACCCTGCTGCCTCTTTCTTATCTATTGCCTGGCTCCTAACATGGCTCTTGTGTCTACCTGGGTCCTCTGCTCACGTTTTGCTGGTCACTGCCCATTTCCAGAACCTGGGCCTTCCCTGGTACCTCCATGCCGGCCAAGAGAAGCCTGATCACTCCCTCATTTCCCATCCCGGGCACACACACTGTCCACCATTTCATTCCCCAGAGCACCGGTCACACACCCAAACTTTTACCGAAGATTCTGGATTAATAGAAGAAGAGGACATAGGTCAGCATAGATCAGCAAACCACTTAAAATTCTACTGGCCGCCATTTGTCTGAGGTGTTTGTTCCTGCTTCAGTGAATTTCTAACTCCTTGAAAGCCAACCGGCACCATCCCCTAGGGCCCTTCTCCCTTTCCTTATATAGACCAGAGTGTCTCCTACTGTTCCTCTGAGTTTTGGAATCCCCCCGAAACTCATCTCTCTCAGGGGCAGGATGAAATTTAAAACTCCTGTCAATCATATTCACACCTCCTTGAATTTGCATGGGTCCTCAACAACTCCAGCTTATCCTCCAAAATTCAGTGCAAATATCATCTTCCCCATAAAATCTCCCCCCCCCCCCCCCCAGAGGATGCAGCCTCATCAGGGTCATCCGTTCTGTTTTCTCCCCAGGACTGTTGTTCACTTCTATTTGCCCTGAACAAATGGCACCATCCAATTTGTTTGTGTTTCTGCCTCATTTACAACATACTTTACTCACAAGAGAGACTCTGTGTTTCCTCCTTTGATCCCCAGTATCTTGCACTATGGTTGCCACAGAATTAATAAATGTCTGTGGAGTGAAAAAAATTAACTTATGAATGAATGCCCACGATGGAAGAGTCTGGAGACTGCAAGGAGAGTTATGATTGACTTACGTGAATCTTCTGGTTAGATTTTCATGAGGCTGGAGGATGGGCACGAGGAGCACTTTTCCTGATCTATGTCTTACACCTTTTACCAAATGGGAGGCATCCAAGACGAACTGGACTCAGAGTCCGATGTGTAAAGGAGAAGTCTGCTTGGAATACTAAGATTAGTAGCATATATCAAGTAATTCCTTAACAGCCAGAGTGCAAAAAAAGCAGCATTTGGGATTCTTAAAAGCAATGAGTAAACATGTTTTGTTAGTGCTGGAAGAGATCATGAACGGAAGAATCGATTTTTCTCAAAGACATAGTCACCGACAATGGCTCTGAATGACCACCAAGGACCCTCATGTTGCCGTCATCATGAGCGGCCTCCTGTGCTTTCAGATGTCCCATCAACACACACACACACACACACACACACACACACACACACACACACACAGAGATTCTAAAAGCACCTTCTGAACATTTTGCTCCATCTGCTACACAAATTTACATACCAGAAGGGGGGCTGACACCCAGACTATCAGTACCCAAGAGCTACTGGAAAGCAGCTCCAGAGAACAAGGAAGACACAGCTGGCAGGTAAGCTGGGGGTGATGACAGCAAGGAGCGATGAATGCTGTTACAGGTTTGAAGCTTTCCTGAATCACCAAAGTTTCCTTTCTCTAGCATATTCTGGCTTCGTAAAACCCCCAGCGGCGAGAACATGTTTATGTTGTGAGGCATAAGAGACCCATGACGTGCCAGAACGAGGACGGCACCGAGTTTACGACCCCGGTGCCTGCCTCACAACAAAAGACACATCTAAATGGAGCACCTGAATCGCAACGGGTTAACAACAGAACCACCCATCTGTGCACGTTTGCAAAAAGAGGCTACAGAACGCTGATGTGCATTGTTGCCTTGTCATCGGGCTTTCACGACAAGCGGAGCTGAAGCCTGGTGTCATCAACTCTAAGTGGAATTTCCAGATCTGAGGGTATTCCACAATGTTCTAAAGCCAGGCAGAGGCAGGTGGGTGGTGCCAGGCTTTGAAGTCAGTCTATAGGCCATCCAGCCGGGGCTTGTGTGCCAATGGTACCACACTGGATGGTAATCCTGTTGGCAAGACCTCTCAAACTACTTCCAGATCAGGTGTTCAAATGTTCTGATGATGGCAGCATAATCTATCCAGGTCTAGGCACCATCGCAATGTGTGTTATTCACATACAAATAATAGTGGTGTTTGAGTAAGCAACAATCATACTTAACATTCACTGAACACTTGCTTTCTACCAGAAATTGTGCTCAATGCTTTTCCACACTCAACCTCAACTTATTCTTAGAGCAACTCCAGCTAATGGCTTCTATCGTATCATGGTCCCCATTTTACAGCACAAAAAAACCCAAGGACTGAGAGGTTACGTCACTGTTACCCAAGGTTAGTAAACGGAGGAGGAAGAATTGGAACTCCAGAGTTCACACGCTTCGCCTCCATATCATTGGTAAAAGGAGGTAGGATCTGGGCTTTGAACATTTTTGGAAAGGTTCCCAACCAATGTGGTGAATACCTGTATGCACAGCGTGAGGCCATAGGTACATGGCTCCTGCCCAGAGGAAACTTGTGGTATTGGGGACACCGTGACACTCCATACCAGAAAGCAAAAGGACAGTAGCGAGTTGGGCTTGGAGTTCAAGCTCGCCATGTGAGCCCAACCAAAATGAAATTACCTCTGACTTGCTGCATCCTGGGGCCACATTAAAAGCACAGTTGCTTGCTAAGGGAAATGTCATCCACATGTTTCTGATTCATTTACACTTAACTCCTCCCTGTCTTTGTCTGATGAGACTGTCATCCAAAATGACTTGTAAAAGCTTTCCAAGAGCCTTTTAACTTAGTCTTTCTTCAAGTTATGCCAAGAGTAAATGGAACTAGATCATCTTAAAATTTTAAACTTAGAAACCAAAATGTCTAAGGCAGCCAGAAATATGGCCAAAAAGACATTCTCGGCTCCATAAGGGACCCTTCCAAAACTGCAAGTGTAAGAGCTCTCGGAAATTTCACCAGCGAGCAAGCCTTTATTGCAGTTCAAAATCAGAGAGGACCTGTCTGAAAACCTCAATTTATAGCTCAGGTTAGAGCTTTTTTCTTTTTCTCTAAGCAAATATCATGAATACTTCACAGCATGTAAGAGTAATGGAGCGATTGATATTTATGTCAGGATTTTCATCTTCAAATCCAAAGTATTTTGAAAATATATACATATGCCTCATATATTGAGAAAGACAGGAAGAAGGGTGGGACTACCGTGAGTGGAGAGGTCTGGGAAATGAAGAGCATGGCAAGACAAATGTCCCACGCTTTCTCATGACTATCAGCTTCAAACGTCCCCCGTCCCTGCAGGAACACAGTGCAGTGTTTACTGCTTTATTTGCTGAACTCAGGGACATCCAGGCTGTCTGCCACTTCCTACTCAGGACATCAGCCCATCCAGGTTAACAGAAGACACGGGGGCCTGAGAAAGCCATCATGATACCAGAAGGCGAAAGCAACTAAAATCTGTGGGCTTCATGGCTGCAGGAACCCTGTTGTGGTTCTCTCTGTGGATGACTGGAATTAAAACATCTTTAACATGGCCTTCAATGTGGAAAAATCATTCTGTGTATTTCCATTCCTAGAGCAAGGGACTCTCCAGAGTGGAAGGCATCCTGAGAGGGTTGATTTTTTTTTTTTTTTTTTTTACTTGGGTGGTGATTATGGCAGGAAGAAGGGCCTCTCAGGGGTCAGGACATAATGTGCCATTAAAACAACGCTGGCCACAGACAGGGAAAGAGCATAGGGACTATCAGGAATGCTAATGTATTGTTGACATGCATGTTTATTTGATTTTCCCCCCAGAAATTTAAACAGACATGAAGTTACAGCTCATTCACATCTTTAAATGCAAAAAAAAAAAAAAAAAGCTAAACCACTTCTTACAGGCACCTCTGAGAAAGAGCTCACCCACCACATTCACCCACTACATTCACCTTTCCTTTAAACTGGTGTTTGGATGTTACAAATGGTTCCCTGCTGATCGTCTAGCCCCAACTCCTCTCTGTCTGCCCTTACTTCCCTTTAGAATCATTATATAATGAAAACAGACTGATGCTAAATCCAAAGAGTCATTGGCTGAACAGTTCCCTGAACTGTTCCCCGAACAACAAAATAAAAATAGTATGGAAAAGTCAAGACCGATGCTTTATCCCGCACTATAAACAAAATTCCTGAGGTTCTTTTTCCTTCAGAATTCTGAAGTTTTAAAAATGCCATTTCTCTTTCAAAAAAAAAAACTATTTAAGAATGTCAGGGAAAACTTCTGATGTTCTAAATGGGAAACCCAGTACCATGTGGTGAACTCCTTCGGGTTATTTCCATATGAGATGATCATTGAGAAAGAATCTGCAGCCTGTAGCTGGATTGATGTGAGACTTTGGGCAAATTATATTATGTCTCTTGCATAGTTATCTGTGGCTGCATAACAAATTCTCACAAACTTAGAAGCCTAGAACAACACATATTATCTCACAGTTTCTGTAGGTCAAGAATCTAAAAAAATTTTAAATGTTTATTTATTTTTGAGAGAGAGAGAGAGAGGCAGAACATGAGCAGGGGAGGGGCAGAGAAAGAGGGAGACACAGAATCCGAAGGAGGCTCCAGGCTCTGAGCTGTCAGCACAGAGCCCAACGTGGGGCTTGAACTCACAGACTTAACCAGCTGAGCCACCCAGGCGCCCCCTGTAGGTCAAGAATCTAGACCAGCTTAGCTGGGTCCTCTACCCAGGATCTCTCCGAAGGCTCTGTAGTCAGGTCACCAGCCAGGGCTAGAGTCTGGTCTGAAGGTTCCTTTGCAGAAGTGTTTGTTTCCAAGCTCATGTTGTTGGCAAAATTTTGGCTTTTCAAGGGCTTTAGACTGAGGATCTCAGCTCCTAGGCAGCTGCTGGCAAGTTAAAGCCTATAGACTTTGTGGTTACAGGGTTACTATTAAAATTCTCTTGGTGGATGGCAATGGTCTGAAAGTCTCTAAAATGTTTCTCCGTGTGAAAAAATAATCGTGTTGCTTGACACAGGGACCTCCCCAACATAGCAACTTGCTTCACCAAAGCCAGCAAAGGAGAGAATCTGCTGGCAGGACAGAAGCCACTATCTTAGGTTGTCAAATCACAGAAGTAACATCCCATTACGTCACCATATTCTGTTGATCAGAAGCGTGTCACTAGGGCCTCCCACACTCAAGGGGAGGGATCCCACTTAAGGCATAAGTTTCAGGAGGAGGGGATCACTGGCTGCAGTCTTACAATCTATCCATCACATCTCTGTACTTCAGTTTGCTTATCTGTAAAATGGGAATGATAATGATCCTTGCTTTATCAGATTGTTGAAAGAATTCAATGTGTTTATTCATATAAAGAGCTTCAAAGAGTGCCTGACACAGAGTAAGCGCTCAATAAATGTTAGCTTTTGTCGTCATTGGTTTTATTTTTTTTATTTTACTATTTTATTATTATGTGTTAGAAGTCATGCTCTTTTAGCTTCCTATTGGTTTTCTGCACACATCAGAATAAACAGAGTCGGGAAAGTAGCAAGGCATGGCAGCCTAAGCGACTAGCATAAATCCACCCCAACTGGAATCCAGCTGCCTCCACCCCATTACCAACCTAACAACACTGTAATGTCAATTAAAATGAAAAACATAACAAAGAGCCTTCTGCTTAAGACAGGGGAGATCACTAATGCCCCATAACTTAAATCTGATCCCCTCTTGGGGCGCCTGGGTGGCTCAGTCGGTTGAGCGGCCGACTTCAGCTCAGGTCATGATCTCGCGGTCCGTGAGTTCGAGCCCCGCGTCAGGCTCTGTGCTGACGGCTCAGAGCCTGGAGCCTGTTTCAGATTCTGTGTCTCCCTCTCTCTCTGACCCTCCCCCGTTCATGCTCTGCCTCTCTCTGTCTCAAAAATAAATAAACGTTAAAAAAACGTTAAAAAAAAATTAAAAATAAATAAATAATAAAAAAAAATTAAAAATAAATAAATAAATAAATACAAAATCTGATCCCCTCTCTACTCTCTCAAAAGCCAACCTATTTACTAAGTCTAACCTTTAAGCGAACACCATCAATTCCTATTTTTCAACATAGGAAGTTTGTCCGACTTTGTCTCTCTGCACAGACCATGGGACGCTGGAGGAAAACAAATCATGTCCCAGACATTGTTGCAATGCTGGCATTTTGCGTAATGCCAGACACAAGGCAGGTACTTAGTGTCTTTGTGGAGTAACTAAACGATTCGGATGCCTAACTGGCTAATTGCCAGACTAACTTATTAACTGACTGAGGGGCGTTGTCTGTAACGTCCAAGGTGTTAGTCTTAAATATTATCACTGGTTTCAAAATGTAAACATCTTCACTCCCTGACCCATAAAGACGTGTTTCAACAAGTGCTGTTGGAACAATTGGTCGTCTATATGCAAAGAAATGGACCTTATGCCAAACCTCACGCCTTATACAAGCATTAACTCAAATTGTGTCATAGACCCAAAGAGAAAACGTGAAACTAGAAAACAGCTCAAAGAAAACATAAGAGAAAATCTTCATGACCTAGGGCTCGTGGAAGAATTCTTCGACATGACAACAAAAGCATGATCTATAAAAGAAAAAAAAATGAAAAAACTGGACTTCATTGGAGTCAAAATCTTTTGCTCAAAGTCGCTATAAAGAGAAGGAAAAGACAAGCGACAGACTGGGAGGACATATTTGCAAATCATAAATCGGACCGAGGTTTGTATTCAAAATAAATCAAAACTCTCAAAGTCAACAATATGGAAACAAGCTAACCCATTAAAAAACAGGCAAAGGTTTTGAGCAAACACTTCCTCAAAGATATAAGGACAGGAAACAATGTTCTACGTCATCAGCCATCGGGCAAATGCTAATTAAAACCATGGTGATATATCGCTACACACCTATTAGAATGGCTAAAATAAAAAATACTGACAATGCCAAGTGCTAGTCAGAACACAGAGCAACTGAAACCCTCATACCTTGCTAGTGGGAATGCAAAGTGGTACAGCCGCTCTGGAGAACAGTTAGACAGCTTCTTAAGCTAAATATATACTTACCATATGGACCAAGGATTCTAGCCCTATTTACCCTCGAGAAATGAAAACTCATGTTCACACAAAAAGCTGTACACAAATGTTTATAACAGCTCTATTCATAATCGCCCCAAACTGGAAGCAACTCAAGTATCCTTCGACAGAGGAATAAACTGTAGTACACCCAGCCAATGGAATATTCCTCACCAATAAAAATCTAAAAAATAAAAAAAAAAAACAACCCTAAACTAAAGATACATGCAACAACTTGAAAGAATCTCATAGGCATTATGCAATGTGAAAGAATCAATTTTGAAAGGTTATATATGATGAGTCCACTTATGACGTTCATGAAAAGACAAAGCTATAGTGATGAACAGCTCAGTGGTTGGAAGGTGATAGGGGTAGGACCTGAGGGAATTTTTGGTATGATGGAACTGGTCTGTCATTAATTATGGTAGTGGTAACACAAGTCTATTCAGGTATTAAAATTCATAGAACCGTATACTCAAAGGGGGAGAAACCCCATCTTACCACATGATAATTTTTAAATTAAAAAACTACACAATTAAGACGGATTTATCTGGTTTTACACAGATACACTTCATGGTCTGAGCTACCTCGTGACAGCTTCCAATATAATGAGAGGTTTCTGGTTTGAAAAAGCATGAGACTAGCAGTGCCTGATATGATCTCTCCCAGATTCACTCTAAGACACATCTGAAAACAGAGAAAAATGATAAAACTCACCAAGTTACGGAGGAGAAGGACTACCAGCATCCAATCGGACCCTGAAGGAGTTTTCCACATGATCAAGAGAACTGAGCTGGCCAATGAAATTAGGGGTCCTTCTGTGCTAAGGACATCACAAAATAGGTGGAAAGATCTATCTTCCCAACCACATTATCTCCTAGACATGTCTTTGCAAACAGGAAAACTAGGCATCTATTCATTGCTCTTTTGCGAACCACTCCACAGCCAGAGTGCTGTTCCCATCTCCTTATTGCCAGTCAGACACTGCAATTCTCAAAATATAACTACTTAGCAATGGGCGCTTGGACTAGTGCACGTTAACAGGACAGAGCAAGCTATATACACAGAGGCAGAGGCAGGAAGAACCTAGAAGTTCAACCTGGGGATTAAGGTGTTCCTTGGACTCTTTCTGTTCCGATATCAGAGAATTGAGCAGTGATGAAGAGAGAAGTCCACCTTATTTTAGGAGGGCTGAATTATATTAGCTGACTGGTCTCTGGAAAACTGCCCCAAGGTTTATATCTTGGATCTTAGATCCAAGAGACGGGATATGAGAGGTGGATATGACCAAGATGGGATACCCCAGATGGATAATGAGGCAATGGTTGAAGCCACTTGATTTATATCCTTGTCTCCACCACTTACTAGTTGTGTGACCTGGGACAAGTCATTTACCATTTCTGTGCTTCGTATGTATAAAGAGAATAATGTCTATCTCATGAGGGTTAAGAATATATTAACTTATAATATAAGCTATAGCTCATAGCAGTGAATTTTCCTTCATTTTGTACCATCTTTCCCCATGGCATCTATTTTTTCCTATCTACCCATAGTTAATTCAGAAGAGATTAATCTAGAGGAGTATATGACAATAATTCCTTTTTTTTTTCAAATTTTTATTTACATAACTAACTAGTTAGTTAACATATAATGTAATATTGGTTTCAGGAGTAGAATTTAGTGATTCATCACTTACGTGTAACACCCAGTGCTCATCCCAACCAGTGCCCTCCTGAATACCCATCACTCATTTAGCCCATCCCCACCCACCTCCCTGCATCAACCTTCAGTTTGTTTTCTATTCTTAAAAGTATCTTCTGGTTTGTTTCCCTCTTGTATTTTTTCCCCTCCACATATGTTCATCTGTTTTGTTTCTTAAATTCCACATATGAGTGAAATCATATAGTATTTGTTTTTCTCTGACTTATTTCACTTAGCATAATACACTCTAACTCCATCCAGGTCATTGCAAATGGTGATTTAGTTCTTTTGGATGGCTGAGTAATATTCCAGTGTGTGTGTGTGTGTGTGCATGTATGTGTGTATATATATATGTATATATATACGTATATATATATACATATATATAGTATGTATATATATATATATATACATATATATAGTATGTATATATATATATATATATATATATATATATATATATACACACACACATATATATATCACATCTTCTTTACCCATTCATTAGTTGATGGACATTTGGGCTATTGTTGACAATGCTGCCATAAATATTGGGTTGCAGGTACCCCTTCAAATCTGTAGTTTTGTATCCTTTCAGTAAATACCTAATAGTGAAATTGCTGGATAGTTGTATTTTTAAATTTTTGAGGAGCCTCCATACTGTTTTTCCAGAGTGGCTATACCAGTTTGCACTCCCACCAACAGTGCAAGCGGGTTCCTCTTTCTCAGCATGCCCACCAACATCTATTGTTTTCTGTGTTGTTTATTTCAGCCATTCTGACAGGTGTGAGGTACTATCTCATGGTGGTTTTGACTTGAATTTCCCTGATGATGCGTGATGTTGAGCATCTTTTCATGTGTTTGTTAGTCATCTGAATATCTTCTTTAGAAAAATGTCTTTTCATGTCTTTTGCCCATTTCTTAACTGGATTATTTGGTTTTTTGGGTGTTGAGTTTGAAAATTCTTTAATCATTTTGGATGTTAATTTTTTATCAGATATGTCGCTTGCAAATATCTTCTCCCATTCCATAGGCTGCCTTTTAGTTTTGTTGATTGTTTCCTTCACTGTGTACAAGCTTTTTACCTTGATGAAGTCCCAATAGTTTATGTCCCCTTGCTTCCAATGATGTGTCTAGTAAGAAGTTGCTATGGCCGAAGTCAAAGAGAGTGCTGCCTGAGTTCTCTGCTAGGATTTTTATGGTTTCCTGTCTCACAATGAGGTATTTCATCCATTTTGAGTTTATTTTTGTGTGTGGTATAAGAAAGTGGTCC
This sequence comes from Panthera pardus, assembly GCF_024362965.1. Taxonomy (NCBI): domain Eukaryota; kingdom Metazoa; phylum Chordata; class Mammalia; order Carnivora; family Felidae; genus Panthera; species Panthera pardus. The sequence continues at coordinate 57,455,947 of NW_026526655.1, read as the reverse complement.
AATTTCATTCTTCTGCATGTTGCTGTTCAGTTTTCCCAACACCAATTGTTGAAGAGACTTTCTTCCATTGGCTATCCTTTCCTGCTTTGTTGAAGATTACTTGACTATATGGTTGTGGGTCCATTTCTGGGTTATCTATTCTGTTCCATCAATCTATGTGTCCATGTTTGTCCCAGTACCATATTGTCTGGATGACTATAGCTTTGTATTTATAGCTTGAAGTCCAGAATCCTGATGCCTCCAGCTTTGCTTTTCTTTTTCAGGATTGCTTTGACTATTTGGGGTCTTTTGTGGTTCCATACAAATTTTAGGATTTTTTGTTCTGGCTCTGTGAAGAATGCTGGTGGTATTTTGATAGGGGTTGCATTAAATATGTAGATTGCTTTGGGGAGTATCGACATTTTAACAATGTTTGTTCTTCCAATCCATGAGCATGGAATGCTTTTCCATTTCTTTGTGTCATCTTTAATTTTTTTCATAAATTTTCTATGGTTTTCAGAGTACAGATCTTTTGCCTCTTTGGTTAGATTTATTCCTAGGTATGTTAAGGGTTTTGGTGCAATTGTAAATGGGACCAATTCCTTTATTTCCTTTTCTGCTGTTTCATTATTGGTGTATGGAAATGCAACAGATTTCTGTATGTTGGTTTTATAGCCTGTGACTTTCCTAATTCATGTATTAATTCTAGCAATTTTTTTGGTGGAGTCTTTCGGGTTTTCTACATAGAGTATCATGTCATCTGCAAATAGTGAAAGTCTGCTTCTTCCTTGCTGATTTCAATGCCTTTTGTTGTCTGATTGCTGAGGTTAAGACTTCCAGTATTATGTTAAATGGTCATAGTGAGAGGGGACATCCCTGTCTTGTTCCTGACCTTAAGAGGAAAGGTCTCAATTTTTCCCCATTGAAGATGATATTACCTGTGGGTCTTTCATATATGGCTTTTATGATGTTGAGGTATGTTCCCTCTATCCCTACTTTATGGACAGCTTTTATCAAGAATAGATGCTGTATTTTGTCAAATGCTTTTTCTGCATCTATTGAGTGGATCCTAGGATTCTTATCCTTTCTTTCATTAGTGTGGTGTTTCACATTGATTGATTTGTAGATATTGAACCACTCCTAAAGCCCAGGAATAAATCCCACTTGATAGTGGTGAATAATTATTTTAGTGTACTGTTTAATTCAATTTGCTAGTATCTTGTTGAGAATTTTTGCATCCATGTTCATCAGGGATATTGGCCTGTAATTTTCCTTTTTTGGTAGGGTCTGGTTTAGGAATCAAGGTAATGCTGGCCTCATAGAATGAGTTTGGAAGTTTTCCTTCCGTTCCTATTTTTTGGAACAGTTTGAAAAGAATAGGTATTAACTTTTCTTTAAATGTCTGGTAGAATTCCCCTGGGAAGCCATCTGGTCCTGGACTTTTGCTTGTTGGGAGATTTTTTTTATTACTGATTTAATCTCTTTGCTGGTTATGGGTCTGTTCAACATTTCTATTTCTTCCTGTTTCAGTTTTGGTAGTTTGTAAGTTTCTAGGAATTTGTCCATTTCTTCCAGATTGTCCAGTTTATTGGCATATAATTTTTCATAATATTCTCTTATAATTGTAATTTGGTGGTATTAGTTATGATCTCTCCCCTTTCATTTGTGATTTTAATTATTTAGGTATTTTCTCTTTTTGATAAGTCTGGAGAGGGCTTTATCTATTTTATTAATTGTTTTGAAGAACCAGCTCTTTGCTTCATTGATCCATTCTACTGTTTTTGGTTTGTTTGTTTCTATGATGTTTATTTCTGCTCTAATCTGTATTATTTACTTTCTTATGATGGATTTAGGCTTTATTTGCTGTTCCTTTTCTAACTCCTTTAGGTGTAAGGTTAGGTTGTATATTTGAGACTTTTCTTGCTTCTTGAGGTAGGACTATATTGCAATATACTCCCCTCTTGGGACCACCTTTGGTGCATCCCAAAGGTTTTGGACTGTCGTGTTTTCATTTGCATTTCCTTCCATGTATTTTTTTATTTATTTAATTTCCTGGTTAACCCATTCATTCTTTAGTAACATGTTCTTTAACCTCCATGTATTTGTGTTCTTTCCAAATTTTTTCATGTGGCTTATTTCATGTTTCATAGCATTGTGGTCTGAAAATAGGCATATGATCTCAATCTTTTCGTATTTGTTGAGAGCTGGTTTGTGACCCAGTATGTGTTCTATTCTAGAGAATGTTCCGTGTGCACTTGAAAAGAATGTGTATTCTGCTGCTTTAGGATAAAATGTTCTGAATATATCTGTTAAGGACCTCTGGTACCTCTGGTCCAGTGTGCCATTCAAAGCCATTATTTCCTTGTTGATTTTCTGTTTAGATGATCCATCAACTGCTGTAGGTGAGGGCTTAAAGTCACCTACTATTATTGTATTATTATCAGTGAGTTTCTTTATGTTTGCCATTGATTTATATATGTGGGTGTTTAGAAGTTAGAGGTATAAATATTTACAATTATTAGATCTTCTGGATGGATAGACCTCTTAATTATGATGCAATGCCCTTCTTCATCTCTTGTTACAGTTTTTGGTTTAAAATCTAGTTTGTCTGACATAAGTATGGCTACTCTGGCTTCCTTTTGATGTACATTAGCATGATAGATGGTTCTCCATCCCCTCACCTTAAATCTGCAGGTGTCCTTAGGTCTAAAATGAGTCTCTTGTAGGTGCATATAGATGGGTCTTGCCCTTTTATCCATTCTGATACCCTATGTCTTTTGATTGGAGCATTTAGTCTATATGTATTCAGAGTGATTACTGATAGATATGAATTTAGTGCCATTATGTTACCTGTAAAGTTGGTGTTTCTGGTGATCTTCTCTGTTTCTTTCTTTTTAAAAAAACATTTTAATGTTTATTTATTTTTGAGAGAGAGAGTGTGTGTGACTGGAATAGTGAAGGACATAGAGAGAGGGAGACAGAATCAGAGCAGGCTCCAGGCTCTGAGCTGTCAGCACAGAGCCTGACACAGGCTTGAACTCACAAACCACGAGATCATGACCTGAGCCAAAGTTGGACACTTAACCAACTGAGCCTCCCAGGTGCCTCTCTCTATTCCTTTATAGTCTTTGTTGCTTTTGGGTTTTTTTCCCCCACTTAAAGAGTCGCCTTTAATATTTCTTGCAGGGCTGGTTTAGTGGTCATGAACTCTTTTGGTTTTTATTTGTCTAGAAAACTCTTTCTCTCTCCTTCTATTCTGAATGTCAGTTTTTCTGCATAAAGTATTCTTGGCTGCATATTTTTACCTTTCATCACACTGAATATATCATGCCACTCCCCTCTGGCTTGCAAAGTTTCTGTGGAAAGATCTGCTGTGAACCTGATCTGTCTTCCCTTGTAGGTTAAAAACTTTTTTTTCCCTCGCTGCTTTTAGGATTCTTTCCTTGTTGTGTATTTTGTGAATTTGACTATGATATGTCTTGGTGATGGCTGGCTTTTGTTGAATTAAATGGGAGCTCTCTAGACATCATAGATTTCAATGTCTGTTTCCTTCCCCGGATTAGGTAAGTTTTCAAATAAACCTTCTGCCTCTTTTTCTCTCTTCTTCTGGGACTCCTATGATATGAATGTTATTATGCTTTAAGGAGTCACCAAGTTCCCTAAGTCCACATTTGTGATCCATACCTTTGTTTCTCTCTTCTTTTCAACTTCATTATTTTCCATAACTTTATTTTCAATTATCACTGATCCGTTCCTCTGCTTTGTCCATCCTCATTGTCATGGCATCCCATCAGGTCTACACCTTGGTTATAGCATTTTTAATTTTGGCCTGACTAGTTTTTAGTTCTTTTATCTCTGAAGTAAGGGATTCTCTAGTGTTTTCTATGCTTTTCTCAACCCCAGCTAGTATCCTTATAATTGTTGTTTTAAATTCTGGTTCAGATATATTACTTATATATGTATTGATTGAATCCCTACCCATTACTTCTTCCTATGTATTCTTTTGGGGTGAATTCTTCTGTCTTGTCATTCTGTCTAGGTCATTGTTTCCTTTGTATGTGATTGTTAGGAAAGCCTGTTATATTCCTGCTCCTGAGAGTAATGGCTATATTAAGAAGAGGTCCAAGGAAAAAAAAAAAAGGAAATTAAAAAAAAAAAAAGCTAGATCCTAGTTCCCCTAGAGCTGAAACTTTGCAGCACTCTATGATCAGTAGATTTGGTGCATGCAAGGGGTTTGTGCTGTCCCTCTTCTGAGGGAGGGGTTTGCTGCACTGATTCTCAGGTGGACTTGCTCTAGTGGAGATACACCTACAGGGTGCAGGGTGGTTCAGGCTTGGTGTAAGTGGCTCTGGCCTCCACTGGGTGGTGCTGTGTTGCTCACTGAAGTGGGTCAGCACTGATGCATGGGGTGATGGCATGGGCCCACTCTCTCATCCCCCTAAGCGGGAAGTTCCTGCCAGCCAATCTTCAGGAAGCCTTCACAGGAAAGCAAACACTAGCCCTTCTTGTGTCCCTGGCTTCTGTCAGATCCCTGCCTTTATCCTGTCTGTGTCTGAGCTGTCTGCCTGCCAGGCAGCACTGTACCTATGTTTTATCTCAGTCACGTGGCTGGGTTTCAAAACTCCAAACTCCAAATTTTAGGGACCCATTGCATGTAACCCCGTGCTGATCCTCTTGGGGGAGGGCCTCACCATGCTGCAGTTGGTACCAGTTAGCTTGATAGCGTAATGGCTGGACTGTATTGTAAAGCACAGCAAAAAGCTGGCACCAAGGTTTGCTGCCCTCAGCAGGTGTCTCGGTTCCTACGTTAATAAAAAGGGCTACACATTGGCATCCACCAGCGCTTTTGTCCCCTGAGAGGCCATGCCACCTCTCCCAAATGCACTCCAAGAAGGAGAACTATTTCTCCTTGCGCAACCCAGGTGATTTCCAAACTACACTGTCCACTCCTGGCTTCTGCCCTCCTTCCCCACAGGAGCACCACTATGCCCACCAGACTCCACCTAGCAATGGTGCAGACTTCTAAAACTTCAGACTTTAGGCTCCAATGCTTATAAAAACTTGCAATAATTGGCCGCTCTAGTTTTCCCGGGCAATGGTTTTGGGGGTTTCTCTGGTGCAATTCCCTGTGTGCTACCTTCCCTCTCTCTCTCTTTTTTTCTGTATCTCTCTTTCTCCTCTCTCCAAGATGAAGCCTCCCTCCCCTCAGCAGCACCTGTGATTCTTTTCTCCCCAGAATCATGTCTCTGCACATCCTACCTTCTACAATGTGGCTTCTTTTCTCTCTCTAGTTCTGCAGTTTGTTCTCTTCACCATTAAGATTGATCTCTTGGGTGTTTAGAATGTTTTAACTTTTATCTATCTGTGTTCCAGGGATGAGGCAAGCCTAGGATCCCCCTACTACTCCACCATCTCAACTCCCTCCTATAATTCCTAACATTCATATGGTACAGTGTCACAGCAAGGCACCTCAAAATCAAATTTTGTCCTGAAGTAGACTTCAGAACAAGGAATAGTAGCAGAGGGAGAGGGACATTTCATAATATGAAAGTGTCAATACACCAAGCTCACATAACAATCCTAAATGTGTATCACCTACTAAAAGAGCTTCAAAATACATGCAGCAAAAAAGATTGAAATGGAAGAAGAAATAGACAAATCTACAATTATGGTACATGGTCCACATTCAGCACATCATTGCTATTTTTATCATTATCAATATCATCATTCACTACCAATATTCCTAAAATCTAAGATTCAAGATAGGAATGCCTATCACACCACTATTATCTGACAATACTCTGAAAATTCTATCCAAAATATTCTTCTAAAAAAAAACAAAAATAAAATGTCTTAACTAGTGATGTGATTATGTGCTTAGAAACTAAAACAAAACAAAACAAAAAACCTTATAGGTGTTAAATAATAGGGCTCAATGAGGGAGACTATTTGAAAACAATTACATTTCAACAACTGTCATGTATATTATTAACAACCAATTCCAAACTATAAATAAAAACAAAACCCTACTTATAAAAACAACCAAAGAATTTTAAATTCCCAGAAAAAATCTTAAAGCCTTCTAGGATAAAAATAAAAATCTTTACCGAGAACCATTTTGTTTTGTTTTTAATTTTTTTTAACGTTTATTCATTTTTGAGAGACAGAGACAGAGCACAAGCAGGGGTGGGGCAGAGAGAGAGGGAGACACAGGATCTGAAGCAGGCTTGAATTCACAAACCGTGAGATCACGATCTGAGTGGAAGTCGAACGCTTAACTAACTGAGTCACCCAGGTATCCCTGTTTTGTTTTAAGTGACCATTGACACTACGGTGATGAAACTTCATCTAGCCCTACAAATGTGCTTCAAGTATGGACCCTGAGTTCTTATAAAATCATGGGGTCTCATAACTCATCTTCCTCCCTGCATGAAGTTTCTCCAGAATGCATTTCTAGGATTTGAAGAGAGATACAGAAGAACCCATTCATTAGCACGTCCAGCACCCAGAAAAGTTCCTGACACATAATAACCACTGAAGTAATATTGGATAAATAGATGGGTTGACTGAATGACTTATTTATGCCCAAACTGTGCCCATCTCTCCTAGGACTGGCCTGGGTTGAAAGCAAATGTTATGGATCTTTGGGCCTAGAAAAAGTTCCTCAGAATTGACTAATTCCATCTGCCCCTGATACAAAGGCACTTCTAGGGTCAATCCAGTCCCTCCTAACAAGGTAAATGGAAACAGAGCCTTATTTTTCCCTTTTGCATAGAGATGCATGTATTACATTGAGGCCTTGTCTTCTGAGACTGAACAGAAAGGTACTATGCTTTGTCAGTGGATTCATGGATTTTCATTGGCATGACCAGTCTTTGAACTTGCAGTTGTCCAAGTTCAACGGGGATATTTTATATTTTGACATAAAAGTATCCTAAATGTAGGAATCATGCTCTCGAACTACTTCTAAAAGATCCTGAAACACTTCCATTGGGGTGAGGGGCAGGGAGGAGGGTGTTTCAACAACTTCTCCAGTTATTCAGCAAAATATTTGATGAGGATTTATTTTATTCTAGATGTGGAAATACAGCAAGACATGTTCTTTCTCTCTTAGGGCTTCCATTCAAGTGTGGGGAACCAGACAATCACCAAGCAAATAAACAAATGAACCAAATATTTACAGAGAATGATATGCACTGTGTGGACACTAATACAGTAATGAAATCTAACTGGAGATTTCATTTATCAACATGTTTTCTTCCCTGCCCGATCTTCAAGTCTATGCCTGTAATTAGTACTTTCCCCACCCACCCACCCCCAATGCCTTTGTTTTCTAATTTCTGATAACGTTGCCGAAAATTTTTACAAAGGGACCCCACGTTCACAGCCAACTCAGACTATCGTTTTTCTTCCCTGTGGGTGCCATTCAATGACTCCCAAAACTTCTAGAGGCATTCTGGAGCAGTCTGTCATTTCTCTTTCAAGAAGACACAGGCAGTCGCTTAATAGACTGGAGCACATAGGCTTTAAAATTAGGAAACCAAGGAAGAATGCTTTCAGCTCACCTGGTATATTACTCTCCACTTAATCACAGCATTGTGAAAGTTGCTCCCTGGATGGGTGAAACCAGTGCACTGTTTTAGCTTTCTAGAACCAAGATTTCAAACAAACTTTGACCAATACTTCCCTGAGATGTCAGATCTTTTTCTTTCTTTTTTTATTATTTCTTTTTTTTTTTTTTTTAATTTACATCCAAGTTAGTTAGCATCCAGTGCAATAATGATTTCAGGAGTAGAATCCAGTGATTCATCCCCTACACACAACCCCCAGTGCTCATCCCAACAAGTCAGATCTTTTTCTTATTATCACTACACACCAATATTGATTCCATCTAAAGGGAATCACTTTTAATAAAGTTTTCTTCTAAATCACATGAGAAGATGCGATCTTATTTAGCCAAATGGGGTTGATTAAAAGGTTGAAATGAATGCTAAGTGAGCTGCTTTGTTTACTGTTGAAGGCAATTACTTCTTCAGCCCCAGACTTCCATCTCCATAAATTAATGCTCTTTTCCCTATGCTTCATTGACGGGTGGTGAATTATGCAAATATTTTTCCTGCAAGAAATTAAACAAAGTAGTCTCACCACTTCTTATAACAAGACATTATAAATAATGGCAAGTTACAATTTGATTGAAAATATTGTCCTCAATCTAGGTCGCCGAAGTTTAAATGTTTTAACCTTCAAATCAAGTCTATGAAATCAAATTATATTTGTAAGTCAATGATGTTTTTAGAGAAATGAAGCCATTCTGGCATTTCCTTTAATAAGTAAGTGATTCTAAGCCATTGTAGAAATAATCATTTCAATAGTCATCTTCCTTTCCACTACCAGTTCTGCTGCCTCCAAGATAGTCATTTCAACCTGACATCATAAATGAAAACAAACATAAATTCAATTCATTAATTCATATAGTCTGCCTGTTCCACAATTGGAGTATATGCATATTAACAGCTTAAAAATCAGATCTCAGCCTTGTGCAACTATTCAAAAAAAAAAAAAAAATCAATGAAAACCAAATAACTCAAAGTAGCTCACAATTAAGCCAAAAATTTGCTTGTGCCCTTTTTCCCCCCGAAGGGGCATTTTAAACTGCAGACTGGTCAATACTCTAATTGTTCCAAAAGCATTTCTGATAAGCAACCTTAATAACGTGCCAGCGCTTTTCGTCCCAATTCCCAAGATTTTGCATTCTGGGTCAGCATGACTCAAGAGGAAGACCAAACCAGGTCCTGGCAAGCTGATACAACCCTAGATGGTAAGCAAAGTGCTTCTCAGCCCCAAGCCATCCCGTCTCACTTGACCTCTGTCTACCTAGAGCAGGAAACCCGCTCCGCTGTGCTCAGCAGTGAGGGAATGAAGTGCATCGATTGCTCGTGATTATTAGCTGGAGTGGAATGAGCCTCCTCCTTATTATGCAGATTAGCGGAGCTCCCCGTCCCAGCATATTGTGCAGATGCGGGCCAGCAGCTGCTCCTACAGATGGCAAGTACACAGCTCCATTAGGATGGATCTATTGTCTGCTCTTGGCTCGTGGAGAAGCCGGGGCGGACTCGGCAACGAGGACTGGTTACAAGGCGAGAAGTGAAGGCGCACACGCACTCTTAAAAATCTGCACCCAGGAGACTCTTTACACAGCAGGGCCGACAGCACTCAAATTAGAAATCTACCCTAAATAAGGACTTTCGTATGTCACAATTAAGCTTGTGTATTTTCTAAAGCAGATTAACCATTAAAATTGAGTAGCATAATTCAAATTTTGCAATGCGACGCTATTAAATATTCAGATTAAAAACAAATCCTAAGAGATTCATTCAGAAATTTGCACTGCGTTCAGCTCTTCGGGGACCTTCTGTTTTGTTAGTTCCCTTTTAAAGAACCTTTTAAAGAGGCAAGTTTATTTTTCACAGTATCAAAATGCGATAAAGAACCGAGCTTCCCCCGTTACAATGTTTGCCTTGCGATAGTTTGTCCTTTTAGAGTTATTGTTTATTCTAAAGTGCATCAATGCAGTTTATTCAAGTTTAGTCTAGAGTGAAAGTTCGTTTATGAATAAATGTTATTTAAGTCATTAGCAATAACATGATCTTTCTGCTGCATAAAATTGGATGCGATATAAAATAATTTGATTATTAGCCAAAGCAATTAAGATGGATAAGGACTGTCTTTTGTTCCTGTTTTTATTTTTAACTGATGCTCGCCTGGATCTTCCTCTAAAGCTTAACCTGAAAAAGATCCCTGGCCAAGAGAAAAGCTAAGGAACTAGGGCTTTCTGAAGAATGGGCAGGAACTGCCAAAATGTTACAAGGAGTATAATTTAAAGGTCTTATCAAAATAAATACATTCCACTAAGTATGGTCTTTAAAAGCTTACAAGATTCAAGTTTAAAAGTGAATACACAATAGAAAGAAAAGTGGTGACCTACTCACTTATTCAGTTTAATCACTGGAGGCAACCAAATAAAATAATTTAAATGATATCAAAAAAGACACCTGTTATAGAACCAGAGTTAAAACAGCAAGAAAAAGAAAAAAATGTAAATAGATTGTTCCAGAGCCATGTTTTCCAAACTTGTTTATCATCTCCCATGCAAAGAGTATATCACACCCCAGTGCACACATGCAAATCTATGTAGGACAAGTTAAAAACTTACCCTTAGTATACATGATACATTCTGATGTTTTCTATTTTATTCAGTTCACATTCTCTAATCCTGGTTATGACATTAAATGCATTTTATAGCCATTTTTATGACCTGCAGTTTGGAAAATACTATTCCAGGATGTAGCCAAGCAAGTAATATTAGAAAGAAAGAAAGAAAGAAAGAAAGAAAGAAAGAAAGAAAGAAAGAAAGAAAAGAAAAGAAGACATTGTGTGAATATCAACATCAGAATCAAATGTGAGAAGTACTTAGAGAAAAGCTGCCTTCTTTTTCCAGAATTAATCATAGAGTTAATGGCCAATGGCTGAAAGAACACCAGAACTGGGTCAAATAGTTTTCAGGATGGTTGGGGGCTGGGGACCGGGCTATGGGTCTACAACTCATGCTAGATGTAAGAAAAAATATGACCTAAAACAGATGCACCCTAGGAGATAAAGGGTTAACTAGTACATGCTAAATAGAAAAAACAAAGTAGGTGAGAATTAGAAAAATAGAACCCCTGTACCCAAGGTTGGAAATAGATCCCTCTTCTGAAGACAATCCAAGTCTTTGTAGAAAACCCAAATAACCAAGACCTACAAAATCCCGAAGCTGCTAGAAGTCCAACTACCCCTCCTGCAAGAACGCAACAGGAATACGTTCTGTGAATGCATTAATCAGGAATTCAACAACACAGGAGAAGCACGTGATTACAAAATAGTAAATTTCAAAGAGATTGAAATTATGATTTAACAAAGTGAATGTCCTGTCGACGCATAGAATTTGAACGTAAAGTTCAAATTATCCTGTGAATTCATTTCAGCTCAACACGCATTTGGTAATGGAAGCCTCGTGAGTCCAGGAACATGATCTATCCTATTTACTACTGTAACCACAGCACAGTGCCTTACACAGAGTAGCCACTCAGTAAAGAGCTGATGAGCGAATATCTCAGCGCGTATAATACTATACGTGAATAACGGACTCGTTACATAAATAATTACATCATGGTATAATAAGTGCAAAAATTCAACGGTATACAGTACAGAGTCAGCAGAGAAAGATTTACTGGGGAGTCGGGGAGCCACAGAACACTTCAAGATGGTTCTGAAGGGCAATCGAGAGAAGGATGGACATACCGATGAAAAACAACAAAAGATGCCGAGTCACGGAGGCGTGAAATACCAAGACAACTGCAAGTCGTGCCTCATGGCTAGAAAATTAAGTGTCCCATAGCTGGGGAGAATGAGGGTGGGGGCAGGGGATAGAAACCAGGCTGGAGAAGGAAGCGAGGGTCAGGTCGTAACGGGCCTTGATATCATGCCACAGAGGAGCCTGAACTTTAAGACACCGTGAAGAGTTCGAGGCAGAAAGGAAACACAGATTTGCTTCCAATTTTCCAGACTATATAAATAAATCCCACTTAATTATTTATTACAGACTCTTTAAAATATATTTGTTATCCTTTCTGGCAATTGGCCGCCCCTGGGGTCAGCCCTTTCCTGTCTGTTGGTCTGGTCTTTTTGTAGGACATCAGGAAACCTAAGAGCACTCAGTCCACCCTCCAGACAAATCTGGCTGTCATTTCTGGATCTTGAATTCCAGATTCAGTAGGACTCCTTTGCTTACCAGAGACAATATGTGTTGTTTGACTTCCCTTTCCCTCAAACTGAGGCTGCTTGAAGGCAGGTCATTGATCACATTTTGACCACTGATTACGGCAGGTTAAAAATTCCTCCCAGTTTCAGGAATTCACAAGTGAACTTTAACTGTGTCAATAAAACATTTGCTCCTGATTTCCTCATCACAGCAGCTTCTACTGTTCACTTCTTCGAATTTTTCATGGGACCCTCGCTCAAACTTTTGTGTCACCCATAACCTCCCCATTCCCCATTTCCATTTGTCAAAATTTTCCTCCCACCATGACACTTGGTCACATTCATTCTCATGTTATAGTTGGATGTCAACGTATTAGTCTCCCCCATGCACTGCAACCTTTGAGGGCAGAAACAAGGGATTTATCTTTGATCTCACTCACATCCAAGATAATTGATAAGACAGACATGAGAAAAATGAAATGGCATATGTGAAATCCCTATGCCTAGTGCAAATACTGTGAAAGTGACAATTAGATGACTTCGCACACACACACACACACACACACATACACACAGAGCAGAAAATATTTCATCATTTTTCCCATGGAGTTGTCTATCTATAGGCTCCACTGGGGATCCTTCCTCCCCTATCTCCTCCTTGATCATTCTCCTCCCAACAATTCTCTTGCTTTATTTTGCCCCTTGATCCACATCCCAGGATCTTGGCCAACCATCTGCCCATTCAGAGGAGAAGCTCTTGCTAAATATAGCCTACATGTGTGTAGTTGGCTTATGGATTGTGCGTGTATGTGTGTGTGTGTGTGTGTAATTAATCAACACACTGAAAATCAGAAGTCATGTAAAAATTTAGTTTTGGGTTTCTGTTAAAACATGGCGACAATAAGCTAGAGCAGAGCTGTGTCCCCCCTGTTTAATTGAAGTATACCCTCTCTAGATTAGCAATCCCCCCTTCCCCCTATTTTCTCCTTGATCCTCAGCCAAGAGTCAGTTGCCATTTTCCAATATGTTCATGCTGTTGTTTATCTTACTCTGCGGTATATTTCTTTGATTTTACCTTTCTACCAGAAGTGGGAAAAGAAAAACAGATTGAGAAAGCTGCATGAATTTTCTTACGACAAACCTGCTGCACTCATTTATGTTACTTACGTGGTCACTGGGACATTTGATTTTTAGACCCCCAATACGGAGTATCTGTTTCAGTGAGAATTTGATCAAGGAAGCAGGACCACTGTGAATGATGTGGAATAGGGGATTTATTAAGCAGTTGAGGGAGCTGGGAAAGAAGTTTACAGAAATCTGGCAGTGGTCCTGAAACTAACTGCTATAGTCTGCAGGGCCAGGGATTGAGAAGAAAAGCTGCACATGAGGCAGGAAAGGGAAAGGGAAAAAAAAAAAAAAAAAAGGATCCACCATGTTTCTCATCACCTCCAACCTCAGCGAAGCCCGAGACCTGAAAAAGAAGTCAGATGTGCCTGGCCTGGGACTCAAACGAGGTGAAGGCAGAGATCTAGCAGGAGCTGCGAGCACAGTCTTAATACCTATCAGGTGAACCAGCATGTAGATCAGTGATCATATTCATGAGGGCCAGGGAACCCCACACTGACTTTCAGAGCATAATAGCTGCTGCTTCACTTCTGCCTCCCAAATCTCAGGTAAATTTCTCTTGTGGCCAACCCTGACCCAGAACCATACAGGGAAAGGAATTCTGGGAAGTGTAGTTCCACCTTAGCTAAGCAACATGGTACAAAACCACTACCATACTCACTGGTACAGTTTGGGCAGGTCAATTACCAGAGCAGGCACAATGGATAAGTTTTTGTTTCATTTCACCGAAACAAATACATCTAACCTAATAACGGAAGAAAAAAGAAAAAGTAAAGATGGCTTAGAAAAATGTAAGGATATATCATAACCATTATGATTCACCACCATGAGCCAGCAGCCAACACAGTGCCTTGCACATTATAAATGTTTACTACGTTTTAGTGAATTTCGTCAGACAGTCCCAGTTACCTAGTTGAAAACCAAATCTGAAATGCTATTCATAGTATGGGACAGAATAGCAATAGCATAAAACAAGTTTTGGTTGTATTAATATTGTTTCATTATTCAAGAAAGAGTCTCTGCTTTTGACAAATAAATAATAAAACTATTTATATCAATTGTATGTCTAGACCACCAGTTTTCAATTTTTCACATAAAAATGTCCTCCACACAATACATCCTGATCAATAAATAAGTCCTTAGGCAAATCAGTAGCATTAAGAATAGGTATAAACAAAAAAGACAATAAATATATTGTGGACATTAACCATTATAGAGCATTTCACCTGTAACAGATATACATCAACTATGTCACAAATTTCTTGCAAACAGGTAAAAATAAACAGGGAATGAAAAAAAAAAAGATTAACCAAATTAACTAGGAAAATCAGACTTTTACTTCTTCAAATAACCAAAAAGCTTCAAGAAAGTCAAATATATTTTTCTTGAAAAACAGTATAAAAAATAAGGCAAACATAAAACTAAGTCAGTTTATATAATGCCATCCAGAAATTTATCTTTGCTGCATAAAATAGACAGCTTTACCAGTTTTCATAGCTTTGTCAAGTCTAATTTCTACAATAAATTCTTTTTTTTTCCATATTATTCATAGTGAGACTGCTTCCCTGATCAAACTCTGAGGCATCACAAATGCTTGGATCTCAAAGTCAAATGCATCATGGGACAAACAGGAAGAATTCTCCCACTTACTGGATTAATAGATGTAATTTATTAAAAGTCATATCCAAAACTAGCAATTGATAGTTTGGAGCTTTCAGGAATAAACGTATCAAGGTTACTGGATGACATATTCCTAATTTAACCTGAGTACACATTTTCTTTTAGCAAAGCCTAATCAGAAATTCTCTAATAAACATTTTTTGGGCATGAGAAATTAAAATGGCACATTGTATTAATAAGGCGTTTAGCTCAGAAATACTCAAGGGTTTTAAAGAATCACACCCCTTTATGCACCTTTTCAAGATAAATGTTGTGTCCCCAGTCCTTGAGCACTATCAGCCCTACAAAAGATCTTAAAAGGAAGCCCCTATTTTTTGGACCCTATATCCTCAAAATGTACAAATCCAAAGCTTCCCAGAAATGATCCCCTCTATCCAGAAGCTGCTGAGAAAAAAGCTCATGTACTTCTTAGAACCCTGAGGGATTCCATCATCCCCTTGCAGCACCTTGTGTCAGCAAGTTCCATTCGGTCCAAAGTCACACATCAGTCATGGGGTTTAAAACACCCATCCCTTTAGTTAAATTTGAAGAATAGGAGTGCCTGGGTGGCTCAGTCAGTCAAGTGACCGACTCTTGATTTTGGCTCAGGTCATGATCTCACGGTTCAGGAGTTTGAGCCCTGCATCAGGCTCTATGCTGACAGCGTGGAGCCTGCTTGGGATTCTCTCTCTCTCTCTCTCTCTCTCTCTCTCTCTCTCTCAAAATACATAAATCAACTTTAAAAAAAAAATTGAAGAGGGGCACCCAGGTGGCTCAGTCGGTTAAGTGTCCGACTTCAGCTCAGGTCATGATCTCACCGTTTGTGAATTCGAGCCCCACATTGAGCTCTGTGGTAACAGCTCAGAGCCTGAAGCCTGCTTCAGATTCTGTGCCTCCCTCTCTCTCTGCCCCTCCCCCTCTCATGCTCTGTCTCTCAAAATAAACATTGAAAAAAAATTTTTTTTTAAATTGAAGACTAAGGATGAGGCTCCATAGCTCAGGGGTTAGAACACTGGTCTTGTAAAATTGAAGACTAGACCATTGAGGTAATCATGTCTAAACATCATCTACTTTGCATATTTATTTGTTGAATGAATGAACTTTTCTTTTTTTAAAAAAATTTTTAATGTTTGTTTATTTCTGAGAGAGAGACAGGGTGTAAGTGGGGGAGGGGCAGAGAGAGAGGGAGACACAGAATCTGAAGCAGGCTCCAGGCTCTGAGCGGTCAGCACAGAGCCTGATGCAAGGCTCGAACTCACAGACTGCGAGATCATGACCTGAACTGAAGTTGGACGCCCAACCGACTGAGCCACCCAGGTGCCCCATGAATGAACTTTTCCACAAGAACTACATACTCATCTATTGATAATCTACTTTTTTTTTAATTTTTTTAACGTTTATTTATTTTTGATACAGAGAGAGAGAGACAGAGCATGAATGGGGGAGGGGCAGAGAGAGAGGGAGACACAGAATCGGAAGCAGGCTCCAGGCTCTGAAATGTCAGCACAGAGCCCGACGCGGGGCTCGAACTCACGGACCGCGAGATCGTGACCTGAGTCAAAGTCGGACGCTTAACCAACTGAGCCACAGAGGGGCCCCTGATAATCTACTTCTAATCACTCTAAAAATCTATTCTAGGCTTATCATAAAAGATTCCTAAGCATCATTTGTTGTTGTTTTAGGTTTTGGTTTTTTTGGTTTTTTTGGTTTTTTTTGGGGGGGGCTTTCAAAACTCATTAACAATTATTTACACCCTTGGACAGATCCGATTTTAGAATAACCTACAGCTGGAGATTCACAGAAAACTCTCTGAATCTCCCAAACTTATGAGTACTCAATAAGAAATGCAGAAGTATAGTTCTTCAGTTTGGGAAACCACGATCAGAATGAATCACTATAGAGCTGTTCGTGCCAACTGGCGACTATTTAAATGTGCTGTTAAGCACATATTCCTGTTGAATTTTAAGTTTAGTTTCATATTTATGCAATAAGTGAGATTACAACATTGCATACACGTAGAAACGTATATATCTGTTTATAAATTATAGATAAGCAACAATCCTGTGGTGTTATTTGGGCATTTTTAGTGCTCACTAATGAATAGCCCGCCAACTGCTGGGTTTTATAGGCAGCACAGAGTGACTTTGGAGTTCCAGATGTCAAAAGCTTCTAATAGTTATTCAGCAGTAACATCAAACACATGAATGGAGGTGTTCATTCAGAATTTTGTGTGTGTGAAATAAACAAGAAAAGCTAAAAGTCTTATTGAGATACCGTCTCCCACCCCTCCCTTCTGCACACGCACACACGTAACACATATGACCCTCAGGCAGTATGCCCTCTAATGGGACACTGATAGCAGGCGTGACTTGGTGACCATTTTGGGGAGGTGGGTGCTCAGCTTCTGCAATCTTTGCTCTCTGACAGTTTCTAGGTCACGTACACCATCATCAGCCTGACACATGTATGCAATCCCCCTTAATAACCCAGAAAGGTCTTGAAGTCAGAGGTTTCCCTCAAATGTCTGACAGCCAAGGAAGCACCATACCTGCAAGACAGTTGTCAGCCAGAGTGAGAAGACAGGCCCGTGGGGAATTCCTTTCTTTCCCAACAAGGACCCTTCGGTAGGCATGACCTGCTTGGAGAAAGCCTTGGACGAGTTCCTTTCTTTTCCACTTCAAATCCTGCCTTGAAACAAGCCTCTCTGCCCCCGCCACCGCCCCCCCCCCCCACCTGCCGGCAGTTGCTGCAAATCAACCTCCAAATGAAATCACTACGCAAAATATACACAAGCCAACGTGGGTAAAGAGATGAGAGGCTGTCCTGAGTCCTGTCGTATGGGTTCTCCTCTTTCTTCTCCCTGAGAACCCCAAGAAATTAAAAGATGACTCACAGAATCATGAGACCGGAGGTGACCTCAGGAGACTATCCAGTCCCGCCTTCTGCCATGACCCTCAACATAAATTCCTCTTGTCCTTTTGGCGTATTGGGTTGTTATTGCTGTTGTTTTAATAAAACCAAAAATGCCAGTGTAATCACTTTCAGTGAGAAACACAATTATCAGAGGAACCTGAGACTTCCATTCCAATCACCAACCCATTCTCTCTGTGTAACTCCCCCTTAACTGTTAATTTTATGTACACTGTAATATGCCACAATTCAGTATCCGTTGTTCCTTCTTAGAAAAATAGCTATCCTATCAAGTAACATTTTAGACTTGGAAAGCCCTGCGAATTATTTATTTCTTCTCCTAGCGCCCCGCTCAGGTGATACATCTAAGTTCTTCATTTCCATATAAAATTATTAAATACCATGTGGATTAGCCCAGGCTCTTACATAAATCATGAGTGAGGCTGGGACAAAGCTCTGCCCTTCATGAGACATCTTGAATCTCATCATTCTGAAAGGAACAGCAGACGTCTACTGCAGGAAGACAATCTACAGAAGCAAAGACCACAAGCCATCATGGCGGAAGAGCCTTTCAGTCACAAGCAGGTTCTGCCACGCTTGATGGGCTTACAGTTCTGATCCAGCACATGGCAGGCAGGTTCCCCCGAAATAGCCAGCTTTGTCATAATGCAGCTGATTAGCTACTGTGATGGTAAGAGTCGGCGGGCGAGAGCCCTTGCTGAAAATAAACACTGGGGAATCTTTCCTCATTGTCTGCCTGAAGCTTGTGTAGAGAAGGGAGGAGATACAGACAAGTCTTCTGATGCCCAGGGGAAGAGTCAAGGCACAAAATGCCACATATCGTGGGATTCCATTTACATGGAATTCAGAACAGGCAAATCCAGAGAGACATAAAGCATATTAGTAGTTGCCAAGGGTTGGGGGTGAGGATGGGCGGGAGGATGGAAGGTAATTGCTCGTCGTAAGGGATGATGAAAACATTCTGGAACTAGATCATGTTATACAATACTATGAATGCAATGACTGTCACTAATGGTAAACTTTATGTTAGGTGGATTTTACCACAATTTTTTTCTTGAGAGACAGACATAGAGAGCGGGGGTGCGGGGGGGGGGGGGCAATTGGGGAGGGGCAGAGGGAGAGAAAGAGGAAAAAAAAAAAGAGAAAGTCTTAATCAGGCTCCACTCTCAACAGCCAGCCCACACAGGCTTGATCCCATGACCCTGGGATCACGACCTGAGCCAAAATCAAGAGTCGGACACTCAACCCATGAGCCACCCCACCACAATTTTTTTTAAGGATAAACCTGCAGCCTTTAAGAGGAGAAAAATTCTCTCTGGTGCATATGGTCCTTCCATGCAGCCAGTGGGGTGTGGGGAGCAGGTAACGGTCTACAAGGGAGAAGAGGAGAAAGAGAAACGTCCAAGAGTGAGAGGCAGTGCTTCCTCTTCCAGGATCGTGCTGGGCACAAAGGCCTCCATAGGACACTTTCTCACGTGTGGTCAAAGAGCTCGACAGACCTGGACTAAAAGCTGGTTCATTGCTTCTAGCTATGTGACTCTTACAAGTCCCATCACCCGACATTCCTGGAGTACCTAATGCATTGTGATTTCACCAAGAGCTCTACTTATGTCACCTCCATCCATACTCACAAGCCCGTGAGGCAGCCACCGGGAGCTTCTCGAACTTCCAGGTGAGGAGCCTGAGACTTAAAAGGGTTCATTAAGTTGCCCGAATCACATAGGCAGTAAGAACACAGTTAAGGTTCTTAAGCTTATTTTTCTCCGTTTCTAAGATGGGGAGAATAATAACTGCCTCGGAAGATTTTGTGAGAATTTAGGATGAATCATGGAACGTCACCGACACCTGGAACGGCCCTGAGCAGACACTCACTATAGGGGAGCTAGAATGAGCGATTTGCCTTACAAGGTAGCATCAGAGAGAAAGGATTTTACCGAGGGAAGTCACATGGCTAGTTGGCAATAGAACCGCGACTAGGATCTAAGAATGACCAACTTCCAATCTCAGGCTCACTTGACCAAGCTGTGTTTCAAAGGACGCATCCAAGACGGTACATCAACAACAGATCAGTGCACAACTACTCAGGACGTGGGGAATGGATGCAATTTAGACATAGGGGCAGAAGACACACGCCTATTTGGAGAGCGAGGCGCCAAACAAGGGGAAGGGATTTGGGAAAGCAGTGGGCTCTGGTTAGAAATGGTTCCTAATGGTTAGAATGGTTCCTAAGGGTTAGAAATGGTTATCCATTCATAGAGAAGAGTTCTGGAGAAGCGACGACTTCTGATGGTCCCAGGTGTCCCACAGCATGACAGAGCCTATTAATAATAGTAATAATCATGACAACGAGTGCCATCAGTTGTTCACTTACTATATCCAGGAATTAGACACTATATGCCACATTTGTCTTCTCAGAGAGCTACAACAGATATGGAATAGGTACCATGGCCCCCCCATCTTCCTGATGAGAAAACTGAAGCCCCAAATCACACAGCTAGTACGTGACTATGCTAAGATTCCAACCCAGGCCTGAATGACTGCAAAACCCTGGTTCTGGACTAATAGGTTACTTCCTATGAGGAAGACTACTAGCCCTTATTAGCAGTCATGGTTATGTTAGGCCTGAACAGAAATGGGCTCAGTAAACGTCAACATCTATCCAAGTACTAAAGTTTGCCAAGAAGAAAAAACTAGACAAGTAATGTGGCCTAGGACTAGCCCTCTGTATAATACAAAGCAGAAAACTCTTCTGGAATAGCAGGTTCTACAGATCACGGCAGGTCACCAAAAGCAGAGATCGATGCCCACATCGGCCTATAGGTGTTGTTCAGAATTAGAGCCTTCTCCCTCCTAGACAGACACTCTGATGCTCAATTAAGTCCAAGACTTCAGCTTTCCAGACTTCTTGATGATATTCTTCCTGGTGGTCCTGGCTCCAACAAGCTAGAGAGAAAACCTCTTCCATTCCTAGGCCATGCTAGGCCCTTGATAAAACTAAAGCACGAAGGGATAATTGGCCACATGTGGAATTTGGCTCTTAAAAATTACATGGGTCAATCTCAGTAACAAATACATGAAAGGACCCCAAAGACGACTTACTAGGCTCATAGCCAGCTATGAGCCGTGGAGAGAATTTTCGGGATTTCTCGTCCTCGCTGTTTCGTCAAAACACCACCAACAGTTGAACACTGCTATCAGAAAAACATTTGCAACCACAGGTTATCTTGATAGGCTGGAAGTAATTATTGGAGTTACTCATCTGGAAATTCTATAACTCTACAGGTATTTGGATTCTGACAGGTAACTGACTAGCACATCCCATGGACTCTAAGATGTACCTTTCTTTTTGCGCATTTGCACATCTCTGAAATCCAGATGCGTTCCACTACTGCCATCAGCCAGGCTACAGTCTTTTCAGAATTGTCATGCTCCGCTCGTGTGAGAGCCTTAAAAGCACCAACATAAAAACTTGCAGCATGGATATTGTTGACATGCAAGACAATCCCAGAGGTAACAGTGGATCACTTTTAAAGAAATGCTGTGTCACCAATGCCCTTGATGGCCCAGAAGGAAATATGAGGAAGCATTGGGTCATGGTTTAATCGGCAGCATTTTTTCCTTTGTGACGAATAAAATAATGGTATATCTTGTTACCAGGCACATCTTAGATTTGATGGGACCATTAAAAAGCAAATACATCACAATGCAGTGAGTTTACGGGAATAAAATAGCCAACACCCTAATAATTAACGGAAAATAAATACAACTTTCTCTCACTCTAGACTATCGAAATTTTAAATGTTCAAAATTACGTACATGTGTCATATATGCCCTATCTGAAAAAGGTAACGTCTGGAAAAAAAAAAAAACCTGGGAAGTGAATCATCGTTGTTGCTTCTCAAACTTTTTAAAAAAACATTATCTAGTATATTTGTTTTTTTTTTTAACGTTTATTTATTTTTGAGACAGAGAGAGACAGAGCATGAACAGGGGAGGGTCAGAGAGAGAGGGAGACACAGAATCTGAAACAGGCTCCAGGCTCTGAGCGGTCAGCCCAGAGCCCGACGCGGGGCTCGAACTCACGGACCACGAGATCATGACCTGAGCTGAAGTCGGACACTTAACCGACTGAGCCACCCAGGCGCCCCTATCTAGTATATTTTTAATACAGAGTAATTAAGGAAATTCTTAAAATCCTCAAGAAAAGAATTTATGTTCCAAGTGGTAAGCATTTAAACGTAAGGTACATAGAAACTCAGTAAGCCTCAGTTTCTCCATTCATAAAATGGGAATCTAGCAGCTACTTCATCAGGTTGCAATGACAGCTAAGTGGCTGACACCTATGAAGTGTTTAATAAAGAGATCCACATGATAGTAGCCAAATAATCCATAAATGTACTATGCTGATCATTATCTTTATGATTCTTTTACATCCTCGCCCAGGACTCAACAAATATTTTTGTTAAGCAAAAGGGTAAAAAATGGAAAACTGAAGCATCATGTTTCCATCATTTTAAAAGATTTTATTCCCAGAAATGAATTATTTGAAAATGTTGTTTTTAAGCTTACATAATAGTTTCCTCATAGACGCAAAGCCAGATGATTTCCAAAGTATTTTTGCAGGAATAGAGATGAAAAAGTAACCCCATTTTCTTTGACACTATGGTACTAAAAAGGATTAATGGTTCCATTCTACTCAGGGGGAAAGATGCAGCCTACAGAGATTTTCTTAGTATTGGGGCAGGGGATGGGGGAATGGGGGGGGGGTCGGAGAGTAGAGAGAAGGAGACAACTACAGTTAGTTATAATCTACAATTCAATTTCAATCTTTGAAAAAGCAGATCCTATCCCCCTACACACACACACACACACACACACACACACACACACACACACACCTTTATTTATTTATTTTTTTAAAGATCTCGACACTGTTTAGTCAAATGGGTCTTAAATGTCAGTCCTCTGGTGGGGAAGGAAAAGGGCACCACACACAGATCTTTGCCCTGTTTGGTTCAAGCAAGATGTATAAGAAAACAAGCTCAAAATAAAACAAGGAATAACATAATTATAATCCACCCTTCTCAAAAAAAAAAAAAAAGAAAAGAAAGAAAATTCTGTGCCTGACATTAAAACGTGAAGCAACACAAGAGGTTGTTGTAGATCTTAGAATTTTATAACCAAGTTTTTAAAAATTTTTTAAATAAAGTACTCCCAAATATCACAAATTTACATGGCGGAGGTACGTTTTGTACATATTCCGTGTTTACCTTTCAAACACACCTTTTGGAAAAACCTACCAGACACTAATTACAGATAGAAACCCATAGCTTCTTAGGGAAGCAGCAAGGTCAGGTGAAGGGCACTGGGCAGGAACACTGGGAAACCTGTGTCTCCCTCCAGCCGTGCCCTGAACCAGTTGGGGGGCTTAACCAAGTCTCTTGACCTCTCTGCATCTCAGTTTCTCAATCCGGACTTAAGAATCCCTAAATCGTTTCCAATGCTAACATTCTTTGACTACCATTTGGAGTCTGCCCAAGGTGACCTCAATGTCAATAACAAGTGTAGGGACTAGTCTTTATACTTCCTAATATTTCATTGTCTTCACTGCTACTCCATCTTACTGCTTTTTATGCTGCCAAACTGTCAGCCTTTTATCATTGTGCTCCCAAACATACACACTTCGAGGAATGAATAACAAAGAATCATGCTGTGAGAATTATATATAGCATCGCATGTGATGTGTAGGACATAGCCATATTTTCGGTGCTAATTATGAACCAGCAAACGTGGAAAGCTTGAATCCCTCTCTGAGTGTGCTGGGCCCACATTCCACATCCTCTCAGTCCGTATGGCTTCCATGCAAACACCTTCGCCTCCACCTTCTGCTGGCCCGAGGACGGTGACCCCCTTAAGCTCTCAGTAGCACAACTCCAAAGAAAAGGTGCAATTTAATTCTTAGCCTGAAACGCAGCCCATTTGGAAGGACACCGGTCACTAGGGTATTGTTAGTGCCTTGAAATGGCCAAGAGGGATTGCTGACTCTGCGAATATCACTCCAAAGGCAGGAATTCTATTTGAATTACTAACATAACAGATGTTTGCTAGGATCCACCATGCAGTCTGCATACAGTTATGCTAATTTGGCAGCGCTTCTCTTCCAGTTAGCTCTGAGCATTAGAGCACGCAGCTAGTAGGTCCTTCTGTCTAACTAATAATTGCCTATTATTGATATTAATTAACATTTTTTGCACCTTTCCTCGGTTTTGACCCAGTATCTGTTGGTAGTCTAATCACTGTGGCCCATTAAAAGTCAAAATACAGGGGCCTAGAGTAGTCACGAGCCATTTATCAAAAAGCAAACAAGGCCAATTAAACAGGCAGCCAGACAGTTGTCTTGATTTGCCGCTGACTGTTTCTTGATCACCATTATAAATTGCTAATAGGGCAGAAAGCGCTAAGCAGGGAGCATCTGTGGGGGGCTGGTTATTGCTCACTCCCCGCCTGGTGACAGGTGAGAGAGAGGCTAGTGATGGTCTTATTGATGTGAACTGCCCATCAGTTGGTAGTTATTGTTAAAGTTCATGATGCTACAGCTGATCCCGTCCTGCTGAGAGTCAATCAAATTAATTAGAGCTAGAAATTCTTCTTTATTATTTTAGAGCACAGGTACAGAAAGAAGTCCTGTAATTTGGATCCAAAGGCAATGAAGAAAAAAATCTTCGTGTAGTACAGTGTGAAAAAAAAATCAGATATTGCTTCTTCCATTATTTATAATAAGGGCTGTGGCTAAAGGTTTTTATAGGCACAGATCAAGAGATCATAATAGAAGCATATTGACAGATTTTTTTCTGCAATACTCCAAGGAACTGGCTGTAGCAGGAAAATATATCAAAACCTTATCATCAGAGCTGAGATCTTCTGTGAAAAATCAATAAAGAGTTATACATGGTTTGAGTTTAAACAGTTCTCTGTAGTCATTTAAACATAGTGCATCTGTACAGATTTTTACCTCTGGAGACCAAGGTAACCTAGCAACCGCAGGGCTTAAACCGATTAACTACAAATGAAGTACTGTACGCCTATCAAAGCAATTGTTCATCGTTGCCTTTGTTGCAGAGACTAAGCTAATTGAACATGATACAGTATGAAGATAATTAACACCCATGAGTTTGTTAATTGCCTGTTAGCATTACAACACAGCTCTCGGTTTCTTTTTAACTGTCTCCTTTGCAGCCTCTCACTTCCCTTAAAATGGTGCAGGACCTGTTTAACTGGCAATGATATCTTGGAGTTTATTAACCCTTTTTAAATTGAAAAAAGAAAAAAAAAAAAAGTCCCGTCTTAATGAAGCATATTGCATGTGCTTGTTAAATGCAAGCTCTCACTTTGTCTATTTTCCCAAGACCAGGAATTTGTTTTACAGATACTGTACAAACTATGTTTATTTATTGTGCTAATTTATTTCGAGCAATTTAGCCATTATAAATGCTCTCAAAAAAAAATGGCTTTAGTGTTTCCCTTTATTATTCAGCTGCTCTGCTTTTGAGAGTGAGCGATAAATGTCTTTGAGGGTTGGAATATTAATTGAAGACAGCATCTGGTCAGCAGCTGACCGGCTTCGGTTGTCCTGCCCCAACAGTGTGGGCGAGAAAGAAGCTTTGCTGCTGGTTCTATTTGCCAGGCTCTCAGTTTCCTCAGAGCCATGGACTAAATGACCCCCCATTTTATCTCTGCTGGATCACTGAATGGATGCCAGAAAATCAATTGGGCAGGAAAATCTGTTAATCTAAAGTGAATTCAATCTAAGGAATCATTTAAAATAAAAATTTCAATCATTACCTTTTCGGAAAAGCACTTTTTATTTCTCGAGTCTGTGTGCACGTGTCATGACAATACCTCGAAAGGCCCTACCACAAGAGTAATTCAAAGTCAATAGAATGGTCTAGCAAAGAACAATTTGCTTTTTGAAAAAAAAAAAAAAATAGGGTGGCTGATTACAAGCTTAAGAGGAAATGGAAAACCCTAATGCCGTGTGGCCAGAAACAATTAACACACTCAGGCCCAGGTTACGCATCCAGCACTCAAGATGAGCTTTTCTCCCATTGAGAAGGAACACCTTGGCTGTGTCACAATTGTTTAATGTGGATTTTCCTGGATGATCCTCTGTGTTTTTCATTACTGTGTTGTGGTTAATATTTGCTGGTAAGCCAGTCCCAGGAGGACCACTTCTAGTGCCCAATTACAAGTTCTATCATCAATCATAAATATTATTTATTCAACAAAATGAATTGCTAATTAATAACTGATGAGCATTATGGCCTTGAAGACTATAACGCTATTAATTACGGTTGGCATGAAAGGGGTCTACCTGGCACATTTTCACCACAATTAGCCTCGGAATCTTTCAGGGAATATATCCATTAAGGTAACCAAAGAAAAGGCTGGCTTCTTCTCTCTCCTGCATTAGGACAAACACAGCATTGTCTCTGGTCAGGACCCTACCAAACCCACCCCAGTATCCCAATAATGGTTTTCTATGCACCACGACTTGCACAAGAGACTTGATATGACAAAGAGAGAAGTCCGCCTTGAGGCCCAAAGGTACAGAACATGGCCCCACATGCCTGCCATGCTCCCCCTCAAGTGCTCCGGGGGTGATGAGGCCACAACATGGAAAATGGAATGTGGCTGCTGGCTTCTTTTCAGACTCAACCGTTGCCTAGCTTGCGTCCTGAGCTCTGGGTGCGGGCACACGGCAGCCAAATCACTTCAGCAGGCAGCTGGCAGGCCAGGCCACTCACATTTAGTTGCAGTCAGAAGGGAATACATCATCGTTCACCTTGAGGACCTTCTGATGAGAGGCTTAGAGAGAAAGTAAGAAATGCCTTCTTAACCAGTGCTGGGGAAGGAAAAAACCGTCGCTTTGAAGAAGAAATACACAAAAAGTAGAATGATGCTGTGAAACCCTTTGAAAGCAGAAAAAATCTACTACCTCTGTGCTCCACGAATCTATCCAATCTCTGCACCCAAAGCCCCTGTAGGTGCTGAGTAAATATGGATGGATGATAAAGCATTGCAAAGACTTTTAAAAGTGAAAAGACTAATAGAAGGGAAAAATTCTTTTTTTCCCCCCTCCTGACTGTGCCTACGGTCTCCAGAAGGCAAAAAGCTTGTTAAGTAGTTACTTGGAGAATTCTGTAGGTTAGACAATCATTTCAGATTTAGCGCTGGACGGATTCGGGAGAATAAACTATCTGCATGGATCAAATTAATTGTGGAATCAGAAAACTATTCTCTTTGTGCTGGGTAATCAGAACAGCAATTTTGTCATTATTTCCATCAAAAATGTTTGCCGGTTCAAATTGTGCAAATATCCTCCCCTATCATTCCGCCAAACTGCATAGAACACAGCGCCATTTTTGTCGGTAGGTACATGCGTCCTGGATGGTGGGGGAAGGGGGGAGGGGTGGGAGAGAAAAGAACAGGGGCATCCCACCTCCAGATGGCATGATTGTTGGTGTACATTATTTTTATCTTTGCAAAATCAAGAGTTAGAAATGTCAGTACAGTGGGGGCACCTGGGTGGTTCAGTCGGTCGAGCGTCCAACTTCAGCTCCGGCCATGATCTTGCAGTTCATGAGTTTGAGCCCCACATCGGGCTCACTGCTCTCAGACTGTCAGCGCAGAGCCTGCTTCAGACCCTCCGTCCCCCTCTTTCTGGCCCTCCCCTGCTTGCACTCTCCCCCCAAATAAATAAATATTAAAAAAAAGAAACTTCAGGAAAGTGAAGGAAATGATCACAAAACAGCCCGATTAGGCAAACGTTCCTCTGAGTTGCCCCCTCATTTCTCCTTCTGTAGAGATACAGACACGTCAGTGCACACAGTCGGGAAGGGCTGGCCAGCATTCAGGCTAGTAAGGTGGTAAATTATTAGTGTTTTAGGATCGAAAAGGGAACTACATCCACAATGGCCCGCACACAGAGGCCACTTGCTTGACCCTGATTCATGGAAACAGCAGTGGAAACCTTAATGGAGAGCAAAAGGGAGTAAGGAGTTTTCAGTGGGGGGTTGGAGAGGAAGAGTGAAAAGTGGGCAGGCAGGAAAACTTAGACTGAATCTGACTCCACCACTGTCTACATTGAACAAATCACTTAATATAGTTGAGTCTCAGTTTCCACTTTCGTAAAATGGGACTACTAATACTCATTCTGCTTATCTTAACGCCCTTACGGATTCATAGAGAGGATCCAGCGAACAATGCCTTTGTGGCTTTAGTTTTGCAAGCGCTCTGGAAACTACTGAGACACTCTAGCAACGTGAAGATTCCTAATAATTACGTTTGTTTGCTCCCAGCCCATATCAACCCAGTTACCTCGAACAAACCGGTCAGCCAGGCTCCAAAGGTCATAGAAGGGAGAATTTTCAGCAGACCCTACATCTGAGAACTTAAGAGTGAATGGACACTTAGAGGCCCTCAAAGCTTGTGTGAAGAGGAATCGTGTTTTCTGATGTGAAAAATCAGGCAAAGACTGCCCTTTCTGGCGATGCCACCCAAGACTGCTCCCACAGCAAACTCAGACTTTAACCTCACACTAATCTCATGAGGAAGTGGACAATGCTGATACTCTGGGAGGTCTGGCATGGGGCCTAGAAACCTGCACTTTCAACCGGAGCATGGGTCCCACTGAGGCAGGTAGCAGCCAACTACCAAATGAGACACCCAGCTCTACCCGCTGGAACAGAGCATACCCCCAGCATGCGCTTTTTGTCAGTTCCCCAGGATGGTTGCGAACAGACCTGAACCAGGCGATGGCTTCCTGGGGGTCAAGGGAAACACGAAGGAGCATTAGTCTCAGTTTTCAGTGAGATCAGGCCTGATTCAAGAAGATATTTGCTCCTAGACTACACAGGAAACAGATTTAGAACTATTCTTCATGGCACCGATCAAGGAAATAGAGATCACGCTCCTGAAACCTCTTGGGGAAAGAAATTAAAAACCCTAAGCCAACTTCACAAATATGTAGTTACACACTTTCCTCTTTCTCTGGGAGGGAAATTGTTCTGCAGCCTTATTCCCGCAGACGCTTAAGACTAACTTTCTGCACTTTGCCTCTCATTTCTCTCAACAAATGGACAACAAACGTAGGCTGCATGGGGACATTAGAAACGTTCCTTTTTGAAATAGGACCATTTGGGGTCTCAACCTCAAGGTAAATCTGAACGTGTTGTTGATACCCTGCTCCCCCCAGCCCCTCTCAGGAGAAATCAGCTCTCTGCTGAGTGGAGGCCTCCAAATTCAAACACACATTAACATCAAGACTATTCCTCCAGAATAGACAAACTGTGATCTTCTTACACTAGGAACTTCTCAAAAACGGGCCCTGGAGACCAAACAGGGCTTCTTTGAGGAAGAAAGAAGCCCCGTGTCCTTCACCCAGACGGACAACTGTGTATGTGACAGTGTAAGACCCTGGACTGTGGCAGGGAAATACTCCTTTCTCATCAAATGAAACATTTCATTCAATACTTTATACACTCAATGTTTCATACAGCGTTCCTCCCGACTATGTCCCGTGAAATATGAGCTCTGAAGAGATATTTACGACAAAGGCTGTTCTGAGGACACATGAGTGTGGAGAATACTGCAGGACTTCTCAGGGCTTTCGTGATGCCGATGAGCTTTGCAACTCTTCAAGAGAGTCTGTAGTAATCAGCACTTCCCAAATAGCTTGGGTCACAGAACCTTTTGAGGAAGCCTGAGCAGAGAAGATATCTAATTCAGTGAAACACAACTGGAGAAATCCTTCCTCATAGGAAATGTGCATGCATTGCTTCATATAATCCTTTCAGCAAACCCACTGAACCAGAGATGATCATCATTACCATTTTGAAGAAGTGAAAAGTAAGGTTCAAGAGACTTCCATCTCCAGGAGTCCAGAAATTAAAACTCAGTGAATCCCAAGTAAGTTAAGTAAAAATAAATCCTCCCTTAGACACACTACAGTCAAACGATAGATCAAAGACAAAAGGAAGATCTGAAAGTAGGACAAAGGGAAAAGGCAGGTTACCTTCAAGCAAGCGACAGTTCGTTTGACAGCTAAACTTGCAATAACAGCAATGGAAACCAGAAAACAGTAGAATACCTTCAGGAGCTGAAGAGAAAAATTATAAATTCCATACTCATGAAAATTTTTTTTTTTAGAACAAAGCAAAATGAAGACATTCATTCAACAGACTCTGTCCAAAGGCATTTGCAAGAATATAATTCAGGCAGAAGGGAGCTGATCCCAGACACAAAACGAAATTATCAGCAAGTAAAATGGAAAACATATGAGTAAGTCTAAAACAAACATTGGCCATGGACCCTTAACCTAAGTGAGATTCACTGGGAAACGAAGGCAAAATGGTAGTTTTCCAGACACCAGTCAGGTGACTAATAGTTCAGTTGTTCCTGTTTCATTGTTCTTCATTGTTAGGTGTAGATGGTAGGGGAAAAAAAAAAACACATTCCTTTGCTGCTCAGGACCAGTGACAATATTGATCCTCGCAGAAAGAACCTCTGCTTAGTCTAAGTTGTCTAGGGAAAGTGACTTACCATAATACAAAATCTTCCCTGGAAGTAAGAATGATGCCCCCTTCCCCAACCCCCAGCATCTCTTCGGATTTTCAAGCTACATTGTATCTTATGGATAAGACAGATCTGTTATGAAGTTGGATAAGCTATAATCAATGTCACCAGAAAATCGCAAAAGCATTTGCCCAGAATATAAGGATTTTGCCTCTCTTTTCCCTCAGTAGAAGTCATGGGTAATGACACTTAGAGAAAAATGTTCCAGTGCAGGGACCATTTTTCTGCCTTAACAGGCTTCATCTTCTAGTAAATACACACTGAGCCAAGCCTGGAGAATGAAATGCTTACCAGGAGATGATCTCTCCCAGCCAAATTCCCACAAGGACAGAGAGTGAGCCCCTAGAAACACACTTCCGGGGAGATCCAGCATGAAGCACCAGCCAGTCCATCCTGAGAACACAGATCAGCCTCAACCCTGTGCCTCAACAGGCAGCCTAGAAGCCCAGCCTTGGGATTCTTAACCTATTTGGGGTCATTGATTTCCCTGGAAAAGGAACAAATACTACATTTTCCCCACTCATCAGGGCAACACAAACAAACAAACAAACGTACAAGAACAGGCACACTAACTTGCTCACTAATCCGGGACATCTGGCCTCTGACAAAAACCACTGCTCGAGTCTTAGTCTCTCATGGGACTTTTCGTAAGCACCTGGTGCACTTTGTAGAGAGGAAGAAAGTACTTGAGAGCACGGGCTCCAGGGTCAGGCTCTCAGCTGGAATTCTGGCCTCACCACTGACCTTAGGCAAGCAGCTTAGCCTGACTGTGCCTCAGTTTCCTTATCCAAATGGGGATAATAAATAGGACCTGCATCATAAGAATGTTACTAGGATTGAGTGAGCTCATGCAAAGTGTTTACATGAGTGCCTGTCACATATTAACATTTGTTATTGTGATTGATCGTTCCATTATTCTCCTCTTATGAAGGTTGCTTAGTATCTTTTCTTGACCAGGCAGCCTCTTTGCATAGGCCAGACCCTCACATTTTCCAGGACAGCATTCTAGAGATATTTTGTCCTGAATGATCTCTTCCCTTCATTTTCTTATCTGGCCTTTTCGGCTTCTGCAACAACTTATTTTTGTCAAGTCCCAGAGCAGTGTCACTCCTTACTGTTACCAGATTCAGAAAAACTCTCAAGGTCTCTTTCAACTAAGTCCATCTTTCCCTGAGTTTGGGGGTTGCTGCTGGAAATTGGTATTTGCCCTTACCTCCCAAGCTCAATGTCTGTGAGAGTTATAATGTGTCGCTCTGGGTACCTGGCTCGCTGCTTCTTAATCTGTTCCCCCAGCCTGGGTCTAGTTGTTGAACCAGCTGGTCTCCTCATAGTTCATTGGCCTGAGTTACCCTCTTTTCCAAACAAAACCCCCTGCATCAGTGATCCGTGGACAGACTCCAGTAGGCACCCCCAGGCCAGCACTGTAGACCCAAGACCCAGGGAACATAACATGAGTGTCATCGTGTTCCCTTGAGAATGACAGAGGCCCACTCTGGCCGAGTCAGGAGGAAATGCATTTTGACATTGGAGCTGTCCCTACCTCCCGCTGGCCCCTCTCCTTCATCTCAGGTCTTCCTCCAAACCTACCATCCAATTCACACCCTACAAACTCACAAAAACTGAGAAGTTTCCTCTCTTGAGGGCTTTACATTTTAGTGAGAGATTTTGAGAAGAGAGCCAAAGACAAGAATTCCCAGTGGAGGCTTTCCAGACATCAATTTTTCTTCAGAGTGGGATGGGGCGGCTCTCATGGCTGCCAGAGTAGATGGATGCCCACCCCACCTATCCACTAGGCTGTCCCTGGCCACAGACCCAACACATTTCTAGGCACACAGTTGGTTCTAAGCAAACATCTGTTGAATTTGTTGAATTAAAAAGCTACGATTGTAAATAACATGAAAATACCCCAAATAAATGGTTCACTTGTGCCCTGGGCACAGTTGAGCCATACATTAAATGAAAAGCCTCTGTATGATAAGGAAGAGAACTAACTCGTATGAGAGGTCCTATCCTATATCAGATAGTTCATTTATTTTGTTTCATTTCATCTTTTCTACAATTCCATAGGACTGTACTATTATTACCCTGACTGTCCAGGAGACAGTCTCCAGGAGATTACGTAACTTAGAAAGGCATAATGGAGTAAAAGTGTGATGGTTTTTTATGGCTTTTTAGCTTCAAACTTTTTCCTAAAAATTCTTAATTATCAAACAGATAACAGTAGAACTTTTCCCAAAGGAGGGACTGGGGTCCCATAACCACTCAGCAGCCCTCACTCACCTACTCCTGAAGAAACTCCGACCCTGAAGAAAACTATTAGAAGCCCCTGGATTCAGAGCCAGATGCACCAGCCTTTGAATCCTAGCTCCACTGCCCATGACCCATAAGGACTAATGTTTCTCTGCCTTTCTGTCTACCTCCAACAGAGCAGGGTTGTCGTGAGGACTGCCTAAAGTATCACACATATTGGAGTGCCTGGGTGGCTCAGTCGGTTACGCAGCCGACTTCGGCTCAGGTCATGATCTCGCAGTCCGTGAGTTCGAGCCCTGCATCGGGCTCTGGGCTGATGGCTCAGAGCCTGGAGCCTGCTTCCGATTCTGTGTCTCCCTCTCTCTCTGCCCCTCCCCCGTTCATGCTCTGTCTCTCTGTCTCAAAAATAAATAAACGTTAAAAAAATTTTAAAAAAATAATAAATAAAGTATCACACATACC
The DNA here is from genome assembly GCF_024362965.1 of Panthera pardus. Lineage (NCBI taxonomy): Eukaryota > Metazoa > Chordata > Mammalia > Carnivora > Felidae > Panthera > Panthera pardus. Next base: position 57,423,109 of record NW_026526655.1, on the reverse strand, counting down.
GATCACACCCAGCAACTGGCAGTCATGTGACTTGCTTCTGTTTGCATGCGGTAGAGGCCAGATTTAGCCCCAGATTCACGATGTCCGAGTCCAAGAAAGAAAGAACACTGGTAAAAGCACACGGGCAAAGCGCAAATTTTCAGAGGGAAGCACTGGCCCCATAGTTCCACAGAATGCTAAAACTCCCCAGCATCAAACACAACCATCTCCCAGGGGAATCGGTTCAGTGTGGGCAGGGCTGGTGGGAAAACAAAGGTGGGATCCCGGGAAGCACATTTGACTGGTGAAGCATTGTTTAGCCTATCTTGAAAGACGGTTTCAAGAATGCGCGATGCCTGAAATTTCCTCGGGTCTGGAGTTTCTTTAATCAGTCTGCAAACGTGATAAATGTGTCAACGTTTTGTAATAAATGTGAAGACACTCCTAAGACAAGGGTATAAGGAAGGTTTGAAAGTTACACCCTTCCACCCACTGTAGCAGCTGAACCTTCCTGATCAGCCACCAAGAAGAGAAGGCACAGCAGATCTGGGATGTCCTTTAACCGTGTCCCGCTCCATTGGAGCAAGCAGTCCCCATCCTCTGTCCCCTAGCCTCCACCACTGCAGAGAGATCAGTGGGACCCAAGACTGGGCTCAGGGACAAGGTAAGGTGAGAAAGAGGCACACCTGCAGGTTATTACTCTGAACTGCAAATTTGAAGAAAATGGTAGGAAGGGAAGTGAACTGAGACAGGCTAGTTCCTAAGCAAGGTGAACAGAGTCGAGCAACAGTCTTTCCTGTCAAGACGGTTAACAACTTATTAACTGTCTCTGAACCCACTCTATTTTTTTATGTTTATTTTGAGAGAGAGTGAGAGCGAGTGAGCGAGAGAGAAAGAACACGCGTACACGAGTGGGGGAAGGGCAGAGAAAGAAAAGAGAGAGAATCCCAAGCAGGCTCCACACTACCTGCACATAGCCTGACTCAGGACTCCACCCCACGAGCCAGGATCGTGACCTGAGGGATCATGACCTGAGGGATCATGACCTGAGCCGAAATCAAGAGTTGGACGCTCAACCGACTGAGCCACCCACATGCCCCAATCCACACTATTTCTTAAGGTACGATTTCATATAGCTTCATTATAAGAAATAACACTATCCTGATCGGTATTTTTCTTTACTAAGGAAGAACTGTCAAACGGTGGCTCATTTCTTCACGTGAACGGGGCCATTAGTGAAGCCTCACAGATGGAACAAGAGACTCAGATTACATGTAAGAAGGTAAGCGGTTTATACTGGAATTGTTCTACTGCTATCTTTCGAACTATGCACTGACCACTCAAACTACATTCAAATAACTTCAGACTGGAGTTCCTTCTCCTTCCCTCCAAAGTGCCCTTTGCTCATTGTGGTAGACAGAAGAGTGGCCCCCCAAAGAGGCCCAAAGATGTCTTTCTTAGTCCTTGGTACCTGTAAATATGACCCTTACGTGTAAAAGAGATGTTGCCGCTGTGATTAAATTAAATGTTTGGAGATGGAGAAATTATCCTGGCTCATCCAGGAGGGCCCGATGTAATCACAAGGGTCCTCCTAAGTAAGAGAGGGAGGCAAGAAAGTCAGAGTCAGAAAGGGAATGATAGAAGCAAGGTGCAAGGTAGGGGGAGGGGCAACTGCCAGCATTGAAAACGGAGGAAAGGGCCATGAGCCAAGGGATGCAGGGAGCTTCTAGGAATTGGAAATGATTTCTTCCCTAGAGCTTCCAGAAGGAACACGCCTTGCCAACAATATGATTTTAGCCCAAGGAGACCCATCGCAAACTTCAGACCTCCGGAGTCGTGTTGTTTTAAGCCACCTAACCTGTGACAATTTGTGACCACAGCAATAGGAAACTAATACATTCACATATTATCTCCCTTCCTGTGTCACATCCCATCTCCCCTCCACATACACCCTGTGGCCTCCCCTGCTTGAAGCATCAGTTTTTCCAAGAAGTCTTCCTTTCGAACTCCCGCTCTTATGCCCCAAAAGAGACACAGTGCCTCTCTCAGTTCTGACCTGTAGCAGACATTTGTCACACTGGATCATAATTGACTGCTGGTTTGTCCATCTCTCCCACCAGACAACGAACTTCTATAGGGCAAGAACAGGGTCTTGGTATTTCTTTTTATCCCCTGCTCTTGGCAAAGCACAGACCCTCAAAAAAGATCTCTTAAGTGAATAACTGCTCTTGCCAAAGTGTTGAGCAGTCCACCTTCTCCTGAAAACAAACGATAGCCATTTTCATCTGAGATGGTCAACATCTATGAAATGAATAAACAAATGAAAAAAAGGCCATTGAGTCACGGTGGCTCCACCCATGAACCACGCCAGGGAGCAATAATACTAGGCTGAACAGTATTTCAAACAGCTCTGTCTCCCCAGGACCAGATGACCAGCTTCCTTCTGGGCCGTCTTCTTAAAGGCATCTCAACAGTGACGACCAGGTTGAGTACAGATTGGCTAAATGTTAACTTTGCTTAGATAACCTTGTTCTAGGTTATTCTCTACACGGTAATAGTGCCAGAAAAGACAGTATGTATCATTTAAGGAGCTTGAAATTTTTATCTGGATTAATCAAAGAAAAAACTTATGAAGGCAATGCAGCTATTTTTCTGAAGGAATGGGGGGAAAGTGCCTCATTGAGGGATATAAAATTCTGAAGGGAACAGAAGCAAGATTTTACAAGACTATTTGAGGTAATGTCAAGTACAAGAACAAAAGAACATAAACTAAGGCTCAGAAAGGGTCAGACCCTCAAGGAATTTAGGCAGAATTTCTTTAGACATAGAGAAGGAAGTTTATAGAGTAAAAAACAGGGTTGAAATGGGGGATAGGCTGTTGTAAATATATTTGAAGCCGTTAGACCAAAATTGTTCCCTGAGTTATACTCAAATCATAGATCATGGCTTCTAATTCCTCAGAACACAGCAACTTGAGTTGAGTAATGGGATGTCTGGGTTGGTGTCATTTTTATCTTCTTTTTAACTTCCTTTAAATCAGTCCTTTAATTTAGCCACTTGGCTGGCCCGCAGGCTATATAATCCAGCAGCCCTGCTCTCCAAGGTTACCACACCGCATCTTGGTCTCACAGATGAGAAAACCAAGACCTGGAGATTAACCTGTTTGCAGTTGAATAGATGGTGAGTCCCTGACTGGGAAAACTGGAAATCAGAGCTATTATACCACAAAGGTGCTGCTTATTGAATTGAACCCTAAGTTAGTGATTCTTCTTTTCCATCTCAGACATGATGCCCATGTGATGAATTCCCATTGACTCCAGAGACCATTGTTCTTTTTTTTTTTTTTTAGGGGGGGGGCACAAGTGAGTGAGGAGTGTAGAGAGATGCAGGGAGGGAGCAGGGGAGGGAGGGAGAGGGAGAGAGAGAAAGAGAGAGAGAGAGAGGGAGAGAGAGAGAGAGGGAGAGAGGGAGAGAGAGAGAGAGAGAGAGAGAGAGAGAGAGAGAGAGAGAGAAGCGGGACTTACCCAAGGCTCGTGATTTTACCCAAATCGGGGCTCATGGTCACTCAAAGCAGAGCTCAAGCTCACACGGTGTGGGACTCGAACTCACCAACTGTGAAATCATGACCTAAGCCGAAGTCAGATAGATGCTTAATGACTGAGCCACTCAGGTGCCCGCGACCATTGTTCTTATTACTCATCGACCACGTGCAAACTCCATTATTGCAAAAGATGCCAATTATTGTCTGTGCCGTTTACTTGGCACTTAGTCTTGTTAAATGGTTCAGTCAGTTGTGTGATGCATTCAGTGGAGAAAGAAATCGTTCCCAGAAGGAAGTGAGGCTTGAAGTAGCAGTAGGAGGATGGGGGGAAGTTGAACAGGCACAGAGCAGGAAAGGAGAGTGCAAGAAGGTCCTGAGGTGCACAATGGTATGTGGGCCCCACGTGTCCCCAGCAGAGGTCTTATGTAAGGGGGAGGTCAGCAACCTCCCATACAGGACAGGTCAGGAACGGAAGCCGGCTCAGCACCAGACCAGACCAGGTGCAAGTGAACAGTCCTTTGAAGGGGCACTCCAGATCAAATGAACGCCACTCAGGGCAAGTGACTGTCACAGAAAGTCACGGACAGCAAAGTAGCATGGATTGAGGTGGCTGAAGTCAGACCAAGGATCAAGCAATCAGCTAAGGGACCCTATCCTTCTGCTCTGTGAAAGGAAGAGACTGACTCTAGTGTTTTTAAATGTACATTAAAATAAAAAATGAAACATGTTTTTCTGTCAGACCGGCACAAAAATTCGTAAAGTATGTAATGTTTGTAAGGTTGCTGCAAAGCAGAAATTCTCATGTTCGCTGATGGGGACATAAATTAGACAAACTTTCTGCAATTAATCGCAATTAATTCATTTATTTAACGATTGTTGGTCGAGCACCGACATAGTCACTGGACACATACTTCTAAAAGAAATCTTGCCTTCTGTTCACCCTCCTCTTCCCCAACTGTCTTTTGCTGCCATCTGGTTTCCCAGAGCGTCTCATCACTGGTGATATACCCAGACCTCCCACTCTAGATAACGGTCCAGGATGCAGACCTATGCCTCCGTCTTGTTTCCATTTCAAACAAGCCTGTTTGGTGCCCCATTCTACAAGGACCCTGCATTCAGCTAGCTCCACTTAGTAAAGGACAGCGAGTAACATCAAAACACATGTAAACTGAGGAAATTCAACTATAAGAACAAAACTGAATATTTCTCATATAACTTGAATCCTAAGCACAAGTCAAATATCTTGTCTGGTCTTCACGTGAAAACAACCATCTATTCCACCTCTGAGGTAGAACCGTATGGTCTCATTACATATGCACAAAATCATATGTAGTGGGATGATGGACAAGTTGATGGTGATTTTGACCACACTGAACTTTCCCCTTACTCATTGACCTTAGAACCTAACCCTGCCCCCAGGAAATGCCTCTAACTCGAGCTCAACCCACTGATGCTGAAGAGCTAATGGCTGATAATCAATTCATGTGTCCCCTATGCAGATATTTGCATTGTAAAAGAGGACATTTGGAGAAGCAATGCTTTATGCAGAAGGAATAACACTATTGCGGGTACAATATTCATTAAGGAGGGACCTTTTAGCCAGTCTCCTGCTTGTACAACAGGACTTGAATTCTGCCTTCTTCGGATTTATTGGAAGGAACTGGACTGGTCCAACAAAGTGGTTCACAGTATCTTGGATGTCCCTATGTACATTGCATATGGTTTCAGAATATCGCCATCAGTGTATGACTCAACGAATCAAATCAACACTTCATGAGTATCTAATAGAAACCTTTCTGTATAAGTACTTTCCGATATATAATCTCATTCGGCGTACACAGTCACTTTGCGGGGTAGGTTTTGTACTTATTTTTACAGATGAGGAAAGGGAGGCTTAAAAAACCATTGCACTGTACTGTGGGTAAAGCAAAGATTTGAATTCAAAACGGACTGACCACTGAGGCCGATTGCAATGGGACAGTGCTCCTAGATGATCTGCCTATGGACTTTTAATACCACCTACAACCTTTTGATTTGGGCTGGAAAGTTCCCAAGTTCCTTTTGTCATCCCTGTAGCAGACTAATAAATCTTTACATCTCTGTATCACTTAGCCATTTGAGAAGTGCTTGTAATTTATTAACTCAGTTGACTATCAAAATGTCATGGGGCAACAGAGCAAATATTATCACCCTCAGTTTTATAAAGAAGTTGATGACCAGAGAGGTTAAGAACTGATTCATTTCACTGGGTCGGGAAAAAGTGGATAACTTCATCGCTGAGACTTATGGGAAAGTAAGTCTGGGACACCCTACAACACCACATGGACCAGGCCGAGGATTTTCGTCCACGTCCCCAAGCAGCCACCCTGTAGAAAAGCCAACAGAACTGTGTCTACCTATGGCACCAAAAACAGGGGCCAAGGTCTGCTTTGAGGAGCCTACGTCTGCCTCCTTAGGAAACTATTTCTGGCTCATGCTGAACAGATTAGAACATTCCAAACTCATACCAGGACTTGAGTCAGAATCCAAAATACTTCTTTTCAATTTCCATAATGTTTTTTTTTCCTTTCTAAAATTGCTCATTTAATTAAAAATCTGCCTGTTCCTATCCCTTTCTCAGTTACGTTCCAAAGTACAAAAACTACATCAGGCTAAAAATTTCTGTGCTTGTTCTCCAAACTGCAACAAGCTTGCATCCCTCCCCAATTTCAGATTTCTCAAGTATATCTATGCTTGTAAAGACTTTACTCATGCTTAAGGAGAGATTAGACGGTATTTGGCCAGAGATCCAAAAACATACAAATTCCATCTTCTCCACAGGGACCCCAAGACGGAAAACACACAAGGAGAAATAGCAGAAGTGAAACGAAATACCACTTTCTTATTAGCCAGATGTGAATATCTTAGATGAATCCTATTTCCCATACACTGGTGTGGACCATAGGGAAATCCCACTGACCATTATTCTGTATTTATATTCCAGAGGTAATAGTGACAACCTTGGATTTCATCCCTGGAAATTTTCCCTCTGTTGACCTGCCAACACATACCAAATCATATCTTCAGAGGCCACAAAAACTGAAATTCAACAAAGGGAACACAATGGAGTTACCACCGAGCTACATTTATGCTCCGTCCAGGCCTCTCCACCCTGTCGGCAGCTTCAGACGATGTACAACTACAAAGCCATCAACAAACTCAGCAGAGAGCAGAGAAAACTTTTACCACAAGATACGAATGAGCACGCCTAATAGCAGATTCCCCCTAACGAAATGGAAGCCTGAGGGGTGAAATGCAAAGTCAGGTGTATGAGTGAGACCCACAAACCCTCCAGCACCACAGGGCTGGAAATGCCAGTCCAAGATTCAAACAGATGGAAAGCGCCTCTTCTGTCCTTGAGAGGACAGATACACGTAATAAAAAGGAATGCGATGCCTGCTTTTTAAATTTCTCGTCTCCGTCACTTCTCAGCCATCTATTTCCTAAATGTTACAGGAACTTAATGCTACAATAATTCAATATGCAGGAAGATGTAGTCAGCCCTGAATACCCAAGACCCAGTAATTGAAGCATATACCACTGAGGTTTTTAGTTATTGGTTTGAATGTTCTTTTGTGGCCACTCTTCTATGGAGTTTGAAACTTTTCCAACCCCTATCTTGCTAATTCCATGCATTAAAAACTGAAATGCATCCAAATTTCATTTCCAAAGAAATATGTTGTACCAAGAATGATTATTATATTAAAACCTGGAAGCACATAAGCTAGAGCCTGAGATATTTAAATTATCCTTTTTAAAAAGTATGTAATAACATTTTCCCTGTTGCCCTGATATCCCACGGAATCACAATGATAGGAAGCAAACCCAGGAAATTGGGTGTATTTCTTAGGTTACTTTGAATAGGACTCATTTTGAATGACTCCTAATGGAATCTTTGACTTAGAGAAGGCACTCTGAGGTAGCAAACTGGTTGCCCACAGATGTGTTTCGTTTGGTCAGCGCAGGGATGTTGCCTTTTTTAAAAATGCGTTGCCAACATTTAAAGATCAGGAAACTTCTCAGAAGAAATGTAGGATCCTTGTCTTACCTTTTAAAATCAGAAGGTCTGGCCATGCCTTGCAGTATTCCCACATGCCCGAAATCAGCAGGAGGGGGAGAAGGCCGCTCCTGCAGACAGACAAAGGGGTTCTAGGCGCCCCCTGCCCTCACCACTTGGCCCCAACCCAGTCAGTGACTATCATCTGTGATAAAGCTTGACTTTGGACTTTCATCCCATGCTTTGCAGCCTCGCCAGAAAAATCTTTTTTCAAAAAAGGTGGGAGGGGAGGCGCCTGGGTGGTTTAGTCAGTTCCGCAACCCGGCTCTTGATTTCAGCTCGGGTCACGATCTCACAATTCGTGAGTTTGAGCCCCACATCAGGCTCTGTGCTTACCGTGCGGAACCTGCTGGGATTCTCTGTCTCCCTCTCTCTCTGCCTCTCCCTCACTTTCTCTCTCTCTCTCTCTCTCTCTCCCCCCCCACTCTCTCCCCTCCCTCCCTCAAAAATAAATAAACAAATAAATATTTTTAAAGAGGGGGGGTGGGAGAGGAGGTTTGCTAGCCAAAGCAATCGGTTCTAATGAGTCCATCTACGTGAGCCCTGAGATCCCAATGCCTTAAATAGCCACCCTTACAACAAATTCAGAAACAGTGCAAGCCCCCAAGCCTCCTCTGAACTAATGCTGCTCTAAGTGTGCACCACGGACCAGCAACATCAGCATCACCTGAGAGCTTGTTCAAGCTGCAAGTTCTCCGGTCCTGTTCCAGGCCCACTCAATCAGAAACTCTGGGGGTGGACTCTAGCATTCCGCATTTTAACAAGCTCTCCAGGTGATTCTGATGTATGCTAACATTCAAGAATCATGATAAGAATCTTCTGGAGGCCTGAAACGTACAGAGTCCTGGGGTCCACTCTCAAGTGCATTTCTGACAAATTTCAACGTGATTTTGTTGCTGCTGACTCAGGACCTATACTTTGAGTAACACTGCTCGGGGTTCATGGTTCTCGGCCCTGACTCCCCATTAGAATCACCTGAAAAGGAGAGAAAATGAGGAAGAGACTGTTGCCCAAGGCCCAGCCTAGACCAGCTGAATCAGAAATCTCTAGGTACGAGACCAAGGCTCTGGTGTTTTTTAAAAGCCCATCAGGTAATTCTAGCATGTAGTTAAGTTGAAAACTCCTGTTCTCAACACATCTGGTCTCTACAGTCAATTTTAGCTCCCCTAACACATCATCATTTATCTTCTCTCTGGAAACGTTCTGAGACTCTTTCTATCTCTAAAGACAACCATGGCCAATAATCTCAGCTTTTCAAAGAGCAGCCTCTCATCAGTTTGGTAGAAATTGTCCCCCCAAGTCATTTTCTGACCCATTCTTGGGTTCATATTTGAGGATGGTGTTATTTAGGGATAACTGCTAAGGGACAATGTCAGCAAATTGTTTCTGCCAGTAGGTAGAACCCATAGCCGGGAAAATCAGACACCCTCCAAATAACACATTCCATGGCAAAAACTAAAAGTTTTGGCTGAGGGAGAGACACACAGATGTTCTAACATTCTCAAAACCAAAGCAGTTGCCTTCCAGGCGGCTTCAACGACTCCAAAAGAGATTTGTTTAACCCATTAACTGAAGCCAGCAAAGGTATCGATATGGCATCGAGAGTCAGAGGACGGCACACACAACCTTAAAACCTTATTATGCTTTGTCTCCCTCTCTGTTTTTGTATTATTTTTGCTGCCCTTCCCTGATGTCCATCTGTTTTGCATGCACCAGTCAAGGCAGGCCCTGCTAGGGGAGATGGCTTCTCACCATACGAAACCACGTTACGGACTTCTAAGAAGTTACTATAAGAAGAAACACAGGTGAGGGGCGCCTGGGTGGCTTGGTCGGTTAAGCGTCCGACTTAGGCTCAGGTCATGATCTCGCAGTCCATGAGTTCAAGCCCCACATCGGGCTCTGTGCCGACAGCTCAGAGCCTGGAGCCTGTTTCAGATTCTGTGTCTCCCTCTCTCTGTGACCCTCCCCCGTTCATGCTCTGTCTCTCTCTGTCTCAAAAATAAATAAACGTTAAAAAAAAAAAATTTTTTTTTAAAAAAGAAGAAACACAGGTGGATGCCAATGTTGCCCCAGACGGTTCTAAAATGATTTCTAAAGAAGTAGCCCATAGACCCAAGGGATCAAAATATCTTCAGGCCTGAGTTTTTCCCTGAAGAAGCATGTCCTCGTGACAGCTCTTCCCACAAGGGGAAGGAGTGAGATAAAAGCAAAATGCATATTCATGTGTAATAACAGTAAGACAGTGCTGTAGGAAAAAATATTGATAAACAAATATTTTCCTAGAGAAAGTGGTGTGTATATTTTAGCTTCGTAAAAATACACTTGAAAGAGGGGGAAAAAACTTTTTTTTTTTCCATTTTGGCTTTATTAGAGCAACAAGCCACTTTGTGTCTCCCATCAAAGCACACCCAGGTCCTTTTGTCATGTCTGAGAAACTATTGATTCCTCTATTAAATTGTGCTATATGGAAAAATCTTCACAAAAGCAATATCATTTATTAGACTAACAAATATGTTAGTTGAACCAGCTTTGGAGACTTCTAAAATCCATTATACAACTGCAGCTCTTTTTCAGAGACCAGGATGTATTACAGAGACCAATTCTCAGGACACAGTATGACTAATTTACTTGCACATTCCAAGAGGCCATTATTTCTTAGGAAGAGTAGAAAAATTATAACCTTCAACTTTGGGGGAAATCACCGAAAGCTGATGTGTCTATACCGGGGATCTCAACAAGCTGATTCTAAGTTTCCTAATATTTTCATCCTCAGCGTTTTCTGACACTAAAATTTTTACAAGGGGGGGAAGAAAAACAAGAGGAGAGACTACAAAGAATAAAATTGACCATATAATCTGAGCTGCTCTTTGAGGAAAATAAGCGATTAATATGTATAAAGTCTTCAAACCCTGTCCCTGGTGCTGCCTGTTCATACCTTGTTCCCCCCTCCCCAATCCTCTCCTCACCGTATTTCTGCCCCTTCTTTTCTATGGGGAGCCTTAGAAGCTGCTTCAAGGGTCACCTTGTCCAAACACCGTCTTTTGGGGGGAAGGGACTGAGGCTCAGAGGGAGAGAGACCCACCTAACAGACACGACGAATCGATGGCAGAGCCTGGCTCCCTGTGCCGCGTGCCTCCGGCCTGTTGGCCACACAAGCTCTCTTCCATCTGTTGCAAATGTTGAAAATGCAGGCTCCATCTTAACTCACGGCACTCTGAGGTCTTTGTGGTAATCCGGAACACTCGCCCAGGCCCCTTCTTGATACTGTCAAGAAGTTAAACTGATCACTCCTTACAGTTAAGGTGCCTGGATCCCGTGCAGGGAATCGAACGCACACCCTTCCAAATGCACACCCAGCTCCCCTGAGCTACGTGCTGGGGTTGGTGGGGTCTTTGAAAACACTGACTTCTGAAAGGAGAAGGGGTTGTTTCTGGGGCTGCCTGGTGCCTCCCAGGTGCAGGACGGCTGGCTTGACCTTTCACCAGCCTCTGGAAAAAGTGCTCAGGACAACAGGAGGATTTTGTCATAAATCCCCCTACATCCGGGCAAGAACTGAAGGTCAAGCAGACCATACAGTCACAGCGCCACCCTTGGTCAGCACCTACTTTGTGTGTGTTGGGGATGGGGGGATAATGGGCAGCAGCTGGAGTGAGGCAGAAGGGGAGGACGCGGGAGGCACAGAGGGGAATGAAGGAGGGGAGGGAAAGAAGAGGAAAGAAGAGAACATAAGTGAAAAAGGAGAACAGACGAGGAAAAGGGCTGAGTTCTGAAAAAGAGTTGTGGAAAAGCCTTCTCACGCTCACCCAGATCCTGTTCCCCTTGCCTTCTGGGACCTTCCAGACCCACGGAGGGATGACCCCTCCCAGCCCTCGGGTGGGTCCATGTGACTGGCCCATGCCAGAGGGGGTGGAAGTGACGGGGGGGTGCAGCATGAGTCCCTTGGGGGCTCCGTGCTCAGCCCCCGGGGAGAGTGAAAGCACGGGTTGCTATGGAGAGTGCCATAAGGCAGGGATGCTGAGCCAGCACCGGGAAGACATTTGTCCTGCAGTGTCACCCAGAGCTCCAGACAATTCTGCTTCAGTGAGAAATAAACTGGCATATTAAGCCACTGAAATTGAGAGGGTGTTTATTACTGCAGCACGACTCACCTATCCTGGTTAAATAGGAGCTAGATAAAGAGTAGGGAGCAGAGCAGGAGGATGAGAGAAGAAGAAAGAAGAGAAGAAAGGGAGAGAAGGAGTGGGAGAGGAAGGAAAGAGGGAATGTGAGGGCGGAACGCAAGGGCCCCTCATATAGATTGCCTTAATACTTGTTCAGTTAGCTCCAGGAACACAGGACAGACATGAGAAAGTGCGCCCAGAAACAACTCCCAAGGGAGAAGTTGGGGCTCATGGGTGCCAAGTTTACCTCTGTGACATGTTTGTAGTCCTCTCCTTGCTGGGTAAGGCACCTATGTTTAATAAATATTGCATCACTAAATGCCGGACATTGTAGTAAGAACTATGGCTATGGAGGAGACCAAGATAGACGTGGTCCCTGGCCCCACGGGGCTTGTAAACTCTTCTTCCCTTCCTTTTAAACTCTGCAGGGAACGCCACACCAACGTTCCGCCCGGCAGGGAGACAAGAATGATTGCAACCTTGAACGTACCAGCCAGTGATGAGTTTGAAGAAAGAGCTCCAGAAGCTGCACTGGCTGGTTCTACCAGGAACCAGCTAGGGGACCGTGGCGAGGAATGTACGAGCTCCGGGAATCAGTTTCTTCATCTCTGACATAATCAAGTTAGACCTAATGACCTCTATCTCTACGCCACTTTCAACTCTAATAATAGTGATAATAATCAGAACGTCAATAATAGCAGCTAACATTTAATGAACCCTTACTACACGCCAGGCACAGAGCTTAGATTATTGCACTTAATGGTTCATATCAACCCTATAAGGAAGGCGTTATCACACCCGTTTTGCAGATGCATAAACTGAGGCTCAAAGAGGTGAAGAAACGTGCCCGAGACCACAGAGCTAGTAAGTGGTAGAAGTAGGCTGTGATCTGGAGGAAAGTCTGACCAAGTTCTGAGCCCACACTCAACCATTCTGCCAATAACTGTCACCATGAAATGTATCTATATTGCTGGTTAAAGGAAATTAAACATGGAGACAAAGCAGAAATGTTCTTTAACGTTCTCTGTAATAATGCTAATAACCCACCTGCCCCTCCCCCAGAAAATAGTCCTAAACGGGATATGCCTACTAGAAACAAAATTGAATCATTATTTTCCATCTCTTCTGGGAAATGAAGGACTTTTGTTCTAGCCGTGGGTCCATCCAGTTGCCTCATTAAGTCCACGGCAAGGACAAGGTGAGTCTTGCCTTCAGACATCACCCCATAGATGGTTGGGATAACCTGCCCCTCCTTTGTCCACACCTGAACAGCTAGGTTACTAGCCGTCCCCACTGCGTGCCCATCTGCAGCCTGCAAACCCTGTGGTCTTCGGGGTCAAACACATCTCACCGGAAACACCTCCACCCACCCATCACTCTTCATTTCAGCCACCGTCGCTTACTGGTGTCCCTGTCTGGCCTTCGAACTGCGTAAGAAAGCAAACCAACAAGCAGAACATCTTTCTCTAGGCTCATAATGGAACCACAGGCCAACTAGGTACTCAGTGCATCTTGGGGATCTAACTTTTTAATTAAAAAGTTGTTTCAAAGGAGCAATTGTGTAGAAATTCTAAGTTACTGACTGCCAGCTCAAACTACCATGCCTAGGAACCTAACAACAAAGAAAACTGTATGCAGAGGAAAGTCGTAGAGGGAAAAGACACTGTAAAACATACAGCCTGGCATATGGGCTGCATTATAACACAGCACAGTTGAGCAACTTTATTCTGAGAGATCCCACCCTGCCAGAGGGTGCCATACAGCCCCAGGCCCCTCCTGTTCATCTGCAAAGTGTGTTTGGCTCAATGTCTTTAAAAAGATGTGTAAATAGGGGCGCCTGGGTGACTCAGTTGGTTAAGCGTCCGACTTCGGCTCAGGTCATAACCTCACAATTTGTGAGTTCGAGCCCCACCTCAGGCTCTGTGATGACAGCTCAGAGCCTGGAGCCTGCTTTGGATTCTGTGTCTCCCTCTCTCCCTGTCCCTCCCTCGCTCGTGCTCTCTGTCTCTCAAAAATAAATAAGTGTGTTTAAAAAAATGTTAAAAAATGTGTAAATATGCCGTCAATATTTTTTAAACAAGATTTCGCATAATATCCAGATTTCAGACTTGTCTCCAAGTTAGAAGATCTGGCAAAACCCTCAGCCCACATCCACCCAGAGCAACAGTGGATGGAGGCTTAAGGCCCTCTGATTCCCTCCCTGATGTCTCACCCACTGACCCACTTAGCTAACCTACCTACCTCCCTGGATCTTGCAAGCCCTTGAGTCAACCTGTTGAATCCTCATGCTCACTGACTAGGGAACAAAGGAGATGAACAGGTTGCGTGTGAATGTACATGTGCCACGTCTCTTTTTACAACCCTGACCTGGTCTCTCGTGTCTCCCGATGGCTAAGTCTCCACTCAGCATTGCCACACTAGCCCGAGTAGAATAAGGCTCCCCAAGGTCTGAGCTTAGTGTCCCGCTCTCAAATGATATATTGCTGGTTATCTACATGGGGCCCTTTCTTCTGAGTTCCATATGCAAATATACAGTGACAGAAAGCAGGCTAGTGGTTGCCTGGGGCTGGAGTTAAGAGTAGGAATTGACTGCAGGGGCACCTGGGTGGCTCAGTCGCTTAAGCGTCCAACTTTGGCTCAGGTCACGATCTCACCATTTGTGCGGCTGTCAGCTCAGAGCCCGCTTCACATCCTTTTTCTCCCTCTCTCTCTGCCCCTCCCCTGCTCACTCTCTCTCTCTCAAAGATAAACACTAAAAAAAAAAAAAAAAAAAACAGGGGGATCGACTTAAAGTGAACTTAGGGGATCTTTGGGGGGCAATGGAAATGTTCTAAAACTAGATATTGGTGATGGTTTCGTGCATATTAGTAAATGCACTAAAATCATTACATTGTATACTTAAAACAGGCAAAAATTTATGGGTATGTAAATTATACCGCAATAAAGCTATTTTTTAAAGGAATTATTCTGGCTGTTTTGTGGAGAATAAGTTAGAGAGGGGTGGGGTGAAATGAGGGCACCCACTTCAAAGGCCCACGTAATTGTGCAGGCGAAGGTCAATAGGAACGTCGGCCATGACTGTAGCAGTGGAGGTGGTAGGACACGGTCAGACCTTGGACATGTCTGTGGGCAGAACAGACAGAAGGTCTTTGCTGGGAGAATGGAGCTGCCATTTACAAAAGTTGAGAAGACTGTGGGAAGGGCAGGGCGTGGGGGACATAAGTAGCTCTGTTTTAGATATGCCCAATTGGAGATGGCCTCGAGATCTGGAAACTGAGAAATTGAATAGGATGGAATAGAAGTTCAGGGGAGAGGCTGCTTGAGTGAAATTGGAATAAGCAGCAGAAGTCCTTTGAATCAAGCCATTGAACCAAAGTCCAGCAAAATGTCTCAGCATTCTCATTATGCAGGCTGCTGGTAAGGTGCAGTGGGCAAAACGCACACACACACACACACACACACACACACGTGCATACATAGACATATGTATGTCTATATTATATATACACTTATTTATTTTTTGCTTATATTCACATATATAAAGTATATGTATACCATAAGAAGTTAGCAGGTACTTTTTAGGGGCAAAGAGCCCTGCATTAGGAGCTGAGGAAGTAGTGTAAATAGTAAGGAAAAGGAAAGGATACAACCCATTTCATATTCACTTTTTTCAGGAAGAAATAACAACCAATAACAATGTCATAATAGGATGAGGAAGCTTAACATTGTTTAGTTGTTAATCATTCACAAACTAATGTGTAACTTAAAAACTCCAATTGCGGGGCGTTTGGAGTTTTTCAAATATCCAAAGGTGGCTCAGATGGTTGATCCTCTGACTCTTGATTTCAGCTCAGACCATATCCCAAAGTCGTAGGATCTAGCCCTGGGTCAGACTTCTTGCTGAGGGTGGAGGCTGCTTGGGATTCTCTCTCTCTCCTCTCTCTCTCTCTCTCTCTCCCTCCCTCTGCCTCTCTCTCCCACTCACACATGTTCTTGCTCTCTTAAAAAAAAAAACAACAAAACTCCAATCACAACCCTGAAAAAAGTAGAACACAAATAAAATATAAAAAGTAAAGCATTGAAGCTAGTATAATGTTATATGTCAATCATATCTCTGTAATAAAGAAATTTGCAAACTCAGAAAATACATAGGAAATTTTTTATAAGTAAGGCAGGCTACAGTAAGGTATTTGGCTGCTGTTTTTTTCTCCCTGGGATCATAAATCATGGAATCTTAGATATGTAAAGGATCTTAATATATAAGAGAACATATATAAAAAATAAATATATATATACATATATATTCATATATATGTGTATATGTATGTGTGTGTGTGTGTGTATATATATATATACATAAAGGGATCTTTATATATAAGAGAACTCAAGACTGAATTACACAGATGAGAAACAGAACCCCAAAAAGGGTGAATCAACATATCCATGAACTTGTGCCAAATTTCTTTACAAATATTGTGTCTAAAGTAGCTGTATACTTTTGCCTTTCAGAGGAAAATAACAAAGGAACTTGGCACACTCTGAGACATATCACAAGAGGAGAGCTGTTATGGCACCAAAAACCTTTCTCATTATTGGAGTTTATCAAAAAATAAATTAATTCAATGGAAATCAGTTTAACTATATATTCAAAATATTAAATGTGCCGATTTTGGACCCAGTGATTCTATTCCTAGAAATTTATATAAAAGAGATATTTGAAAAAGTCTACAAGTATCATTCCTCATATTTCATTCTATTGCTACCACTAGTAAAAAAAAATAATAGAATATTACCAATAAAATAAATTGAAAGCAAATGAAATATCTGTCAAGAGTGTTTTTTGAATAAGTTACAGCGTGACCTACAATGTAAATACTATACACAAAAATAATGATGTGGTTCTGTATTTGCCAATGCAAAAAGAAATCGAAGACACATTGTTGAAAAGAAAACAGACATTAAAGAACATCTGTGCTTTAATGAGGAGAAAGGAAGTGCAAGCAGGGTGTTGATTCATCCAGAAAGTCCTTTCTGGCACCGGAGTAGGGCCTGAGCTGGCGCGGATTTTGAGTTCAGACAGGAAGCGCAAAGAGGCAGGTACAGGGTGAAGCCGGAGATCACGCAGGTCTGTCTGTCCCGGGAAGACAGAAAAGTTAAGTTCCTGGGGCTGGGACACTCACAGGGAATGGAAGGCATGATGGGGAGGGGAGAAGGAAAATAGATTCCACAGCTGCAGGGCTGGGCAAGCGGGTGAGGGAGGTGGAGAGGGCAGGCATCCAGCCTCCAGCTCCACTCACAGCAGGACCCCCCCCCCTCCCCCAAGTCCTTTCAGAATCCTTGACTCCTCGGCCAGAGCAATGCATCGGCCCCAAGGCTCGACCACATATACGCATAGAAGCTCCCTCATAAACACACAGAAGCCCCCTTTTCATCGATGGGTCGGTTTCTGATTTGTTTCCTGTTGTAACGGGGAAGGGTTCATCAATGACAACCATCCGCGGTCAACTTGGAGAGCTCACGGCGTCTCTTCGAGTCAGGGACTTTAGGATTTTCCCCACTTGGGAGAAACTTTGCCAAATTGATCACATGACTTTTACCTGATCAAAGATGTCACAAAACCTACATGTCCTTGGGATGACGTCTGGAAAAGCCCCATGCTCCTTTCTTCCATAATTCCACTCATCTCCTCCTTCCCTGCCAGCCCAGTGGGAAAGCGTGAGCATTTTCTTTGTTACTACACCAATCCCACTAATGCTTTGTGTTGAAGTCCCTCTTTCTGTTTGACCACCTGTCCCCACCAAAGTCGGGGGTTCCTCCTTTGGGGTTTGGTAATTGAAGGAAAGGCCCTTTGGAGCCATTAATGTGACCGGTCAAAGAGTAGGCAGGCCTAGCCCAGAGATGAGGCCTCACCAGATCACACCTTTTGCACAATCGAAAATAGATTTGGCGTCCAGGCTTCACCTCCCCCGGAGGAAAGCAGAGAAAACCCTAAGCCACCTTCTGGAGTCGTTCCGCTGCAGCAAGCTTGGGAAGAGCCCCAGCTCTGATGAAGAAACTTGCGCTGGTCCCGTGAGGCTTGCACCATGAGATTTTATTCCTGGCTTTGCAGGAGCCCTGTGTCTGGGCCACTGGGTCCTGAGGAAGGTGGGTACTAACAGGGAGGGCTATAACCATCCCTGAAAAACATTTCAAACTGTGTTACAAGCTAGCCCCGCCAGAGAGAGGGCCCCTACTTTGCTTTCTGCATCGTTCTTAAGTCTCTTCAAAGCACTCAATTAAAAAATGTGGCTTCTATAAAACTCAGAGCAGACTATTATAGAGCAAACAGCTGCCATGTGATTAGAAACACAGGAAATGTTTTGAGGAAGGGATGCTTGGTGCTATTAATTTTTTCCTTTGTGTTTCAAGTATGGTTCCCAGAAAATGGGGCAAGGTAATAGTTTGTGTTCTTGGTTTTATTTTCACCATGACACGATTAGAAAAGAAACCCATAGTCTTTGCAGAAAATGTTTGAATATGCAGGAAATTATGGAGAAAAAAAAAATCAAATCCACTCATAATCCCAGCATTCAGATACAACAACTCTTTTGGTGTTTTATGATGTATTTTGGTACCGTATTTCTTATATTTGTAAAAACATAACTGAGATCGTATTTTACGTAAAACTTTGAAAATCACTTTTTCTTCGCTTAACTTCCGTTCGTAAACATTTCCTTAAAAAGTCCTTGTGAATATAATTTTGGTGTCTGTGTAGCATTCGGTCATATGGATGTGACATCATTAGGTAACAATTTCTTGATAAGTAGTTCTGTGATAAACATCTGTGAGTCTCTTTCTGCATTTCAGATTACCCTCTGAAGACAGCTCTTTGGCACTGATCATCATCAGTGAGGGGTAAATTCTGTGCCCAGTCAATTAAAGGACAACAAAACAGCAATCTTCTGTTATGTTTTACCTTTAAATGTATATCACTAAATATTAATATATTAGCAAGGAAGTGACTTTTTTTTACTTTTAACTCTTATAAGGCCTTTTTGGGTTATAAAATTGATTTTTTTTAAAGAATCCTGTTCTTAGAAAAAGGAAAATATTTCAAAACGTTAACTGTGCTTTCTTTAGGAGATGGAACTTGGATTTTTTTCCTACTTTTCATTTTATTGCAATTTGTCAAATTTTGTTTAATATGTGTAATACCACTTTTACAGGGTTTCATAAAACAATATAAAAGTTTCTTTAAAAGAATGTCTGCTCTTCTCTTTTACATTTCTAGAACAAGCCACCATAGATTATGAGCATTTTTTATGCATCCCCATGCTTTATTCAAGCCTGCAGTTGAGAAAGAAGGCTGAATTCTAGACTTTCATTTCTTTTCCAGAAAATTCTTTGTGAGTAGTGTAATTGGATTTAAGCAAGGGAAATTGAAGTTATTTATAAAAATATGGAATCATCTCTTTAGTACCAGAGTGAATTCAAGGCTAGTATCTTAAGTACTAGTATCTTAGTCAATTCAGGCTGCTATAACAGAACACCATACATAACCTGGGAGGCTTCTAGACAAGAGACATGTATTTCTTTTTCCTTTTTCCTTTTTTTTTTTTTTAAACAGGAATGTATTTTTGACAGTTCTGGAAACTGGAAGTCCCAGGTCAGGGAGCCAATATGGTCAGGTTCTGGTGAGAGCCTCTCCCAGGTTGTGGATTGCTGACTTCTCACCATGTTGTCACATGGCGGGGAGCAGAGAGAAGAGGCTAGCTCTCTTGTGACATTTATAAGGACACGAATCCCTTTCATAAGGGCTCCACTCTCATGACCTTACCTAATCTTAATGACCTCCCAGAATCCACGCCTCCTAATAGCATCACATTGGGAGATGGGGTCTCAACATAGGAAATCGATGGGGGACACGAATATTCCATCCATAACAGCCACCAAAAAACAAAGCTCTCTTTCTCCAAGAGACACCTGGGTACCCACACACAGCCTCATTTAACACTCAAGTCTATTTGACTCCACCTCCTCTGAAATGAGAAAGTAGACTCTCAGAGAAGCAATAACAAAATTGTAGTCAGATAAATGTGCAGTTCCTCATCCCCCATCCAACGTGAGGACCCTGTATTCACAATTTCTTTCTTCCCATTACAACCATAACTGTTAATTTTTTTTTTCATTTTTGTTTTTAAATGCTTCAATAGCAAAAATTCTTGGTTTCTTCCTTACAGATGTATATAGGTCTGGAGTAGGTTGGAAATTATTTGGAAATGACGGTTTAATTTAAAAATAATCTGTGGCTAGGGGAGCCTGGGTGGCTCAGTCGGTGGCGCATCAGACTTTGACTCAGGTCATGATCTCACAGTTTGTGAGTTCGAGCCCCACATCAGGCTCGCTGCTCTAAGTGCTGAGCTCACTTTGGATCCTCTGTCCCCCTCTCTCTCTGCCCCTCCCCCTCTTGTGTGTGTGTGCGCGTGGGCTCGCTCTCTCAAAACTAGATTAAAAAAAAAACATTTTAAAAAATAAATATTCCAGGGGTGACTGTGTGGCTCAGTTAAGCGTCCGACTTCGGCTCAGGTCATGATCTCCCAGTTTGTGAGTTCAAGGCCCACATCAGGCTCTGTGCTGACAGCACAGAGCCTGGAGTCTGCTTCAGATTCTGCGTCTCCCTCTCTTTCTCTCTCTGCCCGTCCCGTGCTTGCACTCTGTCTCTCTCAAAAATAAACATTAAAAATTTTTTCTTCAATAAAAAAAAAATAAAAAATCCGTGGCTAGTTCGTGTCATATAACTTTTACACCAGAATTATGCCATCCAAGGAGGACACAGCTTGGTTGGCAAGGGGGCCCTTCCTGGTTTGAAAAATGAAATTAAACAATATTTGAAGAATATATTAAGGTATTTATTATTTATCATCATCATTAGCGATAATAAAGTTTAGAAACAAAGGTCAACTTAGGCAAGAAGCTTCTTTTGGCAGGAAAAAAGAAAACTAGAAGACACTAAGAAAATTCGGTGAAGAAATAGATTTTCTATTAAAAAGAGAGCAGGGGAAAAGGCAATTAGAACAGGAAATAGGTAGAAGAAACTGCATACATTATTATTAATAATATTTCTCCATGAAAAGCTACAATATTGCAAAACAGCTTTTGATGCCTTAAGTTGCAGGAAACATAGACTTCTTCTAAAGCTTTAAAGAAAGAAGAAATTTGGGAACAAGTATAGCTGTAAAGAATTCTGGCCTTATAAATGAAATCAGATATGCTAGTTGTCCTAGTTAGTCTCAGTCAGGAAAACCAGAATTAAATTAAAAACAGTTTGCAACAGTTGAGACTTAGGAAGCAATGTTCTTTAAATGTGTACCCGGGCATTTATATTTCTTTCTCTCTTGTCCTCTACTTTATTCCATTGTTTATACTTAAAATTAGATGCATTCATGGGGCGCCTGGGTGGCTCAGTCGGTTGGGCATCCGACTTCAGCTCAGGTCACGATCTCGCGGTCCACGAGTTCGAGCCCTGCGTCGGGCTCTGGGCTGATGGCTCAGAGCCTGGAGCTTGCTTCCGATTCTGTGTCTCCCTCTCTCTCTGCCCCTCCCCCGTTCATGCTGTGTCTCTCTCTGTCTCAAAAATAAATAAACGTTAAAAAAAAAATTTATTAAAATTAGATGCATTCGTTCTGTATACCATAATTTTTAACAGCGTGAGTCTCTAGAAAGGAAGAAGTTTAGAAGAGAGGAAGTGTGACTGACTTGGGTTCTAATACGTTTTTCCTTTATACATAATTGGTAAAGAGCCTTGGTAAAAATCTATAACCAAAAGCATGACTGTTCACCTGGTGGGAGCGACCCAAATCTTAGGCATGGGGCCAAGGAGAAGATATCCACTAAAGGGTCATAATGACAAATGCAAATCTAGTAATTAAAAGCAAACTTGCATTAGCTTAAATACTTTATGCTACAGTTAATGCTTGCCTCTTCTGCCTCTGTTGCCATGGAGATGGAGAGCAGCTGGTAGGCTGTGTATCCGTGGTGCCCAGCTAGCCACGGC